>NW_028136386.1:0-600000 GCF_964662115.1 Mustela nivalis
CCTGGGATAGAGCCCCGCAGGGGGTTCCCTGCTCAGTGGCGTGCTTCTCCCTCTCCCTCTGTTATTCCCTCTGCTGTGTGCATGTTTTCCTTTTCTCACTCTCTCTCAAATAAATAAGTAAAATTTAAAGATTATCTCTCTCAAATAAATAAGTCAAATTTTTTTTCTCAATGGGAGGGAGAAGCAGACTCTCCACTGAGCAGGGAGCCTGATGCAGGGCTCAATACCAGGACCCTGGGATCATCACCTGAGCTGAAGGCAGACACTTGAACCGACTAAGTCACCCAGGCACTCCAGCTGTTTATTTATTTATTTATTTTTATTATGCATATGTTTTATCTCTCTTTTCTACAAGTCTTTTTTTTGATCTTTTTACTTTTTTCATAAAACTGAATTATTTCAAGATGACTTGGTCATCCTCTTTTCCCCAACCTCAAAGATCATAGAGTATATTTTAACTGTTAAAATAATATTAGTATTTAAGTGCTGCCTACACAAATTAAGGCAAATTATCTGTGGTCTGTATTCCTGAAAATATTTTTTTTATTATGCCTTCCTATGCCAATGACATTTTATAAGGATCTAAATGTTTCCATTTGTGATTTTTTTTCAAGATAATAAAGCTATTACTTCATTCTTTTTTATATCTGATGTTATTTAAAAAATTTCTGTCAGTCTGATTCTTGTTTCTTTATTAATGAATTATTTTTTTTCTCTCTAACACTTGTGATTTTTTTTGTGTGTCTTTGGTATGTATGCCCTAGTTTGGGATTCATAGAGTCAACTCTAGTTATGAATATTTTCTTTCTTTTCTTGTATGTAAGTTTTAATCCAGTGTCTTGACTATTTTATGCTTGAGAAATAGATGTACATTAATATTCAAATATTTCTTTCCTTTTTCTTCTTTCATTTAAAAAAAGTCATTTATTTTATTTTATTTAAAAATATTTATTTATTTATTTGGAGTAGAGAGAGAGGGTCATGAAGAGTGGCTGATTATATACTTTCAATTTGGGAGGAGGTTAGGGATAGCACAAGCCTCCAAGGTATTTTATAAACAAGGTTTCCAGGACCTTGAGGGGGCTAGCTATTGTTAGGGAAAGGTCATTTATTACTATTTAGTAAAAACTCAGGGAAGAGACTCTTCTGATGTGTATCAGTGGGTATATGCTTGGGAGATGATTGCCAATGTATATCTTGAGGGCAGGGGTGGGGAGTAGAGATAAAGAAGTTTCCAAAGTAATTTTTACATGTGAAAGTAGATTTTCAGTATCCTGGGGGGTGGACTAAGAATGCTTTTTGCCCTGAGTGGATGTGTCCACATGGAAGCAGCTGAGTCCCCAGAGGAGCTTCAAGGACTTGTCAACAGGCTATGAGTAGTAAGGAAATCTAATTTCTTCTCTAGCTTTTGTTCCACACACATCACCTACATCTTACACCTCTTTTATATTGATAATTTTAATGCTTTGCTGGTATCCAGATGACTATATCCTTAAGTGACTTCTTATCTCTATTGAATCCATTATGTATTCTATCCATTGTATTCTTAATTCAACTAGATTACATATATTTAATCTATTAGTACCACTAGGTTCTTATTCTTGTTTTTATTTCAAAATCTTTCCTTATTTCCTTACATTATTTATTGGGTATATTTTAAATCCCTGAAATACTCACTTATTATATATAAGCTGTCAACCGTATTCTTATTTTGAGGTAGCTATATCTTTTTGGGTTTTAGGACATCATACCAACAATGCCAAATAATTTTCAGACAACAGCAGGATCTCCAAGAATTCAACTAAATTCTGACACTATCTACCTGAACATAGTGTAAGATTTCATCAGTTAAGGGATCAGTCCTCCAAGACTATCTCCAACCCCACCTCAGATGCCAGTCTCACTGTAGGCCCCAGGTTATTACCTGTGCTTGTGACTGAGCAACTACAGGTTGGAGGTCCCAGTGGCCTACTTCTTACGTTCTTTTAATTTGCTACAGGGACTCACAAAACTCAGAAAAATACTTACTTTATGTTTGCCAGCTTATTAAAAGATATAATAGAAGATTTAAATCAATAGATAGATAAAGAAGTGCACAGGGCAAGGTATGGAGAATGGGCACAGAGCTTCTATTACCTTCTGTAAGACTGCCACTCTTCCTGCCTTTTCATACATTTCACAAACTAAAAGCTTTCTGAACCCAGTCCTTTCAGCTTTTCTGTGGAGGCTTCATGACATAGTCATGACTGACTAAATCATTGTCATTTGCTGATCTAATCTCCAGATCCTCTTCCCTCCCCAGATAATCCTGTATTGGGAGGAAGGGGAGGCAAAAAGTTGTGAAGGCTTTCACCAAGTGGTTGGTCCTTCAGGCAAACAGCCCTTGCCTTGAGTGAGGTCTGAAGGTCACTTCATTAACAGAACAAAACACACCTCTCTCACCCTTATCACAGGAAATCCCAAGAGTTTTAGGAGCTGTGAGTCAGTAGCCATGGTTGAAAACCAAATATTCAGATGACCAAAATATATTTCTTGTAAACCACTATATTACACTACATGCTTAAGTATTTAATTATGTGATCTTTTAAACTAATATTTTTCTAAGAGTATAAACTGTTCTGGCAGTAATCTGGATTGGGGAGTGATGTATTGCCAAATTTCTGTCGTTTTAGTCCAGGAAGTCAAAGAGAAAGAACAGGAGAGCCCCTTAGGGCAGGAAGTTCAAAGTAACAATGTTAACTACTACTACCTTTTCTTGATTTTTTTTTTTAAACAAGCAAATCTTCTCTTCAGAGTTGCAGTTTAAAGCCAAGAACATGCAGAATTGGGAGAAAAAATAGTTAAATTTGGAGACTTGCAGAGGTAGAATCAGAGTAGTGAAAGCCATTACAGCAACTGAACTAACTGAGGTCAGTCTTTGGTGAATCACAGAAACAGGTGGAGTTGTCAAACAAAGGAATCTTTGTTTACAACATACAAGGAGATCACAGGGAATAAGTTCCAAAGCCTTGACTGTTTGAACAGGAGAGAGATTTTTATTTAGTATTTAAGATGAATACTCAGAAGGGAGAGTTTTATTATTCCGTGTATGGTTGGTCATAAGGTTGTGGCTGCATGCACATCCACATATGTATTTGTGCAATATGTATTGCATGTTCACCTGAATGAAGCTTGTATTCCACCGAGGGCAGAAACTTCAACGTTAGAATAAAGCAGAGGTAACTGTTGGACAAGGGAAAGGGACTCTGCAGGCTTCAAGAGCAGATAGAAACTAGATGGGGTCTTGGGCTCATTTTCTGGGACAAGGAATGCAAGGCCTTGATTGCTTTTGAAATAGCACTAGGAGTTTTGCCACTGATTTATTGTCTCAATAGCTTAGGCTATTTCCTGGTCTGGTGGTGACTGTTAGTTTTCCCATTGCCTTGTTCCCTCAAAATCCTTAAGGAGTGAGGTTTTTGCATTTCTTTGTAAGAACCTCCCAGGAAGTTTTGGAAGAAGTGTGCTTGGGCAAGTACACAGGTGGGGTATAGATCATTGAAAATAGCTGGGGACAAAAAATGATTTTCTTATGTCAGGAAAACTATATGTCATCTTAATTTTCTGGGAACCTCTAATTCTTTCTGCTGATGTTACCAGCAGGCTTCTGAGATATTACTGATTGTTCTCTTGTACCTAAGGAAAAAGAAATGTAGAAAGCAAAAGACAAAACTTTAAAATCTATCCTCCAACTCATCAATTCACTGCAGCCACCTCTCTGTCTTTCCCTTTCTCTTTTTCTTTCTCTTTCTCTCTCACTTTCTCTCTCACATACGCACAACACACGCAAATCATCTTAAAACAATTTTTAATTTTCCCTATTCCATTTTAATATACTTGAGGCATGATCATTTTCTTAGTAAATACAAGAAAAAAAAATCTAGGATTCCATCATTCTGTGTGATTAAAGTATTGAGGAATTTACTTCCAATAGCACTTATAAAAACACATTTTATTTATGTAATATTATATAATCAGGTGCCTGCATTTTTCTTATTCTCTAACTAGTGTTATTTGGCAATTAATATTTTGTCAATCAATATTCCCCTATATCTGAATGTGTGGGCAGTGAGAGATGAGTTAGAGGCAAGGATGGTGAACACTCCCAACAACTGCAGACTACATATATCTTAAGCCATGATTTTCTTTGCAAAGATCAACATTGATAATGTTCTAGTCATACCTCCGTGTACCAGGAAAGAAGTAGCATATTTCTTGAAAGACACAGCTATCAAAGCTCCATTGAGAAACTGTAAAGATGGACAAGCGATTTCCAAATTACATATCTGATAATGGACATCTACTCTGATTATTTAAATATGAATAAAAATAAAAAACCTTACTAATAACCAAACAGAGTATCCAATTTTACATGTGAAGGAAATAATGGAAGAGACATGTCACCAAAAGTATATGGATGGCTTATAGGCACATGACAAATTTCTCAACATTTAGACATTAAAGAAATACAAATTAAAATCATAATGAGACATGCTTACATATCTATTAGAATGGCTAAAATTATAAAGGCTAATTGTACTTGGTCTGAGCTAGATTGAGAAGCAACAAAAAATCTAAACTGTTGTTGGCATATATCATGATACAACCACTTTGGAAAATAGTTTGAAAATTTTTTTAAATGCAAAATATGTTGCAGTTACAAAAATAGCCATTTTACTTCTAGGCATTTAACCAAGAGAAACAAGCCCTATGTTCATACAGGGACTTGTATATGAATTTCATAGCAGCTTTATTTTTAAGAATTGAAAACAGTGGAAATGTTCATCAATGTCCATCCATAGAGCAAAGAAAAATTATGATCTATTCATTAAAGAGATTACTATTCAACATCAAAATGAACTATTTACAATTGGAGATTCTCAAAGTAATGATGCTGAGAAAAGAAAAGCCAGGCAATGAATAGTATATACAGTGTGATTCCATGACTATAAAAAATCTAGAAAATACAAATTTATATATAGTCACAGTCATCAAATATATTGGTGTGATTTTAGTGCCTTCTTCTGTGATCCTATAGCTTCCTACACTTGCATCTCTGAGCATTTGTTACACCATGTGAAAATATGAACTCTTTCTCTTCATTCTGTCTTACTAGAATAAGAGTCCTTGAAATTTTATGGACAATTGAACTCTCAGTTATTAGCAGAAATTCTATCACACAGTAAGTTTCCAAATATAAAAGCCAGAGTTTTACAATGACTTCTAAGCTTTTACATGATCTAGCCACTCATTTAACCTCTGTGACCTCTTTCCCTGCTACTCTTCAGTCACTCACAGTGGCCTCCTTGCTATTCCTCAGATATGCCAGGCATGATCCAACCTTATGGCCTTCAAGATAGCCAATTCCTTTGTCTGGAGTGACCTTATTGCTGATAGTTCTGCGCAAATTCATCACCTTTCCATACCTTTGTTCAATTGTCAGCTTCATTGTAACTACCCTGATCTTCCTATTAAAAATTTTAACTCCCCATCCCCTGCCTAGCAACCTTGATTTTTCTCACCCTGATCGAGTTTTTCTTTTTCCCCATTGTACTCATCCTTTTTGAATGCACTATGCAATTTTTATTAAGGTTTATAGCTTTGAATTGTCTCACCCATTAAAATAAAAGTTCTACAAAGCCAAGTATTTCATTTACCAGTGTAGTCTGAAGTAATATCTGCCATATAATAGTTCAGTAGACAACTGGTAAATTTCAAAATAAATTAATGTTGAGAATATACTGAATTTCACAAGTCATTTCAATATTTATTTCCAAAAAATAAACTATGTAAAACATACCTTAAATTTACTTTCAAAATATTTTATAGCATATAATGGACAATATACATAAGCCTTAAAGAAACAATCCTATAAATAACCATTTCATACCTACTTAAAAACTACATAATACCACACTCCTAGATCCTCTCTGAACGCTCTAAAATAACCCTAAAGGAAATACATTTTTAAAAATAACAGATTTTTTGTCAAATAATTTAATAAAATAAAAGTTTCATTCATCTATGTAGATCATAATAAATGTTTTTAATAAGCATGAAATTATAACTCTGAAGTGTGCTAAAATGAAACCACCTGCTAAGGGTGAGAGAATAAAAATAAACATCATTTTTCCAAATAAGAGGAATTTATTACCTTTGAATCAAAGCATGTGGATTTGTTCAAACTGGCAATAAAGGAATATGGAGACACAAACCATAGAAAGTCATATTTTAGATTTCTAAAAGACTTCGAAGTGAAGAGTATACATTCACTTCTCACTTATTGCTCCTACATATTCATGAATTTGAGAGAAAATATAGGCCCTGTGTGTCTTAGCATCTAATGCGATATTTTTTGATATTTACATGCTTACACATAGTATGTGTTATAGTCTTCTCTTTTACATGCTGTAAAAAGGTTAACCCCTTTTCTGCAGAGATCTGAAAATGTGAAACAGTGCCTGAGTAGCTGAATTCATCTAATTCAAATTTCTTGCAGGTCTAAGACCTATTGATTTTCACTTGACTGCCTCCTTTTTCATCTGTCAATTGGTTACAAATTCTGGTACTGAAGAGAATACATTGGGGCTGGTGGCTCAGTGTGTTAAAGCCTCTGCCTTCAGTTCAGGTCATGATCTCAGGATCCTGGGATCGAGCTCCACATCGGGACATAATGTAACGACAGATAGTTTATATGGGAGCCCTTTGGGTACTCTGGTGGATGAATGTTTTTAAATTAGTTTTTCATGGACATGGGGAGTTAGAGACGAGAAGGGAGGTGGGGGAAATTGGAAGGGGAGCTGAATCATGAGAGACTATGGACTCTGAAAAACAATCTGAGGGTTTTGAAGGGGCGGGGGATTTGGAGGTTGGGGTACCAGGTGTTGGGTATCATAGAGGGCACTGCTTGCATGGAGCACTGGGTGTGGTGCAAAAAGAATGAATACTGTTATGCTGAAAATAAATAAAAAATTAATTTAAAAAATATTAGTTTTTCGTAAACTACAAAAAAAAAAAAAAAGAAAAGCGCTCCCATTTATAGCGTACACTTTATGGTTCACAAAGCACGTGCCAACAATAAAAATAATAATGGGTTACCGTTACACTTCATAGAAAAGGAGGTACAGGGAAATTGAATGAAAGGGAATAACAAAGTAGGTTCATAAGTCAATCTTCCTTGTAAAAAAATTAACGTGAAAGTGCGTTTCTGCCACCTCTCTCCTGTGTGACATTTTATCGATGGGAGATGGAAAATAAATGGTCTGGTTAACCTTTCCCTCCCCCTCAAAACCCATTATTTGAAAACACAAAAAGGGAAGTGAAGGGAGAAATCCTCCCACTCCCATCCCCACTCACCTCCATAGCCACCTCCTCTTCCAAGAACCTAGCAGACAAGGTGCCAAGAAGTGTTAGGTACCAGCAGTGGTCTCAGATCTCATTCAAGAATCATGGTGAAAGGCATTCAAAGAGATTGTGGGGGCACAGGGATCCAATTAAGGGGGACAAGTTTAAGGTTTGCCTGGTCCCCTAAAAACTAATGGCACTAGAGAAGATGAGCTTTGGGAACTATAGCATAATGGATACAATGTGTAAAAAGCTTCAGTGAGTCATGGTGGGAAGAGGCCAAGAGGGTAGCAAACATAGCCTTAGATGATGTTATTAATAGCACTATAGGCTCTAGATTTCCTGTTGTGGTGTTCTTTGCAAGACCAGCCCGGCCAAAGTGGATACTCTCAACCTGGAACAGAGGGTCTTGGAGATGCCAGCACGTGAGGTATGATGAGAGGGTAAAATGATAGGAGGTGTCCTTTGGAAGGACTGACTCCTTGACTTTAAAAGGGAGAACCCAAATCTGTAGGTGAAATCTTTCTGGCTACAAAGAGGGCCAAGGCCTCCTAAGGTCAAGGTCTCCTCGTCACTTGCAAAGATGTCGAAGAACATATTCAGACATTTCAAAGATGTCCTCATATCATTGGTTCCCACTCTGGAATTCTATCAATAAGGTGAGAGTTCCTCTAGTTGAAAAAGAGATCTAAAAAGACTTCCCTTTCTCATGTAATTTCTGTAACCTCCAGGACACACCCACCTCCCCCTTCCAGCTCTGTAATGAAGCCACAGCTGGTGCCAATTTGTGGAACTCCTTAAAGGCTATTCTCCCTTATATACCCCGGGACCAAGTTCCCATGCTCCCTCACCCGATTTCCTGCACTCACCTCCCACCTGGTGTGTTCACACCTGCAAGTGCCTTTTACCAACCCCTTTGCCAAAAGGCAGCCAGAGTGACCTTTCAAAGACCTATCAGTTCCTGGCATTTGTCTCCATAGAAATCTGCACTGATCTTCTAACAAATTCTCAGTCCTCCAAAGGCACCCATAATCCTCCCATCAGTCTATTCATACCCCTCCAACTGACTGATGCCTGTTCTGCCCCATCTCTCTGCCCTTCAACCACACTGCCTCCTTCTTCCTGTGGAGACCTCTCATGGCACCTGCCTCCAAGCACAGGTGATTCCCATTGATGGGAAGACCCTCTTCTCTCCCCCATCTCCCCACTCCAGTTACTCCCACTTATTCGTGAGCTCACAAGCCCCATGGTACACACTCTCCATGCAGCCTGCTCTCTCTTTTCTAGCACTGGCCTCCGTTTCTAGCTGTGCTTGTGTCATGGATGTCCCTCCCCAGCCAGCCTCCAAGCTCTCCTTCCCTTTAGCTCCAACACCTGACACAGTGCCTGGCACGTAGTAAGCCCTGGCTAGCTTCTAAGAGCCTCACTGAGGGACTGAAAGCATTTTAAAAATGTCACCACGTAGGCTCGAAACTGTAGGCAGAAAAAGCTTTGCCTGGATTGACATTTTAGAGACGTATTCGTCAAGTTGGATGTGTTCACTGACTTTACCTTGTAAAATTTAAAAAAAAAAAAAGGACCTCTGTATCGCTTCGCATCTAAGGAAGGCGCATGTATACTATTAGACCACGTTATGAGCTTAATGGAAGGAGACAAGATGTTTTCGCTAAGAAAATGTATAAGACTGTTGAGGTCAAGTGGGAGGAAACAGTCCGTTTGTTGGAGCATTGCTATCTTACTCTATCACAGCCACTCATAAAAATCTGACACGGGGTGAGTCAGAATTGTCTGTCGGAGAGGAGTTAGATCTGGCTCATGTTCCTACAGACATGAAAGCCAGAAACGAAAAAGGAGGCTTTAAAAGCGTGGGTTGAGGAGGCGGTGTGGTTCACTGCGATGAGCTAAGTGCCCAGGGCCACCAGCAGACATGCTGGCCTGTGTCCGTCCTTTGTTCTGGGGTCCCTCTTGCACCATGTGGTGAGGCTGGTGGCTGGGAGAAGCTCAGGACAGGACCCGGTGGCATCTTATTTCTCCCACCCTCCTGTGGGCTCCAGTGGTCTCCAGTAGGTCCCAAGGGACAGCCTGCCTTCCTTGAAAAGCCCAGTAGCACTGGGAGCAGAAACTGGGGCCAAAGAGTGAGCACCCTGTTTGACAAGCTGGACCAGCCACCTCTTCTTCAGATGCAGGGGGAGCCCTGGCATGCTGACTCCTCCCTTCTCCCTTTCCCCTTTCCTCTTTCCTCCCTCTTTTCTTCCCCTCTCTCCTTCCCTGGTGGTGCCCTTTCCCAATGCCCACTTCATCCCTTTTCCTTTCTACATACCTGTCTTCTAGAGTTTCTTCTCTTTCCTCCCCATTACTTCCCTTCATCTGAATCTCCTCTTTGGTCCCTTTGTCCCTGCTCTCTGCTCCTCCTCCCCTTCCCTGGCCCCTGTTCAGCTCCATACTGAATGCAGGCAGAGCTGGACTAACATGCTCACTTGCTTGCTCAGCCAACCTCCAGAGAAGTCACTCTTCGGTGGCCACCTTCCTGACCCCCTGGTCGCTTCTCCACTTGTTCAGATATTGCTCTGAAGTCTGAGGAGGACAGAGCGGGGCTGCCACAGAAGCAGGCCAGAGGAGAAACCAAACCATGTGTCCACACTGTCCCCCAGCACTGCTGCTCTGAGAGCTTTCGGAGTCCTCAACAGGGTTAGGATTTAGGGGCTTCTTCAGAACCGGGAGTGAAAACAAGCATAGGTCAAAAGAAAAGCGACGGCCCCCACACAAAAATAATAATCACAAATGAAAACTATGTTAACTCTGAAGTCCCAAAGTCGAAGAATTGCCTTGAATCTGTCACTAGAAAGCACCCAAGGCCTCACTCTCTGGGTTCTGGGTGCCCTGGGAATGGCAGGAGGCTCTGACATGCACGTGGGGGTGCCGAACTATGAGGGCTAGCCTGCCTGCTGGCAGGGGGGGGGGGGTACCTCCTGTGGCGCTGTCCTGGCACGACCCCCTGCGTACGGGGTGTGGTGCGGCGTCCTGGGTGGTCCTGGTGCCCTGGGGTTGCCTGAAGCCTGGGCCCCGACCTCTCCACCCCCCCCCCCCCCCCCCCGCTCCTGTCCTGCGTTTTCTGCTTCAGGTGAGGGCGCGTCGAGGTGTCACTTTACCTGTGAGCAGAGGGTCCTCCAGAGAAGCCATGGGGCAGGGAGGGGCAGCAGGCAGCAGGAATGAGAACGGGACACCGTGGCCTCTGGGGCTAAGCTGGAGCGTGGGAGCGCAGGGGCAGCGAGTATGGTGGGTCCTGCAGTCCCGAATGGGCTGCAGCACAGCACCCTGGAGCTGTGTGCCCCTCCTTCCCGCCTGGGCAATTAGCAAAGCCCCTTCTCCTGGCCCCCCCCCGCCCCGCCCACGCCCCCCTCCCTCCTGAGTCCTCTGAGAGCTCACTTCCAGCTTTGGAAATTAGCAAAGACCCTTCTCTGCGCCGGCCCTGCCCCCTCACTCCAGGGGCCTGAACCCTGGCTGGGGTGCAGGGCTATGCCCTAGCATGCTGCCCCATTGCCAGCGCCTGCGCTGGGCAGACTCATAGCCTGGCTTTCTGAGCGGGTGTCCACGGGCAGCCTGGCTGCGAAAAGATCATCAGTCCTAAAGGCCAGCTGCACTCTTGGGTCAGTTTGCTGGCTTCCAGATTGCGCCCAAAGCCAGGAACCAGCTTCCCCAGCACAGGCCTGGGCTGAGATGCCTGCCTGGGATCTGTCTGAGCAGTCTCCTCCACTCCAGGCAGGGATGGCACTTCGACCTGGATGTTTGGGTTTTTGGTTTGTTTTTTTGGTCATTGGTTATTACATGACCTCCAGGGTAGGTGCTCCACAAAGGGAGTGAAAACAGGACGCCTGATATATATGCATATGGCCATTCTAGAAAAATAGCTTGGGGTTCTCTCGGAAACGCGGCATTGGTCCTTGCACTATGGTTTAATAGAAAAGGGATTATGCACCAAGGTACTTAAATGAGCATAGGTTGAAATCGTTTACTGAGAGTAAATATTTTAAATAGTTATATTTTAACTAAATCTATCATCAATCATAAATCTATTACACGAAGGTTACAGGCAATTTAAAAGCAAGAGCACTCTCTTCAGGGTTTTAAATAATCCCTGTCTGTCTTGGCACATGAGAATGCAAAGATAGGAAATGGTTTGTAAAAGATCATATAATAGCTTTTACTAATTCTATTTATTTGACAGACAGAGATCACAAGTAGGCAGAGAGGCAGGCAGAGAGAAAGATGGGGAAGCAGGCTCCCCGCCAAGCAGAGAGCCTGATGAAGGGCTCGATCCCAGGACCCTGAGATCATGACCTGAGCCCAAGGCAGAGGCTTAACACACGGAGCCACCCAGGCGCCCCCAGATGAAATACATTTCTGACTTAGAAACTTCAGATAGAATTATTTTGTCCATGATGACAACTGAAGAAAATGTGTCATCCCTAAACCTAACCTTAAACCCTACCAACACTGAAACCTAAGCTGACCTTAAAGCCCAAACTAGAACCCTGAATCCCAAACCTGGAATGGAACCCAAAGCCTGTACCTGAGCCCTGGATCCAAGCCCTGAACCACGAACCCAAACCCTAAACCAGACCTCCAAGTCATGAAACCTGAACCCAAATCTCAGCATGAAGTCAAACCCCAAATTTGACCTTGAACTTTATCCCATAAGCCCTGAGTCTTAAAGCCTAAATCATAAACTTAAAGCCCTAAACTATAACTCTGTTCCCTTGTCCTTCACTCTAAACCCTCACCCTAACACTAAACCCAAAGCCTGATTAGAACTCTGACTAAAACCTGAACCTGAACCCAAATTCAAACCCTTCACCACACTTTGCTTATGCACTTGCCATTGATGGATATTTGCAGTTTCTACCTCTTGATTCTTGTGAACATTGTTTGGGTTGGGGGCTAGGGTTAGGGTCTTGGATTAGGGTAGGGTCCAGGCTTGAGACCAAGTTGAGGTCAGAGTGTGGGTCTGCATCAGGGCCATGTTCAGTGACACTGTTTGGGTCAAGGACTGTTGTAATTCCACATTGTTTCCAATTCATTGTTCCTTAGCTATTTGGGGGGAAGTTGGGGGGTATTGGGCTCCATGCAGCTTGAATTTCCGGAATGAAATGGCATCAGCTGGACCCGGGGAGGGAGCAGGACCTTCCACTGAAGGGTGAGCTCCCACAGTCCTGCACTGCCTTGCACCGCCTGCAGAGGGCGCCAGACCCCAGCACCCGCCCTGAGCCCAGGCTGCACAGCCACAGCTGGGACCTGAGCCCTGCCTTTTCAGGACCCACTGTGGAGACTTCTGGAGAATGTGGGGCGCCTCCCACCCTGACAGGACAAGCTGAGGAGGGTGTGGCTCTGCATCCACACTGACCGGACCCGTTGTGGAGGACGCGCCCACACTGGCAGCAGTCCAACTTCCTAAGGACCAGACGCTGGAGGAGGTGAGGAGAAGTCCCTTAGTGGACTGTCAAGGGGTTCGTGGTCTCAGGACCCCACAGAGAAAGGGCGCCCTGTGTAGACACTGGGGCTTCCGTCGTTTTGTGTGAGGAGACATGGCCTCCTGCTGTGCTGTGCGCGGGGCTGTGGGGTCCCCCCTTTCTGGGCTCGGGTGATCCTTGGTCCTTGTCTGTGTTTGTGTGCTCGCGGATTCGGTTCCTTGGGCTCCTCAGATGGTCTGCAGTCAGGGAGCGTCCCCCTGCTTTGGTGCTCGTGCTCTCCCCACCTCAGCCCTGCGGGGTCCTTCCCGTGTCCACACCCACTCCAGGCTTGCGCCTAGTCCGGAAATTCGGGAGCCAAAGTGAGGACTCTGTAGCCGGTTTTGGGGAGAGTAGGTATTTTCCCAGTGTGGGTTCTTCCCTGAGCACAGTGCCTCCCCATCTCCGTGTGTACCCCTCCCTGTCTGTCGTCATTGTTGCAGGGCTGTCACTTTCTTGGTTCAGGGGCCTCCTGGGTATCTTGCTATCTTGGATGCAGGTGTAAATGAGATCGTTCTCAGCAGTCTCTTTCTGATGGGTCCTTCCGAGCACCTAGGAGTGCCACTAATTTGTGCATATTGATTTTGTTCCTTGCAAGTTCTTGAATTTATTAGTTCGATTGGCCTTAAACTTAATCTGCCAGTTATTTGACCAGCAGCATGGGTTTAATTGGGAAGAGCAGAGAATGGCAGTCTGGGCTGAGCAAGCTAAGGTCCCATCACAGGCAAGTGCGAGAAACAAAGGAGAGGAACGTTATTTCATGGAGGAGGAAGAAGTTGGGAAGGGTGCTTGAAGGAAAGTCCCTTGGAGAAAGGCAGGGTGATGGAGAATTCTCACCAGCTGAGCTGCAAAGCTCCTACAAAAAGTCAGGAGATGAACCTCCAGCTTCCCCTGTGGGGCCTAAAATTGGTGAGTCTGTCCTGTGGGGGATTGCAATGTGGGGTCTGTAATGGGCACTGAGCACCAGGCGCCCCCTTCCAGCCTCCCCTTCTGGCATCCCCAGTCCACTTTACTGGGGCTTCCCTTCCTGCTTTTGCACAGTTCTAACCAGCTTGTGGTGGAACGTTGTGGAAAAACTGAAATTCCAAATCCACTGCTTCTACTGCACCTGAGATACAGGGGCCCATGATTTAATCCTCCCACGAGTCTCTTGCTAGCCCCACCTGTCCGTTACTCATTTTGAGAGTTGATATTACCAAAGTACTGTAATTCTAAAAATTTCTGAATTAGCTGTATTATTTCTCTTTAGGTATGAAGTTAACTTCCAATTATATGAATTTAATATTTTGGTCATTGTTTTCTAATTTTATTGCCTTATTCTTGGAAAATATAGCCTGATATTTAACTCTAGGAATTTATTGGCATATACTTCTGGCCTAAATAATGGCCTGTTTGTGTAAATGTTCAACTTATGCTTATATACTTACTGAAGACTCTTGTTTTGGGGTCAGGATGGCTACATTTATTAATAGATCAGGACTATTAGATTCTCTAAATTTTGATGTCTCTTAATTTAATCTAATTAAATTATCAGTTAATGAAAGAAGTTAAATTTTTTATGTACTACTGCATCTAAACTTATCAAAGTCTTTGCTCTAATTAGACAAGTATGTCATCCTGTTTTTATACCAAGTCTCACATTAAAAAAATCATACTATCTGAAATATTATTTATTTTTATTATTATTTATTTTTTTTAAAAGATTGTATTTATTGGGGTACCTGAGTTAAGTGTCTACCTATAGCTCAGGTCATAATACCCGGGTCCTGGGATAGAGCCCCGCAGGGGGTTCCCTGCTCAGTGGCGTGCTTCTCCCTCTCCCTCTGTTATTCCCTCTGCTGTGTGCATGTTTTCCTTTTCTCACTCTCTCTCAAATAAATAAGTAAAATTTAAAGATTATCTCTCTCAAATAAATAAGTCAAATTTTTTTTCTCAATGGGAGGGAGAAGCAGACTCTCCACTGAGCAGGGAGCCTGATGCAGGGCTCAATACCAGGACCCTGGGATCATCACCTGAGCTGAAGGCAGACACTTGAACCGACTAAGTCACCCAGGCACTCCAGCTGTTTATTTATTTATTTATTTTTATTATGCATATGTTTTATCTCTCTTTTCTACAAGTCTTTTTTTTGATCTTTTTACTTTTTTCATAAAACTGAATTATTTCAAGATGACTTGGTCATCCTCTTTTCCCCAACCTCAAAGATCATAGAGTATATTTTAACTGTTAAAATAATATTAGTATTTAAGTGCTGCCTACACAAATTAAGGCAAATTATCTGTGGTCTGTATTCCTGAAAATATTTTTTTTATTATGCCTTCCTATGCCAATGACATTTTATAAGGATCTAAATGTTTCCATTTGTGATTTTTTTTCAAGATAATAAAGCTATTACTTCATTCTTTTTTATATCTGATGTTATTTAAAAAATTTCTGTCAGTCTGATTCTTGTTTCTTTATTAATGAATTATTTTTTTTCTCTCTAACACTTGTGATTTTTTTTGTGTGTCTTTGGTATGTATGCCCTAGTTTGGGATTCATAGAGTCAACTCTAGTTATGAATATTTTCTTTCTTTTCTTGTATGTAAGTTTTAATCCAGTGTCTTGACTATTTTATGCTTGAGAAATAGATGTACATTAATATTCAAATATTTCTTTCCTTTTTCTTCTTTCATTTAAAAAAAGTCATTTATTTTATTTTATTTAAAAATATTTATTTATTTATTTGGAGTAGAGAGAGAGGGTCATGAAGAGTGGCTGATTATATACTTTCAATTTGGGAGGAGGTTAGGGATAGCACAAGCCTCCAAGGTATTTTATAAACAAGGTTTCCAGGACCTTGAGGGGGCTAGCTATTGTTAGGGAAAGGTCATTTATTACTATTTAGTAAAAACTCAGGGAAGAGACTCTTCTGATGTGTATCAGTGGGTATATGCTTGGGAGATGATTGCCAATGTATATCTTGAGGGCAGGGGTGGGGAGTAGAGATAAAGAAGTTTCCAAAGTAATTTTTACATGTGAAAGTAGATTTTCAGTATCCTGGGGGGTGGACTAAGAATGCTTTTTGCCCTGAGTGGATGTGTCCACATGGAAGCAGCTGAGTCCCCAGAGGAGCTTCAAGGACTTGTCAACAGGCTATGAGTAGTAAGGAAATCTAATTTCTTCTCTAGCTTTTGTTCCACACACATCACCTACATCTTACACCTCTTTTATATTGATAATTTTAATGCTTTGCTGGTATCCAGATGACTATATCCTTAAGTGACTTCTTATCTCTATTGAATCCATTATGTATTCTATCCATTGTATTCTTAATTCAACTAGATTACATATATTTAATCTATTAGTACCACTAGGTTCTTATTCTTGTTTTTATTTCAAAATCTTTCCTTATTTCCTTACATTATTTATTGGGTATATTTTAAATCCCTGAAATACTCACTTATTATATATAAGCTGTCAACCGTATTCTTATTTTGAGGTAGCTATATCTTTTTGGGTTTTAGGACATCATACCAACAATGCCAAATAATTTTCAGACAACAGCAGGATCTCCAAGAATTCAACTAAATTCTGACACTATCTACCTGAACATAGTGTAAGATTTCATCAGTTAAGGGATCAGTCCTCCAAGACTATCTCCAACCCCACCTCAGATGCCAGTCTCACTGTAGGCCCCAGGTTATTACCTGTGCTTGTGACTGAGCAACTACAGGTTGGAGGTCCCAGTGGCCTACTTCTTACGTTCTTTTAATTTGCTACAGGGACTCACAAAACTCAGAAAAATACTTACTTTATGTTTGCCAGCTTATTAAAAGATATAATAGAAGATTTAAATCAATAGATAGATAAAGAAGTGCACAGGGCAAGGTATGGAGAATGGGCACAGAGCTTCTATTACCTTCTGTAAGACTGCCACTCTTCCTGCCTTTTCATACATTTCACAAACTAAAAGCTTTCTGAACCCAGTCCTTTCAGCTTTTCTGTGGAGGCTTCATGACATAGTCATGACTGACTAAATCATTGTCATTTGCTGATCTAATCTCCAGATCCTCTTCCCTCCCCAGATAATCCTGTATTGGGAGGAAGGGGAGGCAAAAAGTTGTGAAGGCTTTCACCAAGTGGTTGGTCCTTCAGGCAAACAGCCCTTGCCTTGAGTGAGGTCTGAAGGTCACTTCATTAACAGAACAAAACACACCTCTCTCACCCTTATCACAGGAAATCCCAAGAGTTTTAGGAGCTGTGAGTCAGTAGCCATGGTTGAAAACCAAATATTCAGATGACCAAAATATATTTCTTGTAAACCACTATATTACACTACATGCTTAAGTATTTAATTATGTGATCTTTTAAACTAATATTTTTCTAAGAGTATAAACTGTTCTGGCAGTAATCTGGATTGGGGAGTGATGTATTGCCAAATTTCTGTCGTTTTAGTCCAGGAAGTCAAAGAGAAAGAACAGGAGAGCCCCTTAGGGCAGGAAGTTCAAAGTAACAATGTTAACTACTACTACCTTTTCTTGATTTTTTTTTTTAAACAAGCAAATCTTCTCTTCAGAGTTGCAGTTTGAAGCCAAGAACATGCAGAATTGGGAGAAAAAATAGTTAAATTTGGAGACTTGCAGAGGTAGAATCAGAGTAGTGAAAGCCATTACAGCAACTGAACTAACTGAGGTCAGTCTTTGGTGAATCACAGAAACAGGTGGAGTTGTCAAACAAAGGAATCTTTGTTTACAACATACAAGGAGATCACAGGGAATAAGTTCCAAAGCCTTGACTGTTTGAACAGGAGAGAGATTTTTATTTAGTATTTAAGATGAATACTCAGAAGGGAGAGTTTTATTATTCCGTGTATGGTTGGTCATAAGGTTGTGGCTGCATGCACATCCACATATGTATTTGTGCAATATGTATTGCATGTTCACCTGAATGAAGCTTGTATTCCACCGAGGGCAGAAACTTCAACGTTAGAATAAAGCAGAGGTAACTGTTGGACAAGGGAAAGGGACTCTGCAGGCTTCAAGAGCAGATAGAAACTAGATGGGGTCTTGGGCTCATTTTCTGGGACAAGGAATGCAAGGCCTTGATTGCTTTTGAAATAGCACTAGGAGTTTTGCCACTGATTTATTGTCTCAATAGCTTAGGCTATTTCCTGGTCTGGTGGTGACTGTTAGTTTTCCCATTGCCTTGTTCCCTCAAAATCCTTAAGGAGTGAGGTTTTTGCATTTCTTTGTAAGAACCTCCCAGGAAGTTTTGGAAGAAGTGTGCTTGGGCAAGTACACAGGTGGGGTATAGATCATTGAAAATAGCTGGGGACAAAAAATGATTTTCTTATGTCAGGAAAACTATATGTCATCTTAATTTTCTGGGAACCTCTAATTCTTTCTGCTGATGTTACCAGCAGGCTTCTGAGATATTACTGATTGTTCTCTTGTACCTAAGGAAAAAGAAATGTAGAAAGCAAAAGACAAAACTTTAAAATCTATCCTCCAACTCATCAATTCACTGCAGCCACCTCTCTGTCTTTCCCTTTCTCTTTTTCTTTCTCTTTCTCTCTCACTTTCTCTCTCACATACGCACAACACACGCAAATCATCTTAAAACAATTTTTAATTTTCCCTATTCCATTTTAATATACTTGAGGCATGATCATTTTCTTAGTAAATACAAGAAAAAAAAATCTAGGATTCCATCATTCTGTGTGATTAAAGTATTGAGGAATTTACTTCCAATAGCACTTATAAAAACACATTTTATTTATGTAATATTATATAATCAGGTGCCTGCATTTTTCTTATTCTCTAACTAGTGTTATTTGGCAATTAATATTTTGTCAATCAATATTCCCCTATATCTGAATGTGTGGGCAGTGAGAGATGAGTTAGAGGCAAGGATGGTGAACACTCCCAACAACTGCAGACTACATATATCTTAAGCCATGATTTTCTTTGCAAAGGTCAACATTGATAATGTTCTAGTCATACCTCCGTGTACCAGGAAAGAAGTAGCATATTTCTTGAAAGACACAGCTATCAAAGCTCCATTGAGAAACTGTAAAGATGGACAAGCGATTTCCAAATTACATATCTGATAATGGACATCTACTCTGATTATTTAAATATGAATAAAAATAAAAAACCTTACTAATAACCAAACAGAGTATCCAATTTTACATGTGAAGGAAATAATGGAAGAGACATGTCACCAAAAGTATATGGATGGCTTATAGGCACATGACAAATTTCTCAACATTTAGACATTAAAGAAATACAAATTAAAATCATAATGAGACATGCTTACATATCTATTAGAATGGCTAAAATTATAAAGGCTAATTGTACTTGGTCTGAGCTAGATTGAGAAGCAACAAAAAATCTAAACTGTTGTTGGCATATATCATGATACAACCACTTTGGAAAATAGTTTGAAAATTTTTTTAAATGCAAAATATGTTGCAGTTACAAAAATAGCCATTTTACTTCTAGGCATTTAACCAAGAGAAACAAGCCCTATGTTCATACAGGGACTTGTATATGAATTTCATAGCAGCTTTATTTTTAAGAATTGAAAACAGTGGAAATGTTCATCAATGTCCATCCATAGAGCAAAGAAAAATTATGATCTATTCATTAAAGAGATTACTATTCAACATCAAAATGAACTATTTACAATTGGAGATTCTCAAAGTAATGATGCTGAGAAAAGAAAAGCCAGGCAATGAATAGTATATACAGTGTGATTCCATGACTATAAAAAATCTAGAAAATACAAATTTATATATAGTCACAGTCATCAAATATATTGGTGTGATTTTAGTGCCTTCTTCTGTGATCCTATAGCTTCCTACACTTGCATCTCTGAGCATTTGTTACACCATGTGAAAATATGAACTCTTTCTCTTCATTCTGTCTTACTAGAATAAGAGTCCTTGAAATTTTATGGACAATTGAACTCTCAGTTATTAGCAGAAATTCTATCACACAGTAAGTTTCCAAATATAAAAGCCAGAGTTTTACAATGACTTCTAAGCTTTTACATGATCTAGCCACTCATTTAACCTCTGTGACCTCTTTCCCTGCTACTCTTCAGTCACTCACAGTGGCCTCCTTGCTATTCCTCAGATATGCCAGGCATGATCCAACCTTATGGCCTTCAAGATAGCCAATTCCTTTGTCTGGAGTGACCTTATTGCTGATAGTTCTGCGCAAATTCATCACCTTTCCATACCTTTGTTCAATTGTCAGCTTCATTGTAACTACCCTGATCTTCCTATTAAAAATTTTAACTCCCCATCCCCTGCCTAGCAACCTTGATTTTTCTCACCCTGATCGAGTTTTTCTTTTTCCCCATTGTACTCATCCTTTTTGAATGCACTATGCAATTTTTATTAAGGTTTATAGCTTTGAATTGTCTCACCCATTAAAATAAAAGTTCTACAAAGCCAAGTATTTCATTTACCAGTGTAGTCTGAAGTAATATCTGCCATATAATAGTTCAGTAGACAACTGGTAAATTTCAAAATAAATTAATGTTGAGAATATACTGAATTTCACAAGTCATTTCAATATTTATTTCCAAAAAATAAACTATGTAAAACATACCTTAAATTTACTTTCAAAATATTTTATAGCATATAATGGACAATATACATAAGCCTTAAAGAAACAATCCTATAAATAACCATTTCATACCTACTTAAAAACTACATAATACCACACTCCTAGATCCTCTCTGAACGCTCTAAAATAACCCTAAAGGAAATACATTTTTAAAAATAACAGATTTTTTGTCAAATAATTTAATAAAATAAAAGTTTCATTCATCTATGTAGATCATAATAAATGTTTTTAATAAGCATGAAATTATAACTCTGAACTGTGCTAAAATGAAACCACCTGCTAAGGGTGAGAGAATAAAAATAAACATCATGTTTCCAAATAAGAGGAATTTATTACCTTTGAATCAAAGCATGTGGATTTGTTCAAACTGGCAATAAAGGAATATGGAGACACAAACCATAGAAAGTCATATTTTAGATTTCTAAAAGACTTCGAAGTGAAGAGTATACATTCACTTCTCACTTATTGCTCCTACATATTCATGAATTTGAGAGAAAATATAGGCCCTGTGTGTCTTAGCAACTAATGGGATATTTTTTGATATTTACATGCTTACACATAGTATGTGTTATAGTCTTCTCTTTTACATGCTGTAAAAAGGTTAACCCCTTTTCTGCAGAGATCTGAAAATGTGAAACAGTGCCTGAGTAGCTGAATTCATCTAATTCAAATTTCTTGCAGGTCTAAGACCTATTGATTTTCACTTGACTGCCTCCTTTTTCATCTGTCAATTGGTTACAAATTCTGGTACTGAAGAGAATACATTGGGGCTGGTGGCTCAGTGTGTTAAAGCCTCTGCCTTCAGTTCAGGTCATGATCTCAGGATCCTGGGATCGAGCTCCACATCGGGACATAATGTAACGACAGATAGTTTATATGGGAGCCCTTTGGGTACTCTGGTGGATGAATGTTTTTAAATTAGTTTTTCATGGACATGGGGAGTTAGAGACGAGAAGGGAGGTGGGGGAAATTGGAAGGGGAGCTGAATCATGAGAGACTATGGACTCTGAAAAACAATCTGAGGGTTTTGAAGGGGCGGGGGATTTGGAGGTTGGGGTACCAGGTGTTGGGTATCATAGAGGGCACTGCTTGCATGGAGCACTGGGTGTGGTGCAAAAAGAATGAATACTGTTATGCTGAAAATAAATAAAAAATTAATTTAAAAAATATTAGTTTTTCGTAAACTACAAAAAAAAAAAAAAAAGAAAAGCGCTCCCATTTATAGCGTACACTTTATGGTTCACAAGGCACGTGCCAACAATAAAAATAATAATGGGTTACCGTTACACTTCATAGAAAAGGAGGTACAGGGAAATTGAATGAAAGGGAATAACAAAGTAGGTTCATAAGTCAATCTTCCTTGTAAAAAAATTAACCTGAAAGTGCGTTTCTGCCACCTCTCTCCTGTGTGACATTTTATCGATGGGAGATGGAAAATAAATGGTCTGGTTAACCTTTCCCTCCCCCTCAAAACCCATTATTTGAAAACACAAAAAGGGAAGTGAAGGGAGAAATCCTCCCACTCCCATCCCCACTCACCTCCATAGCCACCTCCTCTTCCAAGAACCTAGCAGACAAGGTGCCAAGAAGTGTTAGGTACCAGCAGTGGTCTCAGATCTCATTCAAGAATCATGGTGAAAGGCATTCAAAGAGATTGTGGGGGCACAGGGATCCAATTAAGGGGGACAAGTTTAAGGTTTGCCTGGTCCCCTAAAAACTAATGGCACTAGAGAAGATGAGCTTTGGGAACTATAGCATAATGGATACAATGTGTAAAAAGCTTCAGTGAGTCATGGTGGGAAGAGGCCAAGAGGGTAGCAAACACAGCCTTAGATGATGTTATTAATAGCACTATAGGCTCTAGATTTCCTGTTGTGGTGTTCTTTGCAAGACCAGCCCGGCCAAAGTGGATACTCTCAACCTGGAACAGAGGGTCTTGGAGATGCCAGCACGTGAGGTATGATGAGAGGGTAAAATGATAGGAGGTGTCCTTTGGAAGGACTGACTCCTTGACTTTAAAAGGGAGAACCCAAATCTGTAGGTGAAATCTTTCTGGCTACAAAGAGGGCCAAGGCCTCCTAAGGTCAAGGTCTCCTCGTCACTTGCAAAGATGTCGAAGAACATATTCAGACATTTCAAAGATGTCCTCATATCATTGGTTCCCACTCTGGAATTCTATCAATAAGGTGAGAGTTCCTCTAGTTGAAAAAGAGATCTAAAAAGACTTCCCTTTCTCATGTAATTTCTGTAACCTCCAGGACACACCCACCTCCCCCTTCCAGCTCTGTAATGAAGCCACAGCTGGTGCCAATTTGTGGAACTCCTTAAAGGCTATTCTCCCTTATATACCCCGGGACCAAGTTCCCATGCTCCCTCACCCGATTTCCTGCACTCACCTCCCACCTGGTGTGTTCACACCTGCAAGTGCCTTTTACCAACCCCTTTGCCAAAAGGCAGCCAGAGTGACCTTTCAAAGACCTATCAGTTCCTGGCATTTGTCTCCATAGAAATCTGCACTGATCTTCTAACAAATTCTCAGTCCTCCAAAGGCACCCATAATCCTCCCATCAGTCTATTCATACCCCTCCAACTGACTGATGCCTGTTCTGCCCCATCTCTCTGCCCTTCAACCACACTGCCTCCTTCTTCCTGTGGAGACCTCTCATGGCACCTGCCTCCAAGCACAGGTGATTCCCATTGATGGGAAGACCCTCTTCTCTCCCCCATCTCCCCACTCCAGTTACTCCCACTTATTCGTGAGCTCACAAGCCCCATGGTACACACTCTCCATGCAGCCTGCTCTCTCTTTTCTAGCACTGGCCTCCGTTTCTAGCTGTGCTTGTGTCATGGATGTCCCTCCCCAGCCAGCCTCCAAGCTCTCCTTCCCTTTAGCTCCAACACCTGACACAGTGCCTGGCACGTAGTAAGCCCTGGCTAGCTTCTAAGAGCCTCACTGAGGGACTGAAAGCATTTTTAAAATGTCACCACGTAGGCTCGAAACTGTAGGCAGAAAAAGCTTTGCCTGGATTGACATTTTAGAGACGTATTCGTCAAGTTGGATATGTTCACTGACTTTGCCTTGTAAAATTAAAAAAAAAAAAAGGACCTCTGTATCGCTTCGCATCTAAGGAAGGCGCATGTATACTATTAGACCACGTTATGAGCTTAATGGAAGGAGACAAGATGTTTTCGCTAAGAAAATGTATAAGACTGTTGAGGTCAAGTGGGAGGAAACAGTCCGTTTGTTGGAGCATTGCTATCTTACTCTATCACAGCCACTCATAAAAATCTGACACGGGGTGAGTCAGAATTGTCTGTCGGAGAGGAGTTAGATCTGGCTCATGTTCCTACAGACATGAAAGCCAGAAGCGAAGAAGGAGGCTTTGAAAGCGTGGGTTGAGGAGGCCGTGTGGTTCACTGCGATGAGCTAAGTGCCCAGGGCCACCAGCAGACATGCTGGCCTGTGTCCGTCCTTTGTTCTGGGGTCCCTCTTGCACCATGTGGTGAGGCTGGTGGCTGGGAGCAGCTCAGGACAGGACCTGGTGGCATCTTACCTCTCCCACCCTCCTGTGGGCTCCAGGGGGCTCCAGTAGGTCCCAAGGGACAGCCTGCCTTCCTTGCAAAGCCCAGTAGCACTGGGAGCAGAAACTGGGGCCAAAGAGTGAGCACCCTGTTTGACAAGCTGGACCAGCCACCTCTTCTTCAGATGCAGGGGGAGCCCTGGCATGCTGACTCCTCCCTTCTCCCTTTCCCCTTTCCTCTTTCCTCCCTCTTTTCTTCCCCTCTCTCCTTCCCTGGTGGTGCCCTTTCCCAATGCCCACTTCATCCCTTTTCCTTTCTACATACCTGTCTTCTAGAGTTTCTTCTCTTTCCTCCCCATTACTTCCCTTCATCTGAATCTCCTCTTTGGTCCCTTTGTCCCTGCTCTCTGCTCCTCCTCCCCTTCCCTGGCCCCTGTTCAGCTCCATACTGAATGCAGGCAGAGCTGGACTAACATGCTCACTTGCTAGCTCAGCCACCCTCCAGAGAAGTCACTCTTCGGTGGCCACCTTCCTGACCCCCTGGTTGCTTCTCCACTTGTTCAGATATTGCTCTGAAGTCTGAGGAGGACAGAGCGGGGCTGCCACAGAAGCAGGCCAGAGGAGAAACCAAACCATGTGTCCACACTGTCCCCCAGCACTGCTGCTCTGAGAGCTTTCGGAGTCCTCAAAGGGTTAGGTTTAGGGGCTTCTTCAGAACCGGGAGTGAAAACAAGCATAGGTCAAAAGAAAAGCGACGGCCCCCACACAAAAATAATAATCACAAATGAAAACTATGTTAACTCTGAGTCCCAAAGTCGAAAAATTGCCTTGAATCTGTCACTAGAGAACACCCAAGGCCTCACTCTCTGGGTTCTGGGTGCCCTGGGAATGGCAGGAGGCTCTGAAAAGCGCGTGGGGGTGCAGAACTATGGGGGCTAGCCTGCCCGCTGGCAGGGGGGGAGTACCTCCTGTGGCGCTGTCCCCGGCCTGACCCCCTGCGGACAGGTTGTGGCGCAGCGTCTGGGGTGGTCCTGGTGCCCTGGGGTTGGCGGGAGGCTGCGCCCAGCTCCTGGACTGCGTTTTCTGCTTCAGGTGAGGGCGTGTCGTGGTGTCACTTTACCTGTGAGCAGAGGGTCCTCCAGAGAAGCCATGGGTCGGGGAGGGGCAGCAGGCGGCGGGAACAGGAACAGGACACCGCGGCCTCAGGGGCTAGGCTGGAGCATGGGAGTGCAGGGGCAGCGAGTATGGTGGGTCCTGCAGTCCCAAATGGGCTGCAGCACAGCACACTGGCGCTGCGCGCCCCTCCTTCCCGCCTGGGCAATTAGCAAAGCCCCTCTTCCGGCCGCCCCCGCCCCCCTCCCTCCTGAGTCCTCTGAGAGCTCACTTCCAGCTTTGGAAATAAGCAAAGACCCTTCTCTGCGCTGGCCCCGCCCCCTCACTTCTGAGGCCGGAGCCCATGCTGGGGTGCGGGGCTAAGCTCCCAGTGGAGCATCTCAACAGGAAAAGGTCCACCCAAGGGAAGCTCAAAGTGATACGTGCCAGGCACTGTGTCAGGTGTTGGAGCTAAAGGGAAGGAGAGCTTGGAGGCTGGCTGGGGAGGGACATCCATGACACAAGCACAGCTAGAAACGGAGGCCAATGCTAGAAAAGAGAGAGCATGCTGCATGGAGAGTGTGTACCATGGGGCTTGTGAGCTCACGAATAAGTGGGAGTAACTGGAGTGGGGAGATGGGGGAGAGAAGAGGGTCTTCCCATCAATGGGAATCAGCTGTGCTTGGAGGCAGGTGCCATGAGAGGTCTCCACAGGAAGAAGGAGGCAGTGTGGTTGAAGGGCAGAGAGATGGGGCAGAACAGCCATCTCCATTCCTGTGTGTTCATAGGCTTCCAACGTTTAGATACACCCTTGTTCGTGGTGTATATGTTGGCAATTCTTCCAGGTTTCTGTTGTTTTGATGCTCCATCAAGACAAAACAACTTCCGCTTATCTTTTGTCTCTCGAAGGCATAAAATGACTCTCGCTGAGTTATGCACAAACACTTTGGCTCTCTTCTCCTTGGGAATAGCATAACCTATGTCTTCCCTGTTTCTTCACTTGCAAGCTATGAGTATCTTTATAGTCGAAGGAAATCTCCTATGGTCAACAGAAGGACGAGCTAGTTTAATATTTGCTGTTTTCTTATGGATGTTTTCTACCTTTTTTTTTTTTTTAATTTGGAATTTCAACCACTCTTACAAACTGTTTGTATTGACGGGAGACTTTAGTCCTGATACTGAATGTATTATTGATAGGTAATAGTTCACTTTCTCATTTCGGTTGGCTTCTGACTTGGATTCTATTTGCCTTTCACCTATATGGTATTTTCTTGGGGTTGCTTCATTGGTACGATTCCTCGCTTCCTTCCCATATTTTGCATGTCTTATCTTTGTGTGTTTGCATGTGCATGTGTTAATGCTGTGTGGTGTGTGTGTGTTTCACATCACAATTATTATTAAAATACGAGAGAATGGAATTCGGTCTCTTGTGGGTAGCAATTCAATTTGACATGCCTTGAAATCTCACATTCCATCAGTTTCAGGAAATCTCCTGCAAGGAATGTCATCTCTTGTCCTCTTCAAGTAACACGTGTTCTCACAAAACTGCTTTCCAAAGAACAGCACCATTTGAATTTCTCATTAGAGTCATACTGTTTGTACCAATACCCTTTCTTTTTCGTATGATTCTTGAGTGTCATGAGTTAGTGAAATCGTCTGTCTGATGTCGTTCTGAGAATGATAGATGTGACAAAGCCCAATGCTCTCCGCAAGACTGCCATAAGAGACAAGTGGAAGAATTCCTTCTTGCTTATGTCTCAGTACGAATTGCGGTGACATGGAGGAGAGTGAGATGGTAGTAGTGTCTAATAACCTCATGCTTGTCTTCAGCTATGAAGGCAACAGGAAGATGAACACAACAACTGCATTGGGGTGGAAATTGACCTGAAGCCTACAAGATAAACTCCACAGCGAAAGAAAACGGAAGTTGCAGAGATGATGGGAGAAGGTTGGAGACATGGCTCAGGGGATATTTGGTTGGTTAGTGGATCAGAGGGCTGGATCCCATGAAGAGTACCAAGGCACAGGAGAGCAGGGCACACTGGGAACCCACAAGGAACCTGTTTCCCAGTGCCGTTGACTGTGAGACGCAGAGGGTCTGAAGGGCACGAGTACTTTACAACACAAGTGTTGAAGGCTGAAGTTTTCCTATCAGCAGGCTTGGCACACATCAACTTGAAGGAACACCATCTTTTTCCTGCATATGACACCAACAAGCGACCAGGAGCAGACAGCCTGGAGACAATGATCAGAGAGAGACAATACTAAGTGACGCACTGGGAAGATGGTGAGTAGTGGGAGTGATTCCGTGAAAGGCAGTGTTCGTGGAGATGTCTCAATGTGGACATAATAAATTTTGGGCTCTCGCAACAGCAGCATCAAGACAAAGCTACTGGCCAAGACAGGTATGTGAGGACATAGGCTGCCTAGCCAGCCAACTCGAAATCCCGACAGTGGAATACTTGGAAAACTGCCTTCCTCAGTCCAAGATGCTTAGTCCAAGGACAACGACTCTCCCATAGGGGACGAGAAGAAAGCTTTGACCACATGTTCTCTTCTGAACACAGCATTCTGCAGGCCTGCGTTCTGCTGAGTTGCTCGAATTTCTCCTTTCACAGGCACACCAGAGCCCACCAAGGTAAACCTCTGCATATTCAACCCGGACCCTAAAAACAACAAACGGCCGGAAAGGAGAGCTACAGCAAATGACTGGCCTCCAGGACAGGGTCAGCCACAACACAAACAGCAGTGGCATGCATGCCACATACACACTCACAAACACACACACACGCACGCACTCAACAAACCTTAAGGGCCAGCCCTGGGGACTCCGGATCTCTTCCTCCTAAATAAATTACCCTCAGGTTAGAAAGCAGAATGAGTTTAACGAATACAGAGAGGTGACAGAGACTTAGATCCAATGCAAAGATGAAAAAATCAATTGATGCCCAGGTAAAGGAAGAAGGAATGATTATGGCTAGGCAATCAGAGTGAACCCTCTACATAGAAAACGCCCGATGCGGGATTGAAAGCAGGGGCCTGGATACTCGCTGTACGTCAGAAAACATAGGAGATATCAGAGAGTCTCGAACCACAGAGATAAAACTGATAAAGATAAAAGCACCTAAAGAACTCCTGAAGAGAAGATTGGCAGGAGACTGTACACTGCAGCTCCATGCAGGATCCCATGATCTTACCTCCAGAGGCTTTTCCAAAAATTCCAATGCTGTTTCAGTTCTCATCATTTGAATTCGGGTGGCCCTCCAAAGATAGGGTCCTTATTCAAAAGAGCGAGACTGATACAAAGTGAAGGTCAAGCAAACGTTAATTTTGCACAAAGCATCGAGAATCATATTGACCGGTCAGGGCCTTCTCTTGCAAAGAGGCAACCCCTCCCAGCCTCAGAGACTAACATTTATAGCGGTAGTTTAGCCAGGCTATACAGACGTGGCCAATGAGATAACAATACAGAAAAAACTGCACAGTCGTGCTAAGTCTGCTACACCACAAAAACAAAAATGCTAGGTAACACATGGGTGGACAATTGGATCTCAATTTACCCTAGTAGATATATGCGTGCCCCTCTAATGGGATGTCTTCACCTGGCCTGATTCACCCTTGTATCTAGGCTTTGAGAGTAAGCTCCTCTGGGAGGAGTAGGGTCAATTTTGTTTACAGCATGGGTTCAATATAAGTTTACTGCAGAAACACAAAATGACTCCCTCTGGCCTAGCGGACCTTATAATGAGTAGCTGTAGCATCCCTAGAAATAGAGCCAAAATGACTTCCAAATCTTCAAAACTGACGATTTACCAAAAGCAGATTCTACATCCTAGAACCTTAGGTCCAGAATGGACTCATGTACTTGGAGTCCACAGGAGCAAGCATGGAGCATGTTGGAAAAGACCCATAGCCCAAATGAAGCCATCTGAAAGACTTCCGTGCCCGTTTCAGGAAGACAACTTGTATCTTCAAAAGGACGCATTGAAGAGGATTCAAATGTCAAAGAACCTGGAGCATTCCCACAGGGTCGTGCAGATACCCTCTGGAGGAGTACATGTAGATGTGACAGCACAAGCCTGCCTTCACCCTCTCATGAACATCCCCCAAATAGTTTCATGGGATAAGCAAACAATGCCTCTTGTGGAAGATGGGCGTGTTCTAATGGAGGCAGCAGAAGATGAACAGTGGGACAACAAAGGGCCATTAGAGAGCCACAGACAGCGTATGCTACAGGTTGGTGAGGATATTCAGGAAGACAAGGAACTGGAGAATGAACATTGGAGCTCTGAGCGAAGGTCTAGCATTTGAGATAATGGGAGGTTCTCTGAACCTGGCTGCCTTCCATAGAGATCTAGGTCCAAATTAAAGAAAACATCCCCTGGCCACAGTCAATCCTTGTACCCCGGTTGTGTTTTTGTCTTTTTGTCAAACAATGCACATGCACATATTTGACAGAGAGACAGAGAGATCACAATCAGGGTGTAGAGCTGGAGAGGGAAAAGCTGACTTACCCCTGAGCAGGGAACCTGAGACCAGAGTCGATGCCAAGACCCTGGGATCATGAGTTGAGCTGAAGGCCGCCTCTGAACTGATAGACACAATCCATGACACAACCTTTGACTTCTGAATACGTCCTAGTTCTAGACGTGAACCACTGCTCTGTCATTGTTCACAAATGAAGGGGAAATGGATTTTGGCTTGGGCTGGTGTTGCTTGAGCAACCTGGCCTGCTTTGAGAGCTGGTATAGTTTGTCCTCTTGAGGTAAGTGATTTGGCTATGTACAAACTACACTCCCACGCATATTTAGGTAAAGAGAATTCCTCCATTGAATGAAACTATGTCTTGTGGTTCCATGCTTCTGTGGATGGTGATGTGAGTCCTCCTTTCCTCTGAATCTGGATCTCTGTTTCTGCTCCCAGATGAGGGACAGTTTTAGCTCTGAATTCTCAAATCCATGTTCAGCCCTCTTTTTTTTCTCTCACTCCTACTTCTCCTACAATAAGCACCTCTTTCTATTCCTTGGAGTCAATGACTTTCCTAAGCTCATTGTCATGTTTCATCATTCTTCCTTCTTTCTTTGGATTTGTTTCCTTATTTACCATTCCTTTTCTGCCAGGTCAAAAATTTGGTCCTTTGCTTCTGCCAGCTTCTTGGACTTTTCCTTCAGTCTGCTACCAATCTTTTCTTTAGAAATTCTTTATTTATTTTATTTTATTTTATTTTATTTTACTTTATTTTATTTCTATCAGTTTAATCTATGTGTTTTGAGACTCCCTGATATCTTTCTGCTTTCAATCCTCCATTGGGCGTGTTATATGTGAGGTTTCACTCCGATTACCTGGCCATGATAATTTCTTGTCTTCTTCCTTGGCAACAATTGATTCTTCCATCTTTGTCTTGGATATAGGTCTCTGACTCTTTCTCAGTATTTGAAAAATCAATTCTGTTTTTTATCCTGATGGTAATTTCTTTAGAAATAAGATATCATGGAGTGCCCAAGGGCTGGCCCTTGAGGGAGTCTCAGGTATGTGTGTGTGGCATGCATGCCCTATGCTGTTGTATCATAGCTGCCCCCTGTCCTTGAGACCAGTCATCTGCAGAGGCTCTCTTTGCCAGCCTTTTGGTGTGTTTGGGGTCTGGGCTGAATAGGCTGAGGTTTAGCTTGGTGGGATCTGGTGTGCCTGTGAAAGGAGAAATTCAACCTTCACAACAGAATGAATGCCTGTAGCATTCTGTGGTCAGGGGACAGCCTATGGACAGGGCTTTCTTCTAGTCCCCTATGGGAGAATCTGTTCTCTTAAAATGAAGCAAGTTGGACTGAGGAACACAGTACCCTATGTGTTCCATGGTTAGAATTTCGTGTTTGCAGGAGAGGCAATTAAAGCCCTCACCAACCTGTCTTTGGCCAGTAGCTCGGGCTTGATGCTGCCTGTGCGAGAGCCCCAAATTTCTTTTGCCCCCATCAAATCATCTCCAAGAACACTGCCTCTCACTAATGTACAGCCAGAACCCACCATCTTCCCACTGTGTCACCTGGTATTGTCTCTAATCGTGGTTTCCAGGCTGTCTTCACCTGGCTATTTGTTGGTGTTCTCTGACAGAGAAATACAGTGTTCTTTTGAGTTGATATGCCAAGGCTGCTGATCTAAAATCTCCAGGCCTCAAGGCCCTTTGTTGGCATGAACTAGTATGATTCAGACCCCCTGATGGTCAGAATCAATGGAATTGGAGAACGTACTCCTTGTGGGTTCCAAGTGTGCTCCGATCTCTTGTGGCTTTGCCCATTGCATTGTCTCACTGCCTTCTGAATTACCAACTTTCCACTTTTCCCCTAAACCATGTCTCCAGTCTTCTCCCATAGTGATTGCAACTTATTCTCTCTTTTGCTATGGAGTTTGCTTTGTGGGCTCCAGTTCATTTCTGCCATGTTGAAGTTGATGTGGTAATCTTCCTGTTGTGTTCCTGGATAAAGACAAGTCTGGAGTTACCAGACACTACTACCATCTCACTGTCCTGAAAAAGCCCCACAGAATCTTACCCAGCCATAAGCAAGAATGAATTCTTTCCACTTGCCTCATGTGGCAGAATTGTGGAGAGCATTAGCCTACGTCACATCTATCAGTCCCAGAAAGACAAATAACATACAATTTCACTCTCTCATGACTGTCAAGAGACATATGAAAAAGCAAGGGAAAAATGGACAAATAATACGACACTACCCAGGCACACAAAATGTGGTGTTTGTTGAGGTCAGGTTTGAGAAAATATGTGTTTATCAAAGAGGACAAAAGATGACATTCTTTGTAGGAAATGTGGCTGAAAGAGAGGGAATGTGAGTTTTCAAGGCATGTCAAATGGAACTGCTATCCATTAAATACCGACTTCCTATCTCCATCAATTTAATTATAATTGTTATTTGAAACACACTCAGCACACACACACACACACACACACACACACACACACACACACAGATAAGACACACAAAAGATGGGGAGGAAGTGAAGAATAGCACTAATGAAGCAAACCCAAAAGAAAAGAACTGAGAGAAAAGGATAAATTCCAAGACACATATTCACTCCAAAGATTAGGTCAGGAAACCTACAAAATCTCAGCTCTGTAGTAGTGACTAAAGCGTTTGAAGCAGTAATCAAACCCCTGTCAACACACAGATGGCGAGGTGCAAATCATTTCCTGTTCAACTCTTCTAGACATTTAGAGAAGGCAATGCCATTTTCTTCTCATCAATTCCACAAATGGAGGAGGTGGATGAACTCCACTTTACTAGTATAAAGACCCAATTCAAATAATGACATTTTAGGAAATAAATTATATTCCATTTCAATAATTAAACATAATAAAAATATAATTCTTTCCTTTTCTCTGTCTGTCTTCACCTGCATTTGAAAGGGCCAGCTTGTTTTTGTATTATTTTGTACTGTTGAGGAAGCCAGCCTGTCATCCATCATCCATTTTTGACAGAGTATTCACTGATGCTTCAGTTCCATATATGACCTAGTACTCCGCCTAAGATATGCCAGAACTCTTCAACACCCATTAGCCCGTTCCCTCATTCCCTGCATGTCTCTTTTTTCCTTGACTCTCAGCTTGATTCCTCAGAGTTCTGAGTTACTCTTGGTTTGTCTCCTTCTCTGACTTATCCCCTTCAGTTTTTCCTTCTTTCTACTAAGGGCCGTGGTATTCGTCCTAGGGCACATATGAGAGAAGCCATATGATATTTCCCTATGTCTCCTTGCCCATTTCATTTCACAAACCCAGTCCTGTGGCATTCATGCCAGTGCAAGAATCAAGAGTTCATCCTCCCTAATTGCTGAGGAATACTCTGTTGCCAATATGGACCACACCTTCTTTATCCACTAGTCTTTGCAAGGACATAGCAGCTCAATCCTCAGTTCTGTTCAAGTGAGCCTTATATAAGTGTTGTTCTTGTTGCTGTTCTGTTGAGAAAGCCTGCCTATCATCCATCATCCGTTTTTGACAGAGTATTCAGGGATGCTTTAGTTGCATGTACGTCCAGTGCTCCTCTTAATATATTCCACAACTCCTGACTACCCATTAAGCAGTTCTCTTTTTGGTAAACCTCAGCTGGATTCTCAGAGTCCTGAGTCACTCCTGGTAGGTCTCCTTCTCTGACTTTTTGCCCGTCAGTATTCCCTTCCTTTTCCATTTCCCAACAGCAGGGCATGGGACATTCATGTCAAGGCAAGGTCCAGGGGTTCATTCACTTCGATGGCAGAGGAATACTGAGGTGCCGAAATGGACCCAAACTTCCTGATCCACTAGTCCTTGCAAGGGCATTGCGGCTCACTCCAAAGGTCTGCTCGAATGGGCCTTGCAAGCCGTCTATATACGCCGTCCCTTTCCTTCTGACTAAAGAGTCTTGGTCCACATGTCTATACCCGTTACCACAACAAGTACAGTTAACTAATAATGACAACGGTTTCGGTCCAGGCCTCTTCATTGAGAGTTAGCTCAGATGCAGAATATCACTCTCCTCAAAGACTTTGCAAAGGTATTTAAGGGAAAGCCAGGTAGACAGAGGCCTCATCCCTTAGCCGCGTGTTTCAGAACACTAGGAGACGAGGACACAGACGGCACCATATAGCGATGCCCTCACCTTTTACCTCGGAAAGGGACTTTCCGTACCTTAGTCATCACTGACCCATAAGCAAAAGATGCTGACAAAGTACGCTCTCACCCACAGGACGAGAAACCCCACGGAGAGCTGCTCATACACGCGACCTCACCTTTTCTTGAGATATCTAGAAATTGTAGTGTAAAAGGACACCTTGCCGTCTCCGGGGATATGTTGGCCTAAAGGAAGGTATACTGAATGTCATTTTCCTTCCTCTATGTCTCCAGAAAGGGGAAGTTTGACATTAAACCACAAGACATCCTGAGTTCTTGATCAGGTTCAGAGGGCTCTTGTTTTGTCCTTCCTGGGGCTTCCTACTTAAAGCCATAGGACACCAAGGTCATGGGAGAGGGACAGCTGCTTCAGTGAAGCCAGCATCTGTGATGTCACAAAGCTTTGAGGTCATAGCAACCACTCCTCATCAACCCAGGCCTGATCACTACACTTGACTGGAGTAGTCATGGGTGGGCCAAGAGGACCCCAGGCCGTCCCAAACTGCTGGAGCCGCCTGGGTCTCTCACCAAGGCAGTTTGCGAAGCGAGTCGGTGTCACCTTCTCCATGGCCCAATTCATAGTATTTGGTCGTGAGTGTCAGCACCAGCCCTCTGGACCTTGGAGAAAGGCAAGATGCCGCATTCCATCTTAGCACCGACAAGCCAAGAAACTAACAGACCGCAAGCAATGCCTCAGGGGAGGAAATCTGAGCCCTGCGTAAGGGTGAGACCCTCCCACCAAATCATGGAGCATCTCAACAGGAAAAGGTCCACCCAAGGGAAGCTCAAAGTGAACCCCCGCAACCGTGCCAAAGACATGTCTGGAGTCTTCCACAGAAAGCACACGAGTACCTCAATGGTCTCCAGAAACGGTGCCAACAAGGCCTCCCAATCTTCCAAAAAGACCATGCATCCAAGGCAGAGTCTACACCCTAGAACCTTAGGTCCAGGACGGACTCATGTTCTTGGAGTCCACAGAAGCCAACGGAGAGCATGTTGGAAGAGACCCATAGCCCAATGAAGCCAACTGAAAGACTTCCGTGCCCATTTCAGGAAGACAACTTGTATGTGCAAAAGGACGCATTGAAGAGGATTCGAATGTGGAAGAACCTTGAGCACTCCCTCATGGTGGATCAGCTACCCTCTGTGGAACTGCATGGAGATGTGGCAGCACAAGCCTGCCTTCACCCTCTCATGACCATCCCCCAAATGGTTCCATGCGATAAGCAAACAGTGCCTCTTGAGGAAGATGGGCATGTTCCAATGGAGCCCCGAGAGGATGCACAATGTGTTAACAAGGGGTCAGTACAGCACGACAGACAGCGGATGCTGCAGGTTGGTGAGGAGATCCAGGAAGGCAAAGAACAGGAGAATGAACAAGGAAGCTCCAAGCGAAGGTCGGGCATTTTAGGATGGTGGGAGGTTCTCTATACCTGGCTGCCCTCCATAGGAACCTAGGTCCAAATTCAATAAAACATCCTTTGGCCCCAGTCAATTATTGTGCACTGTTTTTGTCTTTGTTATCTTATCGAACATGCACATGCACGTTTGGACAGAGAGGCAGAGAGATCCCAATCAGGGGGTGGAGCTGGAGAGGGAGAAGCTTACTTGCCCCTGAGCAGAGAACCTGAGAACAGAGTCAATGCCAAGGCCCTGGAATCATGAGTTGATCTGAAGGCCGCATCTGAACTGATGGACACAACCCGGGACCCAACAATTGACTTCTGAATACCTCCTGGTTCTAGACAGAACCGCTGCTCTGTCATTGTTCAGAAATGCAGGGGATAAGGATTTTGGCTTGGCTGCTGTTGCTTGAGCTATCCGGCCTGCTTCGAGAGCTGGTATAGCTTTTCCTCTTGAAGTCAGTGACTGGGCTATGGACAAACTATTCTCCGATGCCTATTTGCCTAAAGAGAATACCTCCATGCCTAGATTTTCCGGGGGGAATGGCACTATGTCTTTAGGTGCTCCGCTTCTGTGGAAGGTGTTGGGAGTCCTCTGTGCCTCTGATTCTGGACCACTTTCTCTGCTCCCAGATGAGGGTCCTTTTCAGCCCCGAGTTCTCCAATCTAGGATCAGCCCTCTTTTCTTTCTCTCACTCTTACTTCACCTACAAGAGGCACCTCTTTCATTAACTTGGTGATTCCCTAAGCTCACTATCATGTTCCATCAAAGAATACATTCAAATGGCCAACAGACACATGAAAAAATGCTCCACATCACTCGGCATCAGGGAAATACAAATCAAAACCAGAATGAGATACCACCTCACACCGTTCAGAATGGCTAAAATGAACAAGTCAGTCAATGACAGATGCTGGCGAGGATGTGGAGAAAGGGCAACCCTCCTACACTGTATGTGGGAATGCAAGCTGGTGCAACCACTCTGGAAAACAGCGTGGACGTGCCTCAAAAAGCTGAAAATAGAACTACCCTATGACCCAGTGCTTGTAGTACTGGGTATATACCCTACAGATACAAACGTGGCATTCTGAAGGGGCACATGCACCCAAATGTTTATAGCAGCAATATCCACAATAGTTAAACTATGGAAAGAAACTAAATGTCCTTCAACAGATGAATCAATAAATAAGATGTGGTATATATGTTCAATGGAATACTATGCAGCCATCAAAAAAAAATGAAATCCTGCTATTTGTGATGACGTGGATGGAACTAGAGGGTATTATGCTTGGCGAAATAAATCAATCTGAGAAAGACAACTATCATATGATCTCCCTGATATGATGAAGTGGAGATGCAACATAGGCAGTTTCGGGCGTACGAAAAAAAAATAAAAAAAGATGGTATTAGGAGGGAGACAAACCATAAAAGACTGAATCTCACAAAACAGACTGAGGGTTGCTGGGGGGAGGTGTGTTGGGAGAGGATGGTGGGGGTATGGACATTGGAGAGGGCAGGTGCTATGGTGAGTGATGGTGAGTGCTGTGAATCACAGACCTGTACCCCTAGGGATAAAAACACATTATATAAAAAATTTTAAAAAATAATTTAAAAAACCCATTAAAGAAAAAACACAGATTGCAAGCCCAGAGCTAATCTCATATTCAATCAAAACTTTTGAAAGTTTTCCCCTTAAAGATCAGAAGAAAGACAAGTGTGTCCATTTTCACTACTCTCATTTGACACAGTAGTGGATGTCCTAGCCAGAGAAACAAGGAACACAAAGAAATAAGAGACTCCAAAAAAAAAAAAAAAAAAAGGAAGAAGTAAAATTTTCTTTTTTTGGATAACATGAACTTACATGTTAAAAAATCCTAAAAAATTCACAAAAAATTTGAATAAACAAATTTAGTAAAATTACCAAATACAAGATCAATATATAAAAGAAAAGAATTTTGTTTTGTTTCTTTTTTTTTTTATGGACTGCTTCCCAGTTTGTCATGTCATCCTTGTTCAGTGATCACGCTAATCTTCTCTGCATCATTCCAATTTTAGTATATGTGCTGCCAAAGTAAGCACAAGACAGGAGCATTTTAACATTCTAATGATGAACTATCTGAAAAAATAAAGAAAACAATCTAATTCACAATAGCATCAAAAATAATAAAATACTTAGGAATAGATTTAACTAAGAAGATGAAAGATCTGTACTCCATAAACTATGACATTGATAAAGAAATTGAAGGTGACAGAAATGGAAAGATAGCTCATATTTATGAATGGTAAGAATTAACATTGTTAAAATGTCCATACTACCGTAAACCATCTGTAAATCCAATTCCTATCAAAAATCCAATGTTAGGGGCGCCTGGGTGGCTCAGTGGGTTAAGCCGCTGCCTTCGGCTCTGGTCATGATCCCAGGGTCCTGGGATCGAGCCCCGCATCAGGCTCTCTGCTCAGCAGGAAGCCTGCTTCCTCTTCTCTCTCTGCCTGCCTCTCTGCCTGCTTGTCATCTCTCTCTGTCAAATAAATAAATTAAAAATCTTAAAAAAAATCCAATATTATTGTTTTACAGAAGTAAGTAAAGAATCCTAAAGTTTATATGAGACCATAAAAGACAACAAATAATCAAAGCAGTTCTGAGAAAGAATGAAGAAGGGAGATTACACTTCTTGATTTGAAACTATACTACAAAGCCCTCATGCTCAAAACAATAAAGTATACTGGCATAAAAACAGACCAATAAACAAGTAGAACAGAATTGAGAGTCCAGAAATAAATCCTTTCATACAGTCACCTAATATTTGACAGGGGCCAACATATGTAATGGGGAAAGATAGTCTGTTCAATAAATGATATTTAAAACTGAATAGTCACATAAACAGTATGAAAAGGGAACCTTATATCACTCATAAGTCTGAACTTGAAATAGATTAAAGACTTAAAGGTGATGCATGAAACTAAATTTCCTAAAGGAAAACATAGGAAAAATTCTCCTTGACATTGGTCTTGCCAATAGTTTTTTGGATACCAGACTAAAAACACAAGCAAAAAAAGCAAAAATAAATAAATGGTATTACATCAAACTAACGTTTCTGCATTGCCAAAAAAAGGGAGAGAGAATGAAAACACAATCCACAGAATGTAAGAAAATACTTACGAATCTTATATCTGAAAAGAGGTTAATAACCAACAGATACAAATAGAAAAAAATATATGATTAAAAAAATAGCAAAAGGATCTCAATAGACTTTTTTTTTCAAAAAAGTTATATAAATGACCAACAGGAGCATTAAAAAGTGCTCAACGTAAAAATCTCAGGGCAAAGTCCTTATGTTGTTGTTGTTGTTGTTTACCTCTGAAAAACACAGCAAGATATTAGAATATATACTACCAAAAAATTGAAACTAACCAATTTTGGTAAATATTGGGGAAAACGGGGAACTTATGCACTGTAATAGGGATATAAATTTGTATGGAAAACAGTATGGAGATTATTCATATTATTAAAAGTAAAATTACCATATGATTCAGTAATCCCACTTCTAGGTATCTATCTAAAGGAAACGAAGTCACTGTTCAAAGACATATCTGCACTCTTATGTTTATTATAAAATTATTAACTCTAAGCAAGAGATGGAAATAACTTCAGTATCCATTAATGGATGAAAGAATAAAATAAGTATGGTAAATATATACTACGGAATACTACTTAACCATGAAAAATTAAGAAATACTGCCATTTACAACAGCATGGATGGATCTTGAAGGTATTATTCTAAGTGAAATATTTCAAAGATTTTGTATATTTTTTTAATTTATGTATTATGATATCCCTTACATACAGAATCTGAGGAAAAGGAAAACTAATGGAAACTTAGAGTTGAGTTGACAAGGGGTGAACCTGGGGTGGAGTAAGGTGGTCCAAGGGTGCAAACTTGCAACTATAATATGAAAAAGTTCTGGGGATCTAATGTACAGCATGATGATCATAGTTAATAAGATATACATACTTTTTTTTATTGTGCTTCCCTTTATTAAACTTTGCATATATCACATTCTTACAAGTTGAAAGTTTATAGCAATCTTGTATAAAAGAGGTCTGCTGCCACCATTTTTCTAACAACATTTGTTCATTTTGTGTCTCTTTGTCACATGTTGGTAATTCTTGCAATATATCAAGTTTTTTCATTATTATTGTATTTGTTATGGTGATCTGTGATCAGTAATTATGACCCACTGAAAACTCAGAACTAGTGTACTTAAGGTATATACATTGTTTTTCTTTAAAAACATAATGCTTTTGAACAGTGCAGTATAGTTTTTATTTTTTATATGCACTGGGAAACATAATTTTTTATATGCACTGGGAAACCAAAAAATATAATAATTTGACTTAGTTTATTGAGATAATCACTTTATTGAGGCAGTCTGGAACAAAACCCACAAGACCTCTGAAGTTTATCTCTACTATACTATATACATAAAAGTTGCTAAGAGAGTAGATCTTAAAATTCCTTATGATAAATGCATAAAAAACAGTGGCAACTATACGAGATAGTAGATGTATTAACATTTTTATGTAGATTATATTGCAATAAAGATGTATACCAATTTATCAAATTGTACAAAATTTACACAATGTTAAAGGTTTGCAATGTTATAAGAAATCATTTCTTAAATTTACAAATATGTCGATTTTTTTCAATAAACCTGGAAAAAACTTTTTGTAGAATTAATCTATTTTTCAAAAAATGAAGTAAGGCAGTAGAAACTGCAACTAACTCTGAAATAATAGAATATAAAATCCATTTTCATTATATACACTGTGACAAAAAGTATTACTTAGTTTACAATGGAGGAGTACTTATGAAACATGAAGGATGGTCTATAAATAAGGCTGAAAGAGCTCAGTTTTAAGGTTTAAATTTAAAATCTTCTTTTGAAATACTAAACTGACCACCCAGTGTTCCAAACATCAATGTCTTAACTGCATGAATTTATTTCATACAACTCTATAATCTAGTTTCATAAGAAAACAGCATGCAAATTTTGAATAAGACAGACTTGCTTAAGTTTCATGTTCAACAGTAAAGGATACCTCCCTAAAAACAAATAGAAGACAAATCAGCATATTTATTATGATAATTATTATTCATAAAGAGATTCATATTGAATTAGGGAATATATATCCTCAGAGGGGGTAAAGTAAAATGAAATTTATTTTGGTAAATGTGTCTATGAATAGTCAATACAATGCCTCAATATAAATGAATATTACCATTTTGAACAATTTAATTACTATTACTAGAATTATTATAAGTATAAAAATAGCTATCATTTTAGCATGGAATATGAGATTCTCATGCTCCATGCTTCATCACATACACACAACAACGCAGCATAATAAGTATTATCATCACCATTTCATGGGTGAAAAAACTGAGGCTAACACATTTGGATAACTGGTTTATGATTACATGGGTAGCAAAAATGCATCACACTAATTTAGGCTTTATGATTTCAGAATTGTACTCTTACCATTGCACATTCTATTACTCTGTAAATACTTGGCCTGTTTTCATTTAGTTCTTTAATTTTATTCATGTGGTGATGGCTTAAAGCTTCATTTAAAGGAAGCTTAAAAATTTCATTTAACCAAAAGCTCCCAAGAATTAAAAATGTCATTGATCTAATGTAGACATGGATATCATTAGTTAATGGGTAACTATATATTTTCCACTCTAGTGAGATAAAAGAGTATTTTTCTAAGTTTTAGTCTCTCAGTGTTAAAAAGGACTTTGTTAAAATAGAAATATTTAGACAAAGGTGATCAAAAGTCTGGATCAGGTCACCTTAAGGTAAATATTAGGAAACTGAGGAAACAAATGGAGATTTGAACACTGAGCTATGATATAATGAATGGTTTCAAGTATTTAGTAGAGTATAGAAAAGCCCTTTAAAGCCTGGTCTTAGCCTAGCATTGCAGCTTCTGGGATATCTATCTATCATCTATCTATCTAGATATAATGTGAAAACTTTTTTAACTTAAAGATTTTGAGAAATAGAACATAATCAGCACCATAGAAGATCTGTTTATGATAACAACCTAGCCCCTCCTCCCAGTTTGTTAATATTCTCTCTTATTTAATGTAACATTGTGCAAATAGACCACTACTGATCTGCTGTTATGAATGAAATAGCTATAATCATCTGTTTGCATATCCTGGTGAAAATATTCATTTAGTTCCATGTTGTATTTCTAGGAATGGACCAAATTTTTATTTTTATTTTTAAGTTTTCTAAATATTGTCCAACTTACCTCAAATGTTTTTATTATGGGCACTTTCATTCTTTCACATTCTTGCAAGGCAATTTTACTGTTGCCCGATATGGTAAGTGTGTAATAGTATGTCATTTTAGGTTTTAATTTATTATTAATTTAATTTAATTTAATTCCAGATTCATAATAAAGATAAACAGTTTTTATATATGAGTGGCCATTTGGATTACCCTTTCTGAAAAGTGCATGCTCAAATCTTTTGATATCTTAACATTGTGTCATACTGACTTCTTTAATAGTAGATTTTCTGAATGAACTTTAAGCTGTGTAGGTCTTCTCTATTTTATTTTGAACTTGTTTTCATTTCAAAATCTTTATATTTATTTTCATAATCTGCTTTTATTTTTCTTTGTCTATTATCTATCTATCTATCTATTTATTTGCAAGCAAGAGAGAGCGAGCAAGTGAGAGTGCAGGGAGGGATAGAAAAAGAAGGGAAAAGAATCTTAAGCAGGCTCCAGGCTCAGCACAGAGCCCAACTCTGGGCTCTATTTCACAACCATGACATCATGACCTGAGCCAAATTGAAAGAGATAAAATAAAATTAAGGTGTTAAAAAAAAAGGAAAAAGAATTGGAGGTTTAATTAAGTGAGCCACCCAGGCACCCCTGTGGTACCTTAAATTAGCTGTCATATTTTTAAAGTTCTAGAGTATCCATTTGTTCATTTATAAAACCTTTCTCAATATCATTTTTAGTGTCAGTTTTTGGTTCAATTTGCTTCCCCTCTCATTTCTTTGAGCAGAGTAATCAAGCCATTTTACAATCTTTATTGATCATTTTAACATCATACTTAATCCCATTTTGTCTATCAAATCTTGTTAATGGTTTTTCTTTGTGTGCTTTGTTACATTTTGCTATGTTCAAGACATTATATTTGAAACTCTTATTGAGTAGGGATAATTAAGAACTATAATAATGGTATGGTCCTCCTTGGTAGGATTTTCTCTTATATCTGAGACTCTACAAGACAATCATACTCCAAATTCAGTGATTGACTTTCTCAGTTTACACAGAAGGCAAGGTAGGCTATAGTCTTATTTCTGCTTCTCCTTGTGCTTTGGGGATCTCAAGTTAAATTTGGGTTGTACCAAAGTCCTCAAATTTGATTGCTGCTGGATTTTGAATTTTGTTTCTCTAGTATCAAGAGTCTATGAACAACACAGCTCAGTGTGTTTTAGCAGTTTCAAATGCTCTCATAGCTAAAATGGCTTCAGGGCATATATCTCTAGGCTCTCATTGTATTTCGTATTTTGGCCCAGTAATCCCTCACTTATTTTTATAATCATTCTGATATTTTTAACTTTAAAAGCTATTTTGTCTGGATTTTTAGTTGTCTTAAGTAGGAGTTTTTAGATCACCATTACTAGAAGCAACAACAAATATACATGAAAATATCTGCAGTAGTTTATCACATCTTTATGGCTTTGAACTTCCATAAGCTGAGGCATCCTTCTCTAATCACTTAGGCAAACTCCAATTTACCCTTTAATACAACACAAGAATTGCTTCATTTAAGAACATGTTCAGGGATGACTCTTCCCCACTGTTCTTACCAACATTCCCACACACTCTTTGCTACCCAAAGCTTGTTTATGAACTTTCGTTAGGTATATCAGCGTGACCAGAATTTTGCTCTATTGTATTTTTGTCCTTTAGAGCTTTAATTAAATATGAATTCCATAGAAAGTCTGTCCCTTTTCTTTCAAACCTGGGTTAGTTATTTCTTCTCATTCTTTGTCAGAAGTTACTTTATTAGAGAAACTTATAGCTCTATTGTGACTTTGGAGCCTTTACAGTTTTTCGACTGGAAAAATCACCCATCCCTGAGATTTTTACGCAGCTTCCTAGCTGATATTATTCAGAAATCTGTTCAAAGCAGACTTTTTCAGGGAGGCCCTTTTGGACCACTCAGTTTAAAAACCTCTTCTCAATCACTGCTCTTTTAAAAATGTGCTTATTTAGTTCAAATATGCATCTCTATTAAAGAAAAATCAGTACGTTTTTTTTTTTTAAAGTTGGCTTACCTATTATCTATCTCTCCCATTAAAATGATTCCTCTGGGCTGGGGTTTTGTTGTGCTCATCTTAGGCCAGGCACTCAATAAATTGTCTCTGAATGATTGAATTGTTTGACTCCCTTGCTAGATTCTCAACTTCATGAGGCCAAGGATTGTTCTATTCAGTCCTTCTTTATCCTCAATGTCTGTTATATTGCAGTCACTTACATGACTAATGGGAAAAATCACAGAAAGAAAGAGTTAAAACTACATAAAAACCCCGTAGGTTCAATAACACAAAGCTTTCTAAAATTATTTAGCCCAGGAATTGAATACTGGCTGCACTTTTGATTTTTTTTAAATGGTATTGAATTTAATTTAAATGGAAATACTGGAATGGTAGAATAATAAAAAAATTATAAAAGCAACTTGCTCCTTAAAGTAAGAATTATATAGGACATCTCTTCTAGAAGCAAAATTTTCAAATGACAAACATCTGAAAGCATAGAAGGAGAAGTAAGAGTGTGAATTGTATTTCAATGCTCTTTTCTTTATATTCAACAAACAGCTTCATTCACACACCTTTCCAATTTTTTCAACTCTTTTGACAAAGCCTTCAGAGGAGTTACTGCTGATGACAACCATCACAGCCTAACAGGAGAAATTTTATAAAGAAAAATAATAGCATGTTTTTCCCAAATTGTTAAGGATATGGTGAAGCTCTGTCGGATTCAAAGGAGGAATGTGCAATTCCATGCTATATATAATAATAACTTGTTTTAATAGTGGCTTTGCAATTTTTCAGATATATCCATTTACTGAAACCACTATCAAATAAACAAAAACAAACAAATGAACAGGGGTTCGAGACAGAAATTATCTAATCTAAAAATAGCACATGTTCACAGAATACACAACACATATCCCAAGTACTACTATAGGTTTCAAGTAATAGTCAAAACAATAGTAAACATGATTCAGACCCTACCAGTCAAATCATAAATGGGACCTTAACTGTAAATCCTTATCTTTAGATCAAAGCGGGTAATTGGGGGCTGAAGATACATTATAGAACTAATATGTTATAGAACTCCTCTGAAATGAGTCATTTATTCCATCACTTTTCCTGCACAGCTGCTGACCCATGTTTTGGTTCCTGGAAATAGCTGCTACCCTGTCATACTTCTTAAAAGCACATATATTGATAACTCTACTCATTCCTCCATTCCTCTGTGACTGTCACTGTGTTAAAATGTGGAGTCAGCTGACTCACTTGTGATGGTAATAAAGTAGATGAGTTTGCAAAGTATTTTGTTATTTCTAAAAATGCAAAAACCAAATTACATTGAAATCATAAGGGGTGTTTCAGGGAGAGCTGTAGGATGTGGTTTCTTGTGTAATCCACAGAGATTAGCTCCAACACATATTTAAACTCTGCTCTAGGAGCAACCTTAGTGGTAAAGCAAGAAGATAAACAGATGTATACACACCCTGGCACAAAATTATCACTTATGTTTGGCTTCCTAGTCTCCTCGTGTTACTTATTTATCTTAACTTCTCTCTGAAATCAGGGAACACAGAATCTCAATCAGTAGACATTTTTCTACTGAATTACCCAATAGTCCGATCATACCCCTAATACTTTTTAAAATTATTTCACTCATAATCCCAAATCTGCTTTGCTTCCTCATCTTAGTACACTGTAATTTGATTTCAAAATGAGGACAGTTGTCAGTAATGCCACATTCATTCATCTATTTTACAATTCCATGTGCTTATAACTATGAAGATATGTTAATAACATCCATTCCAATAAGCCACCCTAAATTTATTATCATGAAACAAGACCTCAAGAAAGAGAATTCAAAATCATCCATGTATTTGCAACTTATTGCAATAAAGCCTTTATCAATAGACTTCCCTGTGCACATGGTGGTCAAATTGCTGGTGAAAACCAGCCAGATCTATTACAAGCTTTCTCATGGCTTCTAGGTAACCCAAGTGAGCCTTTATTGATACTGGGAAGGGATAAAGCAGGGAAGGGATAAACAGTGCTATAAGATTTGGCTAGACAAAAGTAATGACTCTCATTACAAAGTGAGTATTTTTTTTTCAAGCTTTAGTTCAGTTTATTTTTCTTGTATAAAACTATGTAGTAGCCACAGCTGGAGCCTGGGTCCTCTGAACAGAGACTCTGGTGTGGGTCTTCACAAGATGGTCCGTGAACTCCTGATAGGGAGACTTGGTGAACACAGCTGTAGGTCTTGGAGATGGCATCGAAAGTAGCCTTGGCAAAGTTCCCTAGGGTGGCAGTGCAGCCCCTGGCCGAGGTGTAGCAGTCGTCAATACCAGCCATCATCAGCAGTTTCTTGGGCACAGGGGCCGAGACAATGCCAGTGCCTCTGGGGGCGGGGATGAGACGCACCAGCACAGAGCCACAGCGGCCAGTCACCTTGCACGGGACAGTGTGGGGCTTGCCGATCTTGTTCCCCCAGTAGCCTCGCCGCACAGGGACAATGGAAAGCTTCGCCAGAATGATGGCTCCGCGGATGGCAGTGGCTACCTCCTTGGAACACTTGACATCCAAACCGACGTGTCCATTGTAATCTCCGATGGCGACAAATGCCTTGAACCTGGTCCGCTGGCCCGCGCGCGTCTGCTTCTGCACAGGCATGATCTTCAAAACCTCGTCCTTGAGGGAGGCTCCCAGGAAGAAGTCGATGATCTCAGACTCCTTGATGGGCAGGGAGAAGAGATAGATCTCCTCCAGGGACTTGATCTTCATGTCTTTGACCAGGCGGCCCAGCTTGGTGACGGGGATCCACTCCTTGTCCGCGGCCTTGCCCCCGCGAGCTCCGCGGCCTCGGCCCCGGCCCCGACCACGGCCCCGGCCCGCCCCGGCCCCGGATGCCGCTGCCGAAGCCACCGCGGAAACCGCCGCGGCCTCCCATTCCAGGGCCCCCGGGCCCTCCGGGCCCTCTCGCAGCACCGGCGTCATCCGCCATTTGGTGTTCTCTCGGAGAGGAAACAAAGTGAGTATTTTAAAGCAAAAGAGCCTGTTGGGAATATTGTTTTATAAAATAGTGGTTTTTTTTATTAACTTTTTAAAATTCAATTAGGTAACATATAGTGTACCAATAGTTTCAAATGTAGATTTCAGTTATTCATCCATAGCATATAATAGCTAATGCTCAGTACTTACTGTTATAGCTTCTTGAAAGCAGAATTTTAACCCACTGAGCCACCCAGGCGCCCTTGAAAGCAGAATTTTAGATCACATTTTCTGATTACTTCCATGTCGTACAACACTTTCCTGCTAGCAACCTTCAAAACATACTGTTTGTTAGAGGAATTTCTTTAATAATAAATAAATAGGAATTCATTTAAATTTATAAATATATAAAATAAATAGGAATTTATTTAAATTTATTTACATATTACACACTGTTTCATTGTTCATAAATAAGGTGATGATATTATAGCCATTAGTTGGTAGCACTGATATATCACTATCTTTTTACTTCTCAGTGCATTCTCTTTACACAAATAGATATATATTTTAAAAAATGTGAATCTGTGGCAAACTTGTAAAAAACCCTATACAGTAAAGTTTATCATTTTAAGTAATCTCAATTATCTTCCTCAATTGTGATAGTATATCCTTCTATCTAGGCCAGATATTGTATGAGGGATTTGAAGAGACATACTTTTCTAAATTTCACTTTTCTCATCTGCAAAATGCTTATCATGATCCTACAAAAAAATACACTTATAATTTTTTGATGAAAATTTATTTATTTATTTTAAGATTTTATTTCTTTATCAGAGAGAGTGGGCGAGAGAGCAAGCACAGGCAGACAGAATGGCAGGCAGAGGTAGAGGGAGAAGCAGGCTCCGGCCGAGCAAGGAGCCAGATGCGGGACTCGAACCCACCAGGATGCTGGGATCATGACCTGAGCCAAAGGCAGCTGCTTAACCAACTGAGCCACCCAGGCATCCCTTTTGATGAAAATTTAATCTGTATAAACAATATATTTGCTGTAATGCGTGGTTCATGGAAAACATCTTTTTTAATTATAAGCAGTATTAGAAATTAAGTAAATGTGTCTATAATATTTAAAGTTTTAACACATAATTCCACTGCTTTGCCTTATTTTCTCAAATCCCTTTACCACTTTCACTGACAGAGTCAAATGTACTTTTTCTACTAGTAGCCAGCTCTTTGTCTTTTGTCAGAAAGATGCCCTTGTGAATTATTTATAATAGAGATATTAGCAATAATAATAATAATAATAATAATAATAAATAGCAATGAAAATGTTAAAAAAAAAGTTTTCTTAACTAATTAGGGTTCTTAGACATCAATTAGAGGAACCACCTCGGGCAAGCAAATTAATCTGCAAGACATTCCCAGAATTAACAAGTCAGTCAGATACAGGGTTGTCTGTAGACTGAAAAGAACTAGGTTTGGAAAATAGGTAAGGACAGTGAAAAAAGTGATCAAATTTTTGGGCAAAATAAACTCTTAGGTGTCCTTTCAATGGAGTCCTGTTCATTATGTAGCAGAAACTCTGGAGATTATCTCAATCCATTGGAGTCACCCCGTTTATTAGCTTGCTATTGACAAAGTTATTTACAAACTGTAGAGCAAGAGGTTATAATGGAGAAAACTGATGGTAATGCACAGGATTCTTGTTAACAATAATGCAAGTTAGTGATTTTTCATTAGAAAACATAAATTCTATAACCCAAATTATGGGCCCAGAGCACTTCTGCTGCACAACTCTGCTTATATCCCAAATAACCATGTGAACTAGTTTTAATATCTGCTTCTCTTATTAATTTTTGAATAAAAATTCTTGACACAAGTATTTTATAATTGTGTGATAATCATGAATTTAATTTTTGGAGAACAAAACACACTTTAGCATAATTAGGTTTGTTCACAGAACCAGCCTTGGTAACACACTTCTATATGTTAGAAATGATGTAATAAATGTAGAATATTGGGCACTTGTTTGGTATTCTTTGCCATGTTTTGCACTATCTAAAAAGAGATCAGTGAACTTGGACTGGAGTTAGTAGACATGGAAGAAAATAAAATATTACAGAGAAGAATACTCTGTGGTCCACAACCTAAACGGCCTGGGATTCCCATCATTTGGATCCCTGTAGCTTTACAGAAGTCAATTAAATTTGTGTATCTCTGATTAAAGTTGTTTCCCCAGTACTTTTTCAAACATCTCTTGTAAAGTATTGTTTCCCAGAAAAAAAGGGATTTTGCACATGTATCTGCCTTTGTCTCTGGTCATGATCTCAGTCAGTATCCTGGGATCGAGCCCCATATCGGGCTTCCTGCTCATTAGGGAGTATACTTCTCAGTCTCTCTCTGCAGCTACATCCCCCTGCCCCACTCATGCTCTCTCTCTCTCAAATAAATAAATACAATCTTTAATTTTTTAATTAAAAATAAGATAAATAAATTAAAATAAAAAGTCTGGGCTTACTGCCCCATTTAGCTCCTTTTGTTTTTTTGAGTTGTATTTAAAGCAGCATGAGAGAACATGAGGCTCTCAAACTTAAAAAAAAAAGGAAAAAATTGAGTTTTGTTAGGATTTAAGATCTTGTCTGCTAGACAAAAACGTTGGCTTTGTTAACATGTGAAAATTATCAAAAGGGAATAAGATAGAATTCTAATAATTTTTGTAGAAATTAAAAATTTTCTCCAACCCAATTACATACAGACCCATTAAGTAAATTCATTCCAATGTCCCAAACCAACCTTTTCTAATAGTAATGCATCTGTGTAAACAGGGTCAACCCAAGGAATAAATAAATATTATTATTTTTTTCCTGTCTCTTCCACAGTCTCATCTGGGTATATTGGTAGCAAGCCAATTATCTATCTTATAAGACATGATATCATAAGGAAGGGTATTCTGTCCATTTGGAACAACTGAAAATCATTGTAATTTTATCTTGGTGCAGTAACTTGAGATGGCAAAGTGTGGTTTATGAATATATTTTATTTTTTTTTTACTGGGAAGAAGAGATTATAGAGATATTGGTTATCCAAGAGAGACTGACAGGTGTTGATAGTTGCCAGGTCAATATCCATCTACTTTTTCCTTTAGTATCAGAAAGCACTGAGGGATTGACAACAAGGAAACTTAAAACAACATCAAATATTTTATTGTCTCTTTTCTAGTTACATTGTAACCATATGACAAAGTATCAGTCGTACAAGATATCATTCTCTTTTACCTCTATCTTTCTGCCAGAAATGTGGGCTTAATAGTGAGAACTCCAACAGCAATTTTTGCAACTGTGAATAAAAAGCCATGAAAACCTCTAAGATAGTTCACTTGACTTTCTTAAGACTCTGAACCAACACCAGAAAACACTCTCTGTAGTCTTCTTGTTAAATGAAAAATATGGTTAAACCACTTTTGACAGTCTACTACCTACAGCAAACTGTAAATCTTAATTGAAATATGTCCTCTCAGCTGTGCTTAAGCAACTGAGTCCTGAGCTTTTCAGGTTTTCAGTCTGAAAGAGTACACCTCGGGTGCTCTGAAAGGGAAGAGAAACGACACCCTGTTCTCCATATAAATTAAAGAAGAGAAATCTGTGCATTTAAGTGGGCCATATAAAATTTATCAAGCAGTTATCTCCTAACTCCTTCCTATCCAAATTACCTGATATGCTCTCCCTACTCCTTTATTCCACGTTACTGCCTTTTCACAACATGTCTTCTGTTATTTCCTTCTTGCAAGCTAGTTTTGATTTCTGCATCTAAAAAAATCAACAATCATTGTGTATTTCAATTCCCATTTTACTCAAATGCATTGATTCTTCTTATCTATTACTCTTTTCTCATACTCAGTGTCTTTGTCTTTATGGGGTTTGTACTTTGCTTTTCCCCATCCTTTACTGCCATTATATAATCAATCTAATAACTTCTTAGAGAAAGTTAAAAATTCCCGCATAGCCACACGTGAACACAAAGTCACTGATTTTTAGCAAACCTATAAGATAGTCAGACATCCATTCAATTTCTTTTTTTTTAAGATTTTATTTATTTATTTGACAGAGAGAGATGACAAGCAGGCAGAGAGGCAGGCAGAGAGAGAGGAGGAAGCAGTCTCCCTGCTGAGCAGAGAGCCTGATTTGGGGCTCGGTCCCAGGACCCTGGGATCATGACCTGAGCTGAAGGCAGAGGCTTAACCCACTGAGCCACCCAGGCGTCCCTCCATTCAATTTCTTAACTGAGTCCCAAATGCATCCTGACTTCTAACCTAAACCTAAGCTCTACTTCTTACACGTTGTTATATGACCAAATTCTTTCAGTTCAGTATTTTGTAACATTTAAATATTAATCAGTTGATGCTTTGTTTGTGTATTTCTATGAAAATAATTTGAATACTGTAGATTTATTGTTATATTTATAGGTTTATAATCAAAGTTTCATCAGTTGAAGTTTTTGGAAATTTCAGATATAATGATTAACCTAAAATGATACTGCCTCAAATCCCTCTGATATCAAGGCCCAACACCTGATTATAGCCAAACCTGTGGTGGATAGTTCCATGGGAAATTGCAGTTACTTAACACTGATAGCATCTCATGTTCTCTCTCTCATTTTAGAATGTCTCCAACACAACCTGAAAGTGTAGGAGAGTTAATGTCCTCTGAGGACAGCTCTCAGTGAAGTGGAAATAAGAACCATAGGTAAAATTGTCAGTTTTCAGGTCTTCATGAGGACAACTTAAAGAAGTTTCTCAGGACCTTTCAGTAAAAGCAAGCCTTCATTTTCTATCCACAACAATTATATCAACAATGTACCTCTTTGACAAAGTTGCTTCTTCACTGTATCACTTTCCCATTCTTTTCTACCTTGGATAATCTCCCAGATAAACTAACAGTACTCAAATCCTTTGTCCTACTCTTTGCTCTCAGGATAAATGGAGCCAAAAGACTTAGATTAATATCAAGTTCTGAATGGGATCTTAGAGCTATTTCTGTCCAGATTTTCATAAACATAGGGACCTTTGAATTATCAGGCTATAAATAAGTTCTAAATGGAGGGGGCAAAAGCAAAAAGTAGAAATTTTTATGTTTGATTTTTAATCATGATTAATTGACTTTATTGATTATTATAAATACTAACATTATAAAAGTGTGGATCTTTGTAAAACAATGTCATATTGTAAGAAAGAAGTTGCATAATCCTTTTGAGAATATTAAACCAAGTGTTCAGGTGCCATCTAATTTCTTGTTTAATCCAGAACTTTGGTGTGCATCATCTTGAGGAATAGGATTTTGAAGTCCAGACAGACTAAGAGAAAACTGATCCAAATGTGTGTGTTTATATTTCTGCTTTTGTTGTAAAAATCAAAGTGTGATTGCTGGTTTAAAATGGTAAAACTAATAATGTTCATGGACTCGATTATAAATTTTCTAATTGTATGGGAAGAATCCAACAAAGATAGAATTAATTGATTTGCAAATCCTCAAAGAGCTACAGGATCAGGTAGTGGTATGTTCTGATTCAACAGCATCATAATGCAGCATTTTATATGTGTGGCTAATGGATATTTTCATGAATGTTTGCTAGCTAGTCAGCCAATACAGAGAAATATTAGGTAGCGTAATTACTCACAGTTGTGTTTAATAAAATGAGAGAAAATTATCAAATGACACTAATAATAATAATCCTATAGCAGGCTAAATATTCAATGATAATTACAAGTATTAATCTAGCTTTCTTCCCTGATTATGACTCTGCTCTCCTTTATCATAATGGGAGTAGCAGATTGTCTGCAGTGAATTGTGAAAACGCAGCAGTGACTTTGGCAGTGAAGGCCTCCCATCAATTTTGATAGGTTAAAATGATTCTGGTTGGTCTTGAGCAAATGTGTCAATTTTTTTTTTCTGTGTGTGTCATAAAAGAAAGAAGCAATAGTAAATTCTTGCTGTTATTCCATGGAGCCAATAAAATCATACTGCCAACAAGAGGCTGTTGACACCATAGGTGTAGTTAACTGTCTTGAAATACTACGCCTGGAAATAAAATCCTAATATTTCACATAACCTCTTTTTTTAAAAGAAACAAAACAAAACAACTATACTGCTTACATTTAGGGCCCTGCTGTTGTGTAACTATTTTTGAACATGTCTTCTGTAAGTGTATATATATATATATATACATATTTTTCTGTGCAATAAATTCATTTAGAGATAAATTTGGATTGCAAATTATTTTGGGGGAGGCGTGGTATTTGTGGCTAGTCTTACAAGTAAAAAGGACTAAAAGAAAGAAGAAAAACATTTTTTATTACAGCATATTTACATCTGTCCAAAGTACTTATCTACTATAATACTGACTAATGTATAATACTGTACACAAAGAAAGAAGCTAAATGAGTTATAATTCAGTCAGTGTATAGCTGGCCATTTTAAAACTTACCACTGAATCTTTCTGGTATGCAATGTGATATCTGGCAATCTGGTCCAGTTCATTACATCAGGTCATTTGTATGTTCTTATTACCATTTTGATAGCATAGCACATTTTATAACCCAGACATTTTACAATGGAACTATGATGCATGTATTTTCAAAAGTATAGACATACATGAAGCTATGAGGTCAAAAAAGATGAATGTCCGTAGTACCATATAGACTCAACAAATAAAAGTGTCCAAGGGTCTGAGTGTGACTTATGAATATTGTATAAGATTAGGCCAACATGTGGTTTTGATATAAATAATCTGTTCTTAAATTAGAATTACAATCGTTGAGTACAGTGTTGAAAATGGCAGATAGATTTTAGCTATCTTTGCTCACTAGGGAAAATGGAAAAATGTTTAGTTTGGTCAGATTTTCACTTAACTTCTGAAAAATCTTACGTTTGAGAGAACCCTTCTGAAATAAGAATCCTTAAAGACATAACCCCTTTGGCACAAGTTTTCAAGAAACTTGTTTGATGTTGTAGACAATTCTATGGCACACGTACTGTTCTAGATGTTTCATGCCAATAATATGTAAGCCATACCAAGGCTACATATACATATAGAGATGTTCCTCAGCTTACAAGGGGGCTATGTACAGAGAAACACATAAAAAATTGAAAATGCATTTAATACCCCAAAACTATCAAATATCATAGCTTACCTTAAGCTTATTTAAACATACTCAGAACACTTACATTTGCCTGCATTTGGGCAAAATCATCTTAAGCAAAGCCTATTTTATAACAAAGTATCAAATATCACATGCAATTTATTAAATATTACACTAAAAAAAGAAGAATATATATATTCTATATATATATTCTATATATAGAATGCTTGTAAGAATATCAGGTGTTCACCCCTGTAATCTTCTAGCTGATTGGAAGCTGTGGCTCACTGCCACTGCCCAGCATCACAAGATGGCACCATATAGAACAAGAGTTTCAGGTGGTAGGTGTTGTAAGTTTTACCCAAACTGACATTGGTTTTTGTCATCATATATGTCAAGTAGTTTTCTCAGGTTTATTTTTAGAATATCCTTGTATAATGAATATTTACACTGATATCTAGTATAAAAATCTTGCAATTTAACATTAGAAACATTAAGATATTGAAAATCAATCTATTTCTTTAATTCATTGAAGACATTTTTGGCTTGTTTCCAGTACTTTCTTACTGGTTAAAAAATGAATTTGAAGTAGTCTGGATTTCATTATTATATGGCACTTTCCCTTTGATGAATACAAAGACGATATTCTATATTAGCTATCTGAGAAGAATTTATTTTTTTAATTTTATTTATTTGTAAGAGAGAGAGTGAGAGAGAGCACAAGCAGGGGGAGCAGCAGGATGAGGGAGAAGCAAACTCCCGGCTAAGCAGGGAATCTGTTGCAGAACTGAGTCCCAGGACCCTAAGATCATGACCCGAGCTAAAGGCTCAGGCGTTTAACTGACTGAGCCACCCAGGTGTCCCAATCTGAGAAGAGTTCTGTATGCTATTCCTATTAATATGCAGTTTAAAGTCTAGGTAATTAACTTAATATTTTAGTGGCTATTGCATAGATAGCACTATGTTCCAGGCAGAGAGTAAGAAAGAAATATTAAATCAACCATATTCTATGCATTCTAAATGAAAATAATTAATCGATCATAAAAATCCTTCTATTTATGGAATATCAACTTATAAGCTTTCCTCCATATGAACAATGCCAAATACCAGAATAAAGGGTCATCTAATACAAATAAAGGATAGAATTAAAGAATTCTGGTAAGCCATTTAATTTTGAAAAATGGTGTTCTATTGTTGCTGAGTTGTGGTTTTCAGTTACATAATATCTGATAAGTGTAGAAGTAACATGAGTGTTACGTGAGATGAGAAATGGTATATAATTAAGATATTTTTAAAAGTACAGATAAATACAAATTTGTAAACATAGCATTATGGAGGAGTAAAAATAAATGATAGCTACACACTCTAAAGTGAATAAAACTTGGAAAGCTAATAGAGAAGTAAAACAAGGACAGTGCAAAAAGTATGGTACATTTTTATGAAGTTCAAACAAATTCTGTGAAATCATAGATGGACTTAAAGATACTATTATGTATCAAATATTGTAAAAATTAAGCAAGGAAATAGCAAACATAAAACAACCAAAGCATACAAACTTGGGTAGATACAAGAGGTGTGATCATGTTCTACTTCATAAAGAGATGAGTTAATAGATAAATACAAGTAACTAGACTTTTTAGAAGTTCATAAAACGTTGCCTGTTATTTCTTAGTAATATAAAATATATGGTTTTCTAACAAAAACGTTTATCTTAAAATATTTAAAAATAAATTTCAGGCTACTCCTAAGGTTATATTTACTTTTCCACTGTAGGAAAAGCTGGTTGTTGTAGTTGTATTTGTTTGTTTGTTTTAGTCTCCTCCTAGTTTTTATTATTATAATGTGGAATGAGGAATGTTAGATTGAAAAGTGAATTATTTTATAGACAAAAATCATTACTTGATTCACCTCCTGGTACAGCAGATGGAACTCCTGAAAATATGCCCTTTTGCCTTATGGAAGAGTAACAGTTATGCTTACTTCTGAAACATACTTGGTGGTGGCCCTAAATAGTGACACCATAGTAAACATTTTGAATATTTGCAATTAATTTTTATAGTCATGGGGCTCCAAAAGGCACTGCAGGTATCTTAGCAGGTATTTCAATAAGGCTAAAAGTTGCCTGACTGTTTAAAAATATTAGCAAGGCACAAAACATGGCAGAAGTATTGTCCTCAGATATTATTTTTTTCCATATGCTCCTGATTCCAGACATGACAAGTTATTTTTCAAATATTTATTATAAAAGTTTTTATTTATTTATTTGACAGAGATCACAATAAGGCAGAGTCAGGCAGAGAGAGAGAGGAGGAAGCAGGCTCCCTGCTGAGCTGAGAGCCCGATGTGGGCCTCGATCCAAGGATCCTGGAATCATGACCTGAGCCGAAGGCAGATGCTTTTACCTACTGAGCCACCCAGGCTCCCCCATGACAAGTTATTTTGATAGATGTATATACAGTGTATTTTCCAGTTATAAGAAAAATGGTTCTGCTATTTTTAACCTTTTTAAAAATTAAATAATTTTTTTCATTGAAATTTTATTTTTTAATGTTTTACTTTTCTTTTCGTTTTTTTTAAAGATTTTATTTATTTATTTGAGAGACAGAGATCACAAGTAGGCAGAGAGGCAGGCAGTGAGAGAGAGAGAGAGGGGGGGAAGCAGGCTCCCTGCGGAGCAGAGAGCCCGATGCGGGGCTCAATCCAAGGACCCTGAGATCATGACCCGAGCTGAAGGCAGCAGCCCAACCCACTGCGCCACCCAGGCGCCCCAATGTTTTACTTTTCAATATACTACTTAGAATATAAAACCTATTCCATTTTGTAAGATGTTTACCATTTAAAAAATGGTAATTTTCTCATTGTGTCTTCCCCTCACATTGCTTTATTTTGGATAAAAAATTTCACAATAAACATAACTGATGCTTTCCTTCTGATGGTCCCTCTGTTGGTCATATTGTATATGAGCCATGACAATTAGTTTTACAAAATTTATTGATGTTTGTTGATATGTTTTATCATAACTAATTTTCCCTCCCTTATCTAGATTCCCCAGCTTTCAGACAGGTGGACACTTCAATAAACCATACCCAAGGGATGTATCAAGTACTTCTTAGACATTCTCTCAGATCCTTGAGGTCTCATTTTGCCTAGGGATTTGCAATAGGTTCTGCCAGAGGCACCACTGTGACAACTGATGTCCATGGTCTATCTCCTGCTAAGCTCAAGAGGTCACTGGTTTCCAAGTTTATCTATACAATTAATGCATTCCAGCAAGTTCTTTTTTTTAATATTAACAAACTTATTTTAAAGTTTATATGGAGAGGCAAAGACTCACAATAGTCAACATAGTGTTGAAGGAGAACAAAGACTGAGGACTGACTTCAAAGTTTACTAAAGCGATTGGGCACCTGGGTGGCTCAGTTGGTTAAGCCTCTGCCTTCCGGCTCTGGTCATGATCCCAGGGGCCAGGGATCGAGTCCGGCATTGGGTTCTCTGCTCAGCAGGGAGCCTGCTTCTCCTCATCTCTCTCTCTGGCTGTCTCTCTGCCCATTTGTGATCTCTCTCTCTGTCAAATAAATAAATAAAATCTTAAAAAAAAGTTTACCATAACGATAATTGTAAGCATGATATTGTAATACCACAGAGAGACTAGATTAAAGCAACAGAATATATATTATCAATTATATTTTATATTTAATAGAAAAGCAAAAGCAATACAAGAGAGCAAAATACAATCTTTTAAACAAATGGTTCTGTAGCAATGGTGAAGCTAAATCTAAAAATATAAAATAAAATAAATCCAGGCAGATATCCTACACTCTTCACAAAAATTAACTCAGATTGGATTATAAACCTAAACATGAAACATGTAGAAGGTAATATAGAAGAAAATTTAAATGACCTTGGTTTTCGCAATAACTTTAGCTACAAAAGCACAAGCACTGAATTTAAAAATGTCTACTCTGTGAAACACAATGCCAAGAGAATGAAAAGGCAAAGCACAGACTATGAGAAAAAATTTGCAAAATACACATCTGGCAAAGGACTGTTAATCAAAAATACACAAAGACCCCTAAAAACTCAACAATGGGGGAAAGACCGGATTAAAAATGAGCCAAAGGCCTTAGCAGATACCTCACCAAAGAAAATATTACAGATGGCAAATAAGCATATAAAAAGATGCTTCACATCATATGTCATCAGGAAAATGCAAATTAAAACAAAAAAGAGACACCAGTACATACCCAGAATCCAGAGCACTGACAACAGAACACGAAATGTTGGTGAGGATGTGGAGCAACAGGAATGTTCTTCCATGTGTATTGAGAATAAAGAATGGAAAACAACTTGGCAGTTTCTTACAAAACTAAACATATTCTTGCCAGATGATTCAGCAGTAGCAGCTCTTGGTATTTATCCAAAGAAGATGAAATCTATACCCACAAAGATGTCTATAGTAGTTTTATTCATAACTGACAAAAGCTTGGAAGCAACCAAGATATCCTTCCATAAGTGAAAGGTCAAAGAAAGTGTAGTACATGCAAACAATGGAATATTATTTAATGCTAGAGAAATGAATTACCAAGCTATGAAAAGATATGGATATAAATATTTAATAAATATTTGATTTTAGGCTTCTACAAGTCTATCAATGTTATTAGTATATTTTAACAGTGAATGCTCAGCATTCATGAATTTACCTAATAAAACATTTTGGGTTCAATATTTTAAATACTTCAACCTCTATGATTATATTCCTAATAATTTTGAATTGGGGTAAATAAACCTTAATTTTTTGTAACTTGTTTCTTATTGCAAGAGAGCTCAATGAAATTTTAGAAAATAAAAATTTACAAAAAAAAAGTTTAGTTTACTATTGCCAAATAATTTAAAACTTTATCTTATATTCAAATACATATATTTTTCTAAATTGATTTATATGCTACTAAAACCAAAAACTTTTAGTTATACTAGATTTCATATCCTGCAATCAATGCCAGAAATCCATCTGGCAATGATTTGTCTTAAATAGAGTTAAGATGGGTGTTATTACAATGCAAGATGGAAACAAAGATAGTATAACAATTGGTGTTACATAACTTTTCCGTTTTGATCAAGTTACTAATCTACAAAAGGCTTTTATCAGTGACAGACTTGGGACTTTAACAAAACTTTTAAACTAGCATGTGCGACTCATTCCTAGAAAACAACACAATCAATAACACTTTATTTAGATTAAATCATGACTATTTCTCCATTTGAATAAAAAAGGTAGCAACCCCAATAAGTTTATTGAACATGAAAAGTTGAAATGCTATAATGCTCCTAAGGAATTAAATGATCCAGTCAAGAATTACTAAAAAAGGATATAAATTACCAAAGTGTTTGTATAATTGTAATGTACAACTGCCCATTATCGTTCCATAGTGTAGGCTTGTACAAGAACTCTATAAAAGAACTCCACTTCTAAACTGTGGAAAATATGTTCCCTTTTCCCCTATATACAACTATTAAGCCATTCATTTAGCTTTTAAAATATCCACTTAATACAGGCTTTTTACACATTTGAACAGGCAGCAGGGCTCTATTCTTATCGCTTACATCTGAAGGATAGACTTCTAGCGTAAGAGGTAAAGCCCATAAAGGAGCCCAATAATAACAACAAAATACAGTTTAGTGAGCCCTTACAATCTGCCAGCTACCTTTCTGAGAATACTTCAATTAATAAAACATATAAAATACCTGACCACAAAGAGCTCACATTCTTTTGAAATATAATAGTGAAATAAACCAATAATAGAGGGGCACCTGGGTGGCTCAGTCCATTGAGTGACTGCCTTTGGCTTGGGTCATGATCTCAGGGTCCTGGGATGTAACTCCCCAGCAGGCTTTCTAGGCAGTGGGGTGTTTTCTTCTTCCTCTGCGCACCCTCCCAATTCTCTCTCTCTCTGTCTCAAATAAGAAAATAAACCAGTAATAGAATAATGATTGATGGTTGATGGTGATAAGTGATACAAAGAAATACAAGAAAGGTAAAAGCCATTGGGGAATGCTGGGATGAAAGTTAATTTTATTTTGTTTTGGGTGGTTATATCTCATTTATGAGATGTTATTTGCACAAAGACCCAGGAAGTGAAGGAGAGTGTTATACAAATATTAAAGGAAAAGATTGCTCTAGGCAGAGCAAGTAAGTATATAGACTTTGTGTGAACAGCTTGTCTGTTACTTTTGAGGAAAAGCAAGGAGGCCAATGAGGAGTTCATAGTGGTGGAGAGAGGAAGAACGTATTGATGTATGACCTTCTAGTACATTGAAACGCCTTCAGTTTTTATTTAATATGAAAGGGGAAGATACCAAAAGTCTTTCAACAGCAGAATAAAATCATATGACTTGATTTTTAGGTTAAATTGCTGTACCAAAATAAATTTGCATGGAGAAAGGAGTGCAGTATGTGTGGAAGTGGGGTTATCAATCAAGTCAATAATTCAGGAACATTTGATGGTGTTTTTAGCATGCTGGGTGGTAATAGAAGTGGTGAGGTATGGTTTTCATTGTGTATATATTTTGATGGTGAATATTCTGGTGAACAGGATGGGGTATGTGCAGGACAGACATCAACATTTATTTTACCTGCACAAACAGAAGGGTGGAGTCTTCATTCCCTGATATGGAGAGAACTCTGAGTTCAAATGTTCTTTCTCATTAAATGGCATAGTGATGATGAGGATTTAGTCAGACAGTGAAAGAGAGCAGTAAGCATAGTGTTAAGCGGTAAGACATTATAATACATTGGAACATCAAAAAACGTTGTGTTGGATCATCTGTTTATGTGAGTAAATAAATAAATAAAGCTTCCTGGGGTTCTGATAGAGGTAAAGAAGACTGTATATGATCCAAAGGGGCACGTGCACCAAATGTTTATAGCATTAATATCCACAATAGCCAAACTATGGAAAGAACCTAGATGTCCATCAACAAATGAAATATATATATATATATATATATATATATATATATATACACACACACACACAATGGAATACTATTCAGCCATCAAAAGAAATGAAATCTTGCCATTTGCGTTGACATGGATGGAACTGGAGGGTATTATGCTTAGCAAAATAAGTCAACCAGAGAAAGTCACTATCATATGATCTCCCTGATATGAGGAAATGGAGGTGCAATGTGGGGGGTTTGGGGAACAGGAAAAGAGTAAATGAAACAAGATGGGATCGGGAGGGAGACAAACCATAAGAGACTCTTAATCTCACAAAACAAACTGAGAGTTGCCGGGGGGGGGTGGGGAGGTTAGGGAGAGGGTGGTGGGGTTATGAACATTGGGGAGGGTATGTGCTGTGGTGAGTGCTGTGAAGTGTGTAAACCTGGCGATTCACAGACCTGTACCCCTGGGGCTAATAATACATTATATGTTAATTAAGAAGAAGAAAGAAGAAGAAGAAGAAGAAGAAGAAGAAGAAGAAGAAGAAGAAGAAGAAGACTACTATAAATCAAATGCTATGGTTTTCAGCATAGAGTGTGTAATCAGGCATATTTTATTAAAGTAACCAAGTAAAATGAGGTCGAAAATTGGAATAACAGAAAACATAAAAATCAGAGATTTTAAAAAGAGATATGGGACAGTGTAGAGAATATAGTCAATGATATTATAATAGTGTTATATGGTGACAGATGGTGGCTATATTTGTAGTGATCATAGAATAATGTATGGAGATCTTGAAAACCTGAAACCAATGTAACACTGACTATCAACTACACTCAAATAAAAAAATAGTAAAAGGAAACATTTTAATTTAAAAAGATAAAAAGAGGGACAAGAATTTGAAAAGTGAATTTCAAAAAGAGTAAAGATGAGGCTAAGACATACTCTGAACCTTGAGGAAAACACCATTTTGAAAATTCTTCCCATTTTGAGAAAACTCAAATGAATCAATACCATAAAAGAACCCATTTTAACCGAGAGATGTAATGAATGCTCAAGAAATAATTTTATGACAGGATAATTCTTCCCTATGAAACAGCATACAGAAACCCGGGGAAACACCTGGAAGCCAAATAAACTATACTGAAAATAAGAATTAGGAAAAAGATAAATGATGAAAGATAAGAAAATTAGACCTGCGACAGAGACCTAGTGAAGAGAATTTTTAGCTTGTGGTTTAATGTTTTTGAGGATAATCTAGAGTTCATAACTGCCTTGAGGCAGGCTGGTTGTAGGCAGTTTAGGCAGACCCCTAAGAGAGGCCTACTTTGGGCAGGTGGTGTTGGAGGAGGCCATTGGGCTGGACAAAGACAAATCCAACCATTTGACTAAAGTGTCTGTGAAGATGTTGAAGTCAGATGCAGCAGAGAAAGACCTGTCAAACCTAATCTCAGAAATGGAGATGATGAAGATGATTGGACAGCACAAGGACACGATCAACCTGCTGGGTCCTGCACACAGGATAGTCCTTCGTACACTATCATGGAATATGCCTCCAAAGACAACATACAGGAGTACCTGCAGGCCCAGAGGCCTCCTGACCTGGAGTACTGTTACAATATCAGCCACAATGCAGCAGAGCAACTCTCCTCCAAGCACCCGGTATACTTTGCCTACCAGGTAGCCTGAGGCATGGAGTACCTTGCCTCCAAGAAGTGCATACACCAAGACCTGGCCACCAGGGAAGTGCTGGTGACAAAGGACAACATGATGAAGATCTCAGACTTCAGCCTTGCCAGAGATATCACCACATCAGTTACTATAAAATGAGAACCAACAGTGGACTGCCTGTGAAGTGGATGGTCCCTAAGGCCATGTTTGACCAGATCTACATCCACCAGAGTGACTTCTGGTCTTTTGGGGGTGATCCTGTGCAAAATTTTCACTCTGGAAGCCTCCCATATCCTGGAGTGCCTGTGGAGGTGGTTTTCAAGCTGCTGAAGGAGTCATTTGATGGATAAGCCAATAAGTGCACCAGAGAGTTATACACAATAATGAGGGGTGGCTGGCATGTGGTACTTTCAAGCTGCTGGTAGAAGACCTGGATCATACTGTGGCCTTGACCTCCAACCAGGAGTACCCGGACCTGTCCTTGGCCCTGGAACAATACTGTCTATGCTTTCCCAACACCCAAAGCTTCACCTGCTCCTCAGAGAAGAATTCCACCTTCTCTCATGTGCCGTTGCCCAGGGAGGCCTATCTGCCCTGACACCCAGCCCAGCTTGCCAATGGTGGACTCAAATGACTAGTATCCCTATTACTCCTGTCCAGATTCCGTCATAAGCTGTAACCCTTACCCCCCACCCTCCCTGCAAGACTCACTGCCTTCTCCTTTGTCCCTTTCCTACTGGCAGGAGCCAGCTGCCTACCTGAGGCCTTCACCCCTTGAAGTTCACCTCTCTTCCCCTTCCTCTTCCTCCTCCTTACAACCTGCTCATGAAAGAAAGGAACAGAGAGGCAGGTACTTGCTCGTGGCTACTTCCTTCCCTCCCATATGTTGGACCAAGACCCCTCCCTGTCATCTGGTACTGCCTAGACGTCGAGAGAGTTGGAGATGAGGCATGCCAGTGAAAGCTGTCGGAGCTTTCCTGGTTTGGTTTTGTCTGCTTAGCATAACATGTAAGACTGAGTTCTGGTGGCAGGGACCTAGTCCTTGGGGCTATAGCACTAGCGAGGGGAGGTCAACTGCTCTGGGCCTTGGCTAAGAGCAAGCCCTGCTCCAGAGATATGGTGCCAAGGGCTTATCAATTTTGATACTAATTTGCTTTGCTGACCAAATACCTGGTATCAAAAGATGGGAAGGCAAAGACTGGAAGCAGTGTTGTGACCATGGGGTCCAGCCCCAAACTATGAAGAAAACACAAAGTGTATAAATCTGAGTAAGTATATATTTACACACCTTTTTAAATAGGTTGTTATCAAAGATTTAATCAATGGGTAATATGCTCCTCGTGGCTGGGAAGCATCAGTTGCCATATATTAAAAACAAAGAAAAGAGGTGTCTGGGTGGCTTCCTCCAAGAAGTGTCCCTTCTTTTCAGGTCATGATCCCAGGGTCCTGGGATGAAGCCCCACATCAGGCTCTCTGCACAGTGGGAAACCTGCTTCTCCTTTTCCCTCTGCCCTGCTTATAGTTCCTCTTCCTGTCTCTCTGTCTGTCAAATAAATAAAATATTTAAAAAAAAAACAAGAAAGAAACAAAATGTTTTAAAAGGCCTTTTTTTTTTTTAAATTTTCTAGGGGTGCCTGGATGACTTAGTTGTTTAAGCAGATGTTTGCCTTTGGCTGAGGTCATGATTCCAGTGTACAGGGATCCAGCCCAGCATGGGACTACTTGCACCCCAAGGAGCTTGCTTCTTCCTCTCCCTTTGCACATGATTCCCCCTGTTTGTGTGCTTCTTCTCTCTCTCTCTCTCTCTCTTGCTGTCAATAAATAAAATAAAATCTTTTACTAAATAAATAAAAAAATAAATAAATTTCTAAACCTACTTTCAGTTTAGGTCCCTTAACAAAAATTGCTACTGCTTCATTAAAAAAAAAAAAAAGGATAATTTAGAAAGATGCTTCCAGAGTTAAAAAGCTGTTTTGTTTCTTTGTCAGGATTCAATATAGAAGTGCTTTAAAAAGTAAAAGAAAAAATATGCTATATTAACTCTAATCACACTATAACTTTGGTGGTTATATCAAGATAATGAAAAGTGATTTTAAAGCAAATTTCATTATCAGACATAAAGATCAAGTCAAAATTACAGAAGAGTAAAAGGATGAATTCATCAGGGAGTATAATAATTCTTTTTTTTTTTTAAAGATTTTATTTATTTATTTGACAGAGAGAGATCACAAGTAGGCAGAGAGGCAGGCAGAGACAGAGAGAGGAGGAAGCAGGCTCCCTGCTGAGCAGAGAGCCCGATGCGGGACTCGATCCCAGGACCCTGAGATCATGACCTGAGCCTAAGGCAGCGGCCTAACCCACTGAGCAACCCAGGCGCCCCGGGAGTATAATAATTCTTGAATTTTAATACGTAACAACAGATTTGGGGATATATAGGGAAAAACTAAGAACAAAAATCATAACTTCTACCTTGGACGACAAATGGAAAATAATTTCAACACCCTTATTTTAAGATTACATAGACAAATGGTCATCATATTGGTAAGATATGTAAGACTTGAACAAAATGATCAACTAACTAGATATGCTTGATATTACATTACAGTAACTGAACTAACTGAGGTCAGTCTTTGGTGAATCACAGAAACAGGTGGAGTTGTCAAACAAAGGAATCTTTGTTTACAACATACAAGGAGTTCACAGGGAATAAGTTCCAAAGCCTTGACTGTTTGAACAGGAGAGAGATTTTTATTTAGTATTTAAGATGAATACTCAGAAGGGAGAGTTTTATTATCCCGTGTATGGTTGGTCATAAGGTTGTGGATGCATGCACATCCACATATGTATTTGTGCAATATGTATTGCATGTTCACCTGAATGAAGCTTGTATTCCACCGAGGGCAGAAACTTCAACGTTAGAATAAAGCAGAGGTAACTGTTGGACAAGGGAAAGGGACTCTGCAGGCTTCAAGAGCAGATAGAAACTAGATGGGGTCTTGGGCTCATTTTCTGGGACAAGGAATGCAAGGCCTTGATTGCTTTTGAAATAGCACTAGGAGTTTTACCACTGATTTATTGTCTCAATAGCTTAGGCTATTTCCTGGTCTGGTGGTGACTGTTAGTTTTCCCATTGCCTTGTTCCCTCAAAATCCTTAGGAGTGAGGTTTTTGCATTTCTTTGTAAGAACCTCCCAGGAAGTTTTGGAAGAAGTGTGCTTGGGCAAGTACACAGGTGGGGTATAGATCATTGAAAATAGCTGGGGACAAAAAATGACTTTTCTTATGTCAGGAAAACTATATCTCTTCTTTAATTTTCTAGGAACCTCTAACTCTTTCTGCTGATGTTACCAGCAGGCATCTGAGATATTACTGATTGTTCTCTTGAACCTAAGGAAAAGGAAATGTAGAAAGCAAAAGAAAAAACTTTAAAATCTATCCTGCAACTCATCAATTCACTGCAGCCACCTCTCTGTCTTTCCCTTTCTCTTTTTCTCTCTTTCTCTTTCTCTCTCACTTTCTCTCTCACATACGCACAACACACGCAAATTGACTTAAAGCAATTTTTAATTTTCCCTATTCCATTTTAATATACTTGAGGCATGATCATTTTCTTAGTAAATACAAGGAAAAAAAATCTAGGATTCCATCATTCTGTGTGATTAAAGTATTGAGGAATTTACTTCCAATAGCACTTATAAAAACATATTTTATTTAAGGAATATTATATAATCAGGTGCCTGCATTTTTCTTATTCTCTAACTAGTGTTATTTGGCAATTAATATTTTGTCAATCAATATTCCCCTATACCTGAATGTGTGGGCAGTGAGAGATGAGTTAGAGGCAAGGATGGTGAACACTCCCAACAACTGCAGACTACATATATCTTAAGCCATGATTTTCTTTGCAAAGGTCAACATTGATAATGTTCTAGTCATACCTCCGTGTACCAGGAAAGAAGTAGCATATTTCTTGAAAGACACAGCTATCAAAGCTCCATTGAGAATTCGTAAAGATGGAGATGGGATTTGCAAATTAAATATCTGATAATGGACATCTACTCTGATTATTTAAAAATGAATAAAAATAAAAAACCTTACTAATAACCAAACAGAGTATCCAATTTTACATGTGAAGGAAATAATGGAAGAGACATGTCACCAAAAGTATATGGATGGCTTATAAGCACATGGCCAATTTCTCAACATTTAAAAATTAAAGAAATAAAAATTAAAATCATAATGAGACATGCTTACATATCTATTAGAATGGCTAAAATTATAAAGGCTAATTGTACTTGGTCTGAGCTAGATTGAGAAGAAACAAAAAATCTAAACTGTTGTTGGCATATATCATGATACAACCACTTTGGAAAATAGTTTCAAAATTTTTTTAAATGAAAAATATGTTGCAGTTACACAAATAGCCATTTTATTCTAGGCATTTCACCAAGAGAAACAATCCCTATGTTCATACAAGGACTTGTATGTGAATTTCATAGCAGCTTTATTTTTAAGAATTGAAAACAGTGGAAATGTTCATCAATGTCCATCAATAGAGCAAAGACAATTGGAGATTCTCAAAGTAATGATGCCGAGAAAAGAAAATCCAGGCCATGAATAGTATATACTGTGTGATTCCATGACTACAAAAAATCTAGAAAATACAAATTTATATATAGTCACAGTCATCAAATATATGGTGTGATTTTAGTGCCTTCTTCTGTGCTCCCATAGCTTCCTACACTTGGATCTCCGAGCATTTCTTACACCATGTGAAAATATGAACTCTTTCTCTTTATTCTGTCTTACTAGAATAAGAATCCTTGAAATTTTATGGACATTTGAACTCTCAGTTATTAGCAAAAATTCTATCACACAGTAAGTTTCCAAATATAAAAGCCAGAGTTTTACAATGACTTCGAAGCTTTTACATGATCTAGCCACTCATTTAACCTCTGTGACCTCTTTCCCTGCTACTCTTCAGTCACTCACAGTGGCCTCCTTGCTATTCCTCAGATATGCCAGGCATGATCCAACCTTATGGCCTTCAAGATAGCCAATTCCTTTGTCTGGAGTGACCTTATTGCTGATAGTTCTGCGCAAATTCATCACCTTCCCATACATTTGTTCAATTGTCACCTTCATTGTAACTACCCTGATCTTTCTATTAAAAGATTTAACTCCCCATCCCCTGCCTAGCAACCTTGATTTTTCTCACCCTGATCGAATTTTTCTTTTTCCCCATTGTACTCTTCCTTTTTGAATGCACTATGCCATTTTTATTAAGGTTTATAGCTTTGAATTGTCTCACCCATTAAAATAAAAGTTCTACAAAGCCAAGTATTTCATTTACCAGTGTAGTCTGAAGTAATATCTGCCATATAATAGTTCAGTAGACAACTGGTAAATTTCAAAATAAATCAATGTTGAGAGTATACTGAATTTCATAAGTCATTTCAATATTTTTTTCCAAAAAATAAACTACATAAAACATACTTTAAATTTACTTTCAAAATATTTTATAGCATATAATGGACAATATACATAAGCCTAAAGAAACAATCCTATAATTAACCATTTCATACCTACTTAAAAACTGCATAATACCACACTCTTAGATCCTCTTTGAATGCTCTAAAATAACCCTTCAAAGGAAATACATTTTTAAAACTCACAGATTTTTTGGCAAATAATTTAATAAAATAAAAGTTTCATTCATCTATGTAGATCAAAATAAATATTTTTAATAAGCATGAAATTATAACTCTGAAGTGTGCTAAAATGAAACCACCTGCTAAGGGTGAGAGAACAAAAATAAACATCCTTTTTCCAAATAAGAGGAATTTATTACCTTTGAATCAAAGCATGTGGATTTGTTTTAACTGGCAATAAAGCAATATGGAGACACAAACCATAGAAAGTCATATTTTAGATTTCTAAAAGACTTCTAAGTGAAGAGTATACATTTTTTAATTGCTACATAATGCTACATAATGACAAGATGACAGGTTGTGACAAATAGCATTTTAAAAGCTCTACTCATAATGGAACGAAAGATGTCATTTCCCTATAATTTTATATATGTCTTTAATTTACTATATCTGGATACAACATATTACCAAACAGATGTTCATCAAAGACTAAATCATTTTTAATGGAACATAATAATTTGAACCTACATCTATTAATCATTTTTTTCGATCTAACATTTATAGTCTCGCTAAAAATTTTATCAGTTGTTGACAAAATTCAAAATAAATAGGATAAAAAGTCGTGTTTGGAAAAGTAGATTTTTTTTCAAATTTGCATTTAAATGAAAATATTTGCTGATATTTTTAAAACGTTAAAAGTAATTTTATATATATATCTGACCTATCAGATGATATAAAATTTTTGGAGAAAATATGACATATTTTTTGATCTTGGTTGAAGGTATTAATAAAGAGCAACTGTTTGTATTATTTGTATTGTGATATCTTAGTTAATAAACATGGATAACTGGTATAAAATATGTTTTTTTAAAAATTTTATTTATTTACTTGACAGAGATCATAGGAAGGCAGAGAGGCAGCCAGAGAGAGAGGAATGGAAGCATGCTCCCAGCTGAGAAGAGAGCCCACTGTAGGACTCAATCCCAGGAACCTGGAATCATGACCTGAGCCGAAGGAAGAGATTTTAACCCACTGAGCCACCCAGGTGCCCTAAAATATGTTTTTTTTTTAATATAGAAGTATAGTTCTTGCCAAAATATGGAACTAGCTGGAACTGAATGCCTCCTTCAAAGTCAGCTCTGGAGAAATTATGCCAGTGTAATATGGAACTATTTCAGATATTAACCAAAAAGAAAGAAATGATGATAAATTCCTTAAAAGACTCAAAGTTGCCCTTGACTGGTATGTTTCAAGCTCTATTCCTGGTTTGAAGACAGGTTTTAACAGGCCTGTCACTGTAGAAATCCACTAGATGTTTAGAGGCTATCAGAACTTTACAAAAACCTTGAAGGGGTAAAGACTTGAAAATTCTTTAGAGAGATTAGCTCCCTAAGGCATTATTCCTCCACACATTTTCCTCCAATCAATTAAGACTGATGGATGAGGGGCACCTGAGTGGCTCTCTCATCACGTGGGTGGTGGGTTAAGCCTCTGCCTTCATCTCAAGTCATGGTCTCTGGGTCCTGGGATCCAGCCCCACATCGGGCTCTGCTCAAAAAGAAGCCTGCTTCCCTCCCTGCTTGCCTGCCTCTCTGCTTACTTGTGATCTCTCTCTCTCTCTCTCTTTCTCTCTCTCTGTGTCCAATAAATAAATAAAATCTTTAAAAAAAAGCTGATGGATGATAAATTATGAAAACTGCTCCCTCCAAATGATGCTTCTTCATAAGGATTTAAGAATTTAAAATTGTAAGAATTTAAAATTGAAACTTGATCATAGGATTTATCTTATAGAATAAAATCAAGTGAAGGCAGTTATTATTAGTTCTGAAGTATTGGTGATTCTGAATTCTTGGCCTCATTAGTAAATTTATTTTTAAATTCTCCCATGGAGTGGTGATTGGCCTTCAGTCTTTCATTGATATACATCATTGGGTCAAATGAGATGTGTGTGCCCAGAACTATATATAATCTTTTTTGTATTTCACTGGAGATGGCATTTCTGAGTTTTGTTCAATTGAATTTGGACAGATGTTTTAATAGTCACTTCTAGAGTTGGCCCTGGAGAATATCTTCCTTTTTTTCTCTTCCCGATTCTCTGAAAAACCCTGACTAATTCACATTATCACAGTAATATCACATTTCAAGTTTTTCCAAACACTAAAGCTGCAAAATAGAAGGAAGCTACTCAGAATGGAATACTATTATGAATGATTGAGAAAGAAAACATTATTATAATTAAGCTACCAGGTTTCAATGTATTTTATTGTTGCTTAGAAAATCCTAGCATACCCAGACTTTACAGAGATTTGATGATCCTAAGAAGAGCTGAACTCATGGACCAAAATAACTATGCACATAAAAAGTACAATTACTTACCTAAAAAATATGATGTGGTTAACTTTATATGCCAATCCAAGTGTTATTGGAACAGGAATTAAAAAAATAGCTTAGGGGCGCCTAGGTGGCACAGTGGATTAAGCCACTGCCTTCAGCTCAGGTCATAATCTCAGGGTCCTGGGATCAAGTCCTGCATCAGGCTCTCTGCTCAGCAGGGAGTCTGCTTCCCTCTCTCTCTCTCTGCCTGCCCTCTGTCTACTTGTGATCTCTCTCTGTCAAATAAATAAATAAATAAAATCTTAAAAAAAAAAAAAAGAATGACTGTACTTTTAAAAAATAGCTTAAAAGGAGCGCCTGGGTGGCTCAGTGGGTTAAGCCGCTGCCTTCCGTTCAGGTCATGATCTCAGGGTCCTGGGATCAAGCCCCACATCGGGCTTTCTGCTCAGCAGGTAGCCTGCTTCTCTTCCTCTCTCTCTGCCCACCTCTCTGCCTACTTGTGATCTCTCACTGTCAAATAAATAAATAAAATATTTTTAAAAATAGCTTAAAAGTATATGATAAAATAATGATATACATATACAAGGAAAAGAAAGATACTATACTGTGAATATAAATTAAGTGAAAATTGTTGAAATAAAGAATACAATAAATGGAGACTAAGATGAATATAGCTGTAAAATGAATAAATGAGTTGGGAAAAACAAACAAATTAATGACTTCTGCCCAAATACAGCAGAAGAGAAAAAAAAAATAAAGAAAATATTTAAATAAGTACTGAGATAAATTTTGGAGAATTAAAGAAAGATAAAAGATACCAGACTTAAAATGATGCCAAACACGAGATATCAGAAACAAAACAAAACAAAACAAAAACTACACACACTAAAAACCACTCGTATACATTATGGTGAGTTTTAAGAATATCAAAAACAGAGAAGAGCATAAATGATGCCCAAGAGAAGAACAGATCACCTAAAATGTACAAGAATAATACTGACAGCACAATTCTCAATAGTAATAGCATATAAAGAGACAGCTGGGAGTTTTTATAGATGGAAAAGATATTTGAAACTAGGTATTATACATCAATCCAAATTATTGATTAAATTTGAGAGCACAGTAAAAATACAATGAAGCATGTTAGGTCTTAGAACATTTATCACACAGAGACACACATTTTGGAAAACTTCCTTGGAAGACAGCTCAATTTAGATCGAGAAAACAGAATTATGTACTCAAAGGCACATTTTGAAGGAAGGATTGAATATAGTCTGCACTGCAAATATTCTTTAATCGTATGTTCTGAATTTCCTAAATTTAAGAAGTATTTGTTCAAATATTTATCTTTAAATAAATCCTAGGAGACTTTTTCTTGGATTCTGGAAAATCAGTCCATTTGGATACAAATCTTTTTGTCACTGATGGAAATTTTGATAGCCCTTAACTGTGGAATGCCTAATGTATTGTTACAGCAATTGTGATTTGCCAATACATGGGTGATGTGTGTGTGTTGTGTGTGTTTATTTTTATTTTTGATGGTTTAACTCTTCTATGAGATTTTTAAGTAGACATGATTTTAATAAATTATGATTTGTTGAAATTTATCTGAGGTCATATATAATAAAATGAAATTTGTGTGAACTAAAGAAGTGCATCTCCATTTTTTTTGTTTTAAGAGTAGACTGGTCTTTAAAAATTGTCCAAAGAAGTACATTATATTCATTATTAAATTTGATAATATACAATAAAGTATTTATGGTCATACTGGACCATATCAAATTCTACTATTAATTCATATTCATAATTACCATAAGAGGAAAAAGGGATATTTTTCAAAATAATAAAAAATTAGCGTATTTTTCAGAATATGATATAGTGTTATTCACTGAACTGAGGGAACAAATGTCAAAGTCTAACACAGTTTACAGAATGTTTTAACATAAATTGAAATTTAAATCTGACCAAATTTCACAGTTTTAAGTAAAATGATAGCACTTTATATCCTTGAAAAGTGGTAAGTGACCCAAAACATGGCTTAGAAAAACAAATTTAACACTACACTAGTCTGAGATGGTTAAGTTATGGTACAACTTGCCATTGTGTATCATCAAATGGTATATTTTTTTCTTTTGGGCTTGTCATTATATTTTATTTTAGCCATTCTGGTAAGTGTGTAGTGATATCTCAGTGTCATTTTAATTGCATTTCCTTGATGTCTAATTATGTCAAAATATATTACTTTGATGTTTAATGCTCTGAACTTTCTCAGTTCAAGACCATGAAGCCACTTAGGAAAAATACAGTTGCAGAGGCACTCATAGACCAACTCTTATTTCGAAATAAGAAGAAACATTACTACCCATTCCAACAAAAAATAGATTTGTTATGCAGCAGGGATTTTATAAATTACCTGACACAACTTATATAGTAAGATGAAATGGGACAGGCGGCTTCTTGCAGCTATATACAACATCATTTTAATTTCAAATTTCAGTATAATTTTTCCAAGGTATACACAGAATATATATTTAATGTAAATTGTGAACATTTTAAACTCTGTATATGGAAATTAGTCAATTTTAAGTTTATAACAATCAAAATTAACGGAAGTTTATTTTAAATTAGTTAGCTTTCTCTGCATTGCAAGACAGAATAATCAAGAATTGGTAAGAAAAAAGTAATCTCTGTAAAATTACCGGGGGTGCATTATAAAGTGTTCGGTAACCGATCAAACTCACAATTTGGATTGAATGGCAAGTGATTTTTAAAATCTGGAACTCATTGTCAATTTTTTTTTCTTCATTGTGTCTTAATAAATTACTGTGTTCATTTGCATGGAAGTGAAGAAAAATGCATGACATTTCATCTCAACACTAACACCTTTAACTGGCAACTCTGAATGTACTTTACAGCAGTGTAACAAAGTAAAGATCAATGATGTTTCATGAAATATCTGTTATAATTCTCAAGGAGATAGGGAGTTTGTGCAAAAATGCAAATCACTTTGCGACTAAACACATTGTTTATTTCAGCTAATTTTAAGAAAATATGCTGAGAATCTCTCAAAAAAGGAAGCAATGATTTAGGTTTGCCTTCAAAATCCTTATCTAATCCTGAACCAACAGCACATAGTTCAAAGAGCAACTAATTTGAGTAGCTCCAATTTACACATTTCCTAACAATGCTTAATTTAGTGGAATTTCTGTCCAATTATGTTAATTTGATGTAATGAAAGACAAAAGTTCAAAAAGATCATCCTTAATTTATATAGATGCCAAACTCTGCATTTTCTGAATGACGCCCAGGAACGTATTTTCAAAAACAAACAAACAATGCCAGAACCACTATTAGGTCATCTCTAGGCAGAAAGTGACTCAGAGCTTACATTACTCTCTCCCTGAAAGTATACTGTAGGCACTGAAACTACTACCCTGAGTCTGTGCTATCAAATTCCTTAAGTTAGAAAGTTTTAAAACCCGTCTGTGTGGGAGTATTTCATTTACAGATAGAGATTTGGTTGTTTATACATTTTCATACTTGATTTTTAGGGTGTAATAACTATGTTTTAAAATTCATGGTGGTTTTGAATACTGTTGGATAATTGAGCTAAAATGGTATATCCATTCCTCCTAGGAAACAGAAATTATAGAAAGGTAGTGCTTTTCAAATCTGACATCTTTGAGTCATTGCAGTTTCATATAAATGCAATAGGAAAAGTGTCATTCATGTTTATGATATTTTCTATAAATAAATTAGAATGTACTGGAGGCCTGATATAAAGTGGGATGCCTAAACTTCAGTAAGATCTTGTTTTCAATTCAAAATAAATTTTATTTTTTATTTTTTTATAATGTCCCTCAATTTCAGATAAGCACCCCCATAAGGTCCACTCCGTTTTTTTTAAGATTTTATTTATTTTATTTGACAGATAGAGATCACAAGTAGGCAGAGAGGCAGGCAGAGAGAGAGGGAAGAGGAAGCAGGCTCCCTGCTAGGCAGAGAGCCCGATGCGGGGCTCGATCCCAGGACCCTGGGATCATGACCTGAGCCAAAGGCAGAGGCTTTAACCCACTGAGCCACCCAGGTGCCCCCAAAATAAATTTTAAATTGAATTATGCACCTCTAAGTTCAGAGACAATAAACATCAACCAACACAATTAATAAGTTCTATTTCTTGAAATTTCGGGAACATTGATAGTCTCATCTCCTGGAAGAACAACAGCTAAAATTTTTGGTCATGGATTCTTGCTAAAATATCACTTTCCCAAAGAAAATTAATGTTGTGAATTTTTATTGATTGTTATTGATCATGAGGAATATAACAACCACGATAAAAAGAGTAGGAAAAACATGATATCTCATCTGTAAGGGCATGTGGAAAGTAGGAAATGCTAATAAAAATAACTACCATTATTTCCTAAGTTAACATAATATAACAGAACAAAAATATATCAAAACAATATTTTCTTTTTTTTAAGATTTTGTTTATGTATTTGACAGAGAGAGATCACAAGTAGGCAGAGAGGCAGGCAGAAAGAGAGGAGGAAGCAGGCACCCTGCTGAGCAGAGAGCCCAATGTGGGACTCGATCCCAGGACTCTGAGATTATGACCTGAGCCAAAGGCAGCGGCTTAACCCACTGAGCCACCCAGGCGCCCCCATAACAATATTTTCTAGGCTCATTCTGATAACTCTTTTCTACATTCAAATTTAAAGGTTGAGGCATGTGATATATATTACACAAAAAACATCCCAAGGAATTCGTTAAAAAAAAACTTTAATAAAGAACAAATCCAAAGGAATTTCTTTTCTAATTTAATTAACAAATTATGAATTGACTTACCTATTTCATCACAGTGTATCAGGCACCAATAATATTTTTTAATCGTCACACCTGATGCAATAGTTATCATCTTTCAAGACATACTGATCACGAACAAGCAAATAAACAAGAGCACCGTAGCTTAAGATCTACCTGCATAAATATAGGCTACTTCAGACAATCTCTTCACCACAACATAGAAATGAATAGAAATCATACATGCTCTGTATGGACATACAGATGAGATAGAAGGGGATGGATGTTAATATATGCAGAATCTTTATTAATTACATTGTAAACCATAATATGGAAAAACAGAATACAATTTTAGAAATACCCAGGTCACCATCATTGTTTTATTTTTATATGTGTAGATAAGGAGTTTAATAAACGATCCATGACTATTCAACTCTTTATATTTTGAAAATTTTAGTAAAAGTAACAAACCTACCACCTAGAAAATTATACTTATCTGCAACATACAGCTTTGCCAGCATGGTAGAGGAAAAGCAAAACAAAATAAGTAAGAAAAGTTTAACATTTCACAAGAGATTTACTTTTATTTTTTTATTTTTAATTTTTATTTTTCATTAATTATTTACTTCTATTTTCTACTTTATTTTAATGAAAATGTCATGACCATAACATAAGAGCAGAATTAAACCAACATGAGAAATTATTTTTTCATAAGTTAAAATAAACTAGCTTGGTGATTAATTCAAAATTATATTACAAATTTCAGTGTTCTTGAAGTAAGTATCACTGCATAAACAAATGAGTCAGGAGTCATAAACTAATGATGATTCTAAATGTTATTTAGAGAGACATTCTGTACTTAATATATTTCAAATATTCTACACAAGGCAAAGTGGATCCAAGTAATCTGTAGGCAAAATAAGATTTTAGAGAAGTATATATTTCCAACAGTATTTATAAAATATTACCTTTATGTAAGGCATCATCCTGGACTTTGTGGAAAACACACAAAGGAGTAAGAAGTGGCCCTTCAAGAAACATATACAATATCAAGGTTTAACATGAAGCAGCATGTCTTCTCTAAGTAAAAAAAAAAAAAACATTGTACCAACTGACTTTACTGAAACTTTATATTTATTGCTCTCATTTTAGGTCATAGTGTCCTTCTGCATGCAGGCTGCTATAACGGACATGATATAGACTTAATAGCTTATAAAGAACAGGAATTTATTTCTCACAGTTCTAGAACGGAGAAGTTCAAGATTAAGGAATGGGCAGATCCAGGGAGAGCCCACTTCCTCATAGATGGCTATCTTCTCACTGTAAACGTACATGATGAATGAAGCAAGAGAACTCTCTGGGGTCTCCTTTAAAAGGACTGTAATCCCACTTATGACCTAATCACCTCCCAAAGGCCCCTAAGTTTTAATTCTATCACTTCCAGAGTTAGATTCCATAATATGATTTTGGGAGACATAAACATTCACACCATAGTATATATAAACAAAAAAAGACACAAAAACAACAAACAAAAAAATTATTTTAACTACCTATTATTTTCAACTACATAAACTTTTAATTTGTTTCTATATAATATTAAATAACTCATTTGAGTGATTCACTTATATCCAATGCATCTGAGTGCAATTAAATTTGCTTACCCAGCATATCCAGAAGCATATTTCTTCAGACTATCCCATTCCCCACCTTACAGGATTTACCACAATTAGAAGACATGGGATAGAGGATAGATAGATAGATGTATACATAAACACACTTGTACATACACATATGCATATTTTTTCCTGTTAATGATACTCATGCAAATAAAATTTAAGCTCAAGGAAACCTGTCTTGTGTGTTACTTAATATCCAGTTTTTAGTCAACATCCAAAAACAAATAATCCAATAAAACCATGGATAGAAGACATGAACAAGTGTTTCCCCAAAGCACACATTCAAATGTTCAGTAGATACATGAAAAGATGTCCATCATCATGTATCATCAGGAAATTGCAAAGCAAAACTAGAAAGAGATACCACCTCACACCTGTCAGAATGGCTAAAATCAACACTACAAGAAACAAAAGGTGTTGGAGAGGATGTGAAAAAGTAACACTTGTGGGGGCTGCCTGGGTGGCTCAGTGGGTTAAGCCTCTGCCTTCAGCTCAGGCCATGATCTCAGGGTCCTGGGATCAAGTCCCACATCGGGCTCTCTGCCAGGCATGGAGCCTGCTCCCTCCTCTCTCTCTCTCTACTTGTGATCTCTCTCTGTCAAATGAATAAAATCTTAAAAAAAAAAGTAACAATTGTGAACTGTTGGTGGTGATGCAAACTGATACAGCCATATTTGAAAGCAGTATGGAATTTCCATAAAATTTAAAAATAGAAGTCCTTTGTGATCCAACAATCCTGTTGGTGTGTATTTACCCAATGAATATAAGAAAACTTATTCAAAGGGATTCTAGCACCCCTATGTTTATAGCAGCATTATTTATAAAGCTAAGATATGGAAAGCACCCAAGTATCCATCAATTGATGAATAAATAAAGAATAAGTGGTATGTATATACAATGGAATATTATTCTGCCATAAAAAAGACTGAAATCTTGCCATTTGCAATAACATGGTTGGAACTAGACAGTATAATGCTAAAAGTGAAATAAGTCAGTCAGAGAAAGACAAATACCTTTACTCATATATGGAATAAAAGAAACAAAACAAACAAGCAAAGGGGAAATAATAAGACATAGAAAGAGAAACAAAGCAAGAAACAGACATTTCATTACAGAGAACAAACTGATGGTTACTTGACGGGATCTGAAAGGAGTGATGGATTAAATAAGTGATGGGGGTTAATTAGAGCACTTGTCATGATGAGCACTGAGTGCTATATGTTATATTGTACACATGAAACTAATACAACAAAATATGTTAACTAACTGGATTTCAAATGAACATTTTTTAAAATCCCAGTTTTTAGCTCACATTCTGGCTTACAAAAGGGATTTAGTCAGGAATTTGGAGATTAGTTAATGAACAAATAAGGGGTGAACAGGCAGTTGTTAGATAAAATTACTATCCTTTCTGGCATTATCTTATACCTTTTATCTAGAAGTATTTTTAGCACTTTAGACTCTTCCTAATTTATTTTGAGTCATTAAACAAAAATTTCCTCAAAGGACCTTAGACTCCATCCAATTTGAGCAACAGTGTGAGAGAGGAAATGGTGTCAGGAGGAAAAAAAAAAAAAGATGAATCTACTTTTGTTTACTAGTGAATGCATAGTTCTTCCACAGAAGAAGCTCTAAATGGAAAGGGCTCCAGCTTTATATGTGTTCAGTCATATGTTCAGAAGTAGGTAACACTATCAAAAAATATAAAGCATCTGAGATTATTTTCCCTTATTTGAAAGCTGGTGTATGAGTCTGCCGTAGTTTCTTGGCTGTTGATAGAAGACGCAGACTCATGGTTCAGAAATAATATAGTTTATTATTCACAGCAATAGAGGTAGCCAGAATATTAACAGTATTTGTGTATGTGTGTGTATTTGTGTGTGTGTGTGTGTGTGTGTGTGTGTAGGGGTGGGAGTTATATATCAGTTCTGAGCCTCAGTACCCACAAGAAGAATCAAAACAGAGGCAGATAATATTTGCAAACACAACAGGTTAAGTTAAAAAAAAAGATACTATTTCTGTCTTCCAAGTCTATTCAATACAACCATCTTCAAAGGATGGCCTAGAACAAATAATAAATGCAGAAATGTAAGCAACCAATTGAAAAGTGTCTCCCAAGAAACATACTTTGAGAGTCTTCATTTGACAAAAATACTATAGGATATTACATGGATCAGGTGCATTGAATACTGGAAGGTTAAAATTACAAGGGACCAAATATTTTTAAGCAGTTCTGGCATCCAGTAGAGTTCAAATAGGTTTTATAAGATTGAGGAAAGAAGCCATCAAAACCTGGGCCCAGGGGCCCCTGTGTAGCTCAGTGGGTTAAGCCTCTGCCTTCGGCTCAGGCCATGATCTCAGGATCCTGGGATCAAGCTCTGCATCAGGCTCTCTGTTCAGCAGGGAGCCTGCTTCCCCCCCCCTGCCTCTTTGCCTACTTGTGGTCTCTGCCTGTCAAATAAATAAATAAAATCTTAAAACAAAACAAAACAAAAATCCTGGGCCCAATTTTCCCAAAAGTATGATTCTGATTCTAGTCTCTATGATGTTATCCCTTGAAGACAATGCCTCTCATTGAGTTGAATTAGTTTACTAAAGAGCATACCCCCATTTGTTGTAGGAGATGAACAATATGCAAGAGGCAAAATGCCACATGGAAGCCACCTGGTCTTCAGTGGAATATAGAATCAGTTCCTTTGGGATAAATTTGTTCCACATTTGACTTCCCACTTAAGGGAAAATAAGAGTGCCTTCTAATAGATTTTAAATAGGAAATGACAACGGAAGCTTATACAAGATTATAAAATGGGAAATTTCATTTAGATAAGCAATCATTTCAAAGTCATCTTCTTAATATTACAGACTCTTCACATAATCATAATTTTATTTTGGTATTATATGGTAATTTCAAATATAGTAAATATAAAGAATTTACCTCTGTAATTATAGCGAGTCTGGTCATAGTTTAATGGCAACAAATCTTCAATTTAGAAGTATGGTCTACCAATTATTAATACATTTGGAAATGGTGTGTCATCTTCACTCCACTTGTCTCACTAAAACAGTGAGCCAAAAAAAGTAGGTCCAAGCTGTTTACTATGGTCAAAATGGGTTGCTTTTGCACTTGGTAAAGAAGCAGTCATATTTTGGAAGAAGAAACTGAGGCTATTAATATTTTCAACTTATTTTCAGAAAAGGAAAGAAAGGATAATCTAAGCTAAAGCCAAAATCTTACACAAGGTGGCAGGAGAATGATCTTTTCCCAGATAAAGGGTTTTTCATCTTAGCCATGTTAGGAGGAAGAAGAGATGAGACATTGTGGACTTGACTAACGTTTGTACACTGTTCAAAAAGTTTTCAAAATAATGTGTATTATTTTTCTTCTTTTAGTTGAGACAAAAACAAACAAACAAACAAAAAACACTAATGAGCTTACTCTTAAAAGGAGGTAAACAAGAAACTAGCAAAGATTGAGTGTTAGGTATTGTCCCCCTCCTTTTCTTTTTAATTATGTTATGTTAGTTACCATACAATACATCATTAGTTTTTGACGTAGTGTTCCATGATTCATTGTTTGTGTAAAACACCCAATGCCCCATGCAATATGTGCACTCCTTAGTACCCATCACCAGTCTCACCCATCCCCACATCCTTCTCATCTTTAAAACCCTCAGTTTGGGGCGCCTGGGTGGCTCAGTGGATTAAGCCGCTGCCTTCGGCTCGGGTCATGATCTCAGAGTCCTGGGATCGAGTCCCGCATCGGGCTCTCTGCTCAGCAGAGAGCCTGCTTTCCTCTCTCTCTCTGCCTGCCTCTCCATCTACTTGTGATTTCTCTCTGTCAAATAAATAAATAAAATCTTTAAAAAAAAAAATAAAATAAAAAAATAAAACCCTCAGTTTGTTTCTTGGAGTCCATAGTTTTTCATGTTTCATTTCCCCTTCCAATCCCCCCACTTCATTTTTCCTTTCCTTCTCCTAATGTCCTCCATGCTATTCCTTAGGTTCCACAAATAAGTGAAACCATATGATGATTGACTTTCACTGCTTGACTTATTTCACTTAACATAATCTCCTACATTCCCATCCATGTTGATGCAAAAGTTGGGTATTCATCCTTTCTGATGGCTGAGTGATATTCCATTGTATCCATAGATCACATCTTCTTTATCCGTTTGTCTGTTGAAGGGGATCTTGGCTCTTTCAACAGAATGGCTATAGTGGACATTGCTACTATGAACACTGGGGTGCATATGGCCCTTCTTTCCAGTAAAATAGAGCTAGCCTATGACCCAGCGATTGCACTACTGAGTATTGACCTCAAAGATACAGATGCAGTGAAAAGAATTAGGTATTGTTAAAGCACAAATGCAGGGGATAGAAGTTATGGTACAGAAGAGGGAAGGGCAACCATATGGCAGAGTAGAATAAAGTAGCTCAGGAAGAAATTAGTCATATCCAGATATTGTAAGGCATGAGGGGTTGGCAGGGAGAGCATGAGAAATCATGAGAGAAGAGAGAGAAAATGGACCAGGCAGGAGAGGTTTATAACATTTTAACATCTAAGGTAAGCATATGCAAAGCAGAATAGGGAAAGAAATAAAAGTTTTTATAAGACTCAATACATAAGGAATAACGTGGAGGACACTGGGAGATGGAGAGAAGTGTGCTGGGGGAAATCGGAGGGAGAGACAAACCATGAGAGACTGTGGACTCTGAGAAACAAACTGAGGGTTTTGAAGAGGAGGGTGGCAGGTGGTTGGGTGAGCCCAGTGGTGGGTATTAAGGAGGGAATTTATTACATGAAGCACTGGGTGTGGTGCATAAACAATGAATTTTGGATCCCTGAAAATAAACTAAAAGAAAAAAAAGACTGACTACAGACATGGAACTCAGTGTAACACAGATATGGAACTCACTGTAATACCAGCCACTTCCCACCGACACACACAGACTATGATAATAATAAATAATAATGCAATTAAGAAAATTTCCTGCCAAATAATTTTTCCTCTTTTTTATTTTTATGATTATTATTTTTATTTTATTTTTAAAGTTTTTATTTAAATTCCAGTTAGTTAAAATAAGGTTAATATTAGTTTCAGGTGTACAATATAGTGATCAACACTGCCATACAATGGCTTAAATAAAAAAATGAAAAAAATTTTTTTAAAGATTTTATTTTTAAATAAAACCTCTACACCCAAGGTGGATTTCAAACGTACAACTCCAAGATCAAGATTTATATATTTTACTGACTGTTCCAGCCAGGCACCCCAACAAATAAAAATTTTATAAAATTGTTGAGTTTGTGGGAGTCTCATTTGCTTAGTCAGTTAAGTGTCTGCCTTTGGTTCAGATCAGGATCTCAAGAGTCCTGGGATAGAGCCCCATATTGCTCATGCTCTCTCTCTCTCTCTCTCTGGCTTTTGCTCTTAAATAAATGAATAAAATATTTTTTAAAAAATTGTTGAATTTGTTTAACTAGTTTTAAACTAGTAGACAGAGATGAAGATAAAGTATGATGTCATGGCACGGAATAATACAACTTACACTTTTTAAAAAAAAATGTGCAATGCAAGTTACCTCACTTCTTTTATCACCACACTGGGACTTTCCCTACTGAGTTGTTGTAATGTAAGGACCTATTTTATATTTTTATATTTTAGCAAGAGGCTTTCATTGAGGTTAACCCTTAAACTGTCCTTGCTCCCCTTCCCCCAGGGGATTCACTTAAAAACAAGTCCTGGAAATCAGCTCCAGGTAACAAAGCCCATATACAAGGGTGGGTCAGGCCAGGTGGAGACATCAATGAGCTGAGGGGGGGGGCGGTGTTTGCATATTGTCTCCCTAGATACTAATGAGTATGCCCCACTCCTCTGCTCTTTGGGAACCTTTTTGGCACTAATCCTAATCAAGGTGTAATAGGCTGGGTCAAATGTCTATACTAGGGTAAATTGAACCTCAATTGGTCACCTAGCCTCACTGTGGAGTTTCCTGTGTGTGTTAAAATCTCATTGGTCACCTGTGCGTGGCCAGGCCTGACTGCATGGCCTTTGCCCTTAAAAGCTAGACTGTGAAACAGCAAAGGGTTGCCTTCTCTCATAAGAGGTGTGGCCCCAAACGTTCGGTTAGATTCTTGATGCTTGGCATGAAATAAAGCTTTGCTTGACCTTTGCTTTACATCAGTCTCGCTCCTTTAATCATAGACCCATTATTGGGGCATAACAGTATTAATCTTAAAGTTATAAGTCCACAATGCATCCATCATCCATTCCACCCCTTAACATTCCCCTTTGGATAGACCCATGATCTAGAACAAGCCTTATTTTATAGTGCCTTGTAGGAGATTTTTGCTGCTGCCTAAATTGCCTACATTCCTCTCACCATTACCACGGAAATTGGGTCCACTGAAACAAAGGGGTAGTGTAAGAAATTAACACTTCCATAAATCTCTTTAAATAATAAAGTATAAGATAGTGATACCTTTTTTTCTGCCACATAACCAATTCTTGCAAGAATAAGGTCATATAAAAGAATTTACAACACATGCTAGCATTATCCTACTGGACCCAGATCATTTGTATGCTTCTCTGTCTCTGAGAAATGTAGTTATTTACATGACTGAAACCTGAAAATTGTTTGATATGACCACTAATATCACCTTCTTTTTTTAAAGCCTGTTTAAGGCTTCTGTAATACATAGGTTTTTTAAAAACTTATTAAGCATCTTGTATATATCAAACACTTTAAAAATCTCTGCTTAAAAAAAAAAAAACTCTACCTCAATGGAACTTTGAGTCTGAAAAAGATACAGGCAATATACAAGGCAACAGATAGAATAATTACATATTTGATTATATACTCTGAGGATGTCACATTAAATTGATATGAAAACGATCAGAAGGATCTGGATTTCTTGTCAAAATTTTTTGCCTTACAAAGAAATTGATATTTAGGGAAAGTTGTTACTGAAAGAGGTCCTGTGTCAACCAAAAATGTTAAATCATGATCTCGCTAAATTTTCCAGTTGTGATCATTGCTTTGTTTAGCTGTCTTCTATTAAGACTGAATTTAGTAATTCAGTCTCAGATTTCAGTAAGTCTTTTTTTAAAAGATTTTATTTATTTATTAGAGAGAGAGAGGGAGGGGCAGAGGGAGAGGAAGAACCAGACTCCTTGCTGAGCAGGCAGCTGATGCAGGACTGGATCCTAGTACCCTGGCATCATGACCTAAGCTGAAGGAAGACACTTAACCAACTGAGCCACCCAGGCACTCTAGACTGTAAACTTCTTAAAGGTAAAAAAGTTTATTCTTCTAGTAGTTCCACAGACATTTCTAACATCCATAAGAAAGCATGTACTGATGTAAAATGCCAGCAAATCAAATTATTTAAAAAAGAAAGAAAGAAAGAAAAGATATATCTGGATAAAGAGAAAAACAGAAAATCTAATAATACATTGAATTATTAGAGCAAAGAGTGGAGGAAGAGAAAATAAATATGAAATAGAGATTTCCACTAAAAGAAAAAAATTGAATAAGGCAGGAGATTTAGAAAATTATTATGACAGACTTGAGAAAAAAATAAAATAGGAATTTTTAGAAAATAGCAATAAATGAAAAGGTAAATTGTTCCTACCTTTATAATATTAGCTGTTTGTTGTTGTTGTTGTTGCTGATTTACCTATTTAAGCTAATAAACAAAGAAAGGTTTCATTTAGGAATAAGGTTTCTATGTATATATATATATTTTTTTTTTCCATTTAGGGATAAGGTATATATATATATATATTTTTTAATTTTAATTGTTAGAAAATGTGTCACAGAAAGTGTTTAAACTTTAAGATACAGATGCAACATGTAATGAACTGCATTGTTTGAACGTCTAATTTGTAAATGCTGTTAGAGGAAACTTGGTGGAAATGTTCCTATGTGCTTGTGTTTCTGGAACTAAGTATATTTATTAATAAGGAATAGTTTAAAATTATGAAATGACCAGGAGTGGACAATTTTCCTAATCCTATCAGCTCTTTGCAGCTCTTTTATTAGCCCCCTTCAGGAATATCAGCTTTTTTATCTAATTAAATTTTATATTAATGTGCTTTTGACTTTTGGCCTTTCTCTTCCTTCTGTTCTTTTTTTTCCCCTAAATTACATGTTTCTGTTTAACAGCTACTATCAATTCTTTGATATGAATTCTCAACATCAATTTACTAACTCCAGAGATGAAGGAGCATCAATATTTAGAAGCGAAGAATACAAAGCCTTGGGCATCTGGATGGCTCAGTCACTTAAGCATCTGCCTTCGACTCAGGTGGTGATCCCAGGGTCGTGGGATGGAACCCCAGGTTGAACTTTCTGCTCAGCTGGGAGCCTACTTCTCCCTCTCCTTTTGCCTGCAGCTCCCTTTGTTTGCGTTCTCCCTCTCTTTGTCAACTAAATAAAATATAATAAAATAATGTAAATAATACATTTATTTATTTATTAAAATGCAATTATTACACAATACATAATGTATTGCATAATTATAATAATGGTTAAATAATTTATTAAATATTTATATTAAATATATCAATTTAATTAAATAAATATTTTTAGAATTTAAAATATTTCAAATTTAGATTATTAAATATTAAATCATTAATTTAATAAATAAATATCTAAACATAATTAAATAAAATAATTTATTTATTAAAATGAATAAAATAATGTTGTCATTATCTCAGCATGTATTTTTAAATAGTCTAAAAAAAAAATCTAATAAAGTCTAAATACATTGAGTTCAGATATTTATACAAGTTAACCCAGACACTCAACCCACAGTTTCAAAACTTTTGTTTTTATCTACTACTCAAAATACGATTTTAATGTATTTATTTGTAACTTTGACATAGCAAGGAAACTTGGAGGAAAAGGAGACATTTGCTTTTAATATTTGAAAATTATTTTGTTGATTTAAAAAAATAAAAACCTTAACACGTGAGCATTTCTTCTTAAATAACACTGTGAAGTTTCTGAGTCGCATTCTATTAAAAGTGCTGATAAAATGGCCTCAGTTACTCATTTAAATTATCAGCTGAATGGGTAACAAATGAAGTAGAGAGCTTTTTAATTATTTATGAATGTATTGCTTGTGGATGGAGTGCCACATAGAGTTACCTCTCTTTTTGGCTTTGTTTTGTGAGCAGCAGTGGAATCTATGAATGAGATTAAACATAAGGACATTCACAGAAATTCTTAATGAACTTCTGGGGAAGGGCAATAAGTGCAAGGAAAAACTGCAGCAAGACTAATTACAAATTTCAAGTGGTCATCGCTTAATTATAGAAGCTTTTAAGTTCCAGTAATATATCTTTTTCATGAGCCTATCATATTGTATTAATTACCACAAACTGCACTCTTGAACACTTATCTTTTCACATATTTCTTATTCTTAGTACTTAAAATTACCCTTATGATTGATAAGTAAATGGATTTTACTGACAATGCATTTATTTACATAAATAAATAATGCTGTTTATATATATAAAAACAATTGAATGTGTTCAATGAATTTTTTTTCAAATTAACATCTTAATTCTACCACATTAGTTACAAATAGATATAGACTTTATAGATTCATCAAATATTTTATTCTCAAATTTATATGTCCTTTGTGAAGTAAATGAAACTGTATATATTAAATATAATCCTATCACATGTAACAGTTACTAGTGCATCCCAGGACATACATAGGTCAGGTCCTCCTCAAGGCATCACGGATAACTGGATTTAACTTTCTATCCTAGGAGTCTTCTGTATATTTCTGTGGCTTTTATACTACAATCAGGAGGAAGAATTCTTTTGCTAAAAGCTTCCAAATGACTATGCGAGTAGATTATTTGTAGACTAGTGATATAATATTATTGTTTAATATGTGAAGCATGATAAAATAAAATGCTATTGCCATATTTAATTTGTTCAGTAAAGCATTCATTTAGTTATCAAGCATTCATTTTCTTTTTTTAAAGATTTTATTTATTTATTTGACAGACAGAGATCACAAGTAGACAGAGAGGCAGGCAGAGAGAAAGGAAGGGAAGCAGGGTCCCTGCTGAGCAGAGAGCCTGATGTGGGGCTCTATCCCAGGACTCTGGGATCATGACCTGAGCAGAAGGCAGAGGCTTTAACACACTGAGCCACCCAAGAGCCCCAAGCATTCATTTTCTTTATACAGAAGAGATAGAACAATATTATATAGTAGAAAAGACAGTAAATAATCTAGAAACCTTGATCATTTTGTTTTGGCAATTTTAGAACATAAAATTAGCTAAAGCTCAAGTGCAAGTTATATTTGTATCATAGGAGGAAAAGTTAATTAAAAGTTTGTTTATTACCATAGTTTAACACTTCAACGAAATGATAACGAGTCCAAAATCAATGAATATATGAAGTATACAATAAAAACAATAATCTTGAGTGTATGTGACTCACTGTAGGTATTGATAGGCTAGAAATCAAAGGGAAAGTATCTATAGGGTTTGTTCAGTTCCATGCTCATCAGATTAATAGGCTTTCTCATATTGCTTCCTTCACCACATTAATTTGTCTAATGAAGTTTTCAAGAGTTAAAGACAGTGATAGGTTCATGGCTGGAGAGAAGGTACAGAATCTAAGATAGTTCAGCAGTGCTTATTATTTAAGAGAAAGACAGCATGGGAGGTGAGGGGTATATCATGCATCCTGTTTTCACTCCCTTTGTGGAGCACCTACCCTGGAGGTCATGTAATAATAACCAATGACCAAAAAACAATAAAAAAACCCAAACATCCATGTGGAAGTGCCATCCCTGCCTGGAGATGAGTAGACTGCTCAAACAGATCCTGGGCAGGCATCTCAGCCCAGGCCTGTGCTGGGGAAGCTGGTTCATGGCTTTGGGCGCAATCAGGAAGCCAGCAAACTGACGGGAGAGTGCAGCCAGGGTTAACAGGACTGATGATCTTTTTGCAGCCAGGCCGCGGGTGGACACCCGCTCAAGAAGCCAGGCTAGGAGGCTGCCCAGCGCCAGCGCTGGCAAAGCTTGCAGCCCCCGGGGCTTCCCCCCGCGCCCCAGCCAGGGCGGGGCCTCAGGAGGGAGGGGGGCGGGGCGGCGCGGAGAAGGGGCTTTGCTAATTGCCAAAGCGAAAAGGGAGCTCGCGGAGGACTCAGGAGGGAGGGGGCGGGGGCGGGTGGAGGGCGGCGGGGAGAAGGCGCTTTGCTAATTGCCGAAGCTGGAAGTGAGCTCACAGAGGATGTGGCTGAGAGTCTGGGAGGAGGTGGAGGGGCTGGCGGAGGAGGGGCGGGCAGCGCCGCGGTGCTGTGCTGCGGCCCATTCGGGACTGCAGGACCCACCGGACTCGCCGCCCGTACGCTCCCATGTGAGGCTCCGCTGTCCCGCTCCTGCTGCCTGCTGCCCCTCCCTGCCCCAAGGCTTCTCCGGACCACCCTCTGCACAGGGGTAAAGTGACACCGCGCCGCGCCCTCACCTGGAGCAGAAAGCGCGGACCCGACCTGGGGGCGGAGAGGGAGGTTGTGGAGGCCCAGCCTCCCGGAACCCCAGGGCACCGGGACCACCCCGGACGCTGCGCCAAACCCGGGTCCTCATGGGGTCGGGCTGGGGACAGCGCCTTGCGCGGTGCCCCCCGCCAGCAGGCACGCTAGCCCCCATCTTTCCACAGCCCCATGCGCCCGTGCTGAGGACCCCCTTCCCTCCCCCGCCGTGGCCCCGCTGCTTTTGTTCTGGACTTGGGATCCCAGGTGGAAACTAGTCCCTCAGACCTCCCTGGCAGCAAGGAGGGCAGGGAGGGATTCTTGGTTTTCTGCCCTGGCTCCTCCTCTCTCCCCATTCACAAGCCTTCTGGCTTCCCTTTCCTCTCCTCATTGTCAGTTTTCTGAAATGGTTTTCTTCTGCATGTTGACCCAAAGAGCTATTTCATGAATGAATATACACGAAACTGAGTTGGGGCCCACCTGTGAGAGCCCACCTGTAGAGGCCTTTCATTAGAATGGTCTCTGGTTCTAGCCTCAGTTCAGAATACTGCATGTACCTGAGGACCAAGTCCAGATGTTTCTTTCATCTCTGACTTGAATTTGAAATCCTCCTCAGACTTCAGCTTCCAGGATTTCTCCAGTCCTTGCTCTCCCACTGTCTTGGTGGGGATCCGCCATGAGTGTTGAACACAGGAATGAATGAATGATATATACCCCAGACTGCTGGGGCTTTGTCTTCTTTTGCTGAGGTTGGAAAGGCTTGGGAGAGACCCCCTGTATGCAGATAGAGAGCTGCATGCAATTGCTTAGATAAACGTGTTCCCCACTTAATTGCTTGGGCATTGAACATTTCACCCTTAACCTGTGGCTTGAGCAGTTAGGAGGAGACAATCTGGAGGTGAATCAGAAGATGGCTGAATGCACATGGTGGTGGTCTGGGTTTGGGAGATTTTTCTGTAGATTCAAAGGAAATATATAAATTCTTCCAGTGGGGAGTGGTAAACTTTTTATCGATGGGAGATGGAAAATAAATGGTCTGGTTAAACTTTCCCGCCCCCTCAAAACCCATTATTTGAAAACACAAAAAGCAAAGTGAAGGGAGAAATCCTCCCACTCCCATTCCCACTCACCTCCATAGCCATCTCCTCTTCCAAGAACCTAACAGACAAGGTGCCAAGAAGTGTTAGGTACCAGCAGTGGTCTCAGATCTCATTCAAGAATCATGGTGAAAGGCTTTCAAATAGATTGTGGGGGAACAGGGGTCCAATTAGGGGGGACAAGTTTAAGGTTTGCCTGGTCCCCTAAAAATTAATGGCACTAGAGAAGATGACCTTTGGGAACTATAGCTTAATGGATACAATGTGTTAAAAGCTTCAGTGAGTCATGGTGGGAAGAGGCTATGAGGGCAGCAAACACAGTCCTAGATGATGTTATTAATAGCATTATAGGCTCTAGATTTCCTGTGGTGGTGTTCTTGGCAAGACCAGCCTGGCCAAAGTGGATACTCTCAACCTGGAACAGAGGGTCTTGGAGATGCCAGCACGTGAGGTATGATGAGAGGGTAAAATGATAGGAGGTGTCCTTTGGAAGGACTGACTCCTTGACTTTAAAATGGAGAACTCAAATCTGTACGTGAAATCTTTCTGGCTACAAAGAGGGCCAAGGCCTCCTAAGGCCAAGGTCTCCTCGTCACTTTCAAAGATGTCGAAGAATATATTCAGACATTTCAAAGATGTCCTCATATCATTGGTTCCCACTCTGGAATTCTATCAATAAGGTGAGAGTTCCTGTAGTTGAAAAAGAGATCTAAAAAGACTTCCCTTTCTCATGTAATTTCTGTAACCTCCAGGACACACCCACCTCCCCCTTCCAGCTCTGTAATGAAGCCACAGCTGGTGCCAATTTGTGGAACTCCTTAAAGGCTATTCTCCCTTATATACCCCGGGACCAATTTCCCATGCTCCCTCACCCGATTTCCTGCACTCACCTCCCACCTGGTGTGTTCACACCTGCAAGTGCCTTTTACCAACCCCTTTGCCAAAAGGCAGCCAGAGTGACCTTTCAAAGACCTATCAGTTCCTGGCATTTGTCTCCATAGAAATCTGCACTGATCTTCTAACAAATTCTCAGTCCTCCAAAGGCACCCATAATCCTCCCATCAGTCTATTCATACCCCTCCAACTGACTGATGCCTGTTCTGCCCCATCTCTCTGCCCTTCAACCACACTGCCTCCTTCTTCCTGTGGAGACCTCTCATGCCACCTGCCTCCAAGCACAGGTGATTCCCATTGATGGGAAGACCCTCTTCTCTCCCCCATCTCCCCACTCCAGTTACTCCCACATATTCGTGAGCTCACAAGCCCCATGGTACACACTCTCCATGCAGCCTGCTCTCTCTTTTCTAGCACTGGCCTCCGTTTCTAGCTGTGGTTGTGTCATGGATGTCCTTCCCCAGCCAGCCTCCAAGCTCTCCTTCCCTTTAGCTCCAACACCTGACACAGTGCCTGGCACGTAGTAAGCCCTGGCTAGCTTCTAAGAGCCTCACTGAGGGACTGAAAGCATTTTAAAAATGTCACTACGTAGGCTCCAAACTGTAGGCAGAAAAAGCTTTGCCTGGATTGACATTTTAGAGACGTATTGGTCAAGTTGGATGTGTTCACTGACTTTGCCTTGTAAAATTAAAAAAAAAAAAAGGACCTCTGTATCGCTTCGCATCTACCGAAGGCGCATGTATACTACTAGACCACGTTATGAGCTTAATGGAAGGAGACAAGATGTTTTCGCTAAGAAAATGTATAAGACTGTTGAGGTCAAGTGGGAGGAAACAGTCCGTTTGTTGGAGCATTGCTATCTTACTCTATCACAGCCACTCTTAAAAATCTGACACGGGGTGAGTCAGAATTGTCTGTCGGAGATGAGTTAGATCTGGCTCATGTTCCTACAGACATGAAAGCCAGAAACGAAGAAGGAGGCTTTGAAAGCGTGGGTTGAGGAGGCCGTGTGGTTCACTGCGATGAGCTAAGTGCCCAGGGCCACCAGCAGACATGCTGGCCTGTGTCTGTCCTTTGTTCTGGGGTCCCTCTTGCACCATGTGGTGAGGCTGGTGGCTGGGAGCAGCTCAGGACAGGACCCGGTGGCATCTTACCTCTCCCACCCTCCTGTGGGCTCCAGTGGGCTCCAGTAGGTCCCAAGGGACAGCCTGCCTTCCTTGAAAAGCCCAGTAGCACTGGGAGCAGAAACTGGGGCCAAAGAGTGAGCACCCTGTTTGACAAGCTGGACCAGCCACCTCTTCTTCAGATGCAGGGGGAGCCCTGGCATGCTGACTCCTCCCTTCTCCCTTTCCCCTTTCCTCTCTTCCTCCCTCTTTCCTTCCCCTCTCTCCTTCCCTGGTGGTGCCCTTTCCCAATGCCCACTTCATCCCTTTTCCTTTTTACATGCCTGTCTTCTAGAGTTTCTTCTCTTTCCTCCCCATTACTTCCCTTCATCTGAATCTCCTCTTTGGTTCCTTTGTCCCTGCTCTCTGCTCCTCCTCCCCTTCCCTGGCTCCTGTTCAGCTCCATCGCTAATGCAGGAGGAGCTGGATTAACATGCTCACTTGCTAGCTCAGCCACCCTCCAGAGAAGTCACTCTTCGGTGGCCACCTTCCTGACCCCCTGGTCGCTTCTCCACTTGTTCAGATATTGCTCTGAAGTCTGAGGAGGACAGAGCGGGGCTGCCACAGAAGCAGGCCAGAGGAGAAACCAAACCATGTGTCCACACTGTCCCCCAGCACTGCTGCTCTGAGAGCTTTCTGAGTCCTCAACAGGGTTAGGATTTAGGGGCTTCTTCAGAACCGGGAGTGAAAACAACCATAGGTCAAAAGAAAAGCTAAGGCCCCCACACAAAAATAATAATCACAAATGAAAACTATGTTAACTCTGAGTCCCAAAGTCGAAAAATTGCCTTGAATCTGTCACTAGAAAGCACCCAAGGCCTCACTCTCTGGGTTCTGGGTGCCCTGGGAATGGCAGGAGGCTCTGACAGGCGCGTGGGAGTGCGGAACTATGGGGGCTAGCCTGCCGGCTGGCGGGGGGAGGAGGGGGTACCTCCTGTGGCGCCGTCCTGGCCCGACCCCCTGCGGACAGGGTGTGGCGCGGCGTCCGGGGTGGTCCTGGTGCCCTGGGGTTGGCGGGAGGCTGGGCCCCGACCACCCCACACCCCGCTCCTGTCCTGAGTTTTCTGCTTCAGGTGAGGGCGCGTCGCGGTGTCACTTTACCTGTGAGCAGAGGGTCCTCCAGAGAAGCCATGGGGCGGGGAGGGGCAGCAGGGGGCCTGAAGGCCTGAACGGGAACGGGACACCGCGGCGTCAGAGGCTAGGCTGCAGCGTGGGAGCACAGGGGCAGCGAGTATGGTGTGTCCTGCAGTCCCGAATGGGCTGCAGCACAGCACCCTGGCGCTGTGCGCCCCTCCTTCCCGCCTGGGCAATTAGCAAAACCCCTGCTCAAGGCCGCCCCCGACCCGCCCCTCCCTTCCCTCCTGAGTCCTCTGAGAGCTCACTTCCAGCTTCGGAAATTAGCAAAGACCCTTCTCTGCGCTGGCCCCGCCCCCTCACATCTGAAACCTGAGCCATGGCTGGGGTGCGGGGCTAAGCCCTGGCATGCTACTGCATTGCCAGCGCCAGCGCTGGGCAGCCTCCTAGCCGGGCTCCCTGAGCGGGTGTCCACGTGCAGCCTGGCTGCGAATAGATCATCAGTCTTAAACGCCGGCTGCACTCTTGGGTCAGTTTGCTGGCTTCCAGATTGCGCCCAAAGCCAGGAACCAGCTTCCCCAGCACAGGCCTGGGCTGAGATGCCTGCCTGGGATCTGTCTGAGCAGTCTCCTCCACTCCAGGCAGGGATGGCACTTCGACCTGGATGTTTGGGTTTTTTGTTTGTTTTTTTTGGTCATTGGTTATTACATGACCTCCAGGGTAGGTGCTCCACAAAGGGAGTGAAAACAGGACGCCATATATAAGCATACAGCCATTCTAGAAAAATAGCTTGGGGTTCTCCTGGAAACGCTGCATTGGTCCTTGCACTATGGTTTAATAGAAAAGGGATTATGCACCAAGTTACTTAAATGAGCATAGGTTGAAATCGTTTACTGAGAGTAAATATTTTAAATAGTTATATTTTAACTAAATCTATCATCAATCATAAATCTATTACACGAAGGTTACAGGCAATTTAAAAGCAAGAGCACTCTCTTCAGGGTTTTAAATAATCCCTGTCTGTCTTGGCACATGAGAATGCAAAGATAGGAAATGGTTTGTAAAAGATCATATAATAGCTTTTACTAATTCTATTTATTTGACAGACAGAGATCACAAGTAGGCAGAGAGGCAGGCAGAGAGAAAGATGGGGAAGCAGGCTCCTCGTCAAGCAGAGAGTTTGATGAAGGGCTTGATCCCAGGACCCTGAGATCATGACCTGAGCCCAAGGCAGAGGCTTAACACACGGAGCCACCCAGGCGCCCCCAGATGAAATACATTTCTGACTTAGAAACTTCAGATAGAATTATTTTGTCCATGATGACAACTGAAGAAAATGTGTCATCCCTAAACCTAACCTTAAACCCTACCAACACTGAAACCTAAGCTGACCTTAAAGCCCAAACTAGAACCCTGAATCCCAAACCTGGAATGGAACCCAAAGCCTGTACCTGAGCCCTGGATCCAAGCCCTGAACCACGAACCCAAACCCTAAACCAGACCTCCAAGTCATGAAACCTGAACCCAAATCTCAGCATGAAGTCAAACCCCAAATTTGACCTTGAACTTTATCCCATAAGCCCTGAGTCTTAAAGCCTAAATCATAAACTTAAAGCCCTAAACTATAACTCTGTTCCCTTGTCCTTCACTCTAAACCCTCACCCTAACACTAAACCCAAAGCCTGATCTAGAACTCTGACTAAAACCTGAACCTGTACCCAAATTCAAATGCTTCACCACACTTTGCTTATGCACTTGCCATTGATGGATATTTGCAGTTTCTACCTTTTGATTCTTGTGAACATTGTTTGGGTTGGGGGCTAGGGTTAGGGTCTTGGATTAGGGTAGGGTCCAGGCTTGAGACCAAGTTGAGGTCAGAGTGTGGGTCTGCATCAGGGCCATGTTCAGTGACACTGTTTGGGTCAAGGACTGTTGTAATTCCACATTGTTTCCAATTCATTGTTCCTTAGCTATTTGGGGGGAAGTTGGGGGGTATTGGGCTCCATGCAGCTTGAATTTCCGGAATGAAATGGCATCAGCTGGACCCGGGGAGGGAGCAGGACCTTCCACTGAAGGGTGAGCTCCCACAGTCCTGCACTGCCTTGCACCGCCTGCAGAGGGCGCCAGACCCCAGCTCCCGCCCTGAGCCAAGGCTGCACAGCCACAGCTGGGACCAGAGCCCCGCCTCTTCAGGACCCACTGTGGAGACTTCTGGAGAATGTGGGGCGCCTCCCACCCTGACAGGACAAGCTGAGGAGGGTGTGGCTCTGCATCCACACTGACCGGACCCGTTGTGGAGGACGCGACCACACTGGCAGCAGTCCAACCTCCTAAGGACCAGATGCTGGAGGAGCTGAGGAGAAGCCGCCTGAGTGGACTGTCAAGGGGTTCGTGGTCTCAGGACCCCACAGAGGAAGGGCGCCCTGTGTAGACACTGGGGCTTCCGTCGTTTTGTGTGAGGAGACGTGGCCTCCTGCTGTGCTGTGCACGGGGCTGTGGGGTCCCCCCTTTCTGGGCTCGGGTGCTCCTCGGTCCTCGTCTATGTTTGTGTGCTCGCGGATTCGGTTCCTGGGGCTCCTCAGATGGTCTGCAGTCAGGGAGCATCAGCCTTCTTCGGTGCTTGTGCTCTCCCCACCTCAGCCCTGCGGGGTCCTTCCCGTGTCCACACCCACTCCAGGCTTGCGCCGAGTCCAGAAATTCGGGAGCCAGAGTGAGGACTCTGTAGACGGTTTTGGGGAGAGTAGGTATTTTCCCAGTGTGGGTTCTACTCTGAGCACAGTGCCTCCCCATCTCCGTGTGTACCCCTCCCTGTCTGTCGTCATTGTTGCAGGGCTGTCAGATGACAGGTCTGTCACCTTCTTGGTTCAGGGGCCTCCCGGGTATCTTGCTGTCTTGGATGCAGGTGTAAATGAGATCGTTCTCCGCAGTCTCTTTTTGATGGTTCCTTCCGAGCACCTAGGAGTGCCACTAATTTGTGCATATTGATTTTGTTCCTTGCAAGATCTTGAATTTATTTGTTCGATTGGCCTTAAACTCAATCTGCCAGTTATTTGACCAGCAGCATGGATTTAATTGGGAAGAGCAGAGAATGGCAGTCTGGGCTGAGCAAGCTAAGGTCCCATCACAGGCAAGTGCGAGAAACAAAGGAGAGGAACATTATTTCATGGAGGAGGAAGAAGTTGGGAAGGGTGCTTGAAGGAAAGTCCCTTGGAGAAAGGCAGGGTGATGGAGAATTCTCACCAGCTGAGCTGCAAAGCTCCTACAAAAAGTGAGGAGATGAACCTCCAGCTTCCCATGTGGGGCCTGGAATTGGTGAGTCTCTCCTGTGGGGAATTGCAATGTGGAGTCTGTAATGGGCACTGAGCAGCAGGCGCCCCCTTCCAGCCTCCCCTTCTGGCATCCCCAGTCCACTTTACTGGGGCTTCCCTTCCTGCTTTTGCACAGTTCTAACCAGCTTGTGGTGGAACGTTGTGGAAAAACTGAAATTCCAAATCCACTGCTTCTACTGCACCTGTGATACAGGGGCCCATGATTTAATTCTCCCACGAGTCTCTTGCTAACATGTGTCCTCTCCATGTTGGGTGACCTGGATCTGGGAGGGCTTGGACTCCATCCCAAAGTCTGATGTTCTCTCTGCTTCCGTGTCGTCGTGCTAACATGGTTGTTTGGAAGATTCATTTCCTCTGTGGTGATTTCAAAGTGCAGTCAGCTTGTTATAGCAGCACAAATACGTGCTGTCTCCACACTCAGATTCCCCAGCCATCATTTCTTTACCACGTTTGCCACTTCACACGGGATGCTTCAGTGTGTTTGATCCCACACCAGGACAATGTCCTGCAGAACCACCACATAACCTGAAATGAGGAGATCATTACAGAACCCATCCAAGGGTTAGTGTTAGGAACCAGGGACATGGCAGGACTGACCTGAAGACCCCATGGAGAGCTGTCAGGGTGGCTGAGTTGACAGTGGAGGTGAGGGTGAGTGTCTGGCTCTGGCTTTGTGTCCAGGAGTCAGCTCTGTGTGGGTGTGTCCTCAGCTAGGCATGCAGATTTCTGCTCCTCTGAATCCTTTCCGGAGTTCCAAATGGCACAGTTTCCTTCTGGGCAGCAGGCTGAGTCCTCTGGGATTGCCCATGTGTCCCCAAATTGTAGGGCACCTACTGCAAGGCCTTTGGGGTCACAATCCTGAGAACCGAACCAAACCAAAGGTTATGGTTAGGGCCCACCACATGGCAGGCCCGATCTGCCAGCACTCTGTCCATCTTTCTGGGGGAGGAAGCAGTCGAGGGATTTGTTCAGGGTGAGTGTCAAGCTCCAGGTTTGCATCCAGGGGCCTGCTGAATATGGGTGTGTCCCAGGTAGGAATGCAGATTTCAGTTCCTCTGAATCCTTTCTGGAGTTCCAAATGGCATGGTTCCTTTCAGGGTGGCAGGGTGAGTCCTATGGTGTTCCTCATTGTCCCCAATCTCTGAGGATTTGGAGCCAGGCCGTCGGGGACACACCTCTCAGGACAGAATCTAGGCTTAAGAGTTTGTGCCTATGGGCATGGCTGCACTGATCTGAAAGCACTGTGGCGAGGATCACAGGGGTCTGAGTTGAGAGCATGGTTCAGGATCAGTATCAAGGTCTGGGTTTGTGTCCAGTGGACCGCTGAATGTGGGGGTGGTCTCAGATGTCCAAGACGATTTCCCCTACTCTGAATCCTTTCCAGCATTCCAAATAGCCTGGTTTCCTTCTGGGTGGCAAGCTGAAATCTCTGGGATTTCTCAGGTCTTGCCATTGCCCTTACAAGGGCAAGATACTTTTTACAGTAAAAGAATTCACCAGATGAGCTGAACAGCAGAAAAGACACAGCTCAAGAGTTAATCAGTGAACAGGAATATCATGCCAAAAACTTCTTTGATAACACACTACAGAGCAAGGCAAGATAGGAGAGAAAGCTGAGATATAAAGGACAAACCCTCCAACTTTACAACATCATTCCCTACTTGTTTATTTCCATTGCTGTCAGCTCATTCCCAGTCAAAAATATGTCACCTGAGCCAGCCTTTTTTCTTCCTGAGATTGGGGCACTGCAAAGCCCACCAGAGGGGCCAAGGGCACCCCTATACCTGCTGAGCTGAGCCCATTTGTACCCCAACCGTGAGGAGGTACCAGCCTGTCCCCCTGGTGCTCCATGGTCTGTGGCAGTCCTTCCTTCTGGACCCTGCTTTGCTGCTCTATTTTCGCTAACCCTGGTCTCAAACTAGGGATTGCTTCTGGAAGAGGAACTCAGGGAGATGAGGCTCAGGAGGGTCTCCCTGCCTGGAATCTTCGTGTGAGGAGTGCACAGCCAACAGATTTTGCCCAGGGACTTGCAAAATGCAGAGAGGCAGATTTCTTTTCTCTCTTTCTCTCTCTCTCTAGCCTCATACTAACCAGGAGTTTTTAGAACTTTCTTCAGTGACTTCTAGGTGTAGCTTGGCCACTTTTTCACAGAAAGGCCACTTGAGCATGATGAAACACACGTATAAGCAATTACATTAAAAAAAAAAAACAATAAGCCAATGCACACAGACCTTTGACAGCAGCACAGGACACTCAAGGGACCAGAGTCCCTACCTTGGGCAATAGTGGTAGAGGCCGGGTTCTGCCATGCAGGTCCCTAGACCTTTGGCAGTTTCCACGATTGCAAATCCAGACATGCAGAATCCTGAGGGACAACCTACTAACTGCAAAAGAGCAAAAATTCATCAGGATTCAGAGAGTGGAAATCCATTTGTACTGGAAAAGAAAGAAGTAGGCTTGCTGTGAATCCAGCAGGGAGGACAGGCATAGATAAAGGCTGGTGTATGGGTCACGGAAACTATTGTTTCTCAAGGGTCCTGCTGTCTCTGTAAAATGCTATGAGGACTGTCTCTTGGGGACCTCCTGCTTTCCTACCAGTGACACCCCCAGATTCTGCTTTGCTAGTCCCATGGATTCCTGGGGATACCCAGTTGATAAGCTATGCTGTCCTCATGACAACACTTGCTAATGGACTGAATGTTTGTGTCTTGTCCCAATTCAGATGTTGAAGCCCTGACCCTCAAGGAGTGCCATCAGGAGGTATGGGCTTTGAGAGGTGGTGAGGTCATGAGATTGGAACACTTGTGAATGAGATAAAAGCACTTCTGAGAAACGACCTGAGAGATTGTTCTGCCAGCTGTCATCCATGCAAGTCTACAACAGAAATATGGGCATTTGTAGATAATGAAGCAGTCTCTTGCTAGATATCAGATCTCCCAGGATCTTGCTTTTGGACTTCTCAGTCTCTAGAACTGCAAGGAATAGTACATGTTTTGCTGTTTCAGCCACCCAGTCTGTCATCATTTGTTGCAGCAACTTGAACTGAATAAAGCAGAGCCCAAGTCCTGGTTAATCCCTGCTTCTACTCATTTCCCCTCAGAAAGAGCTTCTAATCCAGAACTGACCTCTGCTTTCCATACACGTGCTTCAGACTCCTTCTGTGAGAGCCCAGACTTTGTAAAAGACTCCTCCCTCATGGCAACCAGCATTCTGTGACTCCTGAGGACTGTCCTCCCTGACTGTATTGAGTCAATCAAACTGATTTTGATTCTGGAGTCCCAGGATCAAGGACTGCATCAGGCTCCCAGCTTCATGGGGAGTCCGCTTCTCCCTCTGACCTTCTCCCCTCTCATGCTCTCTCTCTCTCTCTCTCTCTCTCTCTCAAATAAATAAATAAAAATCTTTTAAAAATCTGATTTTAACAGACCATAAGCTTGTTCTTGCTGGTCTTTGGAAGATTAGCCATTAGCCCTTCGGAGAAAGTTCTGAATGGCTGCTTCATGAAGGGGTGAACTGTGTCCCCAAAGTCTCTTTTTGCTGCCTTCTAATCACAGATGCTGAGACAAATCCTCCCAGGTGCTGGTTTTTCAAAGCACTTAATGCTTTGGCTTTGAAGTTCCTCACTTGACAGTTCTGCTTTAATCAGTTTGTGACAAAACAGCCAATTGGTGGTGGATGCAAAGTGCACTGATAAAGTTAATATCAGAGAACAATTTTTTGAGTGTCATGCATGTGCACGTGTGTGCACACACATATCCATGTGCTAAGCATTATGGTAAATGTCTGACAAGAACTAAAAGATCAAAAAGTCAGGATACCCCATTAGCTGATATTTTTATTATTCCTACATCCTAATCTATGAAAAACAGGGTCAGAGAATAAGAAGTGGCAAAAAGAATCAAGATTTGAGGCAGTTCGATTTCTCAGCCAGCCTTGATCAATAGGCATGTACACCTGTGTCTAGTTTCAGCTCTGTGTAACCTTGCCATAACCTTGGATAAGCCATTCATCTCTCAAGTTCAGGTTCTTGGTCCAAGGAGGGAAGGGGCACAGGTTGAGTACCTCCAGTGGGACTTCCTGGCAGGCTTGTTCATCCAAGCATTCCTGTTTCAGTTGGAGTAATTGAAGCCAGTCTTTGTTTTACCGAAGGCCAAGCTTGTCCAGTGTGTCCATGCCACCAGTCAACAGCATTTGTCCATGCCATGTAACAACTGAGCAACATTCATAGGAATGGGGGGAGGAAAAGATGTCCACAGGTGTTGACAGATGTTCTGCATGGAGGAACAGGAGCTGGGGCCATCACCTGCTGTTTCTAGTGGCCTTCTCTGTCGAGTTAAAATAAATGGCAATTATTTGCAATGACAGGGGTGAAAGTAGAGGGTATTATGCCAAGCGAAATAAGTCAGCCAGAGAAAGACAATTATCATATGATCTCACTCATATGTGGAGTTCAAGAAACAAACCAGAATCATAGGGGAGTAAAGGAAAAAAATAAAACAAGATGAAGTCAAAGAGGGAGACAAACCAGAAGAGACTTTAAAAAAAAAGATTTTTATTTACTTATTTGACAAACAGAGATCACAAGTAGGCAGAGAGGCAGGAAGAGTGAGAGAGGAGGATGCAGACTCCCCAGGGAGCAGAGAGCCTGATGTGGGGCTCGATCCCAGGACCCTGAGATCATAACCTGAGTTGAAGGCAGAGGCTTTAACCCACTGAGCCAGCCAGGTACCCCTCAGAAGAGACTCTTAATCACAGTAAACAAACTGAGGGTTCTTGGAGGGGAGAGGGATGGGTGGATGGGGTAACTGGGTGATGGACATTAAGGAAGGCATGTGATACAGTGAGCACTGGGTGTTACAAAAGACTGATGAATCACTAACCTGTATGTCTGAAACTAGTATTATATGTTAATTAATTGTATTTAGATTAAAATTTTCTTTAAAAATAATTTTAAAATAAAATAAGTAACAATCCAATAATGATCAGAGTTATCCAGCAGGGAGTATCAGATCTAGAAGTCAGTTAAATTTAAGGGGCTTGCCGAAGTTTAGGAGAGTCACGCTAGGTCATTTTCCTGTGTGGGGAAGTCTTCAGGGGCAGTTCCAAAGACAAAGATTATTAATATTCCTCCTTCCCCCATTCCTCCTAGAGCCAAAGATGTTTCCTCCACTCACCCACTGGCCCTGTATGTAGGTGTTGCTTTCTCTCTACCAATCAAAAAATCAGTGAGTAACTATAACTTCACCTTTTCCAATATCCCCCTACCCCCGACCTTTGGTCTTTAATGGCCATGGGCAACAGGGACAAAGACATTTTTTAAAAACTTACAGAGATCTATTATGTTCTACTACCTTGGCCCGCATGGGCCACTGCAAAGGGATTCTGTGAACCGTGTACTCAGATGAATGGTCATTATCTTCAAAAAGGCAGGGGCAGTGATAGACACAGGAACCAAAAAAGCAAGAGTTAACGGACCATCAGAATAATGGAGTACCAACACTTTTATGTCCTTGGCTTGAATCCTCAAGGTCCAGTGTCTCAACAGAATTTTCATTTTGGTCTCATCTGCCTCACTTGTCCACCCCTGGGCCAGTTGGCAGTTATACTGAGAACCGGAAATTTTCCTTAGAAGAGAGAAAGAGTGTTTGTCAGGTAAACCAAAGAAATGTCCATTATAGGAAGTTAGGCCTTTTGTCATGGTACTCCATTAGCACCCTCCTGACTGTTAAAGAAAAAAAAAAATATTGTGACACCCATTAAAGAGAGTAAGGAAGATTTTAATCAAGGGATGCTACTATGATGAGATTTTATTGTATAGTATGGGAGAGAAATCTGGCTCAGCTCAGACAAATGGAGATTTACAGCTAAAGAGCATGGTGGGGATCACTGAATGTAAAATTAAGATGGAACATCAAGGGTAAGGATGAAGGGATTCTGGCTAAACCATCTGGACAGTAATATTGTTGAAGGAAGGCTAGGGTCATAAACTATTGAGATCAGGGGATAAGGAATTTTTTAAAAGACTTATTAATACATTTTAGAGAGAGGGAGCAGGGGTAGGGGTAGAGGGAGAGGGAAAGAGAATTTTAATCAGACTCTTCACTGAGCATAGAGCCTGAGGTGAGGCTTAATCTCAGGACCGTGAGATCATGACCAGAGTAGAAACCAAGAGTCAAACGTTCAACCAGCTGCACCAACCAGGTGCCCTGGGAATAAGGGATGGGATCAGATATTAAGGGTTATAGATACTGAAGCACCTGGGTGGCTTAGTTGGTTAAATCTCTGGCTTTGGCTTGGTCATGATCTGATCCCAGGATCAAGCCTGGCATTGGGCTTGCTGCTCAGTGGGGAGTCTGGTTCTCTCTCTCCCTCTGCTATTCCCCCTGCTCAGGCTCTCTCTCTGTCAAAATAAATAAATCTTAAAAAAAAAAGTGGTAAGATACCAGGGGTGAGAGATAAGGAATTTGATCAGATATCAAGAGTAGGATAGAAGATTGCTGAAAAATGACCAAGCAGATTTCTTGCTAAAACTGGGCTAAGTGGGCGGAGCCTAAGGTCAAGGCTAGACAGAAAGAGGACTCAGAGGAACTTGACTCGAGTCTGGTCAAGGAGAAAATCTTCATCATCCATGACCATTGTATTTTCTGCAGTCACACATTTTACTAATTCTTTTATCAGACATTCAGTGAACGAGAAACATGAACACAGCAGCAATAATATAACAAATGTAAGCGCTCTGGAAGAGACAAAGGCAGTATGGGAATCCACCTCATCAGATTTAGAATATGCATGACTCCATGACTGAATTACTACCACTGCTTGACTGTTGAGATTAAGATGTAGTACAGAGGATCAGAGGGAAGGGAGGGAAATCTGAATGGGAGTCATCAGAAAGGGAGACAAGCCATGAGGCACCTTTAACTATAGGAAACAAACTGAGAGTTGCTGGGGGGGAGGGGAGTGGGAGACATGGAGAAACTGGGTGATAGGCATTAAGGAGGACACGTGATGTGATGAGCACCAAGGGTTATCCACAACTGATGAGTTACTGAATTCTCTGAAACCAATGATGTACTATCTAATGGCTAATTGAATTTAAATATCTAAAAAAGGCACTTCAAAAAAAAAGATGTAGCATAACTCACAATATCCTTTGAGTGGAAGAATGTGCGGACTTTCCACACCTCTGCTGTCCAAGTCCCATGGCTAGTAGCCACATGTGGCTAATGACCACTTAAAAGGTGGCCAATTCAAATGGAGAAATGCTGTAAAAGCAGAATAAACACTGGCTTTCAAAGACATATTGTAACCAAAAGTCAGAGAGTATTGCCACCCTCACATCACAAACATCGCATGACTTCTACAGCTAATGAGAGTGGGACCCAAGATGAGAGAGGTCAACCTGAAAGTCCATGATGTCAGAAAGAACATGGAGAAGAAAGAGTCACAATCCTGGAGTGGATGGTCTGAAGACTGTCAGAATGCCTTTTTTTTTTTTTTTTTTTTTGGTGATTCTGTATACGGACAAGGAGAATTCATTGGAGATGACATCTGTATGCCTCACATTTTCAAGGGAAAATTATGAAAACGCATATAGACCCACAGCCATAGTTTAATTATGTTTGAAATATATTCAGAACTACTCCAGTCAGTAAATTGCATATTTTCACATTTAGCTTCTCAATTTTCTCTTCGGCACCTCCCATTCTTGAAATCCCAACACAAATCACATCTCTTGCCTAAGGACCATAAACTACCTCACTATCAAAGGCTACAGTTCATTCATTCATTTGATTCATTCAAAGCAACCTAATCTTGAGTGATGTCTTAGGCGCTCTTCTAGGGACTGGTGACACGGTGAACAAAATAGGTAAAAATCTCACTTTCATGGAGCCTCTCTGGTATTTAGGGGAAAATCTTTCCTTATCAACATGAAAATACTTTTTATGGATGTTGCTTAGAATTTCAGTTTTTTTTTTTCTTGACAGTATCTCAGGTGATCATCTTTGAGGTGGTTCTCCTGAAAATATTTTTGGGGGGTACTGACTCGACTTTCTGAGTCAGACACTTTCCTAAAGACAGGGGTCAAAGGAAAAGTGACAACTGTCACTCTTGCAGTAAGAACAGGGATCACAATGCTTGAAACAGATATGCTGCTCAGCTGTCAGAAAGTCCACAAGGCTCCAAATGTGTGTGGCCAACTAACGGAACCTGTAACTCAGAGGTTATCATCCTGAGAGCAATGGGAAATCCCTCTAGTTAAGGACTCTCCTTGACGGAAGCTTGACAATGGCCTTGATTTACTTACTATGATGTTTAGGTAATTATACACATTAAGAAAAGTGCACAAGGCACTTACATTTCCATGATACCATCAAAGATATTGTTGTTTTATTAAAATGTTACATCTAGAGTTGTAACGTATAGAGTAGTTAAGTCAATCACTATGAGGTACAGGTGAGACTATTGTAACAGCCATACTTCCATAAAAAAGAAAAATTTTTTGTGGTTTCTGATCTAGGAATCAGCCAGTGAATAATTCTATATCAGTGTCCAGTTACCGGGCTAAACATGTAATCTATTTATATTTCTGAGGGTAAGCTGAATTGTGATCACTGAGCCAGCTGTATTCTAGTAACTACTCATTTACCCAACATAACAGATATAAGAAGGTAAAAGGCTTCTAAGGAGACTGGTTACTTATATTTTGAACCACATTTTGGCAGGTATAACTTGCAACTTGTGCTTAGTGGTAAGATTTCTGATATTTACTTTCTCCTTCCTTTGGCAAGTCAAGTTAGTTAAAAAGTAATTAGAGTAGAGTCCATTGTTTTTCTTAAATGCTTACAGAGATATAGAACTCTCAAGTTTCTTTACTAGACAGGATTAGATCACATTAGTGATAAAGATCAGAATGATTTACATTGCTAAAACGAGAACTTCCTGTCAGTTTGGAGAAAGCTCATTTTTATAACCAACATATTGGCTGGGCTAGAGATTAATGAGTGCTATGGGTGGGGTGATGAATGTGATATATTCAATGACCTGTGGAATTTGTTCTGTAATTTCCCCACTCCTCTGGTCAGCAGAGCGTCTTCTTCAGTACCCAGCACTGCCCATAACTGCATTCAGAAAATCACTCTCCAAAAATGGTTATTTGTTTTGCCTTTTTTATAATTTTTTAAAACATTTGATTTATTTACATGTCAGAGAGAGGGAATGAGAGCACAAGCAGGGGGAGCAGGAGAGGGAAGGGGAGAAGCAAGCTTCCTGCTTGGTGGGATTGCACAAGGGCTGAAGAAGACAGAATGGGAAGGGGACAAGGAGAATAGTGGGTTTCAGATTCTTGGGAACAGAGCCCACATCTATTTCTATGTTTATCTCACTGCTATAAACCCAGGTCACAGCAGAGTGCCTGCAGCAGAGTCATGGAAGTGCTCCAGAACTGATAACTATTGCTATTTATACTACTAACATTCCTCCACAAAGGGCCAAGTGTCATAGCTTCTCCCAGTTCCCCACACTGAACGCAATGAAGAATCAAACTATCGGGTGAAGGATGGCGAGGGGCATTTAACAGGACCCAGATCACAGGAGCCATATTGTATTGCAGGACCAGGGGTCTTACCAGTGACTAGGTATTCACTCCTCTTGAGAGGCTAGCTCCTTGGATCTCCCTCTTCAATCCTCTGAACCCATGTCTGGCATCAGAAACAAAAGTAAACATAACGTATCGCCCTTGTTTATTTTTTACTATTATTTGTTACAGAGGAAGAGAGAGATCACAAGCAAGGGGAGCTGCAGGCAGAGGGAAGGCAGGCCCCCCACTAGAGCCTGGTATGGGATCCAATCCCAGGACCCTGGGATCATGACCTGAACCAAAGGTAGATGCTTAACTGAGTAAGCTACCCAGGCGTCCCTTATTGTCCTTCTTTAAAATTTAATGTATTCTCTCTCCCTCTCTCTTTGTCCCCACTCTGTCACTCATACTCACACAATCACAGAGTCACCGACAATAGCAAGGCATTTCCCATTCTAATTCGCTAAGGCACTATGAGCTTAAGCTCAACAGAATCACTTTGCCAGCTGCTGCTCTACCGTGCCCTGATCCCTTCTCTATCCCCAAGCTCGATCTGTAACTCAAGTGTCATGGTGGTGGCTCTTTCTGCCCTCCCTCCACAAGGCTGTCATCAGCACACTCTTCCCCGTGGCTCCACTCCCCAGCACTGGCTGCCTTTGGTCTACGGGTATGCCCTCTCCTAGAGCTTTTCCACTCTCCCTGAGGGGAAGACAACCCTTACTTCTCCCCGGTGGCTGTCACGTGTCCGCTATATATTGTGACGATCAGCCCGATTAAGAGATTGGGAACTAAAAGACTGGCTTCTGCTTATGGATCAAACTAACTCTGGGGCTTGGCACACATGACAGCAGCACATGGTGGTAGAACTGAGATGGTTAGGGAGTTAATCTGCATTTTCACATCTGGTCAGCAGCAGAACAAAGAAGACACCCCAGATCTCCTATCTCCCAGAACAGTACTCTTCAAGTAACTTACAGCACCATCCTTCTCCAGCTTTGGAAGTGGCACTTTTCCAACCCCAAAGTCTTGATTCTAGGCAGCACTCCGAGAGATACTCCCTCCAGAATCACCCCTGGCTGGAAGTAGTGGTCGGCCAAGGCCTCCCAAATATCTTCCCTTCAGAGTTGCGCTTGCATCAAACTCAAAACTGTGGCACGTACGGGACTTTCCTGTCAGCCTCTAGCTCTAATGACCTATTGGACTTCAGAGGTGCTCTTTTATACCCACTTACCTTATAACATCAACGTGTGACTCCTCTAGAATTCTCTCCATGGCTTTTCTCCTGTACTAATTGTTATGGACTGAATTGTGTCCCCACAAAAGTCATATGAAGAATTCCTAATCTCCAGTGTGACTGCATCTGGAGATAGGGCCTACCTAGAAGGAGGTACTGAAGGCTTGGTGAGGTCACAGGAGTCCTAATCTGCTAGGACTGGTGTCCTCATAAGGGTGAAACACATGAAAGCACTCCCCCTACCTCCCCTCTGGGGGCCCACAGAGAAGAGGTCATCTGAGGGCACAGTTGAAAAGGTAGTGATCTATAGAACAACAAGAAAAAGCTCACTGGAGACCAACCTTGCTGGCACCTTGATCTGGAACTTCTGGCCTCCAGATCTGTGCGAAAATACATTTCTGACATTAAAGCTCTCCAGCCTGTGTTTGTCTGTCCCCGACGGCCTGGCTCCAAAGCCTCAGAGATTGGGGACAGTGAGGAACACCATAGGACTAACCCTGCCACCCTGAAAGGAACCATGCCATTTGGAACTCCAGAAAGGATTCAGAGGAACTGAAATCTGCATTCCTACCTCTGGACAGCCCCATATTCAGCAGGCCCCTGGATGCAAACCTGGAGCTTGACACTCAACCTGAACAAATCCCTCGACTGCCCCCTCCCCCAGAAAGATGGACAGAGTGCTGGCAGATCGGGCCTGCCATGTTGTGGTCCCTAACCATAACCTTTGGTTTGCTTTTCAAGATTCTGACCCCAAAGGCCTTGCAGTAGGTGCCCTACAATTTGGGGACACATGGGCAATCCCAGAGGACTCAGCCTGCTGCCCAGAAGGAAACTGTGCCATTTGGAACTCCGGAAAGGATTCAGAGGAGCAGAAATCTGCATGCCTAGCTAAGGACACACCCACACAGAGCTGACTCCTGGACACAAAGCCAGAGCCAGACACTCACCCTCACCTCCACTGTCAACTCAGCCACCCAGACAGCTCTCCATGGGGTCTTCAGATCAGCCCTGCCATGTCCCTGGTTCCTAACACTAACCCTTGGATGGTTTCTGTAATGATCTCCTCATTTCAGGTTATGTGGTGGTTCTGCAGGACATTGTCCTGGTGTGGGATCAAACACACTGAAGCATCCCGTGTGAAGTGGCAAACGTGGTAAAGAAATGACGGCTGGGGAATCTGAGTGTGGAGACAGCACGTATTTGTGCTGCTATAACAAGCTGACTGCACTTTGAAATCACCACAGAGGAAATGAATCTTCCAAATATCCATGTTAGCACGATGACACGGAAGCAGAGAGAACATCAGACTTTGGGATGGAGGCCAAGCCCTCCCAAATCCAGGTCACCCAACATGGAGAGGACACATGTTAGCAAGAGACTCGTGGGAGAATTAAATCATGGGCCCCTGTATCTCAGGTGCAGTAGAAGCAGTGGATTTGGAATTTCAGTTTTTCCACAACGTTCCACCACAAGCTGGTTAGAACTGTGCAAAAGCAGGAAAGGAAGCCCCAGTAAAGTGGACTGGGGATGCCAGAAGGGAAGGCTGGAAGGGGGCGCCTGGTGCTCAGTGCCCATTACAGACCCCACATTGCAATCCCCCACAGGAGAGACTCACCAATTCCAGGCCTCACACGGGAAGCTGGAGGTTCATCTCCTGACTTTTTGTAGGAGCTTTGCAGCTCAGCTGGTGAGAATTCTCCATCACCCTGCCTTTCTCCAAGGGACTTTCCTTCAAGCACCCTTCCCAACTTCTTCCTCCTCCATGAAATAATGTTCCTCTCCTTTGTTTCTCGCACTTGCCTGTGATGGGACCTTAGCTTGCTCAGCCCAGACTGCCATTCTCTGCTCTTCCCAATTAAACCCATGCTGCTGGTCAAATAACTGGCAGATTGAGTTTAAGGCCAATTGAACTAATAAATTCAAAAACTTGCAAGGAACAAAATCAATATGCACAAATTAGTGGCACTCCTAGGTGCTCGGAAGGAACCATCAAAAAGAGACTGCTGAGAACGATCTCATTTACACCTGCATCCAAGACAGCAAGATACCCGGGAGGCCCCTGAACCAAGAAGGTGACAGACCTGTCATCTGACAGCCCTGCAACAATGACGACAGACAGGGAGGGGTACACACGGAGATGGGGAGGCACTGTGCTCAGGGTAGAACCCACACTGGGAAAATACCTACTCTCCCCAAAACCGTCTACAGAGTCCTCACTCTGGCTCCCGAATTTCCGGACTCGGCGCAAGCCTGGAGTGGGTGTGGACACGGGAAGGACCCCGCAGGGCTGAGGTGGGGAGAGCACAAGCACCGAAGCAGGCGGACGCTCCCTGACCTCAGACCATCTGAGGAGCCCCAGGAACCGAATCCGCGAGCACACAAACACAGATGAGGACCTAGGAGCACCCGAGCCCAGAAAGGGGGGACCCCACAGCCCCGCGCACAGCACAGCAGGAGTCCACGTCTCCTCACACAAAACGACGGAAGCCCCAGTGTCTACATAGGGCTCCCTTTCTCTGTGGGGTCCTGAGACCACGAACCCCTTGACAGTCCACTCAGGCGGCTTCTCCTCAGCTCCTCCAGCATCTGGTCCTTAGGAGGTTGGACTGCTGCCAGTGTGGGCGCGTCCTCCACAACGGGTCCGGTCAGTGTGGATGCAGAGCCACACCCTCCTCAGCTTGTCCTGTCAGGGTGGGAGGCGCCCCACATTCTCCAGAAGTCTCCACAGTGGGTCCTGAAGAGGCGGGGCTCTGGTCCCAGCTGTGGCTGTGCAGCCTGGGCTCAGGGCGGGAGCTGGGGTCTGGCGCCCTCTGCAGGCGGTGCAAGGCAGTGCAGGACTGTGGGAGCTCACCCTTCAGTGGAAGGTCCTGCTCCCTCCTGGGGTCCAGCTGATGCCATTTCATTCCGGAAATTCAAGCTGCATGGAGCCCAATACCCCCCAACTTCCCCCCAAATAGCTAAGGAACAATGAATTGGAAACAATGTGGAATTACAACAGTCCTTGACCCAAACAGTGTCACTGAACATGGCCCTGATGCAGACCCACACTCTGACCTCAACTTGGTCTCAAGCCTGGACCCTACCCTAATCCAAGACCCTAACCCTAGCCCCCAACCCAAACAATGTTCACAAGAATCAAAAGGTAGAAACTGCAAATATCCATCAATGGCAAGTGCCTAAGCAAAGTGTGGTGAAGCATTTGAATTTGGGTACAGGTTCAGGTTTTAGTCAGAGTTCTAGATCAGGCTTTGGGTTTAGTGTTAGGGTGAGGGTTTAGAGTGAAGGACAAGGGAACAGAGTTATAGTTTAGGGCTTTAAGTTTATGATTTAGGCTTTAAGACTCAGGGCTTATGGGATAAAGTTCAAGGTCAAATTTGGGGTTTGACTTCATGCTGAGATTTGGGTTCAGGTTTCATGACTTGGAGGTCTGGTTTAGGGTTTGGGTTCGTGGTTCAGGGCTTGGATCCAGGGCTCAGGTACAGGCTTTGGGTTCCATTCCAGGTTTGGGATTCAGGGTTCTAGTTTGGGCTTTAAGGTCAGCTTAGGTTTCAGCGTTGGTAGGGTTTAAGGTTAGGTTTAGGGATGACACATTTTCTTCAGTTGTCATCATGGACAAAATAATTCTATCTGAAGTTTCTAAGTCAGAAATGTATTTCATCTGGGGGCGCCTGGGTGGCTCCGTGTGTTAAGCCTCTGCCTTGGGCTCAGGTCATGATCTCAGGGTCCTGGGATCGAGCCCTTCATCAGGCTCTCTGCTTGACCGGGAGCCTGCTTCCCCATCTTTCTCTCTGCCTGCCTCTCTGCCTACTTGTGATCTCTGTCTGTCAAATAAATAGAATTAGTAAAATCTATTATATGATCTTTTACAAACCATTTCCTATCTTTGCATTTCTTGTGCCAAGACAGACAGGGGTTATTTAAAACCCTGAAGAAAAAGCTCTCTCTTTTAAATTGTCTGTAACCTTCGTGTAATAGATTTATGATTGATAATAGATTTAGTTAAAATATAACTATTTAAAATATTTACTCTCAGTAAACGATTTCAACCTATGCTCATTTAAGTAACTTGGTGCATAATCCCTTTTCTATTAAACCATAGTGCAAGGACCAATGCCGCGTTCCCGAGAGAACCCCAAGCTATTTTTCTAGAATGGCTGTATGCTATATATGCCGTCCTGTTTTCACTCCCTTTGTGGAGCACCTACCCTGGAGGTCATGTAATAACCAATGACCAAAAAAACAAACCAAAAACCCAAACATCCAGGTCGAAGTGCCATCCCTGCCTGGAGTGGAGGAGACTGCTCAGACAGATCCCAGGCAGGCATCTCAGCCCAGGCCTGTGTTGGGGAAGCTGGTTCCTGGCTTTGGGCGCAAACTGGAAGCCAGCAAACTGACCCAAGAGTGCAGCCGGCATTTAGGTCTGATGATCTTTTGGCAGCCAGGCTGCGCCTGGACACCCGCTCAGGGAGCCAGGCTAGGCGGCTGCCCAGCGCAGGCGCTGGCAATGCAGCAGCATGCCAGGGCTTAGCCCCGCACCCCAGCATGGACTCCGGCCTCAGAAGTGAGGGGGTGGGGCCAGCGTAGAGAAGGGTCTTTGCTAATTTCCAAAGCTGGAAGTGTGCTCTCAGAGGACTCAGGAGGGAGGGGGGCGGGGGCGGGGGCGGGTCGGGGGCGGCCGGGAGAAGGGGCTTTGCTAATTGCCCAGGCGGGAAGGAGGGGCGCGCAGCGCCAGGGTGCTGTGCTGCAGCCCATTCGGGACTGCAGGACCCACCATACTCGCTGCCCCTGCACTCTCATGCTCCAGCCTAGCCCATGAGGCCGTGGTGTCCTGTTCCCCTTCCCGCCGCCTGCTGCCCCTCCCCACCCAATGGCTTCTCTGGAGGACCCTCTGCTCACAGGTAAAGTGACACCACGACGCGCCCTCACCTGAAGCAGAAAACGCGGTCCAGGAGCTGGGCGTGGGATGTTTGGGCCCCAGCCTCCCGCCAACCCCAGGGCACCAGGACCACCCCAGACGCTGTGCCACACCCTGTCCGCAGGGGGTCAGGCCGGGACAGCGCCACAGGAGGTACCCCCCCCCGCCAGAGGGCAGGCTAGCCCCCATAGTTTGGCACCCCCACGCGTTTTTCAGAGCCTCCTGCCATTTCCAGGGCACCCAGAACCCAGAGAGTGAGGCCTTGGGTGCTTTCTAGAGACAGATTCAAGGCAATTTTTCGACTTTGGGACTCAGAGTTAACATAGTTTTCATTTGTGATTATTATTTTTTGTGGGTGCCATAGCTTTTCTTTTGACCTATGGTTGTTTTCACTCCCGGTTCTGAAGAAGCCCCTAAATCCTAACCCTGTTGAGGACTCAGAAAGCTCTCAGAGCAGCAGTGCTGGGGGACAGTGTGGACACATGTTTTGGTTTCTCCTCTGGCCTGCTTCTGTGGCAGCCCCGCTCTGTCCTCCTCAGACTTCAGAGCAATATCTGAACAAGTGGAGAAGCGACCAGGGGGTCAGGAAGGTGGCCACCGAAGAGTGACTTCTCTGGAGGGTGGCTGAGCTAGCAAGTGAGCATGTTAGTCCAGCTCTGCCTGCATTCAGTATGGAGCTGAACAGGGGCCAGGGAAGGGGAGGAGGAGCAGAGAGCAGGGACAAAGGGACCAAAGAGGAGATTCAGATGAAGGGAAGTAATGGGGAGGAAAGAGAAGAAACTCTAGAAGACAGGTATATAGAAAGGAAAAGGGATGAAGTGGGCATTGGGAAAGGGCACCACCAGGGATGGAGAGAGGGGAAGGAAAGAGGGAGGAAGAGAGGAAAGGGGAAAGGGAGAAGGGAGGAGTCAGCATGCCAGGGCTCCCCCTGCATCTGAAGAAGAGGTGGCTGCTCCAGCTTGTCAAACAGGGTGCTCACTCTTTGGCCCCAGTTTCTGCTCCCAGTGCTACTGGGCTTTTCAAGGAAGGCAGGCTGTCCCTTGGGACCTACTGGAGCCCACTGGAGCCCACAGGAGGGTGGGAGAGGTAAGATGCCACCGGGTCCTGTCCTGAGCTGCTCCCAGCCACCAGCCTCACCACATGGTGCAAGAGGGACCCCAGAACAAAGGAAGGATACAGGCCAGCATGTCTGCTGGTGGCCCTGGGCACTTAGCTCATCGCAGTGAACCACACGGCCTCCTCAACCCACGCTTTCAAAGCCTCCTTCATCGTTTCTGGCTTTCATGTCTGTAGGAACATGAGCCAGATCTAACTCATCTCCGACAGACAATTCTGACTCACCCCGTGTCAGATTTTTATGAGTGGCTGTGATAGAGTAAGATAGCAATGCTCCAACAAACGGACTGTTTCCTCCCACTTGACCTCAACAGTCTTATACATTTTCTTAGCGAAAACATCTTGTCTCCTTCCATTAAGCTCATAACGTGGTCTAGTAGTATACATGCGCCTTCGGTAGATGCGAAGCGATACAGAGGTCTTTTTTTTTTTTTTTAAATTTTAGAAGGTAAAGTCAGTGAACACATCCAACTTGACCAATACATCTCTAAAATGTCAATCCAGGCAAAGCTTTTTCTGCCTACAGTTTGGAGCCTACATGGTGACATTTTTAAAATGCTTTCAGTCCCTCAGTGAGGCTCTTAGAAGCTAGCCAGGACTTACTACGTGCCAGGCACTGTGTCAGGTGTTGGAGCTAAAGGGAAAGAGAGCTTGGAGGCTAGCTGGGGAGGGACATCCATGACACAACCACAGCTAGAAACGGAGGCCAGTGCTAGAAAAGAGAGAGCAGGCTGCATGGAGAGTGTGTACAATGGGGCTTGTGAGCTCACGAATAAGTGGGAGTAACTGGAGTGGGGAGATGGGGGAGAGAAGAGGGTCTTCCCATCAATGGGAATCACCTGTGCTTGGAGGCAGGTGGCATGAGAGGTCTCCACAGGAAGAAGGAGGCAGTGTGGTTGAAGGGCAGAGAGATGGGGCAGAACAGGCATCAGTCAGTTGGACGGGTATGAATAGACTGATGGGAGGATTATGGGTGCCTTTGGAGGACTGAGAATTTGTTAGAAGATCAGTGCAGATTTCTATGGAGACAAATGCCAGGAACTGATAGGTCTTTGAAAGGTCACTCTGGCTGCCTTTTGGCAAAGGGGTTGGTAAAAGGCACTTGCAGGTGTGAACACACCAGGTGGGAGGTGAGTGCAGGAAATCGGGTGAGGGAGCATGGGAACTTGGTCCCGGGGTATATAAGGGAGAATAGCCTTTAAGGAGTTCCACAAATTGGCACCAGCTGTGGCTTCATTACAGAGCTGGAAGGGGGAGGTGGGTGTGTCCTGGAGGTTACAGAAATTACATGAGAAAGGGAAGTCTTTTTAGATATCTTTTTCAACTAGAGGAACTCTCACCTTATTGATAGAATTCCAGAGTGGGAACCAATGATATGAGGACATCTTTGAAATGTCTGAATATGTTCTTCGACATCTTTGCAAGTGACGAGGAGACCTTGACCTTAGGAGGCCTTGGCCCTCTTTGTAGCCAGAAAGATTTCACCTACAGATTTGGGTTCTCCCTTTTAAAGTCAAGGAGTCAGTCCTTCCAAAGGACACCTCCTATCATTTTACCCTCTCATCATACCTCATGTGCTGGCATCTCCAAGACCCTCTGTTCCAGGTTGAGAGTATCCACTTTGGCCGGGCTGGTCTTGCCAAGAACACCACCACAGGAAATCTAGAGCCTGTAGTGCTATTAATAACATCATCTAAGACTGTGTTTGCTGCCCTCTTGGCCTCTTCCCACCATGACTCACTGAAGCTTTTTACACATTGTATCCATTATGCTATAGTTCCCAAAGGTCATCTTCTCTAGTGCCATTAGTTTTTAGGGGAACAGGCAAACCTTAAACTTGTCCCCCTTAATTGGATCCCTGTGCCCCCACAATCTCTTTGAATGCCTTTCACCATGATCCTTGAATGAGATCTGAGACCACTGCTGGTACCTAACACTTCTTGGCACCTTGTCTGCTAGGTTCTTGGAAGAGGAGGTGGCTATGGAGGTGAGTGGGGATGGGAGTGGGAGGATTTCTCCCCTCACTTCCCTTTTTGTGTTTTCAAATAATGGGTTTTGAGGGGGAGGGAAAGGTTAACCAGACCATTTATTTTCCATCTCCCATCGATAAAATGTCACACAGGAGAGAGGTGGCAGAAACGCACTTTCACGTTAATTTTTTTACAAGGAAGATTGACTTATGAACCTACTTTGTTATTCCCTTTCATTCAATTTCCCTGTACCTCCTTTTCTATGAAGTGTAACGGTAACCCATTATTATTTTTATTGTTGGCACGTGCTTTGTGAACCATAAAGTGTACGCTATAAATGGGAGCGCTTTTCTTTTTTTTTTTTTTGTAGTTTACGAAAAACTAATATTTTTTAAATTAATTTTTTATTTATTTTCAGCATAACAGTATTCATTCTTTTTGCACCACACCCAGTGCTCCATGCAAGCAGTGCCCTCTATGATACCCAACACCTGGTACCCCAACCTCCAAATCCCCCGCCCCTTCAAAACCCTCAGATTGTTTTTCAGAGTCCATAGTCTCTCATGATTCAGCTCCCCTTCCAATTTCCCCCACCTCCCTTCTCGTCTCTAACTCCCCATGTCCATGAAAAACTAATTTAAAAACATTCATCCACCAGAGTACCCAAAGGGCTCCCATATAAACTATCTGTCGTTACATTATGTCCCGATGTGGAGCTCGATCCCAGGATCCTGAGATCATGACCTGAACTGAAGGCAGAGGCTTTAACACACTGAGCCACCAGCCCCAATGTATTCTCTTCAGTACCAGAATTTGTAACCAATTGACAGATGAAAAAGGAGGCAGTCAAGTGAAAATCAATAGGTCTTAGACCTGCAAGAAATTTGAATTAGATGAATTCAGCTACTCAGGCACTGTTTCACATTTTCAGATCTCTGCAGAAAAGGGGTTAACCTTTTTACAGCATGTAAAAGAGAAGACTATAACACATACTATGTGTAAGCATGTAAATATCAAAAAATATCGCATTAGATGCTAAGACACACAGGGCCTATATTTTCTCTAAAATTCATGAATATGTAGGAGCAATAAGTGAGAAGTGAATGTATACTCTTCACTTCGAAGTCTTTTAGAAATCTAAAATATGACTTTCTATGGTTTGTGTCTCCATATTCCTTTATTGCCAGTTTGAACAAATCCACATGCTTTGATTCAAAGGTAATAAATTCCTCTTATTTGGAAACATGATGTTTATTTTTATTCTCTCACCCTTAGCAGGTGGTTTCATTTTAGCACACTTCAGAGTTATAATTTCATGCTTATTAAAAACATTTATTATGATCTACATAGATGAATGAAACTTTTATTTTATTAAATTATTTGACAAAAAATCTGTTATTTTTAAAAATGTATTTCCTTTAGGGTTATTTTAGAGCGTTCAGAGAGGATCTAGGAGTGTGGTATTATGTAGTTTTTAAGTAGGTATGAAATGGTTATTTATAGGATTGTTTCTTTAAGGCTTATGTATATTGTCCATTATATGCTATAAAATATTTCGAAAGTAAATTTAAGGTATGTTTTACATAGTTTATTTTTTGGAAATAAATATTGAAATGACTTGTGAAATTCAGTATATTCTCAACATTAATTTATTTTGAAATTTACCAGTTGTCTACTGAACTATTATATGGCAGATATTACTTCAGACTACACTGGTAAATGAAATACTTGGCTTTGTAGAACTTTTATTTTAATGGGTGAGACAATTCAAAGCTATAAACCTTAATAAAAATGGCATAGTGCATTCAAAAAGGATGAGTACAATGGGGAAAAAGAAAAACTCGATCAGGGTGAGAAAAATCAAGGTTGCTAGGCAGGGGATGGGGAGTTAAAATTTTTAATAGGAAGATCAGGGTAGTTACAATGAAGCTGACAATTGAACAAAGGTATGGAAAGGTGATGAATTTGCCCAGAACTATCAGCAATAAGGTCACTCCAGACAAAGGAATTGGCTATCTTGAAGGCCATAAGGTTGGATCATGCCTGGCATATTTGAGGAATAGCAAGGAGGCCACTGTGAGTGACTGAAGAGTAGCAGGGAAAGAGGTCACAGAGGTTAAATGAGTGGCTAGATCATGTAAAAGCTTAGAAGTCATTGTAAAACTCTGGCTTTTATATTTGGAAACTTACTGTGTGATAGAATTTCTGCTAATAACTGAGAGTTCAATTGTCCATAAAATTTCAAGGACTCTTATTCTAGTAAGACAGAATGAAGAGAAAGAGTTCATATTTTCACATGGTGTAACAAATGCTCAGAGATACAAGTGTAGGAAGCTATAGGATCACAGAAGAAGGCACTAAAATCACACCAATATATTTGATGACTGTGACTATATATAAATTTTTATTTTCTAGATTTTTTATAGTCATGGAATGACACTGTATATACTATTCATTGCCTGGCTTTTCTTTTCTCAGCATCATTACTTTGAGAATCTCCAATTGTAAATAGTTCATTTTGATGTTGAATAGTAATCTCTTTAATGAATAGATCATAATTTTTCTTTGCTCTATGGATGGACATTGATGAACATTTCCACTGTTTTCAATTCTTAAAAATAAAGCTGCTATGAAATTCATATACAAGTCCCTGTATGAACATAGGGTTTGTTTCTCTTGGTTAAATGCCTAGAAGTAAAATGGCTATTTTTGTAACTGCAACATATTTTGCATTTAAAAAAATTTTCAAACTATTTTCCAAAGTGGTTGTATCATGATATATGCCAACAACAGTTTAGACTTTTTGTTGCTTCTCAATCTAGCTCAGACCAAGTACAATTAGCCTTTATAATTTTAGCCATTCTAATAGATATGTAAGCATGTCTCATTATGATTTTAATTTGTATTTCTTTAATGTCTAAATGTTGAGAAATTTGTCATGTGCCTATAAGCCATCCATATACTTTTGGTGACATGTCTCTTCCATTATTTCCTTCACATGTAAAATTGGATACTCTGTTTGGTTATTAGTAAGGTTTTTTTATTTTTATTCATATTTAAATAATCAGAGTAGATGTCCATTATCAGATATGTAATTTGGAAATCGCTTGTCCATCTTTACAGTTTCTCAATGGAGCTTTGATAGCTGTGTCTTTCAAGAAATATGCTACTTCTTTCCTGGTACACGGAGGTATGACTAGAACATTATCAATGTTGATCTTTGCAAAGAAAATCATGGCTTAAGATATATGTAGTCTGCAGTTGTTGGGAGTGTTCACCATCCTTGCCTCTAACTCATCTCTCACTGCCCACACATTCAGATATAGGGGAATATTGATTGACAAAATATTAATTGCCAAATAACACTAGTTGGAGAATAAGAAAAATGCAGGCACCTGATTATATAATATTCCATAAATAAAATATGTTTTTATAAGTGCTATTAGAAGTAAATTCCTCTATACTTTAATCACACAGAATGATGGAATCCTAGATTTTTTTTTCTTGTATTTACTAAGAAAATGATCATGCCTCAAGTATATTAAAATGGAATAGGGAAAATTAAAAATTGCTTTAAGATGATTTGTGTGTGTTGTGCATATGTGAGAGAGAAAGTGAGAGAGAAAGAGAAAGAAAAAGAGAAAGGGAAAGACAGAGAGGTGGCTGCACTGAATTGATGAGTTGGAGGATAGATTTTAAAGTTTTGTCTTTTGCTTTCTACATTTCTTTTTCCTTAGGTTCAAGAGAACAATCAGTAATATCTCAGAAGCCTGCTGGTAACATCAGCAGAAAGAATTAGAGGTTCCCAGAAAATTAAGATGACATATAGTTTTCCTGACATAAGAAAAGTCATTTTTTGTCCCCAGCTATTTTCAATGATCTATACACCACCTGTGTACTTGCCCAAGCACACTTCTTCCAAAACTTCCTGGGAGGTTCTTACAAAGAAATGCAAAAACCTCACTCCTTAAGGATTTTGAGGGAACAAGGCAATGGGAAAACTAACAGTCACCACCAGACCAGGAAATAGCCTAAGCTATTGAGACAATAAATCAGTGGCAAAACTCCTAGTGCTATTTCAAAAGTAATCAAGGCCTTGCATTCCTTGTCCCAGAAAATGAGCCCAAGACCCCATCTAGTTTCTATCTGCTCTTGAAGCCTGCAGAGTCCCTTTCCCTTGTCCAACAGTTACCTCTGCTTTATTCTAACGTTGAAGTTTCTGCCCTCGGTGGAATACAAGCTTCATTCAGGTGAACATGCAATACATATTGCACAAATACATATGTGGATGTGCATGCAGCCACAACCTTATGACCAACCATACACGGAATAATAAAACTCTCCCTTCTGAGTATTCATCTTAAATACTAAATAAAAATCTCTCTCCTGTTCAAACAGTCAAGGCTTTGGAACTTATTCCCTGTGATCTCCTTGTATGTTGTAAACAAAGATTCCTTTGTTTGACAACTCCACCTGTTTCTGTGATTCACCAAAGACTGACCTCAGTTAGGTCAGTTACTGTAATGGCTTTCACTACTCTGATTCTACCTCTGCAAGTCTCCAAATTTAACTATTTTTTCTCCCAATTCCGCATGTTCTTGGCTTTAAACTGCAACTCTGAAGAGAAGATTTGCTTGTTTAAAAAAAAAATCAAGAAAAGGGAGTAGTAGTCAACATTGTTACTTTGAACTTCCTGCCCTAGGGGGCTCTCCTGTTCTTTCTCTTTGACTTCCTGGACTAAAACGACAGAAATTTGGCAATACATCACTCCCCAATCCAGATTACTGCCAGAACAGTTTATACTCTTAGAAAAATATTAGTTTAAAAGATCACATAATTAAATACTTAAGCATGTAGTGTAATATAGTGGTTTACAAGAAATATATTTTGGTCATCTGAATATTTGGTTTTCAACCATGGCTACTGACTCACAGCTCCTAAAACTCTTGGGATTTCCTGTGATAAGGGTGAGAGAGGTGTGTTTTGTTCTGTTAATGAAGTGACCTTCAGACCTCACTCAAGGCAAGGGCTGTTTGCCTGAAGGACCAACCACTTGGTGAAAGCCTTCACAACTTTTTGCCCAACGTGCCTCCCCTTCCTCCCAATACAGGATTATCTGGGGAGGGAAGAGGATCTGGAGATTAGATCAGCAAATGACAATGATTTAGTCAGTCATGACTATGTCATGAAGCCTCCACAGAAAAGCTGAAAGGACTGGGTTCAGAAAGCTTTTAGTTTGTGAAATGTATGAAAAGGCAGGAAGAGTGGCAGTCTTAAAAGGTAATAGAAGCTCTGTGCCCATTCTCCATACCTTGCCCTGTGCACTTCTTTATCTATCTATTGATTTAAATCTTCTATTATATCTTTTAATAAGCTGGCAAACATAAAGTAAGTATTTTTCTGAGTTTTGTGAGTCCCTGTAGCAAATTAAAAGAACGTAAGAAGTAGGCCATTGGGACCTCCAACCTGTAGTTGCTCAGTCACAAGCACAGGTAATAACCTGGGGCTTACAGTGAGACTGGCATCTGAGGTGGGGTTGGAGATAGTCTTGGAGGACTGATCCCTTAACTGATGAAATCTTACACTATGTTCAGGTAGATAGTGTCAGAATTTAGTTGAATTCTTGGAGATCCTGCTGTTGTCTGAAAATTATTTGGCATTGTTGGTATGATGTCCTAAAACCCAAAAAGATATAGCTACCTCAAAATAAGAATACGGTTGACAGCTTATATATAATAAGTGAGTATTTCAGGGATTTAAAATATACCCAATAAATAATGTAAGGAAATAAGGAAAGATTTTGAAATAAAAACAAGAATAAGAACCTAGTGGTACTAATAGATTAAATATATGTAATCTAGTTGAATTAAGAATACAATGGATAGAATATGTAATGGATTCAATAGAGATAAGAAGTCACTTAAGGATATAGTCATCTGGATACCAGCAAAGCATTAAAATTATCAATATAAAAGAGGTGTAAGATGTAGGTGATGTGTGTGGAACAAAAGCTAGAGAAGAAATTAGATTTCCTTACTACTCATAGCCTGTTGACAAGTCCTTGAAGCTCCTCTGGGGACTCAGCTGCTTCCATGTGGACACATCCACTCAGGGCAAAAAGCATTCTTAGTCCTCCCCCCAGGATACTGAAAATCTACTTTCACATGTAAAAATTACTTTGGAAACTTCTTTATCTCTACTCCCCACCCCTGCTCTCAAGATATAAATTGGCAATCATCTCCCAAGCATATACCCACTGATACACATCAGAAGAGTCTCTTCCCTGAGTTTTTACTAAATAGTAATAAATGACCTTTCCCTAACAATAGCTAGCCCCCTCAAGGTCCTGGAAACCTTGTTTATAAAATACCTTGGAGGCTTGTGCTATCCCTAACCTCCTCCCAAATTGAAAGTATATAATCAGCCACTCTTCATGACCCTCTCTCTCTACTCCAAATAAATAAATAAATATTTTTAAATAAAATAAAATAAATGACTTTTTTTAAATGAAAGAAGAAAAAGGAAAGAAATATTTGAATATTAATGTACATCTATTTCTCAAGCATAAAATAGTCAAGACACTGGATTAAAACTTACATACAAGAAAAGAAAGAAAATATTCATAACTAGAGTTGACTCTATGAATCCCAAACTAGGGCATACATACCAAAGACACACAAAAAAAATCACAAGTGTTAGAGAGAAAAAAAATAATTCATTAATAAAGAAACAAGAATCAGACTGACAGAAATTTTTAAATAACATCAGATATAAAAAAGAATGAAGTAATAGCTTTATTATCTTGAAAAAAAATCACAAATGGAAACATTTAGATCCTTATAAAATGTCATTGGCATAGGAAGGCATAATAAAAAAAATATTTTCAGGAATACAGATCACAGATAATTTGCCTTAATTTGTGTAGGCAGCACTTAAATACTAATATTATTTTAACAGTTAAAATATACTCTATGATCTTTGAGGTTGGGGAAAAGAGGATGACCAAGTCATCTTGAAATAATTCAGTTTTATGAAAAAAGTAAAAAGATCAAAAAAAAAGACTTGTAGAAAAGAGAGATAAAACATATGCATAATAAAAATAAATAAATAAATAAACAGCTGGAGTGCCTGGGTGACTTAGTCGGTTCAAGTGTCTGCCTTCAGCTCAGGTGATGATCCCAGGGTCCTGGTATTGAGCCCTGCATCAGGCTCCCTGCTCAGTGGAGAGTCTGCTTCTCCCTCCCATTGAGAAAAAAAAATTTGACTTATTTATTTGAGAGAGATAATCTTTAAATTTTACTTATTTATTTGAGAGAGAGTGAGAAAAGAAAAACATGCACACAGCAGAGGGAATAACAGAGGGAGAGGGAGAAGCACGCCACTGAGCAGGGAACCCCCTGCGGGGCTCTATCCCAGGACCCGGGTATTATGACCTGAGCTATAGGTAGACACTTAACTCAGGTACCCCAATAAATACAATCTTTTAAAAAAAATAAATAATAATAAAAATAAATAATATTTCAGATAGTATGATTTTTTTAATGTGAGACTTGGTATAAAAACAGGATGACATACTTGTCTAATTATAGCAAAAGACTTTGATAAGTTTAGATGCAGTAGTACATAAAAAATTTAACTTCTTTCATTAACTGATAATTTAATTAGATTAAATTAAGAGACATCAAAATTTAGAGAATCTAATAGTCCTGATCTATTAATAAATGTAGCCATCCTGACCCCAAAACAAGAGTCTTCAGTAAGTATATAAGCATAAGTTGAACATTTACACAAACAGGCCATTATTTAGGCCAGAAGTATATGCCAATAAATTCCTAGAGTTAAATATCAGGCTATATTTTCCAAGAATAAGGCAATAAAATTAGAAAACAATGACCAAAATATTAAATTCATATAATTGGAAGTTAACTTCATACCTAAAAAGAAATAATACAGCTAATTCAGAAATTTTTAGAATTACAGTACTTTGGTAATATCAACTATCAAAATGAGTAACGGACAGATGGGGCTAGCAAGAGACTCGTGGGAGGATTAAATCATGGGCCCCTGTATCTCATGTGCAGTAGAAGCAGTGGATTTGGAATTTCAGTTTTTCCACAACGTTCCACCACAAGCTGGTTAGAACTGTGCAAAAGCAGGAAGGGAAGCCCCAGTAAAGTGGACTGGGGATGCCAGAAGGGGAGGCTGGAAGGGGGCGCCTGGTGCTCAGTGCCCATTACAGACCCCACATTGCAATCCCCCACAGGACAGACTCACCAATTTTAGGCCCCACAGGGGAAGCTGGAGGTTCATCTCCTGACTTTTTGTAGGAGCTTTGCAGCTCAGCTGGTGAGAATTCTCCATCACCCTGCCTTTCTCCAAGGGACTTTCCTTCAAGCACCCTTCCCAACTTCTTCCTCCTCCATGAAATAATGTTCCTCTCCTTTGTTTCTCGCACTTGCCTGTGATGGGACCTTAGCTTGCTCAGCCCAGACTGCCATTCTCTGCTCTTCCCAATTAAACCCATGCTGCTGGTCAAATAACTGGCAGATTAAGTTGAAGGCCAATCGAACTAATAAATTCAAGAACTTGCAAGGAACAAAATCAATATGCACAAATTAGTGGCACTCCTAGGTGCTCCGAAGCACCCATCAGAAAGAGACTGCTGAGAACGATCTCATTTACACCTGCATCCAAGATAGCAAGATACCCAGGAGGCCCCTGAACCAAGAAAGTGACAGCCCTGCAACAATGACGACAGACAGGGAGGTGTACACACGGAGATGGGGAGGCACTGTGCTCAGGGAAGAACCCACACTGGGAAAATACCTACTCTCCCCCAAAACCGGCTACAGAGTCCTCACTCTGGCTCCCGAATTTCCGGACTCGGCGCAAGCCTGGAGTGGGTGTGGACACGGGAAGGACCCCGCAGGGCTGAGGTGGGGAGAGCACAAGCACCAAAGAAGGCAGACGCTCCCTGACTGCAGACCATCTGAGGAGCCCCAGGAACCCAATCCACGAGCACACAAACACAGACAAGGACCAAGGATCACCCGAGCCCAGAAAGTGGGGACCCCACAGCCCCGCGCACAGCACAGCAGGAGGCCACGTCTCCTCACACAAAACGACGGAAGCCCCAGTGTCTACACAGGGTGCCCTTTCTCTGTGGGGTCCTGAGACCACGAACCCCTTGACAGTCCACTAAGGGACTTCTCCTCACCTCCTCCAGCGTCTGGTCCTTAGGAGGTTGGACTGCTGCCAGTGTGGGCGCGTCCTCCACAACGGGTCCGGTCAGTGTGGATGCAGAGCCACACCCTCCTCAGCTTGTCCTGTCAGGGTGGGAGGCGCCCCACATTCTCCAGAAGTCTCCACAGTGGGTCCTGAAAAGGCAGGGCTCAGGTCCCAGCTGTGGCTGTGCAGCCTGGGCTCAGGGCGGGAGCTGGGGTCTGGCGCCCTCTGCAGGCGGTGCAAGGCAGTGCAGGACTGTGGGAGCTCACCCTTCAGTGGAAGGTCCTGCTCCCTCCTGGGGTCCAGCTGATGCCATTTCATTCCGGAAATTCAAGCTGCATGGAGCCCAATACCCCCCAACTTCCCCCCAAATAGCTAAGGAACAATGAATTGGAAACAATGTGGAATTACAACAGTCCTTGACCCAAACAGTGTCACTGAACATGGCCCTGATGCGGACCCACACTCTGACCTCAACTTGGTCTCAAGCCTGGACCCTACCCTAATCCAAGACCCTAACCCTAGCCCCCAACCCAAACAATGTTCACAAAAATCAAGAGGTAGAAACTGCAAATATCCATCAATGGCAAGTGCATAAGCAAAGTGTGGTAAAGGGTTTGAATTTGGGTTCAGGTTCAGGTTTTAGTCAGAGTTCTAATCAGGCTTTGGGTTTAGTGTTATGGTGAGGATTTAGAGTGAAGGACAAGGGAACAGAGTTATAGTTTAGGGCTTTAAGTTTATGATTTAGGCTTTAAGACTCAGGGCTTATGGGATAAAGTTCAAGGTCAAATTTGGGGTTTGACTTCATACTAAGATTTGGGTTCAGGTTTCATGACTTGGAGGTCTGGTTTAGGGTTTGGGTTCTTGGTTCAGGGCTTGGATCCAGGGCTCAGGTACAGGCTTTGGGTTCCATTCCAGGTTTGGGATTCAGGGTTCTAGTTTGGGCTTTAAGGTCAGCTTAGGTTTCAGTGTTGGTAGGGTTTAAGGTTAGGTTTAGGGATGACACATTTTCTTCAGTTGTCATCATGGACAAAATAATTCTATCTGAAGTTTCTAAGTCAGAAATGTATTTCATCTGGGGGCGCCTGGGTGGCTCCGTGTGTTAAGCCTCTGCCTTGGGCTCAGGTCATGATCTCAGGGTCCTGGGATCAAGCCCTTCATCAGGCTCTCTGCTTGACCGGGAGCCTGCTTCCCCATCTTTCTCTCTGCCTGCCTCTCTGCCTACTTGTGATCTCTGTCTGTCAAATAAATAGAATTAGTAAAAGTTATTATATGATATTTTACAAACCATTTCCTATCTTTGCCTTCTTCTGTGCCAAGACAGACAGGGGTTATTTAAAACCCTGAAGAGAAAGCTCTCTCTTTTAAATTGCCTGTAACCTTCGTGTAATAGATTTATGATTGATGATAGATTTAGTTAAAATATAACTATTTAAAATATTTACTCTCAGTAAACGATTTCAACCTATGCTCATTTAAGTAACTTGGTGCATAATCCCTTTTCTATTAAACCATAGTGCAAGGACCAATGCCGCGTTTCCGAGAGAACCCCAAGCTATTTTTCTAGAATGGCCATATGCATATATATCAGGCGTCCTGTTTTCACTCCCTTTGTGGAACACCTACCCTGGAGGTCATGTAATAACCAATGACCAAAAAAACAAACCAAAAACCCAAACATCCAGGTCGAAGTGCCATCCCTGCCTGGAGTGGAGGAGACTGCTCAGACAGATCCCAGGCAGGCATCTCAGCCCAGGCCTGTGCTGGGGAAGCTGTTTCCTGGCTTTGGGCGCAATCTGGAAGCCAGCAAACTGACCCAAGAGTGCAGCTGGCCTTTAGGACTGATGATCTTTTCGCAGCCAGGCTGCCCATGGACACCCGCTCAGGGAGCCAGGCTAGGAGTCTGCCCAGCGCAGGCGCTGGCAATGGGGCAGCATGCTAGTTCATAGCCCTGCACCCCAGCCAGGACTCAGGCCCCTGGAGTGAGGGGGCAGGGCCGGCGCAGAGAAGGGTCTTTCCTAATTTCCAAAGCTGGAAGTGAGCTCTCAGAGGACTCAGGAGGGAGGGGGGCGGGGGCGGGGTGGGGGCGGCCAGGAGAAGGGGCTTTGCTAATGCCCAGGCGGGAAGGAGGGGCGCACAGCGCCAGGGTGCTCTGTTGCAGCCCATTCGGGACTGCAGGAACCACCATACTCGCTGCCCCTGCGCTCCCACGCTCCAGCTTAGCCCCAGAGGCCTTGGTGTCCCGTTCTCATTCCTGCCGCCTGCTGCCCCTCCCTGACCCATGGCTTCTCTGGAGGACCCTCTGCTCACAGGTAAAGTGACACCTCGACGCGCCCTCACCTGAAGCAGAAAACGCAGGACAGGAGGGGGGGGGGTGGAGTGGTCGGGGCCCAGGCAACCGCCAACCCCAGGGCACCAGGACCACCCAGGACGCCGCGCCACAACCCCTCTGCAGGGGGTCGGGCCAGGACAGCGCCACAGGAGGTACCCCCCCGCCCCCCGCCAGCGGGCAGGCTAGCCCCCATAATTCAGCACCCCCACGTGCATTTCAGAGCCTCCTGCCATTCCCAGGGAACCAAGAACCCAGAGAGTGAGGCCTTGGGTGCTTTCTAGTGACAGATTCAAGGCAATTCTTCGACTTTAGGACTTCATAGTTAACATAGTTTTCATTTGTGATTATTATTTTTGTGTGGGCCATAGCTTTTCTTTTGACCTATGGTTGTTTTCACTCCCGGTTCTGAAGAAGCCCCTAAATCCTAACCCTGTTGAGGACTCCGAAAGCTCTCAGAGCAGCAGTGCTGGGGGACAGTGTGGACACATGGTTTGGTTTCTCCTCTGGCCTGCTTCTGTGGCAGCCCTGCTCTGTCCTCCTCAGACTTCAGAGCAATATCTGAACAAGTGGAGAAGCGACCAGGGGGTCAGGAAGGTGGCCACCGAAGAGTGACTTCTCTGGAGGGTGGCTGAGCTAGCAAGTAAGCATGTTAGTCCAGCTCTGCCTGCATTCAGTATGGAGCTGAACAGGGGCCAGGGAAGGGGAGGAGGAGCAGAGAGCAGGGACAAAGGGACCAAAGAGGAGATTCAGATGAAGGGAAGTAATGGGGAGGAAAAAGAAGAAACTCTAGAAGACAGGCATGTAGAAAGGAAAAGGGATGAAGTGGGCATTGGGAAAGGGCACCACCAGGGATGGAGAGAGGGGAAGGAAAGAGGGAGGAAAGAGGAAAGGGGAAAGGGAGAAGGGAGGAGTCAGCATGCCAGGGCTCCCCCTGCATCTGAAGAAGAGGTGGCTGCTCCAGCTTGTCAAACAGGGTGCTCACTCTTTGGTCCCAGTTTCTGCTCCCAGTGCTACTGGGCTTTGCAAGGAAGGCAGGCTGTCCCTTGAGACCTACTGGAGCCGACTGGAGCCCACAGGAGGGTGGGAGAATTAAGATGCCACCGGGTCCTGTCCTGAGCTGCTCCCAGCCACCAGCCTCACCACATGGTGCAAGAGGGACCCCAGAACAAAGGAAGGATACAGGCCAGCATGTCTGCTGGTGGCCCTGGGCACTTAGCTCATCGCAGTGAACCACACGGCCTCCTCAACCCACGCTTTCAAAGCCTCCTTCTTCCTTTCTGGCTTTCATGTCTGTAGGAACATGAGCCAGATCTAACTCATCTCCGACAGACAATTCTGACTCACCCCGTGTCAGATTTTTATGAGTGGCTGTGATAGAGTAAGATAGCAATGCTCCAACAAACGGACTGTTTCCTCCCACTTGACCTCAACAGTCTTATACATTTTCTTAGCGAAAACATCTTGTCTCCTTCCATTAAGCTCATAACGTGGTCTAGTAGTATACATGCGCCTTCGGTAGATGCGAAGCGATACAGAGGTCTTTTTTTTTTTTTTTTAATTTTACAAGGTAAAGTCAGTGAACACATCCAACTTGACCAATACGTCTCTAAAATGTCAATCCAGGCAAAGCTTTTTCTGCCTACAGTTTGGAGCCTACGTGGTGACATTTTTAAAATGCTTTCAGTCCTTGAGTGAGGCTCTTAGAAGCTAGCCAGGGCTTACTACGTGCCAGGCACTGTGTCAGGTGTTGGAGCTAAAGGGAAGGAGAGCTTGGAGGCTGGCTGGGGAAGGACATCCATGACACAACCACAGCTAGAAACGGAGGCCAGTGCTAGAAAAGAGAGAGCAGGCTGCATGGAGAGTGTGTACCATGGGGCTTGTGAGCTCACGAATAAGTGGGAGTAACTGGAGTGGGGAGATGGGGGAGAGAAGAGGGTCTTCCCATCAATGGGAATCACCTGTGCTTGGAGGCAGGTGCCATGAGAGGTCTCCACAGGAAGAAGGAGGCAGTGTGGTTGAAGGGCAGAGAGATGGGGCAGAACAGGCATCAGTCAGTTGGAGGGGTATGAATAGACTGATGGGAGGATTATGGGTGCCTTTGGAGGACTGAGAATTTGTTAGAAGATCAGTGCAGATTTCTATGGAGACAAATGCCAGGAACTGATAGGTCTTTGAAAGGTCACTCTGGCTGCCTTTTGGCAAAGGGGTTGGTAAAAGGCACTTGCAGGTGTGAACACACCAGGTGGGAGGTGAGTGCAGGAAATCGGGTGAGGGAGCATGGGAACTTGGTCCCGGGGTATATAAGGGAGAATAGCCTTTAAGGAGTTCCACAAATTGGCACCAGCTGTGGCTTCATTACAGAGCTGGAAGGGGGAGGTGGGTGTGTCCTGGAGGTTACAGAAATTACATGAGAAAGGGAAGTCTTTTTAGATCTCTTTTTCAACTAGAGGAACTCTCACCTTATTGATAGAATTCCAGAGTGGGAACCAATGATATGAGGACATCTTTGAAATGTCTGAATATGTTCTTCGACATCTTTGCAAGTGACGAGGAGACCTTGACCTTAGGAGGCCTTGGCCCTCTTTGTAGCCAGAAAGATTTCACCTACAGATTTGGGTTCTCCCTTTTAAAGTCAAGGAGTCAGTCCTTCCAAAGGACACCTCCTATCATTTTACCCTCTCATCATACCTCACGTGCTGGCATCTCCAAGACCCTCTGTTCCAGGTTGAGAGTATCCACTTTGGCCGGGCTGGTCTTGCCAAGAACACCACCACAGGAAATCTAGAGCCTGTAGTGCTATTAATAACATCATCTAAGACTGTGTTTGCTGCCCTCATGGCTTCTTCCCACCATGACTCACTGAAGCTTTTAACACATTGTATCCATTAAGCTATAGTTCCCAAAGGTCATCTTCTCTAGTGCCATTAATTTTTAGGGGACCAGGCAAACCTTAAACTTGTCCCCCCTTTGGACCCCTGTTCCCCCACAATCTATTTGAAAGCCTTTCACCATGATTCTTGAATGAGATCTGAGACCACTGCTGGTACCTAACACTTCTTGGCACCTTGTCTGTTAGGTTCTTGGAAGAGGAGATGGCTATGGAGGTGAGTGGGAATGGGAGTGGGAGGATTTCTCCCTTCACTTTGCTTTTTGTGTTTTCAAATAATGGGTTTTGAGGGGGCGGGAAAGTTTAACCAGACCATTTATTTTCCATCTCCCATCGATAAAAAGTTTACCACTCCCCACTGGAAGAATTTATATCTTTCCTTTGAATCTACAGGAAAATCTCCCAAACCCAGACCACCACCATGTGGATTCAGCCATCTTCTGATTCACCTCCAGATTGTCTCCTCCTAACTGCTCAAGCCACAGGTTAAGGGCGAAATGTTCAATGCCCAAGCAATTAAGTGGGGAACACGTTTATCTAAGCAATTGCATGCAGCTCTCTATCTGCATACAGGGGGTCTCTCCCAAGCCTTTCCAACCTCAGCAAAAGAAGACAAAGCCCCAGCAGTCTGGGGTATATATCATTCATTCATTCCTGTGTTCAACACTCATGGCGGATCCCCACCAAGACAGTGGGAGAGCAAGGACTGGAGAAATCCTGGAAGCTGAAGTCTGAGGAGGATTTCAAATTCAAGTCAGAGATGAAAGAAACATCTGGACTTGGTCCTCAGGTACATGCAGTATTCTGAACTGAGGCTAGAACCAGAGACCATTCTAATGAAAGGCCTCTACAGGTGGGCTCTCACAGGTGGGCCCCAACTCAGTTTCGTGTATATTCATTCATGAAATAGCTCTTTGGGTCAACATGCAGAAGAAAACCATTTCAGAAAACTGACAATGAGGAGAGGAAAGGGAAGCCAAAAGGCTTGTGAATGGGGAGAGAGGAGGAGCCAGGGCAGAAAACCAAGAATCCCTCCCTGCCCTCCTTGCTGCCAGGGAGGTCTGAGGGACTAGTTTCCACCTGGGATCCCAAGTCCAGAACAAAAGCAGCGGGGCCAGGGCGGGGGAGGGAAAGGGGTCCTCAGCACGGGCGCATGGGGCTGCGGAAAGATGGGGGCTAGCGTGCCTGCTGGCGGGGGGCACCTCGCAAGGCGCTGTCCCCAGCCCGACCCCATGAGGACCCGGGTATGGCGCAGCGTCCGGGGTGGTCCCGGTGCCCTGGGGTTCCGGGAGGCTGGGCCTCCACAACCTCCCTCTCCGCCCCCAGGTCGGGTCCGCGCTTTCTGCTCCAGGTGAGGGCGCGGCGCGGTGTCACTTTACCCCTGTGCAGAGGGTGGTCCGGTGAAGCCTTGGGGCAGGGAGGGGCAGCAGGCAGCAGGAGCGGGACAGCGGAGCCTCACATGGGAGCGTATGGGCAGCGAGTCCGGTGGGTCCTGCAGTCCCGACTGGGCCGCAGCACAGCACAGCGGCGCTGCCCGCCCCTCCTCCGCCAGCCCCTCCACCTCCTCCCAGACTCTCAGCCACATCCTCTGTGAGCTCACTTCCAGCTTCGGCAATTAGCAAAGCGCCTTCTCCCCGCCGCCCTCCACCCGCCCCCGCCCCCCTCCCTCCTGAGTCCTCCGCGAGCTCCCTTTTCGCTTTGGCAATTAGCAAAGCCCCTTCTCCGCGCCGCCCCGCCCCCCTCCCTCCTGAGGCCCCGCCCTGGCTGGGGCGCGGGGGGAAGCCCCGGGGGCTGCAAGCTTTGCCAGCGCTGGCGCTGGGCAGCCTCCTAGCCTGGCTCCTTGAGCGGGTGTCTACCCGCGGCCTGGCTGCAAAAAGATCATCAGTCCTGTTAACCCTGGCTGCACTCTCCCGTCAGTTTGCTGGCTTCCTGATTGCGCCCAAAGCCATGAACCAGCTTCCCCAGCACAGGCCTGGGCTGAGATGCCTGCCCAGGATCTGTTTGAGCAGTCTACTCATCTCCAGGCAGGGATGGCACTTCCACATGGATGTTTGGGTTTTTTTTATTGTTTTTTGGTCATTGGTTATTATTACATGACCTCCAGGGTAGGTGCTCCACAAAGGGAGTGAAAACAGGATGCATGATATACCCCTCACCTCCCATGCTGTCTTTCTCTTAAATAATAAGCACTGCTGAACTATCTTAGATTCTGTACCTTCTCTCCAGCCATGAACCTATCACTGTCTTTAACTCTTGAAAACTTCATTAGACAAATTAATGTGGTGAAGGAAGCAATATGAGAAAGCCTATTAATCTGATGAGCATGGAACTGAACAAACCCTATAGATACTTTCCCTTTGATTTCTAGCCTATCAATACCTACAGTGAGTCACATACACTCAAGATTATTGTTTTTATTGTATACTTCATATATTCATTGATTTTGGACTCGTTATCATTTCGTTGAAGTGTTAAACTATGGTAATAAACAAACTTTTAATTAACTTTTCCTCCTATGATACAAATATAACTTGCACTTGAGCTTTAGCTAATTTTATGTTCTAAAATTGCCAAAACAAAATGATCAAGGTTTCTAGATTATTTACTGTCTTTTCTACTATATAATATTGTTCTATCTCTTCTGTATAAAGAAAATGAATGCTTGGGGCTCTTGGGTGGCTCAGTGTGTTAAAGCCTCTGCCTTCTGCTCAGGTCATGATCCCAGAGTCCTGGGATAGAGCCCCACATCAGGCTCTCTGCTCAGCAGGGACCCTGCTTCCCTTCCTTTCTCTCTGCCTGCCTCTCTGTCTACTTGTGATCTCTGTCTGTCAAATAAATAAATAAAATCTTTAAAAAAAGAAAATGAATGCTTGATAACTAAATGAATGCATTACTGAACAAATTAAATATGGCAATGGCATTTTATTTTATCATGCTTCACATATTAAACAATAATATTATATCACTAGTCTACAAATAATCTACTCGCATAGTCATTTGGAAGCTTTTAGCAAAAGAATTCTTCCTCCTGATTGTAGTATAAAAGCCACAGAAATATACAGAAGACTCCTAGGATAGAAAGTTAAATCCAGTTATCCGTGATGCCTTGAGGAGGACCTGACCTATGTATGTCCTGGGATGCACTAGTAACTGTTACATGTGATAGGATTATATTTAATATATACAGTTTCATTTACTTCACAAAGGACATATAAATTTGAGAATAAAATATTTGATGAATCTATAAAGTCTATATCTATTTGTAACTAATGTGGTAGAATTAAGATGTTAATTTGAAAAAAAATTCATTGAACACATACACATATTCAATTGTTTTTATATATATAAACAGCATTATTTATTTATGTAAATAAATGCATTGTCTGTAAAATCCATTTACTTATCAATCATAAGGGTAATTTTAAGTACTAAGAATAAGAAATATGTGAAAAGATAAGTGTTCAAGAGTGCAGTTTGTGGTAATTAATACAATATGATAGGCTCATAAAAATGATATATTACTTGAACTTAAAAGCTTCTATAATTAAGCGATGACCACTTGAAATTTGTAATTAGTCTTGCTGCAGTTTTTCCTTGCACTTATTGCCCTTCCCCAGAAGTTCATTAAGAATTTCTGTGAATGTCCTTATGTTTAATCTCATTCATAGATTCCACTGCTGCTCACAAAACAAAGCCAAAAAGAGAGGTAACTCTATGTGGCACTCCATCCACAAGCAATACATTCATAAATAATTAAAAAGCTCTCTACTTCATTTGTTACCCATTCAGCTGATAATTTAAATGAGTAACTGAGGCCATTTTATCAGCACTTTTAATAGAATGCGACTCAGAAACTTCACAGTGTTATTTAAGAAGAAATGCTCACGTGTTAAGGTTTTTATTTATTTTAAATCACCAAATAATTTTCAAATATTAAAAGCAAATGTCTCCTTTTCCTCCAAGTTTCCTTGCTATGTCAAAGTTACAAATAAATACATTAAAATCGTATTTTGAGTAGTAGATAAAAACAAAAGTTTTGAAACTGTGGGTTCAGTGTCTGGGTTAACTTGTATAAATATCTGAACTCAATGTATTTAGACTTTATTAGATTTTTTTTAGACTATTTAAAAATACATGCTGAGATAATGACAACATTATTTTATTCATTTTAATAAATAAATTATTTTATTTATGTTTAGATATTTATTTATTAAATTAATGATTTAATATTTAATAATCTAAATGTGAAATATTTTAAATTCTAAAAATATTTATTTAATTAAATTGATATATTTAATATAAATATTTAATAAATTATTTAGTCATTATTATAATTATGCGATACATTATGTATTGTGTAATAATTGCATTTAAATAAATAAATAAATGTATTATTTACATTATTTTATTATATTTTATTTAGTTGACAAAGAGAGGGAGAATGCAAACAAAGGGAGCTGCAGGCAGAAGGAGAGGGAGAAGTAGGCTCCCAGCTGAGCAGAAAGTTCAACCTGGGGTTCCATGCTACGACCCTGGGATCACCACCTGAGTCGAAGGCAGATTCTTAAGTGACTGAGCCATCCAGATGTCGAAGGCTTTGTATTCTTCGCTTCTAAATATTGATGCTCCTTCATCTCTGGAGTTAGTAAATTGATGTTGAGAATTCATATCAAAGAATTGATAGTAGCTGTTAAACAGAAACATGTAATTTAGGGGAAAAAAAGAGCAGAAGGAAGAGAAAGGCCAAAAGTCAAAAGCACATTAATATAAAATTTAATTAGATAAAAAAGCTGATATGCCTGAAGGGGGCTAATAAAAGAGCTGCAAAGAGCTGATAGGATTAGGAAAATTGTCCGCTCCTGGTCATTTCATAATTTTAAACTATTCCTTATTAATAAATATACTTAGTTCCAGAAACACAAGCACATAAGAACATTTCCACCAAGTTTCCTCTAACAGCATTTACAAATTAGACGTTCAAACAATGCAGTTCATTACATGTTGCATCTGTATCTTAAAGTTTAAACACTTTCTGTGACACATTTTCTAACAATTAAAATTAAAAAAATATATATATATACATATATATCTATGTATATATACATATACCTTATCCCTAAATGGAAAAAATATATATATAGAGAGAGAAACCTTATCCCTAAATAAAACCTTTCTTTGTTTATTAGCATAAATAGGTAAATTAGCAACAACAACAACAACAACAAGCAGCTAATATTATAGAGGTAGGAACAATTGACCTTTTCATTCATTGCTATTTTCTAAAAATTCCTATTTTATTTTTTTCTCAAGTCTGTCATAATAATTTTCTAAATCTCCTGCCTTATTCAATTTTTTTCTTTTAGTGGAAATCTCTATTTCATATTTATTTTCTCTTCCTCCACTCTTTGCTCTAATAATTCAATGTATTATTAGATTTTCTGTTTTTCTCTTTATCCAGATATATCTTTTCTTTCTTTCTTTCTTTTTTAAATAATTTGATTTGCTGGCATTTTACATCAGTACATGCTTTCTTATGGATGTTAGAAATGTCTGTGGAACTACTAGAAGAATAAACTTTTTTACCTTTAAGAAGTTTACAGTCTAGAGTGCCTGGGTGGCTCAGTTGGTTAAGTGTCTTCCTTCAGCTTAGGTCATGATGCCAGGGTACTAGGATCCAGTCCTGCATCAGCTGCCTGCTCAGCAAGGAGTCTGGTTCTTCCTCTCCCTCTGCCCCTCCCTCTCTCTCTCTAATAAATAAATAAAATCTTTAAAAAAAAGACTTACTGAAATCTGAGACTGAATTACTAAATTCAGTCTTAATAAGACAGCTAAACAAAGCAATGATCACAACTGGAAAATTTAGCGATATCATGGTTTAACATTTTTGGTTGACACAGGACCTCTTTCAGTAACAACTTTCCCTAAATATCAATTTCTTTTTAAGGCAAAAAATTTTGACAAGAAATCCAGATCCTTCTGATCATTTTCATATCAATTTAAGGTGACATTCTCAGAGTATATAATCAAATATGTAATTATTCTATCTGTTGCCTTGTATATTGCCTGTATCTTTTTCAGACTCAAAGTTCCATTGAGGTAGAGTTTTTTTTTTTTTTAAAGCAGAGATTTTTTTTAAAGTGTTTGATATATACAAGATGCTTAATAAGTGTTTACAAAGCCTATGTATTACAGAAGCCTTAAACAGGCTTTAAAATAATGTAGGTGATATTAGTGGTCATATCAAACAATTTTTAGGTTTCAGTCATGTAAATAACTACATTTCTCAGAGACAGAGAAACATACAAATGGTCTGGGTCCAGTAGGATAATGCTAGCATGTGTTGTAAATTCTTTTATATGACCTTATTCTTGCAAGAATTGGTTATGTGGCAGAAAAAAAGGTATCACTATCTTATACTTTATTATTTAAAGAGATTTATGGAAGTCTTAATTTCTTACACTACCCCTTTGTTTTAGTGGACCCAATTTCCGTGGTAATGGTGAGAGGAAAGTAGGCAATTTAGGCAGCAGCAAAAATCTCCTACAAGGCACTATAAAATAAGGCTTGTTCTAGATCATGGGTCTGTCCAAAGGGGAATGTTAAAGGGTAGAATGGATGATGGATGCATTGTGGACTTATAACTTTAAGATTAATACTGTTATGCCCCAATAATGGGTCTATGATTAAAGGAGCGAGACTGATGTAAAGCAAAGGTCAAGCAAAGCTTTATTTCATGCCAAGCATCAAGAATCTAACCGAACGTTTGGGGCCACACCTCTTATGAGAGAAGGCAACCCTTTGCTGTTTCACAGTCTAGCTTTTAAGGGCAAAGGCCATGCAGTCAGGCCTGGCCACGCACAGGTGACCAATGAGATTTTAACACACACAGGAAACTCCACAGTGAGGCTAGGTGACCAATTGAGGTTCAATTTACCCTAGTATAGACATTTGACCCAGCCTATTACACCTTGATTAGGATTAGTGCCAAAAAGGTTCCCAAAGAGCAGAGGAGTGGGGCATACTCATTAGTATCTAGGGAGACAATATGCAAACACCGCCCCCACCCTCCGCTCATTGATGTCTCCACCTGGCCTGACCCACCCTTGTATATGGGCTTTGTTACCTGGAGCTGATTTCCAGGACTTGTTTTTAAGTGAATCCCCTGGGGGAAGGGGAGCAAGGACAGTTTAAGGGTTAACCTCAATGAAAGCCTCTTGCTAAAATATAAAAATATAAAATAGGTCCTTACATTACAACAACTCAGTAGGGAAAGTCCCAGTGTGGTGATAAAAGAAGTGAGGTAACTTGCATTACACATTTTTTTTTATATTTTATTTTATTTATTTGACCGAGAGAAATCACAAGTAGGCAAAGAGGCAGGCAGAGAGAGAGCAGGAAGCAGGCTCCCTGCTGAGCAGAGAGCCCGATGTGGGACTCGATCCCAGGACCCTGAGATCATGACCTGAGCCGAAGGCAGCGGCTTAACCACTGAGCCACCCAGGCGCCCCTGCATTACACATTTTATTTTTAAAACGTGTAAGTTGTATTTTTCCGTGCCATGACATCATCCTTTATCTTCATCTCTGTCTACTAGTTTAAAACTAGTTAAACAAATTCAACTATTTTTTTAAAAATATTTTATTTATTTATTTAAGAGCAAAAGCCAGAGAGAGAGAGAGAGAGAGAGAGAGAGAGAGAGAGAGCATGAGCAATATGGGGCTCGATGCCAGGACTCTTGAGATCATGATCTGAGACAAAGGCAGACACTTAACTGACTAAGCAAATGAGACTCCCACAAACTCAACAATTTTATAAAATTTTTATTTGTTGGGGTGCCTGGCTGGAACAGTCAGTAAAATATGTAAATCTTTATCTTGGGGTTGTACGTTTGAAATCCACCTTGGGTGTAGAGGTTTTATTTAAAAATAAAATCTTTAAAAATTTTTTTTTCATTTTTTTATTTAAGCCATTGTATGGCAGTGTTGATCACTATATTGTACACCTGAAACTAATATTAACCTTATTTTAACTAACTGGAATTTAAATAAAAACTTTAAAAATAAAATAAAAATAATAATCATAAAAATAAAAAAGAGGAAAAATTATTTGGCAGGCAATTTTCTTAATTGCATTATTATTTATTATTATCATAGTCTGTGTGTGTCGGTGGGAAGTGGCTGGTATTACAGTGAGTTCCATATCTGTGTTACACTGAGTTCCATGTCTGTAGTCAGTCTTTTTTTTCTTTTAGTTTATTTTCAGGGATCCAAAATTCATTGTTTATGCACCACACCCAGTGCTTCATGTAATAAATTCCCTCCTTAATACCCACCACTGGGCTCACCCAACCACCTGCCACCCTCCTCTTCAAAACCCTCAGTTTGTTTCTCAGAGTCCACAGTCTCTCATGGTTTGTCTCTCCCTCTGATTTCCTCCAGCACACTTCTCTCCATCTCCCAGTGTCCTCTACGTTATTCCTTATGTATTGATTCTTATAAGAACTTTTATTTCTTTCCCTATTCTGCTTTGCATATGCTTACCTTAGATGTTAAAATGTTATAAACCTCTCCTGCCTGGTCCATTTTCTCTCTCTTCTCTCATGATTTCTCATGCTCTCCCTGCCAACCCCACATGCCTTACAATATCTGGATATGACTAATTTCTTCCTGAGCTACTTTATTCTACTCTGCCATATGGTTGCCCTTCCCTCTTCTGTACCATAACTTCTATCCCCTGCATTTGTGCTTTAACAATACCTAATTCTTTTCACTGCATCTGTATCTTTGAGGTCAATACTCAGTAGTGCAATCGCTGGGTCATAGGCTAGCTCTATTTTACTGGAAAGAAGGGCCATATGCACCCCAGTGTTCATAGCAGCAATGTCCACTATAGCCATTCTGTTGAAAGAGCCAAGATCCCCTTCAACAGACAAACAGATAAAGAAGATGTGATCTATGGATACAATGGAATATCACTCAGCCATCAGAAAGGATGAATACCCAAATTTGCATCAACATGGATGGGACTGGAGGAGATTATGTTAAGTGAAATAAGTCAAGCAGTGAAAGTCAATCATCATATGGTTTCACTTATTTGTGGAACCTAAGGAATAGCATGGAGGACATTAGGAGAAGGAAAGGAAAAATGAAGTGGGGGGATTGGAAGGGGAAATGAAACATGAAAAACTATGGACTCCAAGAAACAAACTGAGGGTTTTAAAGATGAGAAGGATGTGGGGATGGGTGAGCCTGGTGATGGGTATTAAGGAGTGCACATATTGCATGGGGCACTGGGTGTTTTACACAAACAATGAATCATGGAACACTACGTCAAAAACTAATGATGTATTGTATGGTAACTAGCATAACATAATTAAAAAGAAAAGGAGGGGGACAATACCTAACACTCAATCTTTGCTAGTTTCTTGTTTACCTCCTTTTAAGAGTAAGCTCATTAGTGTTTTTTTTTGTTTGTTTGTTTGTTTTTGTCTCAACTAAAAGAAGAAAAATAATACACATTATTTTGAAAACTTTTTCTACAGTGTACATACGTTAGTCAAGTCCACAATGTCTCATCTCTTCTTCCTCCTAACATGGCTAAGTTGAAAAACCCTTTATCTGGGAAAAGATCATTCTCCTGCCACCTTGTGTAAGATTTTGGCTTTAGCTTAGATTATCCTTTCTTTCCTTTTCTGAAAATAAGTTGAAAATATTAATAGCCTCAGTTTCTTCTTCCAAAATATGACTGCTTCTTTACCAAGTGCAAAAGCAACCCATTTTGACCATAGTAAACAGCTTGGACCTACTTTTTTTGGCTCACTGTTTTAGTGAGACAAGTGGAGTGAAGATGACACACCATTTCCAAATGTATTAATAATTGGTAGACCATACTTCTAAATTGAAGATTTGTTGCCATTAAACTACGACCAGACTCGCTATAATTACAGAGGTAAATTCTTTATATTTACTATATTTGAAATTACCATATAATACCAAAATAAAATTATGATTATGTGAAGAGTCTGTAATATTAAGAAGATGACTTTGAAATGATTGCTTATCTAAATGAAATTTCCCATTTTATAATCTTGTATAAGCTTCCGTTGTCATTTCCTATTTAAAATCTATTAGAAGGCACTCTTATTTTCCCTTAAGTGGGAAGTCAAATGTGGAACAAATTCATCCCAAAGGAACTGATTCTATATTCCACTGTAGACCAGGTGGCTTCCAAGTGGCATTTTGCCTCTTGCATATTGTTCATCTCCTACAACAAATGGGGGTATGCTCTTTAGTAAACTAATTCAACTCAATTAGAGGCATTGTCTTCAAGGGATAACATCATAGAGACTAGAATCAGAATCATACTTTTGGGAAAATTGGGCCCAGGATTTTTGTTTTGTTTTGTTTTAAGATTTTATTTATTTATTTGACAGGCAGAGACCACAAGTAGGCAAAGAGGCAGGGGGGGGGGGCGAATCAGGCTCCCTGCTGAACAGAGAGCCTGATGCAGAGCTTGATCCCAGGATCCTGAGATCATGGCCTGAGCCGAAGCAGAGGCTTAACCCACTGAGCTACCCAGGGGCCCCTGGGCCCAGGTTTTGATGGCTTCTTTCCTCAATCTTATAAAACCTATTTGAACTCTACTGGATGCCAGAACTGCTTAAAAATATTTGGTCCCTTGTAATTTTAACCTTCCAGTATTCAATGCACCTGATCCATGTAATATCCTATAGTATTTTTGTCAAATGAAGACTCTCAAAGTGTGTTTCTTGGGAGACACTTTTCAATTGGTTGCTTACATTTCTGCATTTATTATTTGTTCTAGGCCATCCTTTGAAGATGGTTGTATTGAATAGACTTGGAAGACAGAAATAGTATCTTTTTTTTTAACTTAACCTGTTGTGTTTGCAAATATTATCTGCCTCTGTTTTGATTCTTCTTGTGGGAACTGAGGCTCAGAACTGATATATAACTCCCACCCCTACACACACACACACACACACACACACACACAAATACTGTTAATATTCTGGCTACCTCTATTGCTGTGAATAATAAACTATATTATTTCTGAACCATGAGTCTGCGTCTTCTATCAACACCCAAGAAACTACGGCAGACTCATACACCAGCTTTCAAATAAGGGAAAATAATCTCAGATGCTTTATATTTTTTGATAGTGTTACCTACTTCTGAACATATGACTGAACACATATAAAGCTGGAGCCCTTTCCATTTAGAGCTTCTTCTGTGGAAGAACTATGCATTCACTAGTAAACAAAAGTAGATTCATCTTTTTTTTTTTTTTCCTCCTGACACCATTTCCTCTCTCACACTGTTGCTCAAATTGGATGGAGTCTAAGGTCCTTTGAGGAAATTTTTGTTTAATGACTCAAAATAAAATAGGAAGAGTCTAAAGTGCTAAAAATACTTCTAGATAAAAGGTATAAGATAATGCCAGTAAGGATAGTAATTTTATCTAACAACTGCCTGTTCACCCCTTTTTTGTTCATTAACTAATCTCCAAATTCCTGACTAAATCCCTTTTGTAAGCCAGAATGTGAGCTAAAAACTGGGATTTTAAAAAATTTTCATTTGAAATCCAGTTAGTTAACATATATGGTTGTATTAGTTTCATGTGTACAATATAACATATAGCACTCAGTGCTCATCATGACAAGTGCTCTAATTAACCCCCATCACTTATTTAATCCATCACTCCTTTCAGATCCCGTCAAGTAACCATCAGTTTGTTCTCCTTAATGAAATGTCTGTTTCTTGCTTTGTTTCTCTTTCTATGTCTTATTATTTCCCCTTTGCTTGTTTGTTTTGTTTCTTTTATTCCATATATGAGTAAAGGTATTTGTCTTTCTCTGACTGACTTATTTCACTTTTAGCATTATACTGTCTAGTTCCAACCATGTTATTGCAAATGGCAAGATTTCAGTCTTTTTTATGGCAGAATAATATTCCATTGTATATACATACCACTTATTCTTTATTTATTCATCAATTGATGGATACTTGGGCGCTTTCCATATCTTAGCTTTATAAATAATGCTGCTATAAACATAGGGGTGCTAGAATCCCTTTGAATAAGTTTTCTTATATTCATTGGGTAAATACACACCAACAGGATTGTTGGATCACAAAGGACTTCTATTTTTAAATTTTATGGAAATTCCATACTGTTTTCAAATATGGCTGTATCAGTTTGCATCACCACCAACAGTTCACAATTGTTACTTTTTTTTTAAGATTTTATTCATTTGACAGAGAGAGATCACAAGTAGAGAGAGAGAGAGGAGGGAGCAGGCTCCATGCCTGGCAGAGAGCCCGATGTGGGACTTGATCCCAGGACCCTGAGATCATGACCTGAGCTGAAGGCAGAGGCTTAACCCACTGAGCCACCCAGGCAGCCCCCACAAGTGTTACTTTTTCACATCCTCTCCAACACCTTTTGTTTCTTGTAGTGTTGATTTTAGCCATTCTGACAGGTGTGAGGTGGTATCTCTTTCTAGTTTTGCTTTGCAATTTCCTGATGATACATGATGATGGACATCTTTTCATGTATCTACTGAACATTTGAATGTGTGCTTTGGGGAAACACTTGTTCATGTCTTCTATCCATGGTTTTATTGGATTATTTGTTTTTGGATGTTGACTAAAAACTGGATATTAAGTAACACACAAGACAGGTTTCTTGAGCTTAAATTTTATTTGCATGAGTATCATTAACAGGAAAAAATATGCATATGTGTATGTACAAGTGTGTTTATGTATACATCTATCTATCTATCCTCTATCCCATGTCTTCTAATTGTGGTAAATCCTGTAAGGTGGGGAATGGGATAGTCTGAAGAAATATGCTTCTGGATATGCTGGGTAAGCAAATTTAATTGCACTCAGATGCATTGGATATAAGTGAATCACTCAAATGAGTTATTTAATATTATATAGAAACAAATTAAAAGTTTATGTAGTTGAAAATAATAGGTAGTTAAAATAATTTTTTTGTTTGTTGTTTTTGTGTCTTTTTTTGTTTATATATACTATGGTGTGAATGTTTATGTCTCCCAAAATCATATTATGGAATCTAACTCTGGAAGTGATAGTATTAAAACTTAGGGGCCTTTGGGAGGTGATTAGGTCATAAGTGGGATTACAGTCCTTTTAAAGGAGACCCCAGAGAGTTCTCTTGATTCATTCATCATGTACGTTTACAGTGAGAAGATAGCCATCTATGAGGAAGTGGGCTCTCCCTGGATCTGCCCATTCCTTAATCTTGAACTTCTCCGTTCTAGAACTGTGAGAAATAAATTCCTGTTCTTTATAAGCTATTAAGTCTATATCATGTCCGTTATAGCAGCCTGCATGCAGAAGGACACTATGACCTAAAATGAGAGCAATAAATATAAAGTTTCAGTAAAGTCAGTTGGTACAATGTTTTTTTTTTTTTTTACTTAGAGAAGACATGCTGCTTCATGTTAAACCTTGATATTGTATATGTTTCTTGAAGGGCCACTTCTTACTCCTTTGTGTGTTTTCCACAAAGTCCAGGATGATGCCTTACATAAAGGTAATATTTTATAAATACTGTTGGAAATATATACTTCTCTAAAATCTTATTTTGCCTACAGATTACTTGGATCCACTTTGCCTTGTGTAGAATATTTGAAATATATTAAGTACAGAATGTCTCTCTAAATAACATTTAGAATCATCATTAGTTTATGACTCCTGACTCATTTGTTTATACAGTGATACTTACTTCAAGAACACTGAAATTTGTAATATAATTTTGAATTAATCACCAAGCTAGTTTATTTTAACTTATGAAAAAATAATTTCTCATGTTGGTTTAATTCTGCTCTTATGTTATGGTCATGACATTTTCATTAAAATAAAGTAGAAAATAGAAGTAAATAATTAATGAAAAATAAAAAATAATAAATAAAAAATAAAAGCAAATCTCTTGTGAAATGTTAAACTTTTCTTACTTATTTTGTTTTGCTTTTCCTCTACCATGCTGGCAAAGCTGTATGTTGCAGATAAGTATAATTTTCTAGGTGGTAGGTTTGTTACTTTTATTAAAATTTTCAAAATATAAAGAGTTGAATAGTCATGGATTGTTTATTAAACTCCTTATCTACACATATAAAAATAAAACAATGATGGTGACCTGGGTATTTCTAAAATTGTATTCTGTTTTTCCATATTATGGTTTACAATGTAATTAATAAAGATTCTGCATATATTAACATCCATCCCCTTCTATCTCATCTGTATGTCCATACAGAGCATGTATGATTTCTATTCATTTCTATGTTGTGGTGAAGAGATTGTCTGAAGTAGCCTATATTTATGCAGGTAGATCTTAAGCTACGGTGCTCTTGTTTATTTGCTTGTTCGTGATCAGTATGTCTGAAAGATGATAACTATTGCATCAGGTGTGACGATTAAAAAATATTATTGGTGCCTGATACACTGTGATGAAATAGGTAAGTCAATTCATAATTTGTTAATTAAATTAGAAAAGAAATTCCTTTGGATTTGTTCTTTATTAAAGTTTTTTTTTAACGAATTCCTTGGGATGTTTTTTGTGTAATATATATCACATGCCTCAACCTTTAAATTTGAATGTAGAAAAGAGTTATCAGAATGAGCCTAGAAAATATTGTTATGGGGGCGCCTGGGTGGCTCAGTGGGTTAAGCCGCTGCCTTTGGCTCAGGTCATAATCTCAGAGTCCTGGGATCGAGTCCCACATTGGGCTCTCTGCTCAGCAGGGTGCCTGCTTCCTCCTCTCTTTCTGCCTGCCTCTCTGCCTACTTGTGATCTCTCTCTGTCAAATAAATAAATAAAATCTTAAAAAAAAAGAAAACATTGTTTTGAAATATTTTTGTTCTGTTATATTATGTTAACTTAGGAAATAATGGTAGTTATTTTTATTAGCATTTCCTACTTTCCACATGCCCTTACAGATGAGATATCATGTTTTTCCTACTCTTTTTATCGTGGTTGTTATATTCTTCATGATCAATAACAATCAATGAAAATTCCTAACATTAATTTTCTTTGGGAAAGTGATATTTTAGCAAGAATCCATGACCAAAAATTTTAGCTGTTGTTCTTCCAGGAGATGAGACTATCAATGTTCCCGAAATTTCAAGAAATAGAACTTATTAATTGTGTTGGTTGATGTTTATTGTCTCTGAACTTAGAGGTGCATAATTCAATTTAAAATTTATTTTGGGGGCGCCTGGGTGGCTCAGTGGGTTAAAGCCTCTGCCTTTGGCTCAGGTCATGATCCCAGGGTCCTGGGATCGAGCCCCGCATCGGGCTCTCTGCCTAGCAGGGAGCCTGCTTCCTCTTCCCTCTCTCTCTGCCTGCCTCTCTGCCTACTTGTGATCTCTATCTGTCAAATAAAATAAATAAAATCTTAAAAAAAACGGAGTGGACCTTATGGGGGTGCTTATCTGAAATTGAGGGACATTATAAAAAAATAAAAAATAAAATTTATTTTGAATTGAAAACAAGATCTTACTGAAGTTTAGGCATCTCACTTTATATCAGGCCTCCAGTACATTCTAATTTATTTATAGAAAATATCATAAACATGAATGACACTTTTCCTATTGCATTTATATGAAACTGCAATGACTCAAAGATGTCAGATTTGAAAAGCACTACCTTTCTATAATTTCTGTTTCCTAGGAGGAATGGATATACCATTTTAGCTCAATTATCCAACAGTATTCAAAACCACCATGAATTTTAAAACATAGTTATTACACCCTAAAAATCAAGTATGAAAATGTATAAACAACCAAATCTCTATCTGTAAATGAAATACTCCCACACAGACGGGTTTTAAAACTTTCTAACTTAAGGAATTTGATAGCACAGACTCAGGGTAGTAGTTTCAGTGCCTACAGTATACTTTCAGGGAGAGAGTAATGTAAGCTCTGAGTCACTTTCTGCCCAGAGATGACCTAAAAGTGGTTCTGGCATTGTTTGTTTGTTTTTGAAAATACGTTCCTGGGCGTCATTCAGAAAATGCAGAGTTTGGCATCTATATAAATTAAGGATGATCTTTTTGAACTTTTGTCTTTCATTACATCAAATTACCATAATTGGACAGAAATTCCACTAAATTAAGCATTGTTAGGAAATGTGTAAATTGGAGCTACTCAAATTAGTTGCTCTTTGAACTATGTGCTGTTGGTTCAGGATTAGATAAGGATTTTGAAGGCAAACCTAAATCATTGCTTCCTTTTTTGAGAGATTCTCAGCATATTTTCTTAAAATTAGCTGAAATAAACAATGTGTTTAGTCGCAAAGTGATTTGCATTTTTGCACAAACTCCCTATCTCCTTGAGAATTATAACAGATATTTCATGAAACATCATTGATCTTTACTTTGTTACACTGCTGTAAAGTACATTCAGAGTTGCCAGTTAAAGGTGTTAGTGTTGAGATGAAATGTCATGCATTTTTCTTCACTTCCATGCAAATGAACACAGTAATTTATTAAGACACAATGAAGAAAAAAAAATTGACAATGAGTTCCAGATTTTAAAAATCACTTGCCATTCAATCCAAATTGTGAGTTTGATCGGTTACCGAACACTTTATAATGCACCCCCGGTAATTTTACAGAGATTACTTTTTTCTTACCAATTCTTGATTATTCTGTCTTGCAATGCAGAGAAAGCTAACTAATTTAACATAAACTTCCGTTAATTTTGATTGTTATAAACTTAAAATTGACTAATTTCCATATACAGAGTTTAAAATGTTCACAATTTACATTAAATATATATTCTGTGTATACCTTGGAAAAATTATACTGAAAATTGAAATTAAAATGATGTTGTATATAGCTGCAAGAAGCCGCCTGTCCCATTTCATCTTACTATATAAGTTGTGTCAGGTAATTTATAAAATCCCTGCTGCATAACAAATCTATTTTTTGTTGGAATGGGTAGTAATGTTTCTTCTTATTTCGAAATAAGAGTTGGTCTATGAGTGCCTCTGCAACTGTATTTTTCCTAAGTGGCTTCATGGTCTTGAACTGAGAAAGTTCAGAGCATTAAACATCAAAGTAATATATTTTGACATAATTAGACATCAAGGAAATGCAATTAAAATGACACTGAGATATCACTACACACTTACCAGAATGGCTAAAATAAAATATAATGACAAGCCCAAAAGAAAAAAATATACCATTTGATGATACACAATGGCAAGTTGTACCATAACTTAACCATCTCAGACTAGTGTAGTGTTAAATTTGGTTTTCTAAGCCATGTTTTGGGTCACTTACCACTTTTCAAGGATATAAAGTGCTATCATTTTACGTAAAACTGTGAAATTTGGTCAGATTTAAATTTCAATTTATGTTAAAACATTCTGTAAACTGTGTTAGACTTTGACATTTGTTCCCTCAGTTCAGTGAATAACACTATATCATATTCTGAAAAATACGCTAATTTTTTATTATTTTGAAAAATATCCCTTTTTCCTCTTATGGTAATTATTAATATGAATTAATAGTAGAATTTGATATGGTCCAGTATGACCATAAATACTTTATTGTATATTATCAAATTTAATAATGAATATAATGTACTTCTTTGGACAATTTTTAAAGACCAGTCTACTCTTAAAACAAAAAAAATGGAGATGCACTTCTTTAGTTCACACAAATTTCATTTTATTATATATGACCTCAGATAAATTTCAACAAATCATAATTTATTAAAATCATGTCTACTTAAAAATCTCATAGAAGAGTTAAACCATCAAAAATAAAAATAAACACACACAACACACACACATCACCCATGTATTGGCAAATCACAATTGCTGTAACAATACATTAGGCATTCCACAGTTAAGGGCTATCAAAATTTCCATCAGTGACAAAAAGATTTGTATCCAAATGGACTGATTTTCCAGAATCCAAGAAAAAGTCTCCTAGGATTTATTTAAAGATAAATATTTGAACAAATACTTCTTAAATTTAGGAAATTCAGAACATACGATTAAAGAATATTTGCAGTGCAGACTATATTCAATCCTTCCTTCAAAATGTGCCTTTGAGTACATAATTCTGTTTTCTCGATCTCAATTGAGCTGTCTTCCAAGGAAGTTTTCCAAAATGTGTGTCTCTGTGTGATAAATGTTCTAAGACCTAACATGCTTCATTGTATTTTTACTGTGCTCTCAAATTTAATCAATAATTTGGATTGATGTATAATACCTAGTTTCAAATATCTTTTCCATCTATAAAAACTCCCAGCTGTCTCTTTATATGCTATTACTATTGAGAATTGTGCTGTCAGTATTATTCTTGTACATTTTAGGTGATCTGTTCTTCTCTTGGGCATCATTTATGCTCTTCTCTGTTTTTGATATTCTTAAAACTCACCATAATGTATACGAGTGGTTTTTAGTGTGTGTAGTTTTTGTTTTGTTTTGTTTCTGATATCTCATGTTTGGCATCATTTTAAGTCTGGTATCTTTTATCTTTCTTTAATTCTCCAAAATTTATCTCAGTACTTATTTAAATATTTTCTTTATTTTTTTTTTCTCTTCTGCTGTATTTGGGCAGAAGTCATTAATTTGTTTGTTTTTCCCAACTCATTTATTCATTTTACAGCTATATTCATCTTAGTCTCCATTTATTGTATTCTTTATTTCAACAATTTTCACTTAATTTATATTCACAGTATAGTATCTTTCTTTTCCTTGTATATGTATATCATTATTTTATCATATACTTTTAAGCTATTTTTAAAAATATTTTATTTATTTATTTGACAGTGAGAGATCACAAGTAGGCAGAGAGGTGGGCAGAGAGAGAGGAAGAGAAGCAGGCTACCTGCTGAGCAGAAAGCCCGATGTGGGGCTTGATCCCAGGACCCTGAGATCATGACCTGAACGGAAGGCAGCGGCTTAACCCACTGAGCAACCCAGGCGCTCCTTTTAAGCTATTTTTTAAAAGTACAGTCATTCTTTTTTTTTTTTTTTAAGATTTTATTTATTTATTTATTTGACAGAGAGAGATCACAAGTAGACAGAGGGCAGGCAGAGAGAGAGAGAGGGAAGCAGACTCCCTGCTGAGCAGAGAGCCTGATGCAGGACTTGATCCCAGGACCCTGAGATTATGACCTGAGCTGAAGGCAGTGGCTTAATCCACTGTGCCACCTAGGCGCCCCTAAGCTATTTTTTTAATTCCTGTTCCCATAACACTTGGATTGGCATATAAAGTTAACCACATCATATTTTTTAGGTAAGTAATTGTACTTTTTATGTGCATAGTTATTTTGGTCCATGAGTTCAGCTCTTCTTAGGATCATCAAATCTCTGTAAAGTCTGGGTATGCTAGGATTTTCTAAGCAACAATAAAATACATTGAAACCTGGTAGCTTAATTATAATAATGTTTTCTTTCTCAATCATTCATAATAGTATTCCATTCTGAGTAGCTTCCTTCTATTTTGCAGCTTTAGTGTTTGGAAAAACTTGAAATGTGATATTACTGTGATAATGTGAATTAGTCAGGGTTTTTCAGAGAATCGGGAAGAGAAAAAAAGGAAGATATTCTCCAGGGCCAACTCTAGAAGTGACTATTAAAACATCTGTCCAAATTCAATTGAACAAAACTCAGAAATGCCATCTCCAGTGAAATACAAAAAAGATTATATATAGTTCTGGGCACACACATCTCATTTGACCCAATGATGTATATCAATGAAAGACTGAAGGCCAATCACCACTCCATGGGAGAATTTAAAAATAAATTTACTAATGAGGCCAAGAATTCAGAATCACCAATACTTCAGAACTAATAATAACTGCCTTCACTTGATTTTATTCTATAAGATAAATCCTATGATCAAGTTTCAATTTTAAATTCTTACAATTTTAAATTCTTAAATCCTTATGAAGAAGCATCATTTGGAGGGAGCAGTTTTCATAATTTATCATCCATCAGCTTTTTTTTAAAGATTTTATTTATTTATTGGACACAGAGAGAGAGAAAGAGAGAGAGAGAGAGAGATCACAAGTAAGCAGAGAGGCAGGCAAGCAGGGAGGGAAGCAGGCTTCTTTTTGAGCAGAGCCCGATGTGGGGCTGGATCCCAGGACCCAGAGACCATGACTTGAGATGAAGGCAGAGGCTTAACCCACCACCCACGTGATGAGAGAGCCACTCAGGTGCCCCTCATCCATCAGTCTTAATTGATTGGAGGAAAATGTGTGGAGGAATAATGCCTTAGGGAGCTAATCTCTCTAAAGAATTTTCAAGTCTTTACCCCTTCAAGGTTTTTGTAAAGTTCTGATAGCCTCTAAACATCTAGTGGATTTCTACAGTGACAGGCCTGTTAAAACCTGTCTTCAAACCAGGAATAGAGCTTGAAACATACCAGTCAAGGGCAACTTTGAGTCTTTTAAGGAATTTATCATCATTTCTTTCTTTTTGGTTAATATCTGAAATAGTTCCATATTACACTGGCATAATTTCTCCAGAGCTGACTTTGAAGGAGGCATTCAGTTCCAGCTAGTTCCATATTTTGGCAAGAACTATACTTCTATATTAAAAAAAAAAACATATTTTAGGGCACCTGGGTGGCTCAGTGGGTTAAAATCTCTTCCTTCGGCTCAGGTCATGATTCCAGGTTCCTGGGATTGAGTCCTACAGTGGGCTCTCTTCTCAGCTGGGAGCATGCTTCCATTCCTCTCTCTCTGGCTGCCTCTCTGCCTTCCTATGATCTCTGTCAAGTAAATAAATAAAATTTTTAAAAAAACATATTTTATACCAGTTATCCATGTTTATTAACTAAGATATCACAATACAAATAATACAAACAGTTGCTCTTTATTAATACCTTCAACCAAGATCAAAAAATATGTCATATTTTCTCCAAAAATTTTATATCATCTGATAGGTCAGATATATATATAAAATTACTTTTAAAGTTTTAAAAATATCAGCAAATATTTTCATTTAAATGCAAATTTGAAAAAAAATCTACTTTTCCAAACACGACTTTTTATCCTATTTATTTTGAATTTTGTCAACAACTGATAAAATGTTTAGCGAGACTATAAATGTTAGATCGAAAAAAATGATTAATAGATGTAGGTTCAAATTATTATGTTCCATTAAAAATGATTTAGTCTTTGATGAACATCTGTTTGGTAATATGTTGTATCCAGATATAGTAAATTAAAGACATATATAAAATTATAGGGAAATGACATCTTTCGTTCCATTATGAGTAGAGCTTTTAAAATGCTATTTGTCACAACCTGTCATCTTGTCATTATGTAGCATTATGTAGCAATTAAAAAATGTATACTCTTCACTTAGAAGTCTTTTAGAAATCTAAAATATGACTTTCTATGGTTTGTGTCTCCATATTGCTTTATTGCCAGTTAAAACAAATCCACATGCTTTGATTCAAAGGTAATAAATTCCTCTTATTTGGAAAAAGGATGTTTATTTTTGTTCTCTCACCCTTAGCAGGTGGTTTCATTTTAGCACACTTCAGAGTTATAATTTCATGCTTATTAAACATATTTATTTTGATCTAAATAGATGAATGAAACTTTTATTTTATTAAATTATTTGCCAAAAAATCTGTGAGTTTTAAAAATGTATTTCCTTTGAAGGGTTATTTTAGAGCATTCAAAGAGGATCTAAGAGTGTGGTATTATGCAGTTTTTAAGTAGGTATGAAATGGTTAATTATAGGATTGTTTCTTTAGGCTTATGTATATTGTCCATTATATGCTATAAAATATTTTGAAAGTAAATTTAAAGTATGTTTTATGTAGTTTATTTTTTGGAAAAAAATATTGAAATGACTTATGAAATTCAGTATACTCTCAACATTGATTTATTTTGAAATTTACCAGTTGTCTACTGAACTATTATATGGCAGATATTACTTCAGACTACACTGGTAAATGAAATACTTGGCTTTGTAGAACTTTTATTTTAATGGGTGAGACAATTCAAAGCTATAAACCTTAATAAAAATGGCATAGTGCATTCAAAAAGGAAGAGTACAATGGGGAAAAAGAAAAATTCGATCAGGGTGAGAAAAATCAAGGTTGCTAGGCAGGGGATGGGGAGTTAAATCTTTTAATAGAAAGATCAGGGTAGTTACAATGAAGGTGACAATTGAACAAATGTATGGGAAGGTGATGAATTTGCGCAGAACTATCAGCAATAAGGTCACTCCAGACAAAGGAATTGGCTATCTTGAAGGCCATAAGGTTGGATCATGCCTGGCATATCTGAGGAATAGCAAGGAGGCCACTGTGAGTGACTGAAGAGTAGCAGGGAAAGAGGTCACAGAGGTTAAATGAGTGGCTAGATCATGTAAAAGCTTCGAAGTCATTGTAAAACTCTGGCTTTTATATTTGGAAACTTACTGTGTGATAGAATTTTTGCTAATAACTGAGAGTTCAAATGTCCATAAAATTTCAAGGATTCTTATTCTAGTAAGACAGAATAAAGAGAAAGAGTTCATATTTTCACATGGTGTAAGAAATGCTCGGAGATCCAAGTGTAGGAAGCTATGGGAGCACAGAAGAAGGCACTAAAATCACACCATATATTTGATGACTGTGACTATATATAAATTTGTATTTTCTAGATTTTTTGTAGTCATGGAATCACACAGTATATACTATTCATGGCCTGGATTTTCTTTTCTCGGCATCATTACTTTGAGAATCTCCAATTGTCTTTGCTCTATTGATGGACATTGATGAACATTTCCACTGTTTTCAATTCTTAAAAATAAAGCTGCTATGAAATTCACATACAAGTCCTTGTATGAACATAGGGATTGTTTCTCTTGGTGAAATGCCTAGAATAAAATGGCTATTTGTGTAACTGCAACATATTTTTCATTTAAAAATTTTTGAAACTATTTTCCAAAGTGGTTGTATCATGATATATGCCAACAACAGTTTAGATTTTTTGTTGCTTCTCAATCTAGCTCAGACCAAGTACAATTAGCCTTTATAATTTTAGCCATTCTAATAGATATGTAAGCATGTCTCATTATGATTTTAATTTTTATTTCTTTAATGTTTAAATGTTGAGAAATTGGCCATGTGCTTATAAGCCATCCATATACTTTTGGTGACATGTCTCTTCCATTATTTCCTTCACATGTAAAATTGGATACTCTGTTTGGTTATTAGTAAGGTTTTTTATTTTTATTCATTTTTAAATAATCAGAGTAGATGTCCATTATCAGATATTTAATTTGCAAATCCCTTCTCCATCTTTATGGTTTCTCAATGGAGCTTTGATAGCTGTGTCTTTCAAGAAATATGCTACTTCTTTCCTGGTACACGGAGGTATGACTAGAACATTATCAATGTTGACCTTTGCAAAGAAAATCATGGCTTAAGATATATGTAGTCTGCAGTTGTTGGGAGTGTTCACCATCCTTGCCTCTAACTCATCTCTCACTGCCCACACATTCAGGTATAGGGGAATATTGATTGACAAAATATTAATTGCCAAATAACACTAGTTAGAGAATAAGAAAAATGCAGGCACCTGATTATATAATATTCCTTAAATAAAATATGTTTTTATAAGTGCTATTGGAAGTAAATTCCTCAATACTTTAATCACACAGAATCCTAGATTTTTTTCCTTGTATTTACTAAGAAAATGATCATGCCTCAAGTATATTAAAATGGAATAGGGAAAATTAAAAATTGCTTTAAGTCAATTTGCGTGTGTTGTGCGTATGTGAGAGATAAAGTGAGAGAGAAAGAGAAAGAGAGAAAAAGAGAAAGGGAAAGACAGAGAGGTGGCTGCAGTGAATTGATGAGTTGCAGGATAGATTTATAGTTTTTTCTTTTGCTTTCTACATTTCCTTTTCCTTAGGTTCAAGAGAACAATCAGTAATATCTCAGATGCCTGCTGGTAACATCAGCAGAAAGAGTTAGAGGTTCCTAGAAAATTAAAGAAGAGATATAGTTTTCCTGACATAAGAAAAGTCATTTTTTGTCCCCAGCTATTTTCAATGATCTATACCCCACCTGTGTACTTGCCCCAGCACACTTCTTCCAAAAATTCCTGGGAGGTTCTTACAAAGAAATGCAAAAACCTCACTCCTAAGGATTTTGAGGGAACAAGGCAATGGGAAAACTAACAGTCACCACCAGAGCAGGAAATAGCCTAAGCTATTGAGACAATAAATCAGTGGTAAAACTCCTAGTGCTATTTCAAAAGCAATCAAGGCCTTTCATTCCTTGTCCCAGAAAATGAGCCCAAGACCCCATCTAGTTTCTATCTGCTCTTGAAGCCTGCAGAGTCCCTTTCCCTTGTCCAACAGTTACCTCTGCTTTATTCTAACGTTGAAGTTTCTGCCCTCGGTGGAATACAAGCTTCATTCAGGTGAACATGCAATACATATTGCACAAATACATATGTGGATGTGCATGCATCCACAACCTTATGACCAACCATACACGGGATAATAAAACTCTCCCTTCTGAGTATTCATCTTAAATACTAAATAAAAATCTCTCTCCTGTTCAAACAGTCAAGGCTTTGGAACTTATTCCCTGTGAACTCCTTGTATGTTGTAAACAAAGATTCCTTTGTTTGACAACTCCACCTGTTTCTGTGATTCACCAAAGACTGACCTCAGTTAGTTCAGTTACTGTAATGTAATATCAAGCATATCTAGTTAGTTGATCATTTTGTTCAAGTCTTACATATCTTACCAATATGATGACCATTTGTCTATGTAATCTTAAAATAAGTGTGTTGAAATTATTTTCCATTTGTCGTCCAAGGTAGAAGTTATGATTTTTGTTCTTAGTTTTTCCCTATATATCCCCAAATCTGTTGTTACGTATTAAAATTCAAGAATTATTATACTCCCAGGGCGCCTGGGTGGCTCAGTGGGTTAGGCCGCTGCCTTAGGCTCAGGTCATGATCTCAGGGTCCTGGGATTGAGTCCCGCATCGGGCTCTCTGCTCAGCAGGGAGCCTGCTTCCTCCTCTCTCTGTCTCTGCCTGCCTCTCTGCCTACTTGTGATCTCTCTCTGTCAAATAAATAAATAAAATCTTTAAAAAAAAAAGAATTATTATACTCCCTGATGAATTCATCCTTTTACTCTTCTGTAATTTTGACTTGATCTTTATGTCTGATAATGAAATTTGCTTTAAAATCACTTTTCATTATCTTGATATAACCACCAAAGTTATAGTGTGATTAGAGTTAATATAGCATATTTTTTCTTTTACTTTTTAAAGCACTTCTATATTGAATCCTGACAAAGAAACAAAACAGCTTTTTAACTCTGGAAGCATCTTTCTAAATTATCCCTTTTTTTTTTAATGAAGCAGTAGCAATTTTTGTTAAGGGACCTAAACTGAAAGTAGGTTTAGAAATTTATTTATTTTTTTATTTATTTAGTAAAAGATTTTATTTTATTTATTGACAGCAAGAGAGAGAGAGAGAGAGAGAAGAAGCACACAAACAGGGGGAATCATGTGCAAAGGGAGAGGAAGAAGCAAGCTCCTTGGGGTGCAAGTAGTCCCATGCAGGGCTGGATCCCTGTACACTGGAATCATGACCTCAGCCAAAGGCAAACATCTGCTTAAACAACTAAGTCATCCAGGCACCCCTAGAAAATTAAAAAAAAAAAAAGGCCTTTTAAAACATTTTGTTTCTTTCTTGTTTTTTTTTTAAATATTTTATTTATTTGACAGACAGAGAGACAGGAAGAGGAACTATAAGCAGGGCAGAGGGAAAAGGAGAAGCAGGTTTCCCACTGTGCAGAGAGCCTGATGTGGGGCTTCATCCCAGGACCCTGGGATCATGACCTGAAAAGAAGGGACACTTCTTGGAGGAAGCCACCCAGACACCTCTTTTCTTTGTTTTTAATATATGGCAACTGATGCTTCCCAGCCACGAGGAGCATATTACCCATTGATTAAATCTTTGATAACAACCTATTTAAAAAGGTGTGTAAATATATACTTACTCAGATTTATACACTTTGTGTTTTCTTCATAGTTTGGGGCTGGACCCCATGGTCACAACACTGCTTCCAGTCTTTGCCTTCCCATCTTTTGATACCAGGTATTTGGTCAGCAAAGCAAATTAGTATCAAAATTGATAAGCCCTTGGCACCATATCTCTGGAGCAGGGCTTGCTCTTAGCCAAGGCCCAGAGCAGTTGACCTCCCCTCACTAGTGCTATAGCCCCAAGGACTAGGTCCCTGCCACCAGAACTCAGTCTTACATGTTATGCTAAGCAGACAAAACCAAACCAGGAAAGCTCCGACAGCTTTCACTGGCATGCCTCATCTCCAACTCTCTCGACGTCTAGGCAGTACCAGATGACAGGGAGGGGTCTTGGTCCAACATATGGGAGGGAAGGAAGTAGCCACGAGCAAGTACCTGCCTCTCTGTTCCTTTCTTTCATGAGCAGGTTGTAAGGAGGAGGAAGAGGAAGGGGAAGAGAGGTGAACTTCAAGGGGTGAAGGCCTCAGGTAGGCAGCTGGCTCCTGCCAGTAGGAAAGGGACAAAGGAGAAGGCAGTGAGTCTTGCAGGGAGGGTGGGGGGTAAGGGTTACAGCTTATGACGGAATCTGGACAGGAGTAATAGGGATACTAGTCATTTGAGTCCACCATTGGCAAGCTGGGCTGGGTGTCAGGGCAGATAGGCCTCCCTGGGCAACGGCACATGAGAGAAGGTGGAATTCTTCTCTGAGGAGCAGGTGAAGCTTTGGGTGTTGGGAAAGCATAGACAGTATTGTTCCAGGGCCAAGGACAGGTCCGGGTACTCCTGGTTGGAGGTCAAGGCCACAGTATGATCCAGGTCTTCTACCAGCAGCTTGAAGGTACCACATGCCAGCCACCCCTCATTATTGTGTATAACTCTCTGGTGCACTTATTGGCTTATCCATCAAATGACTCCTTCGGCAGCTTGAAAACCACCTCCACAGGCACTCCAGGATATGGGAGGCTTCCAGAGTGAAAATTTTGCACAGGATCACCCCCAAAAGACCAGAAGTCACTCTGGTGGATGTAGATCTGGTCAAACATGGCCTTAGGGACCATCCACTTCACAGGCAGTCCACTGTTGGTTCTCATTTTATAGTAACTGATGTGGTGATATCTCTGGCAAGGCTGAAGTCTGAGATCTTCATCATGTTGTCCTTTGTCACCAGCACTTCCCTGGTGGCCAGGTCTTGGTGTATGCACTTCTTGGAGGCAAGGTACTCCATGCCTCAGGCTACCTGGTAGGCAAAGTATACCGGGTGCTTGGAGGAGAGTTGCTCTGCTGCATTGTGGCTGATATTGTAACAGTACTCCAGGTCAGGAGGCCTCTGGGCCTGCAGGTACTCCTGTATGTTGTCTTTGGAGGCATATTCCATGATAGTGTACGAAGGACCATCCTGTGTGCAGGACCCAGGAGGTTGATCATGTCCTTGTGCTGTCCAATCATCTTCATCATCTCCATTTCTGAGATTAGGTTTGACAGTTCTTTCTCTGCTGCATCTGACTTCAACATCTTCACAGACACTTTAGTCAAATGGTTGGATTTGTCTTTGTCCAGCCCAATGGCCTCCTCCAACACCACCTGCCCAAAGTAGGCCTCTCTTAGGGGTCTGCCTAAACTGCCTACAACCAGCCTGCCTCAAGGCAGTTATGAACTCTAGATTATCCTCAAAAACATTAAACCACAAGCTAAAAATTCTCTTCACTAGGTCTCTGTCGCAGGTCTAATTTTCTTATCTTTCATCATTTATCTTTTTCCTAATTCTTATTTTCAGTATAGTTTATTTGGCTTCCAGGTGTTTCCCCGGGTTTCTGTATGCTGTTTCATAGGGAAGAATTATCCTGTCATAAAATTATTTCTTGAGCATTCATTACATCTCTCGGTTAAAATGGGTTCTTTTATGGTATTGATTCATTTGAGTTTTCTCAAAATGGGAAGAATTTTCAAAATGGTGTTTTCCTCAAGGTTCAGAGTATGTCTTAGCCTCATCTTTACTCTTTTTGAAATTCACTTTTCAAATTCTTGTCCCTCTTTTTATCTTTTTAAATTAAAATGTTTCCTTTTACTATTTTTTTATTTGAGTGTAGTTGATAGTCAGTGTTACATTGGTTTCAGGTTTTCAAGATCTCCATACATTATTCTATGATCACTACAAATATAGCCACCATCTGTCACCATATAACACTATTATAATATCATTGACTATATTCTCTACACTGTCCCATATCTCTTTTTAAAATCTCTGATTTTTATGTTTTCTGTTATTCCAATTTTCGACCTCATTTTACTTGGTTACTTTAATAAAATATGCCTGATTACACACTCTATGCTGAAAACCATAGCATTTGATTTATAGTAGTCTTCTTCTTCTTCTTCTTCTTCTTCTTCTTCTTCTTCTTCTTCTTCTTCTTTCTTCTTCTTAATTAACATATAATGTATTATTAGCCCCAGGGGTACAGGTCTGTGAATCGCCAGGTTTACACACTTCACAGCACTCACCACAGCACATACCCTCCCCAATGTTCATAACCCCACCACCCTCTCCCTAACCTCCCCACCCCCCCCCCCCGGCAACTCTCAGTTTGTTTTGTGAGATTAAGAGTCTCTTATGGTTTGTCTCCCTCCCGATCCCATCTTGTTTCATTTACTCTTTTCCTGTTCCCCAAACCCCCCACATTGCACCTCCATTTCCTCATATCAGGGAGATCATATGATAGTGACTTTCTCTGGTTGACTTATTTTGCTAAGCATAATACCCTCCAGTTCCATCCATGTCAACGCAAATGGCAAGATTTCATTTCTTTTGATGGCTGAATAGTATTCCATTGAGTGTGTGTGTGTATATATATATATATATATATATTTCATTTGTTGATGGACATCTAGGTTCTTTCCATAGTTTGGCTATTGTGGATATTAATGCTATAAACATTTGGTGCACGTGCCCCTTTGGATCATATACAGTCTTCTTTACCTCTATCAGAACCCCAGGAAGCTTTATTTATTTATTTACTCACATAAACAGATGATCCAACACAACGTTTTTTGATGTTCCAATGTATTATAATGTCTTACCGCTTAACACTATGCTTACTGCTCTCTTTCACTGTCTGACTAAATCCTCATCATCACTATGCCATTTAATGAGAAAGAACATTTGAACTCAGAGTTCTCTCCATATCAGGGAATGAAGACTCCACCCTTCTGTTTGTGCAGGTAAAATAAATGTTGATGTCTGTCCTGCACATACCCCATCCTGTTCACCAGAATATTCACCATCAAAATATATACACAATGAAAACCATACCTCACCACTTCTATTACCACCCAGCATGCTAAAAACACCATCATATGTTCCTGAATTATTGACTTGATTGATAACCCCACTTCCACACATACTGCACTCCTTTCTCCATGCAAATTTATTTTGGTACAGCAATTTAACCTAAAAATCAAGTCATATGATTTTATTCTGCTGTTGAAAGACTTTTGGTATCTTCCCCTTTCATATTAAATAAAAACTGAAGGCGTTTCAATGTACTAGAAGGTCATACATCAATACGTTCTTCCTCTCTCCACCACTATGAACTCCTCATTGGCCTCCTTGCTTTTCCTCAAAAGTAACAGACAAGCTGTTCACACAAAGTCTATATACTTACTTGCTCTGCCTAGAGCAATCTTTTCCTTTAATATTTGTATAACACTCTCCTTCACTTCCTGGGTCTTTGTGCAAATAACATCTCATAAATGAGATATAACCACCCAAAACAAAATAAAATTAACTTTCATCCCAGCATTCCCCAATGGCTTTTACCTTTCTTGTATTTCTTTGTATCACTTATCACCATCAACCATCAATCATTATTCTATTACTGGTTTATTTTCTTATTTGAGACAGAGAGAGAGAGAATTGGGAGGGTGCGCAGAGGAAGAAGAAAACACCCCACTGCCTAGAAAGCCTGCTGGGGAGTTACATCCCAGGACCCTGAGATCATGACCCAAGCCAAAGGCAGTCACTCAATGGACTGAGCCACCCAGGTGCCCCTCTATTATTGGTTTATTTCACTATTATATTTCAAAAGAATGTGAGCTCTTTGTGGTCAGGTATTTTATATGTTTTATTAATTGAAGTATTCTCAGAAAGGTAGCTGGCAGATTGTAAGGGCTCACTAAACTGTATTTTGTTGTTATTATTGGGCTCCTTTATGGGCTTTACCTCTTACGCTAGAAGTCTATCCTTCAGATGTAAGCGATAAGAATAGAGCCCTGCTGCCTGTTCAAATGTGTAAAAAGCCTGTATTAAGTGGATATTTTAAAAGCTAAATGAATGGCTTAATAGTTGTATATAGGGGAAAAGGGAACCTATTTTCCACAGTTTAGAAGTGGAGTTCTTTTATAGAGTTCTTGTACAAGCCTACACTATGGAACGATAATGGGCAGTTGTACATTACAATTATACAAACACTTTGGTAATTTATATCCTTTTTTTGTAATTCTTGACTGGATCATTTAATTCCTTAGGAGCATTATAGCATTTCAACTTTTCATGTTCAATAAACTTATTGGGGTTGCTACCTTTTTTATTCAAATGGAGAAATAGTCATGATTTAATCTAAATAAAGTGTTATTGATTGTGTTGTTTTCTAGGAATGAGTCGCACATGCTAGTTTAAAAGTTTTGTTAAATTCCCAAGTCTGTCACTGATAAAAGCCTTTTGTAGATTAGTAACTTGATCAAAACAGAAAAGTTATGTATCACCTATTGTTATACTATCTTTGTTTCCATCTTGCATTGTAATAACACCCATCTTAACTCTATTTAAGACAAATCATTGCCAGATGGATTTCTGGCATTGATTGCAGGATATGAAATCTAGTATAACTAAAAGTTTTTGGTTTTAGTAGCATATAAATCAATTTAGAAAAATATATGTATTTGAATATAAGATAAAGTTTTAAATTATTTGGCAATAATAAACTAAACTTTTTTTTTGTAAATTTTTATTTTCTAAAATTTCATTGAGCTCTCTTGCAATAAGAAACAAGTTACAAAAAATTAAGGTTTATTTACCCCAATTCAAAATTATTAGGAATATAATCATAGAGGTTGAAGTATTTAAAATATTGAACCCAAAATGTTTTATTAGGTAAATTCATGAATGCTGAGCATTCACTGTTAAAATATACTAATAACATTGATAGACTTGTAGAAGCCTAAAATCAAATATTTATTAAATATTTATATCCATATCTTTTCATAGCTTGGTAATTCATTTCTCTAGCATTAAATAATATTCCATTGTTTGCATGTACTACACTTTCTTTGACCTTTCACTTATGGAAGGATATCTTGGTTGCTTCCAAGCTTTTGTCAGTTATGAATAAAACTACTATAGACATCTTTGTGGGTATAGATTTCATCTTCTTTGGATAAATACCAAGAGCTGCTACTGCTGAATCATCTGGCAAGAATATGTTTAGTTTTGTAAGAAACTGCCAAGTTGTTTTCCATTCTTTATTCTCAATACACATGGAAGAACATTCCTGTTGCTCCACATCCTCACCAACATTTCGTGTTCTGTTGTCAGTGCTCTGGATTCTGGGTATGTACTGGTGTCTCTTTTTTGTTTTAATTTGCATTTTCCTGATGACATATGATGTGAAGCATCTTTTTATATGCTTATTTGCCATCTGTAATATTTTCTTTGGTGAGGTATCTGCTAAGGCCTTTGGCTCATTTTTAATCCGGTCTTTCCCCCATTGTTGAGTTTTTAGGGGTCTTTGTGTATTTTTGATTAACAGTCCTTTGCCAGATGTGTATTTTGCAAATTTTTTCTCATAGTCTGTGCTTTGCCTTTTCATTCTCTTGGCATTGTGTTTCACAGAGTAGACATTTTTAAATTCAGTGCTTGTGCTTTTGTAGCTAAAGTTATTGCGAAAACCAAGGTCATTTAAATTTTCTTCTATATTACCTTCTACATGTTTCATGTTTAGGTTTATAATCCAATCTGAGTTAATTTTTGTGAAGAGTGTAGGATATCTGCCTGGATTTATTTTATTTTATATTTTTAGATTTAGCTTCACCATTGCTACAGAACCATTTGTTTAAAAGATTGTATTTTGCTCTCTTGTATTGCTTTTGCTTTTCTATTAAATATAAAATATAATTGATAATATATATTCTGTTGCTTTAATCTAGTCTCTCTGTGGTATTACAATATCATGCTTACAATTATCGTTATGGTAAACTTTTTTTTAAGATTTTATTTATTTATTTGACAGAGAGAGAGATCACAAATGGGCAGAGAGACAGCCAGAGAGAGAGATGAGGAGAAGCAGGCTCCCTGCTGAGCAGAGAACCCAATGCCGGACTCGATCCCTGGCCCCTGGGATCATGACCTGAGCCGGAAGGCAGAGGCTTAACCAACTGAGCCACCCAGGTGCCCAATCGCTTTAGTAAACTTTGAAGTCAGTCCTCAGTCTTTGTTCTCCTTCAACACTATGTTGACTATTGTGAGTCTTTGCCTCTCCATATAAACTTTAAAATAAGTTTGTTAATATTAAAAAAAAGAACTTGCTGGAATGCATTAATTGTATAGATAAACTTGGAAACCAGTGACCTCTTGAGCTTAGCAGGAGATAGACCATGGACATCAGTTGTCACAGTGGTGCCTCTGGCAGAACCTATTGCAAATCCCTAGGCAAAATGAGACCTCAAGGATCTGAGAGAATGTCTAAGAAGTACTTGATACATCCCTTGGGTATGGTTTATTGAAGTGTCCACCTGTCTGAAAGCTGGGGAATCTAGATAAGGGAGGGAAAATTAGTTATGATAAAACATATCAACAAACATCAATAAATTTTGTAAAACTAATTGTCATGGCTCATATACAATATGACCAACAGAGGGACCATCAGAAGGAAAGCATCAGTTATGTTTATTGTGAAATTTTTTATTCAAAATAAAGCAATGTGAAGGGAAGACACAATGAGAAAATTACCATTTTTTAAATGGTAAACATCTTACAAAATGGAATAGGTTTTATATTCTAAGTAGTATATTGAAAAGTAAAACATTGGGGCGCCTGGGTGGCGCAGTGGGTTGGGCTGCTGCCTTCAGCTCGGGTCATGATCTCAGGGTCCTTGGATTGAGCCCCGCATCGGGCTCTCTGCTCCGCAGGGAGCCTGCTTCCCCCTCTCTCTCTCTCTCTCACTGCCTGCCTCTCTGCCTACTTGTGATCTCTGTCTCTCAAATAAATAAATAAAATCTTTAAAAAAAAAGAAAAGAAAAGTAAAACATTAAAAAATAAAATTTCAATGAAAAAAATTATTTAATTTTTAAAAAGGTTAAAAATAGCAGAACCATTTTTCTTATAACTGGAAAATACACTGTATATACATCTATCAAAATAACTTGTCATGGGGGAGCCTGGGTGGCTCAGTAGGTTAAAGCATCTGCCTTCGGCTCAGGTCATGATTCCAGGATCCTTGGATCGAGGCCCACATCGGGCTCTCAGCTCAGCAGGGAGCCTGCTTCCTCCTCTCTCTCTCTGCCTGACTCTGCCTTATTGTGATCTCTGTCAAATAAATAAATAAAAACTTTTATAATAAATATTTGAAAAATAACTTGTCATGTCTGGAATCAGGAGCATATGGAAAAAAATAATATCTGAGGACAATACTTCTGCCATGTTTTGTGCCTTGCTAATATTTTTAAACAGTCAGGCAACTTTTAGCCTTATTGAAATACCTGCTAAGATACCTGCAGTGCCTTTTGGAGCCCTATGACTATAAAAATTAATTGCAAATATTCAAAATGTTTACTATGGTGTCACTATTTAGGGCCACCACCAAGTATGTTTCAGAAGTAAGCATAACTGTTACTCTTCCATAAGGCAAAAGGGCATATTTTCAGGAGTTCCATCTGCTGTACCAGGAGGTGAATCAAGTAATGATTTTTGTCTATAAAATAATTCACTTTTCAATCTAACATTCCTCATTCCACATTATAATAATAAAAACTAGGAGGAGACTAAAACAAACAAACAAATACAACTACAACAACCAGCTTTTCCTACAGTGGAAAAGTAAATATAACCTTAGGAGTAGCCTAAAATTTATTTTTAAATATTTTAAGATAAACGTTTTTGTTAGAAAACCATATATTTTATATTACTAAGAAATAACAGGCAACGTTTTATTAACTTCTAAAAAGTCTAGTTACTTGTATTTATCTATTAACTCATCTCTTTATGAAGTAGAACATGATCACACCTCTTGTATCTACCCAAGTTTGTATGCTTTGGTTGTTTTATGTTTGCTATTTCCTTGCTTAATTTTTACAATATTTGATACATAATAGTATCTTTAAGTCCATCTATGATTTCACAGAATTTGTTTGAACTTCATAAAAATGTACCATACTTTTTGCACTGTCCTTGTTTTACTTCTCTATTAGCTTTCCAAGTTTTATTCACTTTAGAGTGTGTAGCTATCATTTATTTTTACTCCTCCATAATGCTATGTTTACAAATTTGTATTTATCTGTACTTTTAAAAATATCTTAATTATATACCATTTCTCATCTCACGTAACACTCATGTTACTTCTACACTTATCAGATATTATGTAACTGAAAACCACAACTCAGCAACAATAGAACACCATTTTTCAAAATTAAATGGCTTACCAGAATTCTTTAATTCTATCCTTTATTTGTATTAGATGACCCTTTATTCTGGTATTTGGCATTGTTCATATGGAGGAAAGCTTATAAGTTGATATTCCATAAATAGAAGGATTTTTATGATCGATTAATTATTTTCATTTAGAATGCATAGAATATGGTTGATTTAATATTTCTTTCTTACTCTCTGCCTGGAACATAGTGCTATCTATGCAATAGCCACTAAAATATTAAGTTAATTACCTAGACTTTAAACTGCATATTAATAGGAATAGCATACAGAACTCTTCTCAGATTGGGACACCTGGGTGGCTCAGTCAGTTAAACGCCTGAGCCTTTAGCTCGGGTCATGATCTTAGGGTCCTGGGACTCAGTTCTGCAACAGATTCCCTGCTTAGCCGGGAGTTTGCTTCTCCCTCATCCTGCTGCTCCCCCTGCTTGTGCTCTCTCTCACTCTCTCTCTTACAAATAAATAAAATTAAAAAAATAAATTCTTCTCAGATAGCTAATATAGAATATCGTCTTTGTATTCATCAAAGGGAAAGTGCCATATAATAATGAAATCCAGACTACTTCAAATTCATTTTTTAACCAGTAAGAAAGTACTGGAAACAAGCCAAAAATGTCTTCAATGAATTAAAGAAATAGATTGATTTTCAATATCTTAATGTTTCTAATGTTAAATTGCAAGATTTTTATACTAGATATCAGTGTAAATATTCATTATACAAGGATATTCTAAAAATAAACCTGAGAAAACTACTTGACATATATGATGACAAAAACCAATGTCAGTTTGGGTAAAACTTACAACACCTACCACCTGAAACTCTTGTTCTATATGGTGCCATCTTGTGATGCTGGGCAGCGGCAGTGAGCCACAGCTTCCAGTCAGCTAGAAGATTACAGGGGTGAACACCTGATATTCTTACAAGCATTCTATATATAGAATATATATATAGAATATATATATTCTTCTTTTTTTAGTGTAATATTTAATAAATTGCATGTGATATTTGATACTTTGTTATAAAATAGGCTTTGCTTAAGATGATTTTGCCCAAATGCAGGCAAATGTAAGTGTTCTGAGTATGTTTAAATAAGCTTAAGGTAAGCTATGATATTTGATAGTTTTGGGGTATTAAATGCATTTTCAATTTTTTATGTGTTTCTCTGTACATAGCCCCCTTGTAAGCTGAGGAACATCTCTATATGTATATGTAGCCTTGGTATGGCTTACATATTATTGGCATGAAACATCTAGAACAGTACGTGTGCCATAGAATTGTCTACAACATCAAACAAGTTTCTTGAAAACTTGTGCCAAAGGGGTTATGTCTTTAAGGATTCTTATTTCAGAAGGGTTCTCTCAAACGTAAGATTTTTCAGAAGTTAAGTGAAAATCTGACCAAACTAAACATTTTTCCATTTTCCCTAGTGAGCAAAGATAGCTAAAATCTATCTGCCATTTTCAACACTGTACTCAACGATTGTAATTCTAATTTAAGAACAGATTATTTATATCAAAACCACATGTTGGCCTAATCTTATACAATATTCATAAGTCACACTCAGACCCTTGGACACTTTTATTTGTTGAGTCTATATGGTACTACGGACATTCATCTTTTTTGACCTCATAGCTTCATGTATGTCTATACTTTTGAAAATACATGCATCATAGTTCCATTGTAAAATGTCTGGGTTATAAAATGTGCTATGCTATCAAAATGGTAATAAGAACATACAAATGACCTGATGTAATGAACTGGACCAGATTGCCAGATATCACATTGCATACCAGAAAGATTCAGTGGTAAGTTTTAAAATGGCCAGCTATACACTGACTGAATTATAACTCATTTAGCTTCTTTCTTTGTGTACAGTATTATACATTAGTCAGTATTATAGTAGATAAGTACTTTGGACAGATGTAAATATGCTGTAATAAAAAATGTTTTTCTTCTTTCTTTTAGTCCTTTTTACTTGTAAGACTAGCCACAAATACCACGCCTCCCCCAAAATAATTTGCAATCCAAATTTATCTCTAAATGAATTTATTGCACAGAAAAATATGTATATATATATATATATATATATATATATATATATATATATACACTTACAGAAGACATGTTCAAAAATAGTTACACAACAGCAGGGCCCTAAATGTAAGCAGTATAGTTGTTTTGTTTTGTTTTGTTTTGTTTCTTTTAAAAAAAGAGGTTATGTGAAATATTAGGATTTTATTTCCAGGCGTAGTATTTCAAGACAGTTAACTACACCTATGGTGTCAACAGCCTCTTGTTGGCAGTATGATTTTATTGGCTCCATGGAATAACAGCAAGAATTTACTATTGCTTCTTTCTTTTATGACACACACAGAATAAAAAAATTGACACATTTGCTCAAGACCAACCAGAATCCTTTTAACCTATCAAAATTGATGGGAGGCCTTCACTGCCAAAGTCACTGCTGGGTTTTCACAATTCATTGCAGACAATGTGCTACTCCCATTATGATAAAGGAGAGAAGAGTCATAATCAGGGAAGAAAGCTAGATTAATACTTGTAATTATCATTGAATTATTTAGCCTGCTATAGGATTATTATTATTAGTGCCATTTGATAATTTTCTCTCATTATATTAAACACAACTGTGAGTAATTACCCTACCTAATATTTCTCTGTATTGGCTGACTAGCTAGCAAACATTCATGAAAATATCCATTAGCCACACATATAAAATGCTGCATTATGATGCTGTTGAATCAGAACATACCACTACCTGATCCTGTAGCTCTTTGAGGATTTGCAAATCAATTAATTCTATCTTTGTTGGATTCTTCCCATACAATTAGAAAATTTATAATCGAGTCCATGAACATTATTAGTTTTACCATTTTAAACCAGCAATCACACTTTGATTTTTACAACAAAAGCAGAAATATAAACACACACATTTGGATCAGTTTTCTGTTAGTCTGTCTGGACTTCAAAATCCTATTCCTCAAGATGATGCACACCAAAGTTCTGGATTAAACAAGAAATTAGATGGCACCTGAACACTTGGTTTAATATTCTCAAAAGGACTATGCAACTTCTTTCTTACATTAAGACATTGTTTTACAAAGATCCACACTTTTATAATGTTAGTATTTTTAATAATCAATAAAGTCAATTAATCATGATTAAAAATCAAACATAAAAATTTCTACTTTTTGCTTTTGCTCCCTCCATTTAGAACTTATTTATAGCCTGATAATTCAAAGGTCCCTATGTTTATGAAAATCTGGACAGAAATAGCTCTAAGATCCCATTCAGAACTTGATATTAATCTAAGTCTTTTGGCTCCATTTATCCTGAGAGCAAAGAGTAGGACAAAGGATTTGAGTACTGTTAGTTTATCTGGGAGATTATCCAAGGTAGAAAAGAATGGGAAAGTGATACAGTGAAGAAGCAACTTTGTCAAAGAGGTACATTGTTGATATAATTGTTGTGGATAGAAAATGAAGGCTTGCTTTTACTGAAAGGTCCTGAGAAACTTCTTTAAGTTGTCCTCATGAAGACCTGAAAACTGACAATTTTACCTATGGTTCTTATTTCCACTTCACTGAGAGCTGTCCTCAGAGGACATTAACTCTCCTACACTTTTGGGTTGTGTTGGAGACATTCCAAAATGAGAGAGAGAACATGAGATCCTATCAGTGTTAAGTAACTGCAATTTCCCATGGAACTATCCACCACAGGTTTGGCTATAATCAGGAGTTGGGCCTTGATATCAGAGGGATTTGAGGCAGTATCATTTTAGGTTAATCATTATATCTGAAAATTCCAAAAACTTCAACTGATGAAACTTTGATTATAAATCTATAAATATAACAATAAATCTACAGTATTCAAATTATTTTCATAGAAATACACAAACAAAGCATCAATTGACTAATATTTAAATGTTACAAAATACTGAACTGAAAGAATTTGGTCATATAACAACGTGTAAGAAGTAGAACTTAGGTTTAGGTTAGAAGTCAGGATGCATTTGGGACTCAGTTAAGAAATTGAATGGAGGGACGCCTGGGTGGCTCAGTGGGTTAAGCCGCTGCCTTCGGCTCAGGTCATGATCCCAGGGTCCTGGGACCGAGCCCCAAATCAGGCTCTCTGCTCAGCAGGGAGCCTGCTTCCTCCTCTCTCTCTGCCTGCCTCTCTGCCTGCTTTTCATCCCTCTCTGTCAAATAAATAAATAAAATCTTAAAAAGAAATTGAATGGATGTCTGACTATCTTATAGGTTTGCTAAAAATCAGTGACTTTGTGTTCACGTGTGGCTATGCAGGAATTTTTAACTTTCTCTAAGAAGTTATTAGATTTGATTATATAATGGCAGTAAAGAATGGGGAAAAGCAAAGTACAAACCCCATAAAGACAAAGACACTGAGTATGAGAAAAGAGTAATAGATAAGAAGAATCAATGCATTTGAGGAAAATGGGAATTGAAATACACAATGATTGTTGATTTTTTTAGATGGAGAAAACAAAACTAGCTTGCAAGAAGGAAATAACAGAAGACATGCTGTGATGTGATACAGAATCCTGGAAAAGGCAGTAACGTGGAATAAAGGAGTAGGGAGAGCATATCAGGTAATTTGGATAGGAAGGAGTTAGGAGATAATTGCTTGATAAATTTTATATGGCCCACTTAAATGCACAGATTTCTCTTCTTTAATTTATATGGAGAACAGGGTGTCCTTTCTCTTCCCTTTCAGAGCACCCGAGGTGTACTCTTTCAGACTGAAAACCTAAAAAGCTCAGGACTCAGTTGCTTAAGCACAGCTGAGAGGACATATTTCAATTAAGATTTACAGTTTGCTGTAGGTAGTAGACTGTCAAAAGTGGTTTAACCATATTTTTCATTTAACAAGAAGACTACAGAGAGTGTTTTCTGGTGTTGGTTCAGAGTCTTAAGAAAGTCAAGTGAACTATCTTAGAGGTTTTCATGGCTTTTCATTCACAGTTGCAAAAATGTAATGTGTTGGTTCAGAGTCTTAAGAAAGTCAAGTGAACTATCTTAGAGGTTTTCATGGCTTTTTATTCACAGTTGCAAAAATTGCTGTTGGAGTTCTCACTATTAAGCCCACATTTCTGGCAGAAAGATAGAGGTAAAAGAGAATGATATCTTGTACGACTGATACTTTGTCATAAGGTTACAATGTAACTAGAAAAGAGACAATAAAATATTTGATGTTGTTTTAAGTTTCCTTGTTGTCAATCCCTCAGTGCTTTCTGATATTAAAGGAAAGAGTAGATGGATATTGACCTGGCAACTATCAACACCTGTCAGTCTCTCTTGGATAACCAATATCTCTATAATCTCTTCTTCCCAGTAAAAAAAAATAAAATATATTCATAACCCACACTGTGCCATCTCAAGTTACTGCACCAAGATAAAATTACAATGATTTTCAGTTGTTCCAAATGGACAGAATAACCTTCCTTATGATATCATGTCTTATAAGATAGATAATTGGCTTGCTACCAATATACCCAGATGTGACTGTGGAAGAGACAGGAAAAAAAATAATAATATTTATTTATTCCTTGGGTTGACCCTGTTTACACAGATGCATTACTATTAGAAAAGGTTGGTTTGGGACATTGGAATGAATTTACTTAATGGGTCTGTATGTAATTGGGTTGGAGGAAATTTTTAATTTCTACAAAAATTATTAGAATTCGATCTTATTCTCTTTTGTTGATTTTCACATGTTAACAAAGCCAACGTTTTTGTCTAGCAGACAAGATCTTAAATCCTAACAAAACTCAATTTTTTCCTTTTTTTTTTAAAGTTTGAGAGCCTCATGTTCTCTCATGCTGCTTTAAATACAACTCAAAAAAACAAAAGGAGCTAAATGGGGCAGTAAGACCAGACTTTTTATTTTATTTTATTTATCTTATTTTTAATTAAAAAATTAAAGATTGTATTTATTTATTTGAGAGAGTGAGAGAGCATGAGTGGGGCAGGGGGATGTAGCTGCAGAGAGAGACTGAGAAATATACTCCCTAATGAGCAGGAAGCCCGAAATGGGGCTCGATCCCAGGATCCTGACTGAGATCATGACCAGAGACAAAGGCAGATACATGTGCAAAATCCCTTTTTTTCTGGGAAACAATACTTTACAAGAGATGTTTGAAAAAGTACTGGGGAATCAACTTTAATCGGAGATACAAAAATTTAATTGACTTTTGTAAAGCTACAGGGATCCAAATGATGGGAATCCCAGCCCGTTTAGGTTGTGGACCACAGAGTATTCTTCTCTGTAATATTTTATTTTCTTCCATGTCTACTAACTCCAGTCCAAGTTCACTGATCTCTTTTTAGATAGTGCAAAACATGGCAAAGAATACCAAACAAGTGCCCAATATTCTACATTTATTACATCATTTCTAACATATAGAAGTGTGTTATCAAGGCTGGTTCTGTGAACGAACCTAGTTATGCTAAAGTGTGTTTCGTTCTCCAAGAAATTAAATGCATGGTTATCACACAATTATAAAATACTTGTGTCAAGAATTTTTATTCAAAAATTAATAAGAGAAGCAGATATTAAAACTAGTTCACATGGTTATTTGGGATATAAGCAGAGTTGTGCAGCAGAAGTGCTCTGGGCCCATAATTTGGGTTATAGAATTTATGTTTTCTAATGAAAAATCACTAACTTGCATTATTGTTAACAAGAATCCTGTGCATTACCATCAGTTTTCTCCATTATAACCTCTTGCTCTACAGTTTGTAAATAACTTTGTCAATAGCAAGCTAATAAACGGGGTGACTCCAATGGATTGAGATAATCTCTAGAGTTTCTGCTACATAATGAACAGGACTCCATTGAAAGGACACCTAAGAATTTATTTTGCCCCAAAATTTGATCACTTTTTTCACTGTCCTTACCTATTTTCCAAACCTAGTCCTTTTGCTTCACCTTTCAGTCTACGGACAACCCTGTATCTGACTGACTTGTTAATTCTGGGAATGTCTTGCAGATTAATTTGCTTGCCCGAGGTGGTTCCTCTAATTGATGTCTAAGAACCCTAATTAGTTAAGAAAACTTTTTTTTAACATTTTCATTGCTATTTATTATTATTATTATTATTGCTAATATCTCTATTATAAATAATTCACAAGGGCATCTTTCTGACAAAAGACAAAGAGCTGGCTACTAGTAGAAAAAGTACATTTAACTCTGTCAGTGAAAGTGGTAAAGGGATTTGAGAAAATAAGGCAAAGCAGTGGAATTATGTGTTAAAACTTTAAATATTATAGACACATTTACTTAATTTCTAATACTGTTGTTGCTTATAATTAAATAAGATGTTTTCCATGAACCACGCATTACAGCAAATATATTGTTTATACAGATTAAATTTTCATCAAAAGGGACGCCTGGGTGGCTCAGTTGGTTAAGCAGCTGCCTTTGGCTCAGGTCATGATCCCAGCGTCCTGGGATCGAGTCCCGCATCGGGCTCCTTGCTCGGCCGGGAGCCTGCTTCTCCCTCTGCCTCTGCCTGCCATTCTGTCTGCCTGTGCTTGCTCTCTCGCCCACTCTCTCTGATAAAGAAATAAAATCTTAAAATAAATAAATAAATTTTCATCAAAAAATTGTAAGTGTATTTTATTGTAGGATATGATAAGCATTTTGCAGATGAGAAAAGTGAAATTTAGAAAAGTATGTCTTTTCAAATCCCTCATACAATATCTGGCCTAGATAGAAGGATATACTATCACAATTGAGGAAGATAATTGAGATTACTTAAAATGATAAACTTTACTGTATAGGGTTTTTTACAAGTTTGCCACAGATTCAGATTCTTTTAAAATATATATCTATTTTGTGTAAAGAGAATGCACTGAGAAGTAAAAAGAAAGTGATATATCAGTGCTACCAACTAATGGCTATAATATCATCACCTTATTTATGAACAATGAAACAGTGTGCAATATTTAAATAAATTTAAATAAATTCCTATTTATTTTATATATTTATAAATTTAAATAAATTTCTATTTATTTATTATTAAAGAAATTCCTCTAACAAACAGTATGTTTTGAAGGTTGCTAGCAGGAAAGTGTTGTACGACATGGAAGTAATCAGAAAATGTGATCTAAAATTCTGCTTTCAAGGGCGCCTGGGTGGCTCAGTGGGTTAAAATTCTGCTTTCAAGAAGCTATCACAGTAAGTACTGAGCATTAGCTATTATATGCTATGGATGAATAACTGAAATCTACATTTGAAACTAATGGTACACTATATGTTACCTAATTGAATTTTAAAAAGTTAATAAAAAAACCACTATTTTATAAAACAATATTCCCAACAGGCTCTTTTGCTTTAAAATACTCACTTTGTAATGAGAGTCATTACTTTGGTCTAGCCAATTCTTACAGCACTGTTTATCCCTTCCCTGCTTTATCCCTTCCCAGTATCAATAAAGGCTCACTTGGGTTACCTAGAAGCCATGAGAAAGCTTGTAATAGATCTGGCTGGTTTTCACCAGCAATTTGACCACCATGTGCACAGGGAAGTCTATTGATAAAGGCTTTATTGCAATAAGTTGCAAATACATGGATGATTTTGAATTCTCTTTCTTGAGGTCTTGTTTCATGATAATAAATTTAGGGTGGCTTATTGGAATGGATGTTATTAACATATCTTCATAGTTATAAGCACATGGAATTGTAAAATAGATGAACGAATGTGGCATTACTGACAACTGTCCTCATTTTGAAATCAAATTACAGTGTACTAAGATGAGGAAGCAAAGCAGATTTGGGATTATGAGTGAAATAATTTAAAAAAGTCTTGGGGTATGATCAGACTATTGGGTAATTCAGTAGAAAAATGTCAACTGATTGAGATTCTGTGTTCCCTGATTTCAGAGGGAAGTTAAGATAAATAAGTAACACGAGGAGACTAGGAAGCCAAACATAAGTGATAATTTTGTGCCAGGGTGTGTTTACATCTGTTTATCTTCTTGCTTTACCACTAAGGTTGCTCCTAGAGGAGAGTTTAAATATGTGTTGGAGCTAATCTCTGTGGATTACACAAGAAACCACATCCTACAGCTCTCCCTGAAACACCCCTTATGATTTCAATGTAATTTGGTTTTTGCATTTTTAGAAATAACAAAATACTTTGCAAACTCATCTACTTTATTACCATCACAAGTGAGTCAGCTGACTCCACATTTTAACACAGTGACAGTCACAGAGAATGGAGGAATGAGTAGAGTTATCAATATATGTGCTTTTAAGAAGTATGACAGGGTAGCAGCTATTTCCAGGAACCAAAACATGGGTCAGCAGCTGTGCAGGAAAAGTGATGGAATAAATGACTCATTTCAGAGGAGTTCTATAACATATTAGTTCTATAATGTATCTTCAGCCCCCAATTACCCGCTTTGATCTAAAGATAAGGATTTACAGTTAAGGTCCCATTTATGATTTGACTGGTGTGGTCTGAATCATTTTTACTATTGTTTTGACTATTACTTGAAACCTATAGTAGTACTTGGGATATGTGTTGTGTATTCTGTGAACATGTGCTATTTTTAGATTAGATAATTTCTGTCTCGAACCCCTGTTCATTTGTTTGTTTTTGTTTATTTGATAGTGGTTTCAGTAAATGGATATATCTGAAAAATTGCAAAGCCACTATTAAAACAAGTTATTATTATATATAGCATGGAATTGCACATTCCTCCTTTGAATCCGACAGAGCTTCACCATATCCTTAACAATTTGGGAAAAACATGCTATTATTTTTCTTTATAAAATTTCTCCTGTTAGGCTGTGATGGTTGTCATCAGCAGTAACTCCTCTGAAGGCTTTGTCAAAAGAGTTGAAAAAATTGGAAAGGTGTGTGAATGAAGCTGTTTGCTGAATATAAAGAAAAGAGCATTGAAGTACAATTCACACTCTTACTTCTCCTTCTATGCTTTCAGATGTTTGACATTTGAAAATTTTGCTTCTAGAAGAGATGCCCTATATAATTCTTACTTTAAGGAGCAAGTTGCTTTTATAATTTTTTATTATTCTACCATTCCAGTATTTCCATTTAAATTAAATTCAATACCATTTAAAAAAAATCAAAAGTGCAGCCAGTATTCAATTCCTGGGCTAAATAATTTTAGAAAGCTTTGTGTTATTGAACCTACAGGGTTTTTCTGTAGTTTTAACTCTTTCTTTCTGTGATTTTTCCCATTAGTCACGTAAGTGACTGCAATATAACAGACATTGAGGATAAAGAAGGACTGAATAGAACAATCCTTGGCCTCATGAAGTTGAGAATCTAGCAAGGGAGTCAAACAATTCAATCATTCAGTGACAATTTATTGAGTGCCTGGCCTAAAATGAGCACAACAAAACCCCAGGCCAGAGGAATCATTTTAATGGGAGAGATAGATAATAGGTAAGCCAACTTTAAAAAAAAAATCGTACTGCTTTTTCTTTAATAGAGATGCATATTTGAACTAAATAAGCACATTTTTAAAAGAGCAGTGATTGAGAAGAGGTTTTTTAACTGAGTGGTCCGAAAGGGCCTCCCTGAAAAAGTCTGTTTTGAACAGATTTCTGAATAATATCAGCTAGGAAGCTGCGTAAAAATCTCAGGGATGGGTGATTTTTCCAGTCGAAAAACTGTAAAGGCTCCAAAGTCACAATAGAGCTATAAGTTTCTCTAATAAAGTAACTTCTGACAAAGAATGAGAAGAAATAACTAACCCAGGTTTGAAAGAAAAGGGACAGACTTTCTATGGAATTCATATTTAATTAAAGCTCTAAAGGACAAAAATACAATAGAGCAAAATTCTGGTCACGCTGATATACCTAACGAAAGTTCATAAACAAGGTGTGGGTAGCAAAGAGTGTGTGGGAATGTTGGTAAGAACAGTGGGGAAGAGTCATCCCTGAACATGTTCTTAAATGAAGCAATTCTTGTGTTGTATTAAAGGGTAAATTGGAGTTTGCCTAAGTGATTAGAGAAGGATGCCTCAGCTTATGGAAGTTCAAAGCCATAAAGATGTGATAAACTACTGCAGATATTTTCATGTATATTTGTTGTTGCTTCTAGTAATGGTGATCTAAAAACTCCTACTTAAGACAACTAAAAATCCAGACAAAATAGCTTTTAAAGTTAAAAATATCAGAATGATTATAAAAATAAGTGAGGGATTACTGGGCCAAAATACGAAATACAATGAGAGCCTAGAGATATATGCCCTGAAGCCATTTTAGCTATGAGAGCATTTGAAACTGCTAAAACACACTGAGCTGTGTTGTTCATAGACTCTTGATACTAGAGAAACAAATCCAGCAGCAATCAAATTTGAGGACTTTGGTACAACCCAAATTTAAGTTGAGATCCCCAAAGCACAAGGAGAAGCAGAAATAAGACTATAGCCTACCTTGCCTTCTGTGTAAACTGAGAAAGCCAATCACTGAATTTGGAGTATGATTGTCTTGTAGAGTCTCAGATATAAGAGAAAATTCTACCAAGGAGGACCATACCATTATTATAGCTCTTAATTATCCCTACTCAATAAGAGTTTCAAATATAATGTCTTGAACATAGCAAAATGTAACAAAGCACACAAAGAAAAACCATTAACAAGATTTGATAGACAAAATGGGATTAAGTATGATGTTAAAATGATCAATAAAGATTGTAAAATGGCTTGATTACTCTGCTCAAAGAAATGAGAGGGGAAGCAAATTGAACAAAAAACTGACACTAAAAATGATATTGAGAAAGGTTTTATAAATGAACCAAATGGATACTCTAGAACTTTAAAGATATGACAGCTAATTTAAGATACCACAGGGGTGCCTGGGTGGCTCACTTAATTAAACCTCCAATTCTTTTTCCTTTTTTTTTAACACCTTAATTTTATTTTATCTCTTTCAATTTGGCTCAGGTCATGATGTCATGGTTGTGAAATAGAGCCCAGAGTTGGGCTCTGTGCTGAGCCTGGAGCCTGCTTAAGATTCTTTTCCCTTCTTTTTCTATCCCTCCCTGCACTCTCACTTGCTCACTCTCTCTTGCTTGCAAATAAATAGATAGATAGATAGATAATAGACAAAGCAAAATAAAAGCAGATTATGAAAATAAATATAAAGATTTTGAAATGAAAACAAGTTCAAAATAAAATATAGAAGACCTACACACCTAAAAGTTCATTCAGAAAATCTACTATTAAAGAAGTCAGTATGACACAGTGTTAAGATATCAAAAGATTTGAGCATGTACTTTACAGAAAGGGTAATCCAAATGGCCACTCATATATAAAAACTGTTTATCTTTATTATGAATCTGGAATTAAATTAAATTAAATTAAAAATAAATTAAAACCTAAAATGACATACTATTACACACTTACCATATTGGGCAACAGTAAAATTGCCTTGCAAGAATGTGAAAGAATGAAAGTGCCCATAATAAAAACATTTGAGGTAAGTTGGACAATATTTAGAAAACTTAAAAATAAAAATAAAAATTTGGTCCATTCCTAGAAATACAACATGGAACTAAATGAATATTTTCACCAGGATATGCAAACAGATGATTATAGCTATTTCATTCATAACGGCAGATCAGTAGTGGTCTATTTGCACAATGTTACATTAAATAAGAGAGAATATTAACAAACTGGGAGGAGGGGCTAGGTTGTTATCAGAAACAGATCTTCTATGGTGCTGATTATGTTCTATTTCTCAAAATCTTTAAGTTAAAAAAGTTTTCAAATTTATATCTAGATAGATAGATGATAGATAGACAGATATCCCAGAAGCTGCAATGCTAGGCTAAGACCAGGCTTTAAAGGGCTTTTCTATACTCTACTAAATACTTGAAACCATTCATTATATCATAGCTCAGTGTTCAAATCTCCATTTGTTTCCTCAGGTTCCTAATATTTACCTTAAGGTGACCTGATTCAGACTTTTGATCACCTTTGTCTAAATATTTCTATTTTAACAAAGTCCTTTTTAACACTGAGAGACTAAAACTTAGAAAAATACTCTGATTGTTATCTCACTAGGGTGGAAAATATATAGTTACCCATTAACTAATGATATCCATGTCTACATTAGATCCGTGGCATTTTTAATTCTTGGGAGCTTTTGGTTAAATGAAATTTTTAAGCTTCCTTTAAAGGAAGCTTTAAGCCATCACCACATGAATAAAATTAAAGAACCAAATGAAAACAGGCCAAGTATTTACAGAGTAATAGAATGTGCAGTGGAAAGAGTACAATTCTGAAATCATAAAGCCTAAATTAGTGTGATGCATTTTTGCTACCCATGTAATCATAAACCAGTTATCTAAATGTGTTAGCCTCAGTTTTTTCACCCATGAAATGGTGATGATAATACTTATTATGCAGCGTTGTTGTGTGGATGTGATGAAGCATGGAGCATGAGAGTCTCATATTCCATGCTAAAATGATAGCTATTTTTATACTTATAATAATTCTAGTAATAGTAATTAAATTGTTCAAAATGGTAATATTCATTTATATTGAGGCATTGTATTGACTATTATTAGACACATTTACCAACATAAATTTCATTTTACTTTACCCCCTCTGAGGATATATATTCCCTAATTCAATATGAATCTCCTTATGAATAATAATTATCATAATAAATATGCTGATTTTTCTTCTATTTGTTTTTAAGGAGGTATCCTTTACTGTTGAACATAAAGAAACTTAAGCAAGTCTGTCTTATTCAAACTTTGCATGCTGCTTTCTTATGAAACTAGATTATAGAGTTGTATGAAATAAATTCATGCAGTTAAGACATTGATGTTTGGAACACTGGGTGGTCAGTTTAGTATTTCAAAAGAAGATTTTAAATTTAAACCTTAAAACTGAGCTCTTTCAGCCTTTTTTATAGACCATCCTTCATGCTTCATAAGTACTCCTCCATTGTAAACTAAGTAATAGTTTTTGTCACAGTGTATATAACAAAAATGGATTTTATATTCTATTATTTCAGAGTTAGTTGCAGTTTCTACTGCCTTACTTCCTTTTTTGAAAAATAGATTAATTCTACAAAAAGTTTTTTCCAGCTTTATTGAAAAAAATCGACATATTTGTAAATTTAAGAAATGATTTCTTATAACATTGCAAACTTTTAACATTGTGTAAATTTTGTACAATATGATAAATTGGTATACATCTTTATTGCAATATAATCTACACAAAAATGTTAATACATCTACTATCTCGTATAGTTGCCACTGTTTTTTATGCATGTATCGTAAGGAATTTTAAGATCTACTCTCTTAGCAACTTTTATGTATATAGTATAGTAGAGATAAACTTCAGAGGTCTTGTGGGTTTTGTTCCAGACTGCCTCAATAAAGTGATTATCTCAATAAACTAAGTCAAATTATTATATTTTTTGGTTTCCCAGTGCATATAAAAAATTATGTTTCCCAGTGCATATAAAAAATAAAAACTATACTGCACTGTTCAAAAGCATTAGGTTTTTAAAGAAAATCAATGTATATACCTTAAGTACACTAGTTCTGAGTTTTCAGTGGGTCATAATTACTGTTCACAGATCACCATAACAAATACAATAATAATGAAAAAACTTGATATATTGCAAGAATTACCAACATGTGACAAAGAGACACAAAATGAACAAATGTTGTTAGAAAAATGGTGGCAGCAGACCTCTTTTATACAAGATTACTATAAACTTTCAACTTGTAAGAATGTGATATATGCAAAGTTTATTAAAGGGAAGCACAATAAATAAAAAGTATGTATATCTTATTAACTATGATCATCATGCTGTACATTAGATCCCCAGAACTTTTTCATATTATAGTTGCAAGTTTGCACCCTTGGACCACCTTACTCCACCCCAGGTTCACCCCTTGTCAACTCAACTCTAAGTTTCCATTAGTTTTCCTTTTCCTCAGATTCTGTATGTAAGGGATATCATAATACATAAATTAAAAAAATATATAAAATCTTTGAAATATTTCACTTAGAATAATACCTTCAAGATCCATCCATGCTGTTGTAAATGGCAGTATTTCTTAATTTTTCATGGTTAAGTAGTATTCCGTAGTATATATTTACCATACTTATTTTATTCTTTCATCCATTAATGGATACTAAAGTTATTTCCATCTCTTGCTTAGAGTTAATAATTTTATAATAAACATAAGAGTGCAGATATGTCTTTGAACAGTGACTTCGTTTCCTTTAGATAGATACCTAGAAGTGGGATTACTGAATCATATGGTAATTTTACTTTTAATAATATGAATAATCTCCATACTGTTTTCCATACAAATTTATATCCCTATTACAGTGCATAAGTTCCCCGTTTTCCCCAATATTTACCAAAATTGGTTAGTTTCAATTTTTTGGTAGTATATATTCTAATATCTTGCTGTGTTTTTCAGAGGTAAACAACAACAACAACAACATAAGGACTTTGCCCTGAGATTTTTACGTTGAGCACTTTTTAAAGCTCCTGTTGGTCATTTATATAACTTTTTTGAAAAAAAAAGTCTATTGAGATCCTTTTGCTATTTTTTTAATCATATATTTTTTTCTATTTGTATCTGTTGGTTATTAACCTCTTTTCAGATATAAGATTCGTAAGTATTTTCTTACATTCTGTGGATTGTGTTTTCATTCTCTCTCCCTTTTTTTGGCAATGCAGAAACGTTAGTTTGATGTAATACCATTTATTTATTTTTGCTTTTTTTGCTTGTGTTTTTGGTCTGGTATCCAAAAAACTATTGGCAAGACCAATGTCAAGGAGAATTTTTCCTATGTTTTCCTTTAGGAAATTTAGTTTCATGCATCACCTTTAAGTCTTTAATCTATTTCAAGTTCAGACTTATGAGTGATATAAGGTTCCCTTTTCATACTGTTTATGTGACTATTCAGTTTTAAATATCATTTATTGAACAGACTATCTTTCCCCATTACATATGTTGGCCCCTGTCAAATATTAGGTGACTGTATGAAAGGATTTATTTCTGGACTCTCAATTCTGTCTACTTGTTTATTGGTCTGTTTTTATGCCAGTATACTTTATTGTTTTGAGCATGAGGGCTTTGTAGTATAGTTTCAAATCAAGAAGTGTAATCTCCCTTCTTCATTCTTTCTCAGAACTGCTTTGATTATTTGTTGTCTTTCATGGTCTCATATAAACTTTAGGATTCTTTACTTACTTCTGTAAAACAATAATATTGGATTTTTTTTAACATTTTTAATTTATTTATTTGACAGAGAGAGATGACAAGCAGGCAGAGAGGCAGGCAGAGAGAGAAGAGGAAGCAGGCTTCCTGCTGAGCAGAGAGCCTGATGCGGGGCTCGATCCCAGGACCCTGGGATCATGACCAGGTTCACCCCTTGTCAACTCAACTCTAAGTTTCCATTAGTTTTCCTTTTCCTCAGATTCTGTATGTAAGGGATATCATAATACATAAATTAAAAAAATATATAAAATCTTTGAAATATTTCTCCAAGCATAATACCCTCTAGTTCCATCCACGTCATCACAAATAGCAGGATTTCATTTCTTTTGATGGCTGCATAGTATTCCATTGAACATATATACTACATCTTATTTATTGATTCATCTGTTGAAGGACATTTAGTTTCTTTCCATAGTTTAACTATTGTGGACATTGCTGCTATAAACATTTGGGTGCATGTGCCCCTTCAGAATGCCACGTTTGTATCTGTAGGGTATATACCCAGTACTACAAGCACTGGGTCATAGGGTAGTTCTATTTTCAGCTTTTTGAGGCACGTCCACGCTGTTTTCCAGAGTGGTTGCACCAGCTTGCATTCCCACATACAGTGTAGGAGGGTTGCCCTTTCTCCACATCCTCGCCAGCATCTGTCATTGACGGACTTGTTCATTTTAGCCATTCTGAACGGTGTGAGGTGGTATCTCATTCTGGTTTTGATTTGTATTTCCCTGATGCCGAGTGATGTGGAGCATTTTTTCATGTGTCTGTTGGCCATTTGGATGTATTCTTTGCAGAAATGTCTGTTCATGTCCTCTGCCCATTTCTTCATTGGATTATTTGTTTTTAGGGTGTTGAGTTTGATAAGCTCTTTATAGATTTTGGATACTGGCCCTTTATCTGGTATGTCATTTGCAAATATCTTCTCCCAGATAACTTCTGACAGTGATCTTTTGGCTTTGTTAACTGTTTCCTTTGCAGTGCAAAAGCTTTTGGATCTGATGAAATCCCAATAGTTCATTCTTGCCCTTGCTTCCCTTGCCTTTCGCGATGTTCCTAGGAAGAAGTTGCTGCTGCTGAGGTCAAAGAAGTTGCTACCTGTTCTCTCCTCAAGGACTATGATGGATTCCTTTCTCACATTATGCTTCTTCATCCATTTCCAGTCGATTATAATGTATGGTGTTAGGATGGTCCAATTTCATTTTCTGCATGTGGCTGTTCAATTTTCCAGACCCCAAGGCCAATGGCTCCTTCTCTTCCCCAGGGACAGTGTGCTGTGCCTTCCCCACACTTGCTCCTGGGGAGCGCAGTGACAGACGTGTGCAACCATGCATCTCTCCCATGCAGAGGGGATGCCCAGGCAAAGAGGATTTCGCTCCATGTGGGTTTATTACACCGTGCTGTGGAGACTAGCTCCGGCAAGCAGCAGGCAGCATCCCACAGACCTGACTCTGATTTCCCAAAGAATGCTGTGCTTTCCCAGAGGGGATGCCCGGGCAAAGAGGCTTTCGCTCTATGCGGGTTTCTCCAAAAGTGCTGCGAATACTAGGCTAAGGCAAGCAACAAAAGCAGCCCACAGAACCGACTCTGATTTCCCAGCGACGGTCATGCTTTTGCAGAGGTTTTCAGCTTGGCGCGAACCGCACTTCGCTGCTGCTTCCTCAGCAAGGCTGTGGTCGTTTGCTCTGTCGCGGCAGGAAAGAAGAGCCGCGGGAGAGCTGGTGCCTCTTGGTCCTTGCTTTCCCGGGGTCCAAGTTCGCGCCCGGGGTTCACCTTGCTAAGCGGAACTAAGCAGACACAGTCACAACCCTGCAGCAGCGTGCGTGGCCTAGCATGACACTCTATGCCTATTACCATCTCCTGGCGTTGGTAAGGCTTTGCCTTTTGCTCCGGCGCTCGGGCAGACTCGGGGTCTAGGCCAGTGCCTTCACCAAGGAGAGAGGAGGCGACAGGATTCCTGCACCGGGCCCGAGCACTGGGATGGGGAACAGTGGGGACTGTCTCCACTCTTTCCCCGGCACACCCCCTGCCACCCACAATGCTGCCATATCTTGATGGAAGACGGCATCTGACTGCACGTTTCTCCATGGGGTTGTTTCTGCGAGTTCCGGGTATGGCAACTGGTGGCAAGCCCAAGTCTGCCCTTGGGACAGGTGGCCAAAAAAATGCTTTCCCCTTGGGACCAGAGGCACAGGACAGGCCTGCCTTCTGCCTAGACTCCTTCCTCAGAGTGGAGCACGCACCATGCCCTTGTCATCCCCTCATGTCTCCTTAGCAGCCAGGCTTCAATCTCTCCGCACAGGGAGCAGAGGACACTTGTCTTCTCATGGCCTGCTATTCGTGCCTCGGCAGACTATTCTGACTCCCGAGCCTTTCCAGACCCCTCGGCCAAGGGATCCTTCTCATCCCCGGGGGCGGCGTGCTGTGCCTTCCCCAAAATTGCTCCTGGGGAGCGCGGTGACAGACGTGTGCAACCATGCTTCTCTCTCAGGCAGAGGGGATGCTAGGGCAAAGAGGATTTCGCTCCATGCGGGTATCTTCCACCATGTTGCCGAGACTCGCTCAGGCAAGCAGCAGCAGCATCCCCAAACCCAACTCTGATTTCCCAATGAATGCTGTGCTTTCCTAAGGGAGAGGTCCAGGCAAAGAGGCTTTCGCTGTATGCGGGTTTCTCCCACCGCAAGACTGGGCTCAGGGAAGCAGCAGCAGGCCTGACAACATTTCTCAGCGAATGCTGTGGTTTCGCAGAGTCTTTGGTTGGAGCGAACCGCACTTCGCTGCTGCTTCCTCAGCAAGGCTTTGGTCGTTCGCTCTTTCGCAGCAGGGACGAAGAGCCGCGGGAGAGCTGGTGCCTCTTGGGCCTTGCTTTCGCGGGCTCCAAGTTCGCGCCTGGGTTTCACTTTGCTAAGCCGAACTAGGCAGACACAGTCACAACCCTGCAGCAGCGTGCGTGGCCTAGCATGGCACTCTATGCCTAATTCCATCTCCTGGCCTAGGTAAGGCTTTGCCTTTTGCTCCGGCGCTCGGGCAGACTCGGGGTCTAGGCCAGTGCCTTCACCACAGGAGAGAAGAGGCAACAGGATCCCTGCACACGGCCCGGGCACTGGGATGGGGAACTGTGGGGGACTGTCTCCACTCCTTCCCCGCCGCACCCCCAGTCTCCTACAATGCTGCCACATCTTGGTGGAAGATGGCATCTGACTGACCGTTTCTCCATGGGGTTGTTTCTGCAAGTTCCAGGTATGGCACCTGGTGGCAAGCCCAAGTCTGCCCTTGGGACAGGTGGCCAAAGAGATGCTTTCCCCTTGGGACAAGAGGCACAGGACAGGCCTGCCTTCTGCCCAGACTCCTTCCTCAGAGTGGAGCACGCGACCCTGCCTAGTCATCCCCTCATGTCTCCTTAGCAGCCAGGCTCCCATCTCTCCGCACAGGGAGCGGGTGACACATGTCTGGCCACCGGCCTGCATTTCGTGCCGCGGAAGGCTATCCTGTCCCGAGCGTTTCCCGACCCCAAGGCCAAGGGATCCTTCTCTTCCCCGGGGGCGGCGTGCTGTGCCTTCCCCACACTTGCTCCTGGGGAGCGTGGTGACAGACGTGAGCAACCATGCTTCTCTCTCAGGCAGAAAGGATGCTAGGGCAAAGAGGATTTCGCTCCATGCGGGTATCTTCCAACATGCTGCGGAGACTCGCTTAGGCAAGCAGCAGCAGCATCCCCAAACCCAACTCTGATTTCCCAACGAATGCTGTGCTTTCCAAGGGGCGATGCCAAGGCAAAGGGGCTTTCACTGTACGCGGGTTTCTCCCACCGCGAGACTGGGCTCAGGCACGCAGCAGCAGCCCCCAAAACATTTCTCGGGGAATGCTGTCCTTTCGCAGAGGCTTTGGTTTGGAGCAAACAGCACTTCGCCCCTGCTTCCTCAGCAAGGCTTCTGTCGCGTCAGGGAAGAAGAGCTGCGGGAGAGCTGGTGCCTCTTGGGCCTTGCTTTCCCTGGCTCCATGTTCGCGTCCTGGGTTCACCCTGCCAGGCCGAACTAAGCAGACACAGTCACAACCGTGCAGTAGCGCGCTTAGCCTAGGATGGCACTCCATGCACACTACCATCTCCCGGTGTAGGCATCGCTTGGCCTTTTACTCTGGCGCTCAGGCCGACTCACGGACTAGGCCTGTGCTTTCCCCACAGGAAAGGAGATGTGACAGGATCCCTGCACACCGCCCGTGCACTGAATAGGGAGCTTTGGGGGACTGTCACCACTCCTTCCCCTTAAAACCCGGGCCTCCTCCAAGCTTCTACATCCCGGAGGAAGACGGCATCTGATGGCCAGGTCTTTCTGGGAGTTGTTTCTCGAGTTTAGGGTAGGCGCCTGGTGGCAAGCCCATGGCTCCACCACGGTCAGGTGGCCAAGGAGCTGCTGTCTCCTTGGGCCCAAAGGCTCAGGACAGGCAAACTTTCTGCCCAGACTCCTTCCTCAGAGTGGAGCCCTTTCCCCTGCCCTAATCTCCCCCTCGTGTCTCCTTAGCAGCCCGGCTTCCTTCGCTCTGCAGTGACAGATGTGTCCCTTTCCTTAAGGCTCTTTCCACAGGCACCACCGCGCTTCTCTCTCAGGCAGAGCGGATGCCCAGGCAAAGAGGATTTCACCCCATGAGGGTTTATTCCACCGTGCAGTGGAGACTAGCTCCGGCAAGCAGCAGGCAGCATCCCAAGACCCGACTCTGATTTCCCAGAGAATGCTGTGCTTTCCCAGAGAGGATGCCCCGGCAAAGAAGCTTTCACTCTATGCGGGTTTCTCCCATCGTGCTGCGAATACTAGGCTAAGGCAAGCAACAAAACTAGCCCACAGAACCGACTCTGATTTCCCAGCGACTGCTATGCTTTCGCAGAGGTTTTCTGCTTGGCGCAAACTGCACTTCGCTGCTGCTTCCTCAGCAAGGCTTTGGTCTTTCGCTCTGTCGCGGCAGGAAAGAAGAGCCGCGGGAGAGCTGGTGCCTCTTGGGCCTTGTTTTCCCGGGGTCCAAGTTCGCGCCCGTGGTTCACCTTGCTAAGCCAAACTAAGCAGACACAGTCACAACCCTGCAGCAGAGTGCGTGGCCTAGCATGACACTCTATGCCTATTACCATCTCCTGGCGTATGTAAGGATTTGCCTTTTGCTCCGGCGCTCGGGCAGACTCGGGGTCAAGGCCAGTGCCTTGACCACAGGAGAGAGGAGGCGACAGGATCCCTGCACAGGGCCCGAGCACTGGGATGGGGAACGGTGGGGACTGTCTCCACTCTTTCCCCGGCACACCCCCTGCCACCCACAATGCTGCCGTATCTTGGTGGAAGACGGCATCTGACTGCACGTTTCTCCATGGGGTTGTTTCTGCGAGTTCCGGGTATGGCAACTGGTGGCAAGCCCAAGTCTGCCCTTGGGACAGGTGGCCAAAAAAATGCTTTCCCCTTGGGACCAGAGGCACAGGACAGGCCTGCCTTCTGCCTAGACTCCTTCCTCAGAGTGGAGCACGCACCCATGCCCTTGTCGTCCCCTCATGTCTCCTTAGCAGCCAGGCTTCAATCTCTCCGCACAGGGAGCAGAGGACACTTGTCTTCTCATGGCCTGCTATTCGTGCCTCGGCAGGCTATTCTGACTCCCGAGCGTTTCCAGACCCCTCGGCCAAGGGATCCTTCTCTTCCCCGGGGGCGGCGTGCTGTGCCTTCCCCAAAATTGCTCCTGGGGAGCGCGGTGACAGACGTGTGCAACCATGCTTCTCTCTCAGGCAGAGGGGATGCTAGGGCAAAGAGGATTTCGCTCCATGCGGGTATCTTCCACCATGTTGCCGAGACTCGCTCAGGCAAGCAGCAGCAGCATCCCCAAACCCAACTCTGATTTCCCAATGAATGCTGTGCTTTCCTAAGGGAGAGGTCCAGGCAAAGAGGCTTTCGCTGTATGCGGGTTTCTCCCACTGCGAGACTGGGCTCAGGGAAGCAGCAGCAGGCCTGACAACATTTCTCAGCGAATGCTGTGGTTTCGCAGAGTCTTTGGTTGGAGCGAACCGCACTTCGCTGCTGCTTCCTCAGCAAGGCTTTGGTCGTTCGCTCTTTCGCAGCAGGGACGAAGAGCCGCGGGAGAGCTGGTGCCTCTTGGGCCTTGCTTTCGCGGGCTCCAAGTTCGCGCCTGGGTTTCACTTTGCTAAGCCGAACTAGGCAGACACAGTCACAACCCTGCAGCAGCGTGCGTGGCCTAGCATGGCACTCTATGCCTAATTCCATCTCCTGGCCTAGGTAAGGCTTTGCCTTTTGCTCCGGCGCTCGGGCAGACTCGGGGTCAAGGCCAGTGCCTTCACCACAGGAGAGAGGAGGCAACAGGATCCCTGCACAAGGCCCGAGCACTGGGATGGGGAACAGTGGGGACTGTCTCCACTCTTTCCCCGGCACACCCCGGCCACCCACAATGCTGCCACATCTTGGTGGAAGACGGCATCTGACTGCACGTTTCTCCATGGGGTTGTTTCTGCGAGTTCCGGGTATGGCACCTGGTGGCAAGCCCAAGTCTGCCCTTGGGACAGGTGGCCAAGAGATGCTGTCCCCTTGGTAACAGAGGCACAGGACAGGCCTGCCTTCTGCCCAGACTCCTTAGAGTGGAGCACGCGCCCCTGCCCTAGTCGTCCCCTCATGTCTCCTTAGCAGCCAGGCTTCCATCTCTCCGCACAGGGAGCGGGTGACACATGTCTGGCCACCGGCCTGCATTTCGAGCCGCGGCAGGCTATCCTGTTCCCGAGCGTTTCCCGACCCCAAGGCCAAGGGATCCTTCTCTTCCCCGGGGGCGGCGTGCTGTGCCTTCCCCACACTTGCTCCTGGGGAGCGTGGTGACAGACGTGAGCAACCATGCTTCTCTCTCAGGCAGAAAGGATGCTAGGGCAAAGAGGATTTGGCTCCATGCGGGTGTCTTCCAACATGCTGCGGAGACTCGCTTAGGCAAGCAGCAGCACCATCCCCAAACCCAACTATGATTTCCCAACGAATGCTGTGCTTTCCAAGGGGAGATGCCAAGGCAAAGGGGCTTTCGCTGTATGCGGGTTTCTCCCACCGCGAGACTGGGCTCAGGCACGCAGCAGCAGCCCCCAAAACATTTCTCGGGGAATGCTGTCCTTTGGTTTGGAGCAAACAGCACTTCGCCACTGCTTCCTCAGCAAGGCTTCTGTCGCGTCAGGGAAGAAGAGCTGCGGGAGAGCTGGTGCCTCTTGGGCCTTGCTTTCCCTGGCTCCATGTTCGCGTCCTGGGTTCACCCTGCCAGGCCGAACTAAGCAGACACAGTCACAACCGTGCAGTAGCGCGCTTAGCCTAGGATGGCACTCCATGCACACTACCATCTCCCGGTGTAGGCATCGCTTGGCCTTTTACTCTGGCGCTCAGGCCGACTCGCGGACTAGGCCTGTGCTTTCCCCACAGGAAAGGAGAGGTGACAGGATCCCTGCACACCGCCCGTGCACTGAATAGGGAGCTTTGGGGGACTGTCACCACTCCTTCCCCTTAAAACCCGGGCCTCCTCCAAGCTTCTACATCCCGGAGGAAGACGGCATCTGATGGCCAGGTCTTTCTGGGAGTTGTTTCTCGAGTTTAGGGTAGGCGCCTGGTGGCAAGCCCATGGCTCCACCAGGGTCAGGTGGCCTAGGAGCTGCTGTCTCCTTGGGCCCAAAGGCTCAGGACAGGCATGCTTTCTGCCCAGACTCCTTCCTCAGAGTGGAGCCCTTTCCCCTGCCCTAATCTCCCCCTCGTGTCTCCTTAGCAGCCCGGCTTCCTTCGCTCTGCAGTGACAGATGTGTCCCTTTCCTTAAGGCTCTTTCCACAGGCACCACCGCGCTTCTCTCTCAGGCAGAGCGGAAGCCCAGGCAAAGAGGATTTCGCTCCATGCGGGTTTATTCCACCGTGCAGTGGAGACTAGCTCCGGCAAGCAGCAGGCAGCATCCCACAGACCCGACTCAGATTTCCCAGAGAATGCTGTGCTTTCCCAGAGAGGATGCCCCGGCAAAGAAGCTTTCACTCTATGCGGGTTTCTCCCATCGTGCTGCGAATACTAGGCTAAGGCAAGCAAAAAAACTAGCCCACAGAACCGACTCTGATTTCCCAGCGACTGCTATGCTTTCACAGAGGTTTTCAGCTTGGCGCAAACCGCACTTCGCTGCTGCTTCCTCAGCAAGGCTTTGGTCTTTCGCTCTGTCGCGGCAGGAAAGAAGAGCCGCGGGAGAGCTGGTGCCTCTTGGGCCTTGTTTTCCCGGGCTCCAAGTTCGCGCCCGGGGTTCACCTGGCTAAGCCGATCTAAGCAGACACAGTCACAACCCTGCAGCAGCGTGCGTGGCCTAGCATGACACTCTATGCCTATTACCATCTCCTGGCGTAGGTAAGGCTTTGCCTTTTGCTCCGGCGCTCGGGCAGACTCGGGTCAAGGCCAGTGCCTTCACCACAGGAGAGAAGAGGCGACAGGATCCCTGCACAGGGCCCGAGCACTGGGATGGGGAACGGTGGGGACTGTCTCAACTCTTTCCCCGGCACACCCTCGGCCACCCACAATGCTGCCATATCTTGGTGGAAGACGGCATCTGACTGCACGTTTCTCCATGGGGTTGTTTCTGCGAGTTCCGGGTATGGCACCTGGTGGCATGCCCAAGTCTGCCCTTGGGACAGGTGGCCAAAGAGATGATTTCCCCTTGGGACAAGAGGCACAGGACAGGCCTGCCTTCTGCCCAGACTCCTTCCTCAGAGTGGAGCACGCACCCATGCCCAAGTCTTCCCCTCATGTCTCCTTAGCAGCCAGGCTTCAATCTCTCCGCACAGTGAGCAAAGGACACTTGTCTTCTCATGGCCTGCTGTTCGTGCCTCGGCAGGCTATTCGGCTTCCCGAGCGTTTCTAGACCCCAAGGCCAAGGGATCCTTCTCTTCCCCGGGGGCTGCGTGCTGTGCCTTCCACAAAATTGCTCCTGGGGAGCGCGTTGACAGACGTGTCCAACCATGCTTCTCTCTCAGGCAGAAAGGATGCTAGGGCAAAGAGGATTTCGCTCCATGCGGGTATCTTCCAACATCCTGCGGAGACTCGCTTAGGCAAGCAGCAGCAGCCTCCCCAAACCCAACTCTGATTTCCTGTCGCCTCTTCTCTCCTGTGGTGAATGCACTGGCCTAGACCCGAGTATGCCGAGCGCCGGAGCAAAAGGCAAAGCCTTACCTACGCCAGGAGATGGTAATAGGCATAGAGTGTCATGCTAGGCCACGCACGCTGCTGCAGGGTTGTGACTGTGTCTGCTTAGATCGGTTTAGCAAGGTGAACCCCGGGCGCGAACTTGGAGCCCGGGAAAACAAGGCCCAAGAGGCACCAGCTCTCCCGCGGCTCTTCTTTCCTGCCGCGACAGAGCAAACGACCAAAGCCTTGCTGAAAAAGCAGCAGCGAAGTGCGGTTTGCGCCAAGCTGAAAACCTCTGTGAAAGCATAGCAGTCGCTGGGAAATCAGAGTCGGTTCTGTGGGCTAGTTTTGTTGCTTGCCTTAGCCTAGTATTCGCAGCCTGATGGTAGAAACCCGCATAGAGCGAAAGCTTCTTTGTCGGGGCATCCCCTCTGGGAAAGCACAGCATTCTCTGGGAAATCTGAGTCGGGTCTGTGGGATGCTGCCTGCTGCTTGCCGGAGCTAGTCTCCACTGCACGGTGGAATAAACCCGCATGGAGCGAAATCCTCTTTGCCTGGGCTTCCGCTCTGCCTGAGAGAGAAGCGCGGTGGTGCCTGTGAAAGAGCCTTAAAGAAAGGGACACATCTGTCACTGCAGAGCGAAGGAAGCCGGGCTGCTAAGGAGACACGAGGGGAAGATTAGGGCAGGGGAAAGGGCTCCACTCTGAGGAAGGAGTCTGGGCAGAAAGCATGCCTGTCCTGAGCCTTTGGGCCCAAGGAGACAGCAGCTCCTTGGCCACCTGACCGTGGTGGAGCCATGGGCTTGCCACCAGGCGCCTACCCTAAACTCGAGAAACAACTCCCAGAAAGACCTGGCCATCAGATGCCGTCTTCCTCCGGGATGTAGAAGCTTGGAGGAGGCCCGGGTTTTAAGGGGAAGGAGTGGTGACAGTCCCCCAAAGCTCCCTATTCAGTGCACGGGCGGTGTGCAGGGATCCTGTCACCTCTCCTTTCCTGTGGGGAAAGCACAGGCCTAGTCCGCGAGTCGGCCTGAGCGCCAGAGTAAAAGGCCAAGCGATGCCTACACCGGGAGATGGTAGTGTGCATGGAGTGCCATCCTAGGCTAAGCGCGCTACTGCACGGTTGTGACTGTGTCTGCGTAGTTCGGCCTGGCAGGGTGAACCCAGGACGCGAACATGGAGCCAGGGAAAGCAAGGCCCAAGAGGCACCAGCTCTCCCGCAGCTCTTCTTCCCTGACGCGACAGAAGCCTTGCTGAGGAAGCAGTGGCGAAGGGCTGTTTGCTCCAAACCAAAGCCTCTGCGAAAGGACAGCATTCCCCGAGAAATGTTTTGGGGGCTGCTGCTGCGTGCCTGAGCCCAGTCTCGCAGTGGGAGAAACCCGCATACAGCGAAAGCCCCTTTGCCTTGGCATCTCTCCTTGGAAAGCACAGCATTCTTTGTGAAATCAGAGTTGGGTTTGGGGATGCTGCTGCTGCTTGCCTAAGCGAGTCTCCGCAGCATGTTGGAAGATACCCGCATGGAGCGAAATCCTCTTTGCCCTAGCATCTTTTCTGCCTGAGAGAGAAGCATGGTTGCTCACGTCTGTCACCACGCTCCCCAGGAGCAAGTGTGGGGAAGGCACAGCACGCCGCCCCCGGGGAAGAGAAGGATCCCTTGGCCTTGGGGTCGGGAAACGCTCGGGACAGGATAGCCTTCCGCGGCACGAAATGCAGGCCGGTGGCCAGACATGTGTCACCCGCTCCCTGTGCGGAGAGATGGGAGCCTGGCTGCTAAGGAGACATGAGGGGATGACTAGGCAGGGTCGCGTGCTCCACTCTGAGGAAGGAGTCTGTGCAGAAGGCAGGCCTGTCCTGTGCTCTTGTCCCAAGGGGAAAGCATCTCTTTGGCCACCTGTCCCAAGGGCAGACTTGGGCTTGCCACCAGGTGCCATACCTGGAACTTGCAGAAACAACCCCATGGAGAAACGGTCAGTCAGATGCCATCTTCCACCAAGATGTGGCAGCATTGTAGGAGACAGGGGGTGCGGCGGGGAAGGAGTGGAGACAGTCCCCCACAGTTCCCCATCCCAGTGCCCGGGCCGTGTGCAGGGATCCTGTTGCCTCTTCTCTCCTGTGGTGAAGGCACTGGCCTCGACCCCGAGTCTGCCCGAGCGCCGAAGCAAAAGGCAAAGCCTTACCTAGGCCCGGAGATGGAATTAGGCATAGAGTGCCATGCTAGGCCACGCACGCTGCTGCAGGGTTGTGACTGTGTCTGCCTAGTTCGGCTTAGCAAAGTGAAACCCAGGCGCGAACTTGGAGCCCGCGAAAGCAAGGCCCAAGAGGCACCAGCTCTCCCGCGGCTCTTCGTCCCTGCTGCGAAAGAGCGAAGGACCAAAGCCTTGCTGAGGAAGCAGCAGCGAAGTGCGGTTCGCTCCAACCAAAGCCTCTGCGAAAGCACAGCATTCGCTGAGAAATGTTGTCAGGCCTGCTGCTGCTTCCCTGAGCCCAGTCTCGCGGTGGGAGAAACCCGCATACAGCGAAAGCCTCTTTGCCTGGACCTCTCCCTTAGGAAAGCACAGCATTCATTGGGAAATCTGAGTTGGGTTTGGGGATGCTGCTGCTGCTTGCCTGAGCGAGTCTCGGCAACATGGTGGAAGATACCCGCATGGAGCGAAATCCTCTTTGCCCTAGCATCCCCTCTGCCTGAGAGAGAAGCATGGTTGCACACGTCTGTCACCGCGCTCCCCAGGAGCAATTTTGGGGAAGGCACAGCACGCCACCCACGGGGAAGAGAAGGATCCCTTGGCCGAGGGGTCTGGAAACGCTCGGGAGTCAGAATAGCCTGCCGAGGCACGAATAGCAGGCCATGAGAAGACAAGTGTCCTCTGCTCACTGTGCGGAGAGATTGAAGCCTGGCTGCTAAGGAGACATGAGCAGACGACAAGGGCATGGGTGCGTGCTCCACTCTGAGGAAGGAGTCTGGGCAGAAGGCAAGCCTGTCCTGTGCCTCTGGTCCCAAGGGGAAAGCATTTTTTTGGCCACCTGTCCCAAGGGCAGACTTGGGCTTGCCACCAGTTGCCATACCCGGAACTCGCAGAAACAACCCCATGGAGAAACGTGCAGTCAGATGCCGTCTTCCATCAAGATATGGCAGCATTGTGGGTGGCAGGGGGTGTGCCGGGGAAAGAGTGGAGACAGTCCCCACTGTTCCCCATCCCAGTGCTCGGGCCCGGTGCAGGAATCCTGTCGCCTCCTCTCTCCTATGGTGAAGGCACTGGCGTAGACCCCGAGTCTGCCCGAGCGCCGGAGCAAAAGGCAAAGCCTTACCTACGCCAGGAGATGGTAATAGGCATAGAGTGCCATGCTAGGCCACGCACGCTGCTGCAGGGTTGTGACTGTGTCTGCTTAGTTCGGCTTAGCAAGGTGAACCCCGGGCGCGAACATGGAGCCCGGGAAAGCAAGGACCAAGAGGCACCAGCTCTCCCGCGGCTCTTCTTTCCTGCCGGGACAGAGCGAACGACCACAGCCTTGCTGAGGAAGCAGCAGCGAAGTGCGTTTCGCGCCAAGCTGAAAACCTCTGCGAAAACATGGCCGTCGCTGGGAAATCAGAGTCGGTTCTGTGGGCTGCTTTTGTTGCTTGCCTTAGCCTAGTATTCGCAGCACTTTTGGAGAAACCCGCATAGAGCGAAAGCCTCTTTGCCCAGGCATCCCCTCTGGGAAAGCACAGCATTCTTTGGGAAATCAGAGTCGGGTCTGTGGGATGCTGCCTGCTGCTTGCCGGAGCTAGTCTCCACAGCACGGTGTAATAAACCCGCATGGAGCGAAATCCTCTTTGCCTGGGCATCCCCTCTGCATGGGAGAGATGCATGGTTGCACACGTCTGTCACTGCGCTCCCCAGGAGCAAGTGTGGGGAAGGCACAGCACACTGTCCCTGGGGAAGAGAAGGAGCCATTGGCCTTGGGGTCTGGAAAATTGAACAGCCACATGCAGAAAATGAAATTGGACCATCCTAACACCATACATTATAATCGACTGGAAATGGATGAAGAAGCATAATGTGAGAAAGGAATCCATCATAGTCCTTGAGGAGAGAACAGGTAGCAACTTCTTTGACCTCAGCAGCAGCAACTTCTTCCTAGGAACATCGCGAAAGGCAAGGGAAGCAAGGGCAAGAATGAACTATTGGGATTTCATCAGATCCAAAAGCTTTTGCACTGCAAAGGAAACAGTTAACAAAGCCAAAAGATCACTGTCAGAAGTTATCTGGGAGAAGATATTTGCAAATGACATACCAGATAAAGGGCCAGTATCCAAAATCTATAAAGAGCTTATCAAACTCAACACCCTAAAAACAAATAATCCAATGAAGAAATGGGCAGAGGACATGAACAGACATTTCTGCAAAGAATACATCCAAATGGCCAACAGACACATGAAAAAATGCTCCACATCACTCGGCATCAGGGAAATACAAATCAAAACCAGAATGAGATACCACCTCACACCGTTCAGAATGGCTAAAATGAACAAGTCCGTCAATGACAGATGCTGGCGAGGATGTGGAGAAAGGGCAACCCTCCTACACTGTATGTGGGAATGCAAGCTGGTGCAACCACTCTGGAAAACAGCGTGGACGTGCCTCAAAAAGCTGAAAATAGAACTACCCTATGACCCAGTGCTTGTAGTACTGGGTATATACCCTACAGATACAAACGTGGCATTCTGAAGGGGCACATGCACCCAAATGTTTATAGCAGCAATGTCCACAATAGTTAAACTATGGAAAGAAACTAAATGTCCTTCAACAGATGAATCAATAAATAAGATGTAGTATATATGTTCAATGGAATACTATGCAGCCATCAAAAGAAATGAAATCCTGCTATTTGTGATGACGTGGATGGAACTAGAGGGTATTATGCTTGGAGAAATATTTCAAAGATTTTATATATTTTTTTAATTTATGTATTATGATATCCCTTACATACAGAATCTGAGGAAAAGGAAAACTAATGGAAACTTAGAGTTGAGTTGACAAGGGGTGAACCTGGTCATGATCCCAGGGTCCTGGGATCGAGCCCCGCATCAGGCTCTCTGCTCAGCAGGAAGCCTGCTTCCTCTTCTCTCTCTGCCTGCCTCTCTGCCTGCTTGTCATCTCTCTCTGTCAAATAAATAAATTAAAAATCTTAAAAAAAATCCAATATTATTGTTTTACAGAAGTAAGTAAAGAATCCTAAAGTTTATATGAGACCATGAAAGACAACAAATAATCAAAGCAGTTCTGAGAAAGAATGAAGAAGGGAGATTACACTTCTTGATTTGAAACTATACTACAAAGCCCTCATGCTCAAAACAATAAAGTATACTGGCATAAAAACAGACCAATAAACAAGTAGAACAGAATTGAGAGTCCAGAAATAAATCCTTTCATACAGTCACCTAATATTTGACAGGGGCCAACATATGTAATGGGGAAAGATAGCCTGTTCAATAAATGATATTTAAAACTGAATAGTCACATAAACAGTATGAAAAGGGAACCTTATATCACTCATAAGTCTGAACTTGAAATAGATTAAAGACTTAAAGGTGATGCATGAAACTAAATTTCCTAAAGGAAAACATAGGAAAAATTCTCCTTGACATTGGTATTGCCAATAGTTTTTTGGATACCAGACCAAAAACACAAGCAAAAAAAGCAAAAATAAATAAATGGTATTACATCAAACTAACGTTTCTGCATTGCCAAAAAAAGGGAGAGAGAATGAAAACACAATCCACAGAATGTAAGAAAATACTTACGAATCTTATATCTGAAAAGAGGTTAATAACCAACAGATACAAATAGAAAAAAAATATATGATTAAAAAAATAGCAAAAGGATCTCAATAGACTTTTTTTTCAAAAAAGTTATATAAATGACCAACAGGAGCATTAAAAAGTGCTCAACGTAAAAATCTCAGGGCAAAGTCCTTATGTTGTTGTTGTTGTTGTTTACCTCTGAAAAACGCATTAAGATATTAGAATATATACTACCAAAAAATTGAAACTAACCAATTTTGGTAAATATTGGAGAAAACGGGGAACTTATGCACTGTAATAGAGATATAAATTTGTATGGAAAACAGTATGGAGATTATTCATATTAAAAGTAAAATTACCATATGATTCAGTAATCCCACTTCTAGGTATCTATCTAAAGAAAACAAAGTTCACTGTTCAAAGACATATCTGCACTCTTATGTTTATTATAAAATTATTAACTCTAAGCAAGAGATGGAAATAACTTCAGTATCCATTAATGGATGAAAGAATAAAATAAGTATGGTAAATATATACTACGGAATACTACTTAACCATGAAAAATTAAGAAATACTGCCATTTACAACAGCATGGATGGATCTTGAAGGTATTATTCTAAGTGAAATATTTCAAAGATTTTGTATATTTTTTTAATTTATGTATTATGATATCCCTTACATACAGAATCTGAGGAAAAGGAAAACTAATGGAAACTTAGAGTTGAGTTGACAAGGGGTGAACCTGGGGTGGAGTAAGGTGGTCCAAGGGTGCAAACTTGCAACTATAATATGAAAAAGTTCTGGGGATCTAATGTACAGCATGATGATCATAGTTAATAAGATATACATACTTTTTATTTATTGTGCTTCCCTTTAATAAACTTTGCATATATCACATTCTTACAAGTTGAAAGTTTATAGTAATCTTGTATAAAAGAGGTCTGCTGCCACCATTTTTCTAACAACATTTGTTCATTTTGTGTCTCTTTGTCACATGTTGGTAATTCTTGCAATATATCAAGTTTTTTCATTATTATTGTATTTGTTATGGTGATCTGTGAACAGTAATTATGACCCACTGAAAACTCAGAACTAGTGTACTTAAGGTATATACATTGATTTTCTTTAAAAACCTAATGCTTTTGAAGGGGTGGGGGGTGGGAGGTTGGGGTACTAGGTGGTGGGTATTATAAAGGGCACGGATTGCATGGAGCACTGGGTGTGGTGAAAAATAATAAATACTGTTATGCTGAAAATAAAAAATAAATTAAAAAAAATTAAAAAAAAAATTAAAAAAAAAACAAAAAAAACAAAAAAAAAAAAACCTAATGCTTTTGAACAGTGCAGTATAGTTTTTATTTTTTATATGCACTGGGAAACCAAAAAATATAATAATTTGACTTAGTTTATTGAGATAATCACTTTATTGAGGCAGTCTGGAACAAAACCCACAAGACCTCTGAAGTTTATCTCTACTATACTATATACATAAAAGTTGCTAAGAGAGTAGATCTTAAAATTCCTTACGATACATGCATAAAAAACAGTGGCAACTATACGAGATAGTAGATGTATTAACATTTTTGTGTAGATTATATTGCAATAAAGATGTATACCAATTTATCAAATTGTACAAAATTTACACAATGTTAAAAGTTTGCAATGTTATAAGAAATCATTTCTTAAATTTACAAATATGTCGATTTTTTTCAATAAAGCTGGAAAAAACTTTTTGTAGAATTAATCTATTTTTCAAAAAAGGAAGTAAGGCAGTAGAAACTGCAACTAACTCTGAAATAATAGAATATAAAATCCATTTTTGTTATATACACTGTGACAAAAACTATTACTTAGTTTACAATGGAGGAGTACTTATGAAGCATGAAGGATGGTCTATAAAAAAGGCTGAAAGAGCTCAGTTTTAAGGTTTAAATTTAAAATCTTCTTTTGAAATACTAAACTGACCACCCAGTGTTCCAAACATCAATGTCTTAACTGCATGAATTTATTTCATACAACTCTATAATCTAGTTTCATAAGAAAGCAGCATGCAAAGTTTGAATAAGACAGACTTGCTTAAGTTTCTTTATGTTCAACAGTAAAGGATACCTCCTTAAAAACAAATAGAAGAAAAATCAGCATATTTATTATGATAATTATTATTCATAAGGAGATTCATATTGAATTAGGGAATATATATCCTCAGAGGGGGTAAAGTAAAATGAAATTTATGTTGGTAAATGTGTCTAATAATAGTCAATACAATGCCTCAATATAAATGAATATTACCATTTTGAACAATTTAATTACTATTACTAGAATTATTATAAGTATAAAAATAGCTATCATTTTAGCATGGAATATGAGACTCTCATGCTCCATGCTTCATCACATCCACACAACAACGCTGCATAATAAGTATTATCATCACCATTTCATGGGTGAAAAAACTGAGGCTAACACATTTAGATAACTGGTTTATGATTACATGGGTAGCAAAAATGCATCACACTAATTTAGGCTTTATGATTTCAGAATTGTACTCTTTCCACTGCACATTCTATTACTCTGTAAATACTTGGCCTGTTTTCATTTGGTTCTTTAATTTTACTCATGTGGTGATGGCTTAAAGCTTCCTTTAAAGGAAGCTTAAAAATTTCATTTAACCAAAAGCTCCCAAGAATTAAAAATGCCACGGATCTAATGTAGACATGGATATCATTAGTTAATGGGTAACTATATATTTTCCACCCTAGTGAGATAACAATCAGAGTATTTTTCTAAGTTTTAGTCTCTCAGTGTTAAAAAGGACTTTGTTAAAATAGAAATATTTAGACAAAGGTGATCAAAAGTCTGAATCAGGTCACCTTAAGGTAAATATTAGGAACCTGAGGAAACAAATGGAGATTTGAACACTGAGCTATGATATAATGAATGGTTTCAAGTATTTAGTAGAGTATAGAAAAGCCCTTTAAAGCCTGGTCTTAGCCTAGCATTGCAGCTTCTGGGATATCTGTCTATCTATCATCTATCTATCTAGATATAAATTTGAAAACTTTTTTAACTTAAAGATTTTGAGAAATAGAACATAATCAGCACCATAGAAGATCTGTTTCTGATAACAACCTAGCCCCTCCTCCCAGTTTGTTAATATTCTCTCTTATTTAATGTAACATTGTGCAAATAGACCACTACTGATCTGCCGTTATGAATGAAATAGCTATAATCATCTGTTTGCATATCCTGGTGAAAATATTCATTTAGTTCCATGTTGTATTTCTAGGAATGGACCAAATTTTTATTTTTATTTTTAAGTTTTCTAAATATTGTCCAACTTACCTCAAATGTTTTTATTATGGGCACTTTCATTCTTTCACATTCTTGCAAGGCAATTTTACTGTTGCCCAATATGGTAAGTGTGTAATAGTATGTCATTTTAGGTTTTAATTTATTTTTAATTTAATTTAATTTAATTCCAGATTCATAATAAAGATAAACAGTTTTTATATATGAGTGGCCATTTGGATTACCCTTTCTGTAAAGTACATGCTCAAATCTTTTGATATCTTAACACTGTGTCATACTGACTTCTTTAATAGTAGATTTTCTGAATGAACTTTTAGCTGTGTAGGTCTTCTCTATTTTATTTTGAACTTGTTTTCATTTCAAAATCTTTATATTTATTTTCATAATCTGCTTTTATTTTGCTTTGTCTATTATCTATCTATCTATCTATTTATTTGCAAGCAAGAGAGAGTGAGCAAGTGAGAGTGCAGGGAGGGATAGAAAAAGAAGGGAAAAGAATCTTAAGCAGGCTCCAGGCTCAGCACAGAGCCCAACTCTGGGCTCTATTTCACAACCATGACATCATGACCTGAGCCAAATTGAAAGAGATAAAATAAAATTAAGGTGTTAAAAAAAAAGGAAAAAGAATTGGAGGTTTAATTAAGTGAGCCACCCAGGCACCCCTGTGGTATCTTAAATTAGCTGTCATATCTTTAAAGTTCTAGAGTATCCATTTGGTTCATTTATAAAACCTTTCTCAATATCATTTTTAGTGTCAGTTTTTGGTTCAATTTGCTTCCCCTCTCATTTCTTTGAGCAGAGTAATCAAGCCATTTTACAATCTTTATTGATCATTTTAACATCATACTTAATCCCATTTTGTCTATCAAATCTTGTTAATGGTTTTTCTTTGTGTGCTTTGTTACATTTTGCTATGTTCAAGACATTATATTTGAAACTCTTATTGAGTAGGGATAATTAAGAGCTATAATAATGTTATGGTCCTCCTTGGTAGAATTTTCTCTTATATCTGAGACTCTACAAGACAATCATACTCCAAATTCAGTGATTGGCTTTCTCAGTTTACACAGAAGGCAAGGTAGGCTATAGTCTTATTTCTGCTTCTCCTTGTGCTTTGGGGATCTCAACTTAAATTTGGGTTGTACCAAAGTCCTCAAATTTGATTGCTGCTGGATTTGTTTCTCTAGTATCAAGAGTCTATGAACAACACAGCTCAGTGTGTTTTAGCAGTTTCAAATGCTCTCATAGCTAAAATGGCTTCAGGGCATATATCTCTAGGCTCTCATTGTATTTCGTATTTTGGCCCAGTAATCCCTCACTTATTTTTATAATCATTCTGATATTTTTAACTTTAAAAGCTATTTTGTCTGGATTTTTAGTTGTCTTAAGTAGGAGTTTTTAGATCACCATTACTAGAAGCAACAACAAATATACATGAAAATATCTGCAGTAGTTTATCACATCTTTATGGCTTTGAACTTCCATAAGCTGAGGCATCCTTCTCTAATCACTTAGGCAAACTCCAATTTACCCTTTAATACAACACAAGAATTGCTTCATTTAAGAACATGTTCAGGGATGACTCTTCCCCACTGTTCTTACCAACATTCCCACACACTCTTTGCTACCCACACCTTGTTTATGAACTTTCGTTAGGTATATCAGCGTGACCAGAATTTTGCTCTATTGTATTTTTGTCCTTTAGAGCTTTAATTAAATATGAATTCCATAGAAAGTCTGTCCCTTTTCTTTCAAACCTGGGTTAGTTATTTCTTCTCATTCTTTGTCAGAAGTTACTTTATTAGAGAAACTTATAGCTCTATTGTGACTTTGGAGCCTTTACAGTTTTTCGACTGGAAAAATCACCCATCCCTGAGATTTTTACGCAGCTTCCTAGCTGATATTATTCAGAAATCTGTTCAAAACAGACTTTTTCAGGGAGGCCCTTTCGGACCACTCAGTTAAAAAACCTCTTCTCAATCACTGCTCTTTTAAAAATGTGCTTATTTAGTTCAAATATGCATCTCTATTAAAGAAAAAGCAGTACGATTTTTTTTTTAAAGTTGGCTTACCTATTATCTATCTCTCCCATTAAAATGATTCCTCTGGCCTGGGGTTTTGTTGTGCTCATTTTAGGCCAGGCACTCAATAAATTGTCACTGAATGATTGAATTGTTTGACTCCCTTGCTAGATTCTCAACTTCATGAGGCCAAGGATTGTTCTATTCAGTCCTTCTTTATCCTCAATGTCTGTTATATTGCAGTCACTTACGTGACTAATGGGAAAAATCACAGAAAGAAAGAGTTAAAACTACAGAAAAACCCTGTAGGTTCAATAACACAAAGCTTTCTAAAATTATTTAGCCCAGGAATTGAATACTGGCTGCACTTTTGATTTTTTTTAAATGGTATTGAATTTAATTTAAATGGAAATACTGGAATGGTAGAATAATAAAAAAATTATAAAAGCAACTTGCTCCTTAAAGTAAGAATTATATAGGGCATCTCTTCTAGAAGCAAAATTTTCAAATGTCAAACATCTGAAAGCATAGAAGGAGAAGTAAGAGTGTGAATTGTACTTCAATGCTCTTTTCTTTATATTCAGCAAACAGCTTCATTCACACACCTTTCCAATTTTTTCAACTCTTTTGACAAAGCCTTCAGAGGAGTTACTGCTGATGACAACCATCACAGCCTAACAGGAGAAATTTTATAAAGAAAAATAATAGCATGTTTTTCCCAAATTGTTAAGGATATGGTGAAGCTCTGTCGGATTCAAAGGAGGAATGTGCAATTCCATGCTATATATAATAATAACTTGTTTTAATAGTGGCTTTGCAATTTTTCAGATATATCCATTTACTGAAACCACTATCAAATAAACAAAAACAAACAAATGAACAGGGGTTGGAGACAGAAATTATCTAATCTAAAAATAGCACATGTTCACAGAATACACAACACATATCCCAAGTACTACTATAGGTTTCAAGTAATAGTCAAAACAATAGTAAAAATGATTCAGACCACACCAGTCAAATCATAAATGGGACCTTAACTGTAAATCCTTATCTTTAGATCAAAGCGGGTAATTGGGGGCTGAAGATACATTATAGAACTAATATGTTATAGAACTCCTCTGAAATGAGTCATTTATTCCATCACTTTTCCTGCACAGCTGCTGACCCATGTTTTGGTTCCTGGAAATAGCTGCTACCCTGTCATACTTCTTAAAAGCACATATATTGATAACTCTACTCATTCCTTCATTCTCTGTGACTGTCACTGTGTTAAAATGTGGAGTCAGCTGACTCACTTGTGATGGTAATAAAGTAGATGAGTTTGCAAAGTATTTTGTTATTTCTAAAAATGCAAAAACCAAATTACATTGAAATCATAAGGGGTGTTTCAGGGAGAGCTGTAGGATGTGGTTTCTTGTGTAATCCACAGAGATTAGCTCCAACACATATTTAAACTCTCCTCTAGGAGCAACCTTAGTGGTAAAGCAAGAAGATAAACAGATGTAAACACACCCTGGCACAAAATTATCACTTATGTTTGGCTTCCTAGTCTCCTCGTGTTACTTATTTATCTTAACTTCTCTCTGAAATCAGGGAACACAGAATCTCAATCAGTTGACATTTTTCTACTGAATTACCCAATAGTCTGATCATACCCCAAGACTTTTTTAAATTATTTCACTCATAATCCCAAATCTGCTTTGCTTCCTCATCTTAGTACACTGTAATTTGATTTCAAAATGAGGACAGTTGTCAGTAATGCCACATTCGTTCATCTATTTTACAATTCCATGTGCTTATAACTATGAAGATATGTTAATAACATCCATTCCAATAAGCCACCCTAAATTTATTATCATGAAACAAGACCTCAAGAAAGAGAATTCAAAATCATCCATGTATTTGCAACTTATTGCAATAAAGCCTTTATCAATAGACTTCCCTGTGCACATGGTGGTCAAATTGCTGGTGAAAACCAGCCAGATCTATTACAAGCTTTCTCATGGCTTCTAGGTAACCCAAGTGAGCCTTTATTGATACTGGGAAGGGATAAAGCAGGGAAGGGATAAACAGTGCTATAAGATTTGGCTAGACCAAAGTAATGACTCTCATTACAAAGTGAGTATTTTAAAGCAAAAGAGCCTGTTGGGAATATTGTTTTATAAAATAGTGGTTTTTTTATTAACTTTTTAAAATTCAATTAGGTAACATATAGTGTACCATTAGTTTCAAATGTAGATTTCAGTTATTCATCCATAGCATATAATAGCTAATGCTCAGTACTTACTGTGATAGCTTCTTGAAAGCAGAATTTTAACCCACTGAGCCACCCAGGCGCCCTTGAAAGCAGAATTTTAGATCACATTTTCTGATTACTTCCATGTCGTACAACACTTTCCTGCTAGCAACCTTCAAAACATACTGTTTGTTAGAGGAATTTCTTTAATAATAAATAAATAGAAATTTATTTAAATTTATAAATATATAAAATAAATAGGAATTTATTTAAATTTATTTAAATATTGCACACTGTTTCATTGTTCATAAATAAGGTGATGATATTATAGCCATTAGTTGGTAGCACTGATATATCACTTTCTTTTTACTTCTCAGTGCATTCTCTTTACACAAAATAGATATATATTTTAAAAGAATCTGAATCTGTGGCAAACTTGTAAAAAACCCTATACAGTAAAGTTTATCATTTTAAGTAATCTCAATTATCTTCCTCAATTGTGATAGTATATCCTTCTATCTAGGCCAGATATTGTATGAGGGATTTGAAAAGACATACTTTTCTAAATTTCACTTTTCTCATCTGCAAAATGCTTATCATATCCTACAATAAAATACACTTACAATTTTTTGATGAAAATTTATTTATTTATTTTAAGATTTTATTTCTTTATCAGAGAGAGTGGGCGAGAGAGCAAGCACAGGCAGACAGAATGGCAGGCAGAGGCAGAGGGAGAAGCAGGCTCCCGGCCGAGCAAGGAGCCCGATGCGGGACTCGATCCCAGGACGCTGGGATCATGACCTGAGCCAAAGGCAGCTGCTTAACCAACTGAGCCACCCAGGCGTCCCTTTTGATGAAAATTTAATCTGTATAAACAATATATTTGCTGTAATGCGTGGTTCATGGAAAACATCTTATTTAATTATAAGCAACAACAGTATTAGAAATTAAGTAAATGTGTCTATAATATTTAAAGTTTTAACACATAATTCCACTGCTTTGCCTTATTTTCTCAAATCCCTTTACCACTTTCACTGACAGAGTTAAATGTACTTTTTCTACTAGTAGCCAGCTCTTTGTCTTTTGTCAGAAAGATGCCCTTGTGAATTATTTATAATGGAGATATTAGCAATAATAATAATAATAATAATAAATAGCAATGAAAATGTTAAAAAAAAGTTTTCTTAACAAATTAGGGTTCTTAGACATCAATTAGAGGAACCACCTCGGGCAAGCAAATTAATCTGCAAGACATTCCCAGAATTAACAAGTCAGTCAGATACAGGGTTGTCCGTAGACTGAAAGGTGAAGCAAAAGGACTAGGTTTGGAAAATAGGTAAGGACAGTGAAAAAAGTGATCAAATTTTGGGGCAAAATAAATTCTTAGGTGTCCTTTCAATGGAGTCCTGTTCATTATGTAGCAGAAACTCTAGAGATTATCTCAATCCATTGGAGTCACCCCGTTTATTAGCTTGCTATTGACAAAGTTATTTACAAACTGTAGAGCAAGAGGTTATAATGTAGAAAACTGATGGTAATGCACAGGATTCTTGTTAACAATAATGCAAGTTAGTGATTTTTCATTAGAAAACATAAATTCTATAACCCAAATTATGGGCCCAGAGCACTTCTGCTGCACAACTCTGCTTATATCCCAAATAACCATGTGAACTAGTTTTAATATCTGCTTCTCTTATTAATTTTTGAATAAAAATTCTTGACACAAGTATTTTATAATTGTGTGATAACCATGCATTTAATTTCTTGGAGAACGAAACACACTTTAGCATAACTAGGTTCGTTCACAGAACCAGCCTTGATAACACACTTCTATATGTTAGAAATGATGTAATAAATGTAGAATATTGGGCACTTGTTTGGTATTCTTTGCCATGTTTTGCACTATCTAAAAAGAGATCAGTGAACTTGGACTGGAGTTAGTAGACATGGAAGAAAATAAAATATTACAGAGAAGAATACTCTGTGGTCCACAACCTAAACGGGCTGGGATTCCCATCATTTGGATCCCTGTAGCTTTACAAAAGTCAATTAAATTTTTGTATCTCCGATTAAAGTTGATTCCCCAGTACTTTTTCAAACATATCTTGTAAAGTATTGTTTCCCAGAAAAAAAGGGATTTTGCACATGTATCTGCCTTTGTCTCTGGTCATGATCTCAGTCAGGATCCTGGGATCGAGCCCCATTTCGGGCTTCCTGCTCATTAGGGAGTATACTTCTCAGTCTCTCTCTGCAGCTACATCCCCCTGCCCCACTCATGCTCTCTCTCTCTCTCAAATAAATAAATACAATCTTTAATTTTTTAATTAAAAATAAGATAAATAAAATAAAATAAAAAGTCTGGTCTTACTGCCCCATTTAGCTCCTTTTGTTTTTTTGAGTTGTATTTAAAGCAGCATGAGAGAACATGAGGCTCTCAAACTTTAAAAAAAAAAGGAAAAAATTGAGTTTTGTTAGGATTTAAGATCTTGTCTGCTAGACAAAAACGTTGGCTTTGTTAACATGTGAAAATCAACAAAAGAGAATAAGATCGAATTCTAATAATTTTTGTAGAAATTAAAAATTTCCTCCAACCCAATTACATACAGACCCATTAAGTAAATTCATTCCAATGTCCCAAACCAACCTTTTCTAATAGTAATGCATCTGTGTAAACAGGGTCAACCCAAGGAATAAATAAATATTATTATTTTTTTTCCTGTCTCTTCCACAGTCACATCTGGGTATATTGGTAGCAAGCCAATTATCTATCTTATAAGACATGATATCATAAGGAAGGTTATTCTGTCCATTTGGAACAACTGAAAATCATTGTAATTTTATCTTGGTGCAGTAACTTGAGATGGCACAGTGTGGGTTATGAATATATTTTATTTTTTTTACTGGGAAGAAGAGATTATAGAGATATTGGTTATCCAAGAGAGACTGACAGGTGTTGATAGTTGCCAGGTCAATATCCATCTACTCTTTCCTTTAATATCAGAAAGCACTGAGGGATTGACAACAAGGAAACTTAAAACAACATCAAATATTTTATTGTCTCTTTTCTAGTTACATTGTAACCTTATGACAAAGTATCAGTCGTACAAGATATCATTCTCTTTTACCTCTATCTTTCTGCCAGAAATGTGGGCTTAATAGTGAGAACTCCAACAGCAATTTTTGCAACTGTGAATAAAAAGCCATGAAAACCTCTAAGATAGTTCACTTGACTTTCTTAAGATTCTGAACCAACACATTACATTTTTGCAACTGTGAATGAAAAGCCATGAAAACCTCTAAGATAGTTCACTTGACTTTCTTAAGACTCTGAACCAACACCAGAAAACACTCTCTGTAGTCTTCTTGTTAAATGAAAAATATGGTTAAACCACTTTTGACAGTCTACTACCTACAGCAAACTGTAAATCTTAATTGAAATATGTCCTCTCAGCTGTGCTTAAGCAACTGAGTCCTGAGCTTTTTAGGTTTTCAGTCTGAAAGAGTACACCTCGGGTGCTCTGAAAGGGAAGAGAAAGGACACCCTGTTCTCCATATAAATTAAAGAAGAGAAATCTGTGCATTTAAGTGGGCCATATAAAATTTATCAAGCAATTATCTCCTAACTCCTTCCTATCCAAATTACCTGATATGCTCTCCCTACTCCTTTATTCCACGTTACTGCCTTTTCCAGGATTCTGTATCACATCACAGCATGTCTTCTGTTATTTCCTTCTTGCAAGCTAGTTTTGTTTTCTCCATCTAAAAAAATCAACAATCATTGTGTATTTCAATTCCCATTTTCCTCAAATGCATTGATTCTTCTTATCTATTACTCTTTTCTCATACTCAGTGTCTTTGTCTTTATGGGGTTTGTACTTTGCTTTTCCCCATTCTTTACTGCCATTATATAATCAAATCTAATAACTTCTTAGAGAAAGTTAAAAATTCCTGCATAGCCACACGTGAACACAAAGTCACTGATTTTTAGCAAACCTATAAGATAGTCAGACATCCATTCAATTTCTTTTTAAGATTTTATTTATTTAGGGCGCCTGGGTGGCTCAGTGGGTTAAGCCGCTGCCTTCGGCTCAGGTCAGGATCTCAGGGTCCTGGGATCGAGTCCCGCATCGGGCTCTCTGCTCAGCAGGGAGCCTGCTTCCTCCTCTCTCTCTCTGCCTGCCTCTCTGACTACTTGTGATCTCTCTCTGTCAAATAAATAATAAATAAAATCTTTAAAAAAAAAAAGATTTTATTTATTTATTTGAGAGAGAGGGATGAAAAGCAGTCAGAGAGGCAGGCAGAGAGAGAGGAGGAAGCAGGCTCCCTGCTGGGCAGAGAGCCTGATTTGGGGCTCGGTCCCAGGACCCTGGGATCATGACCTGAGCCGAAGGCAGCGGCTTAACCCACTGAGCCACCCAGGCGTCCCTCCATTCAATTTCTTAACTGAGTCCCAAATGCATCCTGACTTCTAACCTAAACCTAAGTTCTACTTCTTACACGTTGTTATATGACCAAATTCTTTCAGTTCAGTATTTTGTAACATTTAAATATTAGTCAATTGATGCTTTGTTTGTGTATTTCTATGAAAATAATTTGAATACTGTAGATTTATTGTTATATTTATAGGTTTATAATCAAAGTTTCATCAGTTGAAGTTTTTGGAAATTTCAGATATAATGATTAACCTAAAATGATACTGCCTCAAATCCCTCTGATATCAAGGCCCAACTCCTGATCATAGCCAAACCTGTGGTGGATAGTTCCATGGGAAATTGCAGTTACTTAACACTGATAGGATCTCATGTTCTCTCTCTCATTTTGGAATGTCTCCAACACAACCCAAAAGTGTAGGAGAGTTAATGTCCTCTGAGGACAGCTCTCAGTGAAGTGGAAATAAGAACCATAGGTAAAATTGTCAGTTTTCAGGTCTTCATGAGGACAACTTAAAGAAGTTTCTCAGGACCTTTCAGTAAAAGCAAGCCTTCATTTTCTATCCACAACAATTATATCAACAATGTACCTCTTTGACAAAGTTGCTTCTTCACTGTATCACTTTCCCATTCTTTTCTACCTTGGATAATCTCCCAGATAAACTAACAGTACTCAAATCCTTTGTCCTACTCTTTGCTCTCAGGATAAATGGAGCCAAAAGACTTAGATTAATATCAAGTTCTGAATGGGATCTTAGAGCTATTTCTGTCCAGATTTTCATAAACATAGGGACCTTTGAATTATCAGGCTATAAATAAGTTCTAAATGGAGGGGGCAAAAGCAAAAAGTAGAAATTTTTATGTTTGATTTTTAATCATGATTAATTGACTTTATTGATTTTTAAAAATACTAACATTATAAAAGTGTGGATCTTTGTAAAACAATGTCTTAATGTAAGAAAGAAGTTGCATAGTCCTTTTGAGAATATTAAACCAAGTGTTCAGGTGCCATCTAATTTCTTGTTTAATCCAGAACTTTGGTGTGCATCATCTTGAGGAATAGGATTTTGAAGTCCAGACAGACTAACAGAAAACTGATCCAAATGTGTGTGTTTATATTTCTGCTTTTGTTGTAAAAATCAAAGTGTGATTGCTGGTTTAAAATGGTAAAACTAATAATGTTCATGGACTCGATTATAAATTTTCTAATTGTATGGGAAGAATCCAACAAAGATAGAATTAATTGATTTGCAAATCCTCAAAGAGCTACAGGATCAGGTAGTGGTATGTTCTGATTCAACAGCATCATAATGCAGCATTTTATATGTGTGGCTAATGGATATTTTCATGAATGTTTGCTAGCTAGTCAGCCAATACAGAGAAATATTAGGTAGGGTAATTACTCACAGTTGTGTTTAATATAATGAGAGAAAATTATCAAATGGCACTAATAATAATAATCCTATAGCAGGCTAAATAATTCAATGATAATTACAAGTATTAATCTAGCTTTCTTCCCTGATTATGACTCTGCTCTCCTTTATCATAATGGGAGTAGCACATTGTCTGCAATGAATTGTGAAAACCCAGCCTTGACTTTGGCAGTGAAGGCCTCCCATCAATTTTGATAGGTTAAAAGGATTCTGGTTGGTCTTGAGCAAATGTGTCAATTTTTTTATTCTGTGTGTGTCATAAAAGAAAGAAGCAATAGTAAATTCTTGCTGTTATTCCATGGAGCCAATAAAATCATACTGCCAACAAGAGGCTGTTGACACCATAGGTGTAGTTAACTGTCTTGAAATACTACGCCTGGAAATAAAATCCTAATATTTCACATAACCTCTTTTTTTAAAAGAAACAAAACAAAACAAAACAAAACAACTATACTGCTTACATTTAGGGCCCTGCTGTTGTGTAACTATTTTTGAACATGTCTTCTGTAAGTGTATATATATATATATACATATATATATATATATATATGTATATATATATATATACATATTTTTCTGTGCAATAAATTCATTTAGAGATAAATTTGGATTGCAAATTATTTTGGGGGAGGCGTGGTATTTGTGGCTAGTCTTACAAGTAAAAAGGACTAAAAGAAAGAAGAAAAACATTTTTTATTACAGCATATTTACATCTGTCCAAAGTACTTATCTACTATAATACTGACTAATGTATAATACTGTACACAAAGAAAGAAGCTAAATGAGTTATAATTCAGTCAGTGTATAGCTGGCCATTTTAAAACTTACCACTGAATCTTTCTGGTATGCAATGTGATATCTGGCAATCTGGTCCAGTTCATTACATCAGGTCATTTGTATGTTCTTATTACCATTTTGATAGCATAGCACATTTTATAACCCAGACATTTTACAATGGAACTATGATGCATGTATTTTCAAAAGTATAGACATACATGAAGCTATGAGGTCAAAAAAGATGAATGTCCGTAGTACCATATAGACTCAACAAATAAAAGTGTCCAAGGGTCTGAGTGTGACTTATGAATATTGTATAAGATTAGGCCAACATGTGGTTTTGATATAAATAATCTGTTCTTAAATTAGAATTACAATCGTTGAGTACAGTGTTGAAAATGGCAGATAGATTTTAGCTATCTTTGCTCACTAGGGAAAATGGAAAAATGTTTAGTTTGGTCAGATTTTCACTTAACTTCTGAAAAATCTTACGTTTGAGAGAACCCTTCTGAAATAAGAATCCTTAAAGACATAACCCCTTTGGCACAAGTTTTCAAGAAACTTGTTTGATGTTGTAGACAGTTCTATGGCACACGTACTGTTCTAGATGTTTCATGCCAATAATATGTAAGCCATACCAAGGCTACATATACATATAGAGATGTTCCTCAGCTTACAAGGGGGCTATGTACAGAGAAACACATAAAAAATTGAAAATGCATTTAATACCCCTAAACAATCAAATATCATAGCTTACCTTAAGCTTATTTAAACATACTCAGAACACTTACATTTGCCTGCATTTGGGCAAAATCATCTTAAGCAAAGCCTATTTTATAACAAAGTATCAAATATCACATGCAATTTATTAAATATTACATTAAAAAAAGAAGAATATATATATTCTATATATATATTCTATATATAGAATGCTTGTAAGAATATCAGGTGTTCACCCCTGTAATCTTCTAGCTGACTGGGAGCTGTGGCTCACTGCCGCTGCCCAGCATCACAAGATGGCACCATATAGAACAAGAGTTTCAGGTGGTAGGTGTTGTAAATTTTACCCAAACTGACATTGGTCAAACTCGTTTTTGTCATCATATATATCAAGTAGTTTTCTCGGGTTTATTTTTAGAATATCCTTGTATAATGAATATTTACACTGATATCTAGTATAAAAATCTTGCAATTTAACATTAGAAACATTAAGATATTGAAAATCAATCTATTTCTTTAATTCATTGAAGACATTTTTGGCTTGTTTCCAGTACTTTCTTACTGGTTAAAAAGTGAATTTGAAGAAGTCTGGATTTCATTATTATATGGCACTTTCCCTTTGATGAATACAAAGACGATATTCTATATTAGCTATCTGAGAAGAATTTATTTTTTTAATTTTATTTATTTGTAAGAGAGAGAGTGAGAGAGAGCACAAGCAGGGGGAGCAGCAGGATGAGGGAGAAGCAAACTCCCGGCTAAGCAGGAAATCTGTTGCAGAACTGAGTCCCAGGACCCTAAGATCATGACCCGAGCTAAAGGCTCAGGCGTTTAACTGACTGAGCCACCCAGGTGTCCCAATCTGAGAAGAGTTCTGTATGCTATTCCTATTAATATGCAGTTTAAAGTCTAGGTAATTAACTTAATATTTTAGTGGCTATTGTATAGATAGCACTATGTTCCAGGCAGAGAGTAAGAAAGAAATATTAAATCAACCATATTCTATGCATTCTAAATGAAAATAATTAATCAATCATAATAAATCCTTCTATTTATGGAATATCAACTTATAAGCTTTCCTCCATATGAACAATGCCAAATACCAGAATAAAGGGTCATCTAATACAAATAAAGGATAGAATTAAAGAATTCTGGTAAGCCATTTAATTTTGAAAAATGGTGTTCTATTGTTGCTGAGTTGTGGTTTTCCGTTACATAATATCTGATAAGTGTAGAAGTAACATGAGTGTTACGTGAGATGAGAAATGGTATATAATTAAGATATTTTTAAAAGTACAGATAAATACAAATTTGTAAACATAGCATTATGGAGGAGTAAAAATAAATGATAGCTACACACTCTAAAGTGAATAAAACTTGGAAAGCTAATAGAGAAGTAAAACAAGGACAGTGCAAAAAGTATGGTACATTTTTATGAAGTTCAAACAAATTCTGTGAAACCATAGATGGACTTAAAGATACTATTATGTATCAAATATTGTAAAAATTAAGCAAGGAAATAGCAAACATAAAACAACCAAAGCATACAAACTTGGGTAGATACAAGAGGTGTGATCATGTTCTACTTCATAAAGAGATGAGTTAATAGATAAATACAAGTAACTAGACTTTTTAGAAGTTCATAAAACGTTGCCTGTTATTTCTTAGTAATATAAAATATATGGTTTTCTAACAAAAACGTTTATCTTAAAAATATTTAAAAATAAATTTCAGGCTACTCCTAAGGTTATATTTACTTTTCCACTGTGGGAAAAGCTGGTTGTTGTAGTTGTAGTTGTTTGTTTGTTTTAGTCTCCTCCTAGTTTTTATTATTATAATGTGGAATGAGAAATGTTAGATTGAAAAGTGAATTATTTTATAGACAAAAATCATTACTTGATTCACCTCCTGGTACAGCAGATGGAACTCCTGAAAATATGCCCTTTTGCCTTATGGAAGAGTAACAGTTATGCTTACTTCTGAAACATACTTGGTGGTGGCCCTAAATAGTGACACCATAGTAAACATTTTGAATATTTGCAATTAATTTTTATAGTCATAGGGCTCCAAAAGGCACTGCAGGTATCTTAGCAGGTATTTCAATAAGGCTAAAAGTTGCCTGACTGTTTAAAAATATTAGCAAGGCACAAAACATGGCAGAAGTATTGTCCTCAGATATTATTTTTTTCCATATGCTCCTGATTTCACACATGACAAGTTATTTTTTCAAATATTTATTATAAAAGTTTTTATTTATTTATTTGACAGAGATCACAATTAGGCAGAGTCAGGCAGAGAGAGAGAGGAGGAAGCAGGCTCCCTGCTGAGCTGAGAGCCCGATGTGGGCCTCGATCCAAGGATCCTAGGATCATGACCTGAGCCGAAGGCAGATGCTTTTACCTACTGAGCCACCCAGGCTCCCCCATGACAAGTTATTTTGATAGATGTATATACAGTGTATTTTCCAGTTATAAGAAAAATGGTTCTGCTATTTTTAACCTTTTTTTAAAATTAAATAATTTTTTTCATTGAAATTTTATTTTTTAATGTTTTACTTCTCTTTTCTTTTTTTTTTAAAGATTTTATATATTTATTTGAGAGACAGAGATCACAAGTAGGCAGAGAGGCAGGCAGAGAGAGGGGGGGGGGAAGCAGGCTCCCTGCGGAGCAGAGAGCCAGATGCGGGGCTCAATCCAAGGACCCTGAGATCATGACCCGAGCTGAAGGCAGCAGCCCAACCCACTGCGCAACCCAGGCGCCCCAATGTTTTACTTTTCAATATACTACTTAGAATATAAAACCTATTCCATTTTGTAAGATGTTTACCATTTAAAAGCTGGTAATTTTCTCATTGTGTCTTCCCCTCACATTGCTTTATTTTGAATAAAAAATTTCACAATAAACATAACTGATGCTTTCCTTCTGATGGTCCCTCTGTTGGTCATATTGTATATGAGCCATGACAATTAGTTTTACAAAATTTATTGATGTTTGTTGATATGTTTTATCATAACTAATTTTCCCTCCCTTATCTAGATTCCCCAGCTTTCAGACAGGTGGACACTTCAATAAACCATACCCAAGGGATGTATCAAGTACTTCTTAGACATTCTCTCAGATCCTTGAGGTCTCATTTTGCCTAGGGATTTGCAATAGGTTCTGCCAGAGGCACCACTGTGACAACTGATGTCCATGGTCTATCTCCTGCTAAGCTCAAGAGGTCACTGGTTTCCAAGTTTATCTATACAATTAATGCATACCAGCAAGTTCTTTTTTTTTAATATTAACAAACTTATTTTAAAGTTTATATGGAGAGGCAAAGACTCACAATAGTCAACATAGTGTTGAAGGAGAACAAAGACTGAGGACTGACTTCAAAGTTTACCATAACGATTGGGCGCCTGGGTGGCTCAGTGGGTTAAGCCTCTGCCTTCCGGCTCAGGTCATGATCCCAGGGGCCAGGGATCGAGTCCGGCATTGGGTTCTCTGCTCAGCAGGGAGCCTGCTTCTCCTCATCTCTCTCTCTGGCTGTCTCTCTGCCCATTTGTGATCTCTCTCTCTGTCAAATAAATAAATAAAATCTTAAAAAAAAGTTTACCATAACGATAATTGTAAGCATGATATTGTAATACCACAGAGAGACTAGATTAAAGCAACAGAATATATATTATCAATTATATTTTATATTTAATAGAAAAGCAAAAGCAATACAAGAGAGCAAAATACAATCTTTTAAACAAATGGTTCTGTAGCAATGGTGAAGCTAAATCTAAAAATATAAAATAAAATAAATCCAGGCAGATATCCTACACTCTTCACAAAAATTAACTCAGATTGGATTATAAACCTAAACATGAAACATGTAGAAGGTAATATAGAAGAAAATTTAAATGACCTTGGTTTTCGCAATAACTTTAGCTAAAAAACACAAGCACTGAATTTAAAAATGTCTACTCTGTGAAACACAATGCCAAGAGAATGAAAAGGCAAAGCACAGACTATGAAAAAAAATTTGCAAAATACACATCTGGCAAAGGACTGTTAATCAAAAATACACAAAGACCCCTTAAAACTCAACAATGGGGGAAAAACCGGATTAAAAATGAGCCAAAGACCTTAGCAGATACCTCACAAAAGAAAATATTACAGATGGCAAATAAGCATATAAAAAGATGCTTCACATCAAAGGTCATCAGGAAAATGCAAATTAAAACAAAAAAGAGACACCAGTACATACCCAGAATCCAGAGCACTGACAACAGAACATGAAATGTTGGTGAGGATGTGGAGCAACAGGAATGTTCTTCCATGTGTATTGAGAATAAAGAATGGAAAACAACTTGGCAGTTTCTTACAAAACTAAACATATTCTTGCCAGATGATTCAGCAGTAGCAGCTCTTGGTATTTATCCAAAGAAGATGAAATCTATACCCACAAATATGTCTATAGTAGTTTTATTCATAACTGACAAAAGCTTGGAAGCAACCAAGATATCCTTCCATAAGTGAAAGGTCAAAAAAGTGTAGTACATGCAAAAAATGGAATATTATTTAATGCTAGAGAAATGAATTACCAAGCTATGAAAAGATATGGATATAAATATTTAATAAATATTTGATTTTAGGCTTCTACCAGTCTATCAATGTTATTAGTATATTTTAACAGTGAATGCTCAGCATTCATGAATTTACCTAATAAAACATTTTGGGTTCAATATTTTAAATACTTCAACCTCTATGATTATATTCCTAATAATTTTGAATTGGGGTAAATAAACCTTAATTTTTTGTAACTTGTTTCTTATTGCAAGAGAGCTCAATGAAATTTTAGAAAATAAAAATTTACAAAAAAAAAGTTTAGTTTACTATTGCCAAATAATTTAAAACTTTATCTTATATTCAAATACATATATTTTTCTAAATTGATTTATATGCTACTAAAACCAAAAACTTTTAGTTATACTAGATTTCATATCCTGCAATCAATGCCAGAAATCCATCTGGCAATGATTTGTCTTAAATAGAGTTAAGATGGGTGTTATTACAATGCAAGATGGAAACAAAGATAGTATAACAATTGGTGTTACATAACTTTTCCGTTTTGATCAAGTTACTAATCTACAAAAGGCTTTTATCAGTGACAGACTTGGGACTTTAACAAAACTTTTAAACTAGCATGTGCGACTCATTCCTAGAAAACAACACAATCAATAACACTTTATTTAGATTAAATCATGACTATTTCTCCATTTGAATAAAAAAGGTAGCAACCCCAATAAGTTTATTGAACATGAAAAGTTGAAATGCTATAATGCTCCTAAGGAATTAAATGATCCAGTCAAGAATAACTAAAAAAGGATATAAATTACCAAAGTGTTTGTATAATTGTAATGTACAACTGCCCATTATCGTTCCATAGTGTAGGCTTGTACAAGAACTCTATAAAAGAACTCCACTTCTAAACTGTGGAAAATATGTTACCTTTCCCCCTATATACAAATATTAAGCCATTCATTTAGCTTTTAAAATATCCACTTAATACAGGCTTTTTACACATTTGAACAGGCAGCAGGGCTCTATTCTTATCGCTTACATCTGAAGGATAGACTTCTAGCGTAAGAGGTAAAGCCCATAAAGGAGCCAAATAATAACAACAAAATACAGTTTAGTGAGCCCTTACAATCTGCCAGCTACCTTTCTGAGAATACTTCAATTAATAAAACATATAAAATACCTGACCACAAAGAGCTCACATTCTTTTGAAATATAATAGTGAAATAAACCAATAATAGAGGGGCACCTGGGTGGCTCAGTCCATTGAGTGACTGCCTTTGGCTTGGGTCATGATCTCAGGGTCCTGGGATGTAACTCCCCAGCAGGCTTTCTAGGCAGTGGGGTGTTTTCTTCTTCCTCTGCGCACCCTCCCAATTCTCTCTCTCTCTGTCTCAAATAAGAAAATAAACCAGTAATAGAATAATGATTGATGGTTGATGGTGATAAGTGATACAAAGAAATACAAGAAAGGTAAAAGCCATTGGAGAATGCTGGGATGAAAGTTAATTTTATTTTGTGTTGGGTGGTTATATCTCATTTATGAGATGTTATTTGCACAAAGACCCAGGAAGTGAAGGAGAGTGTTATACAAATATTAAAGGAAAAGATTGCTCTAGGCAGAGCAAGTAAGTATATAGACTTTGTGTGAACAGCTTGTCTGTTACTTTTGAGGAAAAGCAAGGAGGCCAATGAGGAGTTCATAGTGGTGGAGAGAGGAAGAACGTATTGATGTATGACCTTCTAGTACATTGAAACGCCTTCAGTTTTTATTTAATATGAAAGGGGAAGATACCAAAAGACCCTCAACAGCAGAATAAATTCATCTGACTTGATTTTTAGGTTAAATTGCTGTACCAAAATAAATTTGCAGGGAGAAAGGAGTGCAGTTTGTGTGGAAGTGGGGTTATCAATCAAGTCAATAATTCAGGAACATATGATGGTGTTTTTAGCATGCTGGGTGGTAATAGAAGTGGTGAGGTATGGTTTTCATTGTGTATATATTTTGATGGTGAATATTCTGGTGAACAGGATGGGGTATGTGCAGGACAGACATCAACATTTATTTTACCTGCACAAACAGAAGGGTGGAGTCTTCATTCCCTGATATGGAGAGAACTCTGAGTTCAAATGTTCTTTCTCATTAAATGGCATAGTGATGATGAGGATTTAGTCAGACAGTGAAAGAGAGCAGTAAGCATAGTGTTAAGCGGTAAGACATTATAATACATTTGAACATCAAAAAACGTTGTGTTGGATCATCTGTTTATGTGAGTAAATAAATAAATAAAGCTTCCTGGGGTTCTGATAGAGGTAAAGAAGACTGCTATATGATCCAAAGGGGCACGTGCACCAAATGTTTATAGCAGTAATATCCACAATAGCCAAACTATGGAAAGAACATAGATGTCCATCAACAAATGAATGATATATATATATATATATATATATATATATATATATATATATATACACACACACAATGGAATACTACTCAGCCATCAAAAGAAATGAAATCTTGCCATTTGCGTTGACATGGATGGAACTGGAGGGTATTATGCTTAGCAAAATAAGTCAACCAGAGAAAGGCACTATCATATGATCTCCCTGATATGAGGAAAAGGAGGTGCAATGTGGGGGGTTTGGGGAACAGGAAAAGAGTAAATGAAACAAGATGGGATCGGGAGGGAGACAAACCATAAGAGACTCTTAATCTCACAAAACAAACTGAGAGTTGCCGGGGGGGGGGGTGGGGAGGTTAGGGAGAGGGTGGTGGGGTTATGAACATTGGGGAGGGTATGTGCTGTGGTGAGTGCTGTGAAGTGTGTAAACCTGGTGATTCACAGACCTGTACCCCTGGGGCTAATAATACATTATATGTTAATGAAGAAGAAGAAGAAGAAGAAGAAGAAGAAGACTACTATAAATCAAATGCTATGGTTTTCAGCATAGAGTGTGTAATCAGGCATATTTTATTAAAGTAACCAAGTAAAATGATGGTCGAAAACTGGAATAACAGAAAACATAAAAATCAGAGATTTTAAAAAGAGATATGGGACAGTGTAGAGAATATAGTCAATGATATTATAATAGTGTTATATGGTGACAGATGGCGGAAATATTTGTAGTGATCATAGAATAATGTATGGAGATATTGAAAACCTGAAACCAATGTAACACTGACTATCAACTACACTCAAATAAAAAAATAGTAAAAATAAAACATTTTAATTTAAAAAGATAAAAAGAGGGACAAGAATTTGAAAAGTGAATTTCAAAAAGAGTAAAGATGAGGCTAAGACATACTCTGAACCTTGAGGAAAACACCATTTTGAAAATTCTTCCCATTTTGAGAAAACTCAAATGAATCAATACCATAAAAGAACCCATTTTAACTGAGAGATGTAATGAATGCTCAAGAAATAATTTTATGACAGGATAATTCTTCCCTATGAAACAGCATACAGAAACCCGGGGAAACACCTGGAAGCCAAATAAACTATACTGAAAATAAGAATTAGGAAAAAGATAAATGATGAAAGATAAGAAAATTAGACCTGCGACAGAGACCTAGTGAAGAGAATTTTTAGCTTGTGGTTTAATGTTTTTGAGGATAATCTAGAGTTCATAACTGCCTTGAGGCAGGCTGGTTGTAGGCAGTTTAGGCAGACCCCTAAGAGAGGCCTACTTTGGGCAAGTGGTGTTGGAGGAGGCCATTGGGCTGGACAAAGACAAATCCAACCATTTGACTAAAGTGTCTGTGAAGATGTTGAAGTCAGATGCAGCAGAGAAAGACCTGTCAAACCTAATCTCAGAAATGGAGATGATGAAGATGATTGGACAGCACAAGGACACCATCAACCTGCTGGGTCCTGCACACAGGATGGTCCTTCGTACACTATCATGGAATATGCCTCCAAAGACAACATACAGGAGTACCTGCAGGCCCAGAGGCCTCCTGACCTGGAGTACTGTTACAATATCAGCCACAATGCAGCAGAGCAACTCTCCTCCAAGCACCCGGTATACTTTGCCTACCAGGTAGCCTGAGGCATGGAGTACCTTGCCTCCAAGAAGTGCATACACCAAGACCTGGCCACCAGGGAAGTGCTGGTGACAAAGGACAACATGATGAAGATCTCAGACTTCAGCCTTGCCAGAGATATCACCACATCAGTTACTATAAAATGAGAACCAACAGTGGACTGCCTGTGAAGTGGATGGTCCCTAAGGCCATGTTTGACCAGATCTACATCCACCAGAGTGACTTCTGGTCTTTTGGGGGTGATCCTGTGCAAAATTTTCACTCTGGAAGCCTCCCATATCCTGGAGTGCCTGTGGAGGTGGTTTTCAAGCTGCTGAAGGAGTCATTTGATGGATAAGCCAATAAGTGCACCAGAGAGTTATACACAATAATGAGGGGTGGCTGGCATGTGGTACCTTCAAGCTGCTGGTAGAAGACCTGGATCATACTGTGGCCTTGACCTCCAACCAGGAGTACCCGGACCTGTCCTTGGCCCTGGAACAATACTGTCTATGCTTTCCCAACACCCAAAGCTTCACCTGCTCCTCAGAGAAGAATTCCACCTTCTCTCATGTGCCGTTGCCCGGGGAGGCCTATCTGCCCTGACACCCAGCCCAGCTTGCCAATGGTGGACTCAAATGACTAGTATCCCTATTACTCCTGTCCAGATTCCGTCATAAGCTGTAACCCTTACCCCCCACCCTCCCTGCAAGACTCACTGCCTTCTCCTTTGTCCCTTTCCTACTGGCAGGAGCCAGCTGCCTACCTGAGGCCTTCACCCCTTGAAGTTCACCTCTCTTCCCCTTCCTCTTCCTCCTCCTTACAACCTGCTCATGAAAGAAAGGAACAGAGAGGCAGGTACTTGCTCGTGGCTACTTCCTTCCCTCCCATATGTTGGACCAAGACCCCTCCCTGTCATCTGGTACTGCCTAGACGTCGAGAGAGTTGGAGATGAGGCAGGCCAGTGAAAGCTGTTGGAGCTTTCCTGGTTTGGTTTTGTCTGCTTAGCATAACATGTAAGACTGAGTTCTGGTGGCAGGGACCTAGTCCTTGGGGCTATAGCACTAGCGAGGGGAGGTCAACTGCTCTGGGCCTTGGCTAAGAGCAAGCCCTGCTCCAGAGATATGGTGCCAAGGGCTTATCAATTTTGATACTAATTTGCTTTGCTGACCAAATACCTGGTATCAAAAGATGGGAAGGCAAAGACTGGAAGCAGTGTTGTGACCATGGGGTCCAGCCCCAAACTATGAAGAAAACACAAAGTGTATAAATCTGAGTAAGTATATATTTACACACCTTTTTAAATAGGTTGTTATCAAAGATTTAATCAATGGGTAATATGCTCCTCGTGGCTGGGAAGCATCAGTTGCCATATATTAAAAACAAAGAAAAGAGGTGTCTGGGTGGCTTCCTCCAAGAAGTGTCCCTTCTTTTCAGGTCATGATCCCAGGGTCCTGGGATGGAGCCCCACATCAGGCTCTCTGCTCAGTGGGAAACCTGCTTCTCCTTTTCCCTCTGCCCTGCTTATAGTTCCTCTTCCTGTCTCTCTGTCTGTCAAATAAATAAAATATTAAAAAAAAAAACAAGAAAGAAACAAAATGTTTTTAACAGGTCTTTTTTTTTTTTTAATTTTCTAGGGGTGCCTGGATGACTTAGTTGTTTAAGCAGATGTTTGCCTTTGGCTGAGGTCATGATTCCAGTGTACAGGGATCCAGCCCTGCATGGGACTACTTGCACCCCAAGGAGCTTGCTTCTTCCTCTCCCTTTGCACATGATTCCCCCTGTTTGTGTGCTTCTTCTCTCTCTCTCTCTCTCTCTTGCTGTCAATAAATAAAATAAAATCTTTTACTAAATAAATAAATTTCTAAACCTACTTTCAGTTTAGGTCCCTTAACAAAAATTGCTACTGCTTCATTAAAAAAAAAAAAGATAATTTAGAAAGATGCTTCCAGAGTTAAAAAGTTGTTTTGTTTCTTTGTCAGGATTCAATATAGAAGTGCTTTAAAAAGTAAAAGAAAAAATATGCTATATTAACTCTAATCACACTATAACTTTGGTGGTTATATCAAGATAATGAAAAGTGATTTTAAAGCAAATTTCATTATTAGACATAAAGATCAAGTCAAAATTACAGAAGAGTAAAAGGATGAATTCATCAGGGAGTATAATAATTCTTTTTTTTTTTTAAAGATTTTATTTATTTATTTGACAGAGAGAGATCACAAGTAGGCAGAGAGGCAGGCAGAGAGAGAGAGAGAGGAGGAAGCAGGCTCCCTGCTGAGCAGAGAGCCCGATGCAGGACTCGATCCCAGGACCCTGAGATCATGACCTGAGCCTAAGGCAGCGGCCTAACCCACTGAGCCACCCAGGCGCCCCGGGAGTATAATAATTCTTGAATTTTAATACGTAACAACAGATTTGGGGATATATAGGGAAAAACTAAGAACAAAAATCATAACTTCTACCTTGGACGACAAATGGAAAATAATTTCAACACACTTATTTTAAGATTACATAGACAAATGGTCATCATATTGGTAAGATATGTAGGACTTGAACAAAATGATCAACTAACTAGATATGCTTGATATTACATTACAGTAACTGAACTAACTGAGGTCAGTCTTTGGTGAATCACAGAAACAGGTGGAGTTGTCAAACAAAGGAATCTTTGTTTACAACATACAAGGAGTTCACAGGGAATAAGTTCCAAAGCCTTGACTGTTTGAACAGGAGAGAGATTTTTATTTAGTATTTAAGATGAATACTCAGAAGGGAGAGTTTTATTATCCCGTGTATGGTTGGTCATAAGGTTGTGGATGCATGCACATCCACATATGTATTTGTGCAATATGTATTGCATGTTCACCTGAATGAAGCTTGTATTCCACCGAGGGCAGAAACTTCAACGTTAGAATAAAGCAGAGGTAACTGTTGGACAAGGGAAAGGAACTCTGCAGGCTTCAAGAGCAGATAGAAACTAGATGGGGTCTTGGGCTCATTTTCTGGGACAAGGAATGAAAGGCCTTGATTGCTTTTGAAATAGCACTAGGAGTTTTACCACTGATTTATTGTCTCAATAGCTTAGGCTATTTCCTGGTCTGGTGGTGACTGTTAGTTTTCCCATTGCCTTGTTCCCTCAAAATCCTTAGGAGTGAGGTTTTTGCATTTCTTTGTAAGAACCTCCCAGGAATTTTTGGAAGAAGTGTGCTGGGGCAAGTACACAGGTGGGGTATAGATCATTGAAAATAGCTGGGGACAAAAAATGACTTTTCTTATGTCAGGAAAACTATATCTCTTCTTTAATTTTCTAGGAACCTCTAACTCTTTCTGCTGATGTTACCAGCAGGCATCTGAGATATTACTGATTGTTCTCTTGAACCTAAGGAAAAGGAAATGTAGAAAGCAAAAGACAAAACTTTAAAATCTATCCTGCAACTCATCAATTCACTGCAGCCACCTCTCTGTCTTTCCCTTTCTCTTTTTCTCTCTTTCTCTTTCTCTCTCACTTTCTCTCTCACATACGCACAACACACGCAAATCGACTTAAACCAATTTTTAATTTTCCCTATTCCATTTTAATATACTTGAGGTATGATCATTTTCTTAGTAAATACAAGGAAAAAAAATCTAGGATTCCATCATTCTGTGTGATTAAAGTATTGAGGAATTTACTTCCAATAGCACTTATAAAAACATATTTTATTTAAGGAATATTATATAATCAGGTGCCTGCATTTTTCTTATTCTCTAACTAGTGTTATTTGGCAATTAATATTTTGTCAATCAATATTCCCCTATACCTGAATGTGTGGGCAGTGAGAGATGAGTTAGAGGCAAGGATGGTGAACACTCCCAACAACTGCAGACTACATATATCTTAAGCCATGATTTTCTTTGCAAAGGTCAACATTGATAATGTTCTAGTCATACCTCCGTGTATCAGGAAAGAAGTAGCATATTTCTTGAAAGACACAGCTATCAAAGCTCCATTGAGAAACCATAAAGATGGAGAAGGGATTTGCAAATTAAATATCTGATAATGGACATCTACTCTGATTATTTAAAAATGAATAAAAATAAAAAACCTTACTAATAACCAAACAGAGTATCCAATTTTACATGTGAAGGAAATAATGGAAGAGACATGTCACCAAAAGTATATGGATGGCTTATAAGCACATGGCCAATTTCTCAACATTTAAACATTAAAGAAATAAAAATTAAAATCATAATGAGACATGCTTACATATCTATTAGAATGGCTAAAATTATAAAGGCTAATTGTACTTGGTCTGAGCTAGATTGAGAAGCAACAAAAAATCTAAACTGTTGTTGGCATATATCATGATACAACCACTTTGGAAAATAGTTTCAAAAATTTTTAAATGAAAAATATGTTGCAGTTACACAAATAGCCATTTTATTCTAGGCATTTAACCAAGAAAAACAAACCCTATGTTCATACAAGGACTTGTATGTGAATTTCATAGCAGCTTTATTTTTAAGAATTGAAAACAGTGGAAATGTTCATCAATGTCCATCAATAGAGCAAAGACAATTGGAGATTCTCAAAGTAATGATGCTGAGAAAAGAAAATCCAGGCAATGAATAGTATATACTGTGTGATTCCATGACTACAAAAAATCTAGAAAATACAAATTTATATATAGTCACAGTCATCAAATATATGGTGTGATTTTAGTGCCTTCTTCTGTGCTCCCATAGCTTCCTACACTTGTATCTCCGAGCATTTGTTACACCATGTGAAAATATGAACTCTTTCTCTTTATTCTGTCTTACTAGAATAAGAATCCTTGAAAGTTTATGGACAATTGAACTCTCAGTTATTAGCAGAAATTCTATCACACAGTAAGTTTCCAAATATAAAAGCCAGAGTTTTACAATGACTTCTAAGCTTTTACATGATCTAGCCACTCATTTAACCTCTGTGACCTCTTTCCCTGCTACTCTTCAGTCACTCACAGTGGCCTCCTTGCTATTCCTCAGATATGCCAGGCATGATCCAACCTTATGGCCTTCAAGATAGCCAATTCCTTTGTCTGGAGTGACCTTATTGCTGATAGTTCTGCGCAAATTCATCACCTTTCCATACATTTGTTCAATTGTCAGCTTCATTGTAAGTACCCTGATCTTTCTATTAAAAGATTTAACTCCCCATCCCCTGCCTAGCAACCTTGATTTTTCTCACCCTGATCGAATTTTTCTTTTTCCCCATTGTACTCTTCCTTTTTGAATGCACTATGCCATTTTTATTAAGGTTTATAGCTTTGAATTGTCTCACCCATTAAAATAAAAGTTCTACAAAGCCAATTATTTCATTTACCAGTGTAGTCTGAAGTAATATCTGCCATATAATAGTTCAGTAGACAACTGGTAAATTTCAAAATAAATTAATGTTGAGAGTATACTGAATTTCATAAGTCATTTCAATATTTTTTTCCAAAAAATAAACTACATAAAACATACTTTAAATTTACTTTCAAAATATTTTATAGCATATAATGGACAATATACATAAGCCTAAAGAAACAATCCTATAATTAACCATTTCATACCTACTTAAAAACTGCATAATACCACACTCTTAGATCCTCTTTGAATGCTCTAAAATAACCCTTCAAATGAAATACATTTTAAAAACTCACAGAAATCCACTAGATGTTTAGAGGCTATCAGAACTTTACAAAAACCTTGAAGGGGTAAAGACTTGAAAATTCTTTAGAGAGATTAGCTCCCTAAGGCATTATTCCTACACACATTTTCCTCCAATCAATTAAGACTGATGGATGAGGGGCACCTGAGTGGCTCTCTCATCACGTGGGTGGTGGGTTAAGCCTCTGCCTTCATCTCAAGTCATGGTCTCTGGGTCCTGGGATCCAGCCCCACATCGGGCACTGCTCAAAAGGAAGCCTGCTTCCCTCCCTGCTTGCCTGCCTCTCTGCTTACTTGTGATCTCTCTCTATCGCTCTCTTTCTCTCTCTCTGTGTCCAATAAATAAATAAAATCTTTTAAAAAAGGCTGATGGATAATAAATTATGAAAACTGCTCCCTCCAAATGATGCTTCTTCATAAGGATTTAAGAATTTAAAATTGAAACTTGACCGTAGGATTTATCTTATAGAATAACATCAAGTGAAGGCAGTTATTATTAGTTCTGAAGTATTTGTGATTCTGAATTCTTGGCCTCATTAGTAAATTTATTTTTAAATTCTCCCATGGAGTGGTGATTGGCCTTCAGTCTTTCATTGATATACATCATTGGGTCAAATGAGATGTGTGTGCCCAGAACTATATATAATCTTTTTTGTATTTCACTGGAGATGGCATTTCTGAGTTTTGTTCAATTGAATTTGGACAGATGTTTTAATAGTCACTTCTAGAGTTGGCCCTGGAGAATATCTTCCTTTTTTTCTCTTCCCGATTCTCTGAAAAACCCTGACTAATTCACATTATCACAGTAATATCACATTTCAAGTTTTTCCAAACACTAAAGCTGCAAAATAGAAGGAAGCTACTCAGAATGGAATACTATTATGAATGATTGAGAAAGAAAACATTATTATAATTAAGCTACCAGGTTTCAATGTATTTTATTGTTGCTTAGAAAATCCTAGCATACCCAGACTTTACAGAGATTTGATGATCCTAAGAAGAGCTGAACTCATGGACCAAAATAACTATGCACATAAAAAGTACAATTACTTACCTAAAAAATATGATGTGGTTAACTTTATATGCCAATCCAAGTGTTATGGGAACAGGAATTAAAAAAATAGCTTAGGGGCGCCTAGGTGGCTCAGTGGATTAAGCCACTGCCTTCAGCTCAGGTCATAATCTCAGGGTCCTGGGATCAAGTCCTGCATCAGGCTCTCTGCTTAGCAGGGAGTCTGCTTCCCTCTCTTTCTCTCTGCCTGCCCTCTGTCTACTTGTGATCTCTCTCTGTCAAATAAATAAATAAATAAAATCTTAAAAAAAAAAAGAATGACTGTACTTTTAAAAAATAGCTTAAAAGGAGCGCCTGGGTGGCTCAGTGGGTTAAGCCGCTGCCTTCCGTTCAGGTCATGATCTCAGGGTCCTGGGATCAAGCCCCACATCAGGCTTTCTGCTCAGCAGGTAGCCTGCTTCTCTTCCTCTCTCTCTGCCCACCTCTCTGCCTACTTGTGATCTCTCACTGTCAAATAAATAAATAAAATATTTTTAAAAATAGCTTAAAAGTATATGATAAAATAATGATATACATATACAAGGAAAAGAAAGATACTATACTGTGAATATAAATTAAGTGAAAATTGTTGAAATAAAGAATACAATAAATGGAGACTAAGATGAATATAGCTGTAAAATGAATAAATGAGTTGGGAAAAACAAACAAACAAATTAATGACTTCTGCCCAAATACAGCAGAAGAAAAAAAAAATAAAGAAAATATTTAAATAAGTACTGAGATAAATTTTGGAGAATTAAAGAAAGATAAAAGATACCAGACTTAAAATGATGCCAAACACGAGATATCAGAAACAAAACAAAACAAAACAAAAACTACACACACTAAAAACCACTCGTATACATTATGGTGAGTTTTAAGAATATCAAAAACAGAGAAGAGCATAAATGATGCCCAAGAGAAGAACAGATCACCTAAAATGTACAAGAATAATACTGACAGCACAATTCTCAATAGTAATAGCATATAAAGAGACAGCTGGGAGTTTTTATAGATGGAAAAGATATTTGAAACTAGGTATTATACATCAATCCAAATTATTGATTAAATTTGAGAGCACAGTAAAAATACAATGAAGCATGTTAGGTCTTAGAACATTTATCACACAGAGACACACATTTTGGAAAACTTCCTTGGAAGACAGCTCAATTGAGATCGAGAAAACAGAATTATGTACTCAAAGGCACATTTTGAAGGAAGGATTGAATATAGTCTGCACTGCAAATATTCTTTAATCGTATGTTCTGAATTTCCTAAATTTAAGAAGTATTTGTTCAAATATTTACCTTTAAATAAATCCTAGGAGACTTTTTCTTGGATTCTGGAAAATCAGTCCATTTGGATACAAATCTTTTTGTCACTGATGGAAATTTTGATAGCCCTTAACTGTGGAATGCCTAATGTATTGTTACAGCAATTGTGATTTGCCAATACATGGGTGATGTGTGTGTGTTGTGTGTGTTTATTTTTATTTTTGATGGTTTAACTCTTCTATGAGATTTTTAAGTAGACATGATTTTAATAAATTATGATTTGTTGAAATTTATCTGAGGTTATATATAATAAAATGAAATTTGTGTGAACTAAAGAAGTGCATCTCCATTTTTTTTTGTTTTAAGAGTAGACTGGTCTTTAAAAATTGTCCAAAGAAGTACATTATATTCATTATTAAATTTGATAATATACTATAAAGTATTTATGGTCATATTGGACCATATCAAATTCTACTATTAATTCATATTAATAATTACCATAAGAGGAAAAAGGGATATTTTTCAAAATAAAAATTAGCGTATTTTTCAGAATATGATATAGTGTTATTCACTGAACTGAGGGAACAAATGTCAAAGTCTAACACAGTTTACAGAATGTTTTAACATAAATTGAAATTTAAATCTGACCAAATTTCACAGTTTTAAGTAAAATGATAGCACTTTATATCCTTGAAAAGTGGTAAGTGACCCAAAACATGGCTTAGAAAAACAAATTTAACACTACACTAGTCTGAGATGGTTAAGTTATGGTACAACTTGCCATTGTGTATCATCAAATGGTATATTTTTTTCTTTTGGGCTTGTCATTATATTTTATTTTAGCCATTCTGGTAAGTGTGTAGTGATATCTCAGTGTCATTTTTTTTTAAAGATTTTATTTGTTTATTTGACAGAGAGAAATCACAAGTAGATGGAGAGGCAGGCAGAGAGAGAGAGGGGGAAGCAGGCTCCCTGCTGAGCAGAGAGCCCGATGCGGGACTCGATCCCAGGACCCTGAGATCATGACCTGAGCCGAAGGCAGCGGCTTAACCCACTGAGCCACCCAGGCGCCCTCTCAGTGTCATTTTAATTGCATTTCCTTGATGTCTAATTGTGTCAAAATATATTACTTTGATGTTTAATGCTCTGAGCTTTCTCAGTTCAGGACCATGAAGCCACTTAGGAAAAATACAGTTGCAGAGGCACTCATAGACCAACTCTTATTTCGAAATAAGAAGAAACATTACTACCCATTCCAACAAAAAATAGATTTGTTATGCAGCAGGGATTTTATAAATTACCTGACACAACTTATATAGTAAGATGAAATGGGACAGGCGGCTTCTTGCAGCTATATACAACATCATTTTAATTTCAATTTTCAGTATAATTTTTCCAAGGTATACACAGAATATATATTTAATGTAAATTGTGAACATTTTAAACTCTGTATATGGAAATTAATCAATTTTAAGTTTATAACAATCAAAATTAACGGAAGTTTATTTTAAATTAGTTAGCTTTCTCTGCATTGCAAGACAGAATAATCAAGAATTGGTAAGAAAAAAGTAATCTCTGTAAAATTACCGGGGGTGCATTATAAAGTGTTCGGTAACTGATCAAACTCACAATTTGGATTGAATGGCAAGTGATTTTTAAAATCTGGAACTCATTGTCAATTTTTTTTTTCTTCATTGTGTCTTAATAATTTACTGTGTTCATTTGCATGGAAGTGAAGAAAAATGCATGACATTTCATCTCAACACTAACACCTTTAACTGGCAACTCTAAATGTACTTTACAGCAGTGTAACAAAGTAAAGATCAATGATGTTTCATGAAATATCTGTTATAATTCTCAAGGAGATAGGGAGTTTGTGCAAAAATGCAAATCACTTTGCGACTAAACACATTGTTTATTTCAGCTAATTTTAAGAAAATATGCTGAGAATCTCTCAAAAAAGGAAGCAATGATTTAGGTTTGCCTTCAAACTCCTTATCTAATCCTGAACCAACAGCACATAGTTCAAAGAGCAACTAATTTGAGTAGCTCCAATTTACACATTTCCTAACAATGCTTAATTTAGTGGAATTTCTGTACAATTATGTTAATTTGATGTAATGAAAGACAAAAGTTCAAAAAGATCATCCTTAATTTATATAGATGCCAAACTCTGCATTTTCTGAATGACGCCCAGGAACGTATTTTCAAAAACAAACAAACAATGCCAGAACCACTATTAGGTCATCTCTAGGCAGAAAGTGACTCAGAGCTTACATTACTCTCTCCCTGAAAGTATACTGTAGGCACTGAAACTACTACCCTGAGTCTGTGCTATCAAATTCCTTAAGTTAGAAAGTTTTAAAACCCATCTGTGTGGGAGTAATTCATTTACAGATAGAGATTTGGTTGTTTATACATTTTCATACTTGATTTTTAGGGTGTAATAACTATGTTTTAAAATTCATGGTGGTTTTGAATACTGTTGGATAATTGAGCTAAAATGGTATATCCATTCCTCCTAAGAAACAGAAATTATAGAAAGGTAGTGCTTTTCAAATCTGACATCTTTGAGTCATTGCAGTTTCATATAAATGCAATAGGAAAAGTGTCATTCATGTTTATGATATTTTCTATAAATAAATTAGAATGTACTGGAGGCCTGATATAAAGTGGGATGCCTAAACTTCAGTAAGATCTTGTTTTCAATTCAAAATAAATTTTATTTTTTATTTTTTTATAATGTCCCTCAATTTCAGATAAGCACCCCCATAATGTCCACTCCGGTTTTTTTAAGATTTTATTTATTTTATTTGACAGATAGAGATCACAAGTAGGCAGAGAGGCAGGCAGAGAGAGAGGGAAGAGGAAGCAGGCTCCCTGCTAGGCAGAGAGCCCGATGCGGGGCTCGATCCCAGGACCCTGGGATCATGACCTGAGCCAAAGGCAGAGGCTTTAACCCACTGAGCCACCCAGGCGCCCCCAAAATAAATTTTAAATTGAATTATGCACCTCTAAGTTCAGAGACAATAAACATCAACCAACACAATTAATAAGTTCTATTTCTTGAAATTTCGGGAACATTGATAGTCTCATCTCCTGGAAGAACAACAGCTAAAATTTTAGGTCATGGATTCCTGCTAAAATATCACTTTCCCAAAGAAAATTAATGTTAGGAATTTTCATTGATTGTTATTGATCATGAAGAATATAACAACCACGATAAAAAGAGTAGGAAAAACATGATATCTCATCTGTAAGGGCATGTGGAAAGTAGGAAATGCTAATATAAATAACTACCATTATTTCCTAAGTTAACATAATACAACAGAACAAAAATATTTCAAAACAATGTTTTCTTTTTTTTTTAATTTTATTTATTTATTTGACAGAGAGAGATCACAAGTAGGCAGAGAGGCAGGCAGAGAGAGAGGAAGAAGCAGGCACCCTGCTGAGCAGAGAGCCCAATGTGGGACTCGATCCCAGTACTCTGAGATTATGACCTGAGCCGAAGGCAGCGGCTTAACCCACTGAGCCACTCAGGCGCCCCCATAACAATATTTTCTAGGCTCATTCTGATAACTCTTTTCTACATTCAAATTTAAAGGTTGAGGCATGTGATATATATTACACAAAAAACATCCCAAGGCATTCGTTAAAAAAAAAAAAAAACTCTTAATAAAGAACAAATCCAAAGGAATTTCTTTTCTAATTTAATTAACAAATTATGAATTGACTTACCTATTTTATCACAGTGTATCAGGCACCAATAATATTTTTTAATCGTCACACCTGATGCAATAGTTACCATCTTTCAAACATACTGATCACGAACAAGCAAATAAACAAGAGCACCGTAGCTTAAGATCTACCTGCATAAATATAGGTTACTTCAGACAATCTCTTCACCACAACATAGCAATGAATAGAAATCATACATGCTCTGTATGGACATACAGATGAGATAGAATGGGATGATGTTAATATATGCAGAATCTTTATTAATTACATTGTAAACCATAATATGGAAAAACAGAATACAATTTTAGAAATACCCAGGTCACCATCATTGTTTTATTTTTATATGTGTAGATAAGGAGTTTAATAAACAATCCATGAATATTCAACTCCTTATATTTTGAAAATTTTAGCAAAAGTAACAAACCTAGCACCTAGAAAATTGTACCTATCTGCAATATACAGCTTTGCCAGCATGGTAGAAGAAAAGCAAAACAAAATAAGTAAGAAAAGTTTAACATTTCACAAGAGATTTGCTTTTATTTTTTTATTTTTTAATTTTTATTTTTCATTTATTATTTACTTCTATTTTCTACTTTATTTTAATGAAAATGTCATGACCATAACATAAGAGCAGAATTAAACCAACATGAGAAATTATTTTTTCATAAGTTAAAATAAACTAGCTTGGTGATTAATTCAAAATTATATTACAAACTTCAGTGTTCTTGCAGTAAGTATCACTGCATAAACAAATCAGTCAGGAGTCATAAACTAATGATGATTCTAAATGTTATTTAGAGAGACATTCTGTTCTTAATATATTTCAAATATTCTACACAAGGCAAAGTGGATCCAAGTAATCTGTAGGCAAAATAAGATTTTAGAGAAGTATATATTTCCAACAGTATTTATAAAATATTACCTTTATGTAAGGCATCATCCTGGACTTTGTGGAAAACACACAAAGGAGTAAGAAGTGGCCCTTCAAGAAACATATACAATATCAAGGTTTAACATGAAGCAGCATGTCTTCTCTAAGTAAAAAAAAAAAAACATTGTACCAACTGACTTTACTGAAACTTTATATTTATTGCTCTCATTTTAGGTCATAGTGTCCTTCTGCATGCAGGCTGCTATAACGGACATGATATAGACTTAATAGCTTATAAAGAACAGGAATTTATTTCTCACAGTTCTAGAACGGAGAAGTTCAAGATTAAGGAATGGGCAGATCCAGGGAGAGCCCACTTCCTCATAGATGGCTATCTTCTCACTGTAAACGTACATGATGAATGAAGCAAGAGAACTCTCTGGGGTCTCCTTTAAAAGGACTGTAATCCCACTTATGACCTAATCACCTCCCAAAGGCCCCTATGTTTTAATACTAGCACTTACAGAGTTAGATTTCATAATATGATTTTGGGAGACATAAACATTCACACCATAGTATATATAAACAAAAAAAGACACAAAAACAACAAACAAAAAAATTATTTTAACTACCTATTATTTTCAACTACATAAACTTTTAATTTGTTTCTATATAATATTAAATAACTCATTTGAGTGATTCACTTATATCCAATGCATCTGAGTGCAATTAAATTTGCTTACCCAGCATATCCAGAAGCATATTTCTTCAGACTATCCCATTCCCCACCTTACAGGATTTACCACAATTAGAAGACATGGGATAGAGGATAGATAGATAGATGTATACATAAACACACTTGTACATACCCATATGCATATTTTTTCCTGTTAATGATACTCATGCAAATAAAATTTAAGCTCAAGGAAACCTGTCTTGTGTGTTACTTAATATCCAGTTTTTAGTCAACATCCAAAAACAAATAATCCAATAAAACCATGGATAGAAGACATGAACAAGTGTTTCCCCAAAGCACACATTCAAATGTTCAGTAGATACATGAAAAGATGTCCATCATCATGTATCATCAGGAAATTGCAAAGCAAAACTAGAAAGAGATACCACCTCACACCTGTCAGAATGGCTAAAATCAACACTACAAGAAACAAAAGGTGTTGGAGAGGATGTGAAAAAGTAACACTTGTGGGGGCTGCCTGGGTGGCTCAGTGGGTTAAGCCTCTGCCTTCAGCTCAGGCCATGATCTCAGGGTCCTGGGATCAAGTCCCACATCGGGCTCTCTGCCAGGCATGGAGCCTGCTCCCTCCTCTCTCTCTCTCTACTTGTGATCTCTCTCTGTCAAATGAATAAAATCTTAAAAAAAAAAAGAAAAAGTAACAATTGTGAACTGTTGGTGGTGATGCAAACTGATACAGCCATATTTGAAAACAGTATGGAATTTCCATAAAATTTAAAAATAGAAGTCCTTTTTGATCCAACAAACCTGTTGGTGTGTATTTACCCAATGAATATAAGAAAACTTATTCAAAGGGATGCTAGCACCCCTATGTTTATAGCAGCATTATTTATAAAGCTAAGATATGGAAAGCGCCCAAGTATCCATCAATTGATGAATAAATAAAGAATAAGTGGTATGTATATACAATGGAATATTATTCTGCCATAAAAAAGACTGAAATCTTGCCATTTGCAATAACATGGTTGGAACTAGACAGTATAATGCTAAAAGTGAAATAAGTCAGTCAGAGAAAGACAAATACCTTTACTCATATATGGAATAAAAGAAACAAAACAAACAAGCAAAGGGGCAATAATAAGACATAGAAAGAGAAACAAAGCAAGAAACAGACATTTCATTACGGAGAACAAACTGATGGTTACTTGACGGGATCTGAAATGAGTGATGGATTAAATAAGTGATGGGGGTTAATTAGAGCACTTGTCATGATGAGCACTGAGTGCTATATGTTATATTGTACACATGAATCTAATACAACCATATATGTTAACTAACTGGATTTCAAATGAACATTTTTTAAAATCCCAGTTTTTAGCTCACATTCTGGCTTACAAAAGGGATTTAGTCAGGAATTTGGAGATTAGTTAATGAACAAAAAAGGGGTGAACAGGCAGTTGTTAGATAAAATTACTATCCTTTCTGGCATGATCTTATACCTTTTATCTAGAAGTATTTTTAGCACTTTAGACTCTTCCTATTTTACTTTGAATCATTAAACAAAAATTTCCTCAAAGGACCTTAGACTCCATCCAATTTGAGCAACAGTTTGAGAGAGGAAATGGTGTCCAGGAGGAAAAAAAAAAAAGATGAAACTACTATTGTTTACTAGTGAATGCATAGTTCTTCCACAGAAGAAGCTCTAAATGGTCATGGCTCCAGCTTTATATGTGCTCAGTCATATGTTCAGAAGTAGGTAACACTATCAAAAAATATAAAGCATCTGAGATTATTTTCCCTTATTTGAAAGCTGGTGTATGAGTCTGCCGTAGTTTCTTGGGTGTTGATAGAAGACGCAGACTCATGTTTCAGAAATAATATAGTTTATTATTCACAGCAATAGAGGTAGCCAGAATATTAACATTATTTGTGTGTGTGTGTGTGTGTGTGTGTGTGTGTGTGTGTGTTTGTGTGTGTGTAGGGATGGGAGTTATATATCAGTTCTGAGCCTCAGTTCCCACAAGAAGAATCAAAAGAGAGGCAGATAATATTTGCAAACACAACAGGTTAAGTTAAAAAAAAAGATACTATTTCTGTCTTCCAAGTCTATTCAATACAACCATCTTCAAAGGATGGCCTAGAACAAATAATAAATGCAGAAATGTAAGCAACCAATTGAAAAGTGTCTCCCAAGAAACACACTTTGAGAGTCTTCATTTGACAAAAATACTATAGGATATTACATGGATCAGGTGCATTGAATACTGGAAGGTTAAAATTACAAGGGACCAAATATTTTTAAGCAGTTCTGGCATCCAGTAGAGTTCAAATAGGTTTTATAAGATTGAGGAAAGAAGCCATCAAAACCTGGGCCCAGGGGCACCTGTGTAGCTCAGTGGGTTAAGCCTCTGCCTTCGGCTCAGGCCATGATCTCAGAGCCCTGGGATTGAGCTCTGCATCAGGCTCTCTGTTCAGCAGGGAGCCTGCTTCCCCCCCCCGCTATTTGCTTACTTGTGGTCTCTGTCTGTCAAATAAATAAATAAAATCTTAAAACAAAACAAAACAAAACAAAAAATCCTGGGCCCAATTTTCCCAAAAGTATGATTCTGATTCTAGTCTCTATGATGTTATCCCTTGAAGACAATGTCTCTAATTGAGTTGAATTAGTTTACTAAAGAGCATACCCCCATTTGTTGTAGGAGATGAACAATATGTAAGAGGCAAAATGCCACATGGAAGCCACCTTGTCTTCAGTGGAACATAGAATCAGTTCCTTTGGGATGAATTTGTTCCACATTTGACTTCCCACTTAAGGGAAAATAAGAGTGCCTTCTAATAGATTTTAAATAGGAAATGACAACGGAAGCTTATACAAGATTATAAAATGGGAAATTTCATTTAGATAAGCAATCATTTCAAAGTCATCTTCTTAATATTACAGACTCTTCACATAATCATAATTTTATTTTGGTATTATATGGTAATTTCAAATATAGTAAATATAAAGAATTTACCTCTGTAATTATAGCGAGTCTGGTCGTAATTTAATGGCAACAAATCTTCAATTTAGAAGTATGGTCTACCAATTATTAATACATTTGGAAATGGTGTGTCATCTTCACTCCACTTGTCTCACTAAAACAGTGAGCCAAAAAAAGTAGGTCCAAGCTGTTTACTATGGTCAAAATGGGTTGCTTTTGCACTTGGTAAAGAAGCAGTCATATTTTGGAAGAAAAACTGAGGCTATTAATATTTTCAACTTATTTTCAGAAAAGGAAAGAAAGGATAATCTAACCTAAAGCCAAAATCTTACACAAGGTGGCAGGAGAATGATCTTTTCCCAGATAAAGGGTTTTTCATCTTAGCCATGTTAGGAGGCAGAAGAGATGAGACATTGTGGACTTGACTAACGTTTGTACACTGTTCAAAAAGTTTTCAAAATAATGTGTATTATTTTTCTTCTTTTAGTTGAGACAAAAAAAAAAAAAAACAAACCAAAAAAAAAAAAACACTAATGACCTTACTCTTAAAAGGAGGTAAACAAGAAACTAGCAAAGATTGAGTGTTAGGTATTGTCCCTCTCCTTTTTTTTTTTAAATTATGTTATGTTAGTTACCATACAATACATCATTAGTTTTTGAAGTAGTGTTCCATGATTCATTGTTTGTGTAAAACACCCAGTGCCCCATGCAATATGTGCCCTCCTTAATACCCATCACCAGGCTCACCCATCCCCACATCCTTCTCATCTTTAAAACCCTCAGTTTGTTTCTTGGAGTCCATAGTTTTTCATGTTTCATTTCCCCCTCCAATACCCCCACTTCATTTTTCCTTTCCTTCTCCTAATGTCCTCCATGCTATTCCTTAGGTTCCACAAATAAGTGAAACCATATGATGATTGACTTTCACTGCTTGGCTTATTTCACTTAACATAATCTCCTACAGTCCCATCCATGTTGATGCAAAAGTTGGGTATTCATCCTTTCTGATGGCTGAGTGATATTCCATTGTATCCTTGGATCACATCTTCTTTATCCGTTTGTCTGTTGTAGGGGATCTTGACTCTTTCAACAGAATGGCTATAGTGGACATTGCTGCTATGAACACTGGGGTGCATATGGCCCTTCTTTCCAGTAAAATAGAGCTAGCCTATGACCCAGCGATTGCACTACTGAGTATTGACCTCAAAGATACAGATGTAGTGAAAAGAATTAGGTATTGTTAAAGCACAAATGCAGGGGATAGAAGTTATGGTACAGAAGATGGAAGGGCAACCATATGGCAGAGTAGAATAAAGTAGCTCAGGAAGAAATTAGTCATATCCAGATATTGTAAGGCATGTGGGGTTGGCAGGGAGAGCATGAGAAATCATGAGAGAAGAGAGAGAAAATGGACCAGGCAGGAGAGGTTTATAACATTTTAACATCTAAGGTAAGCATATGCAAAGCAGAATAGGGAAAGAAATAAAAGTTTTTATAAGACTCAATACATAAGGAATAACGTGGAGGACACTGGGAGATGGAGAGAAGTGTGCTGGGGGAAATCGGAGGGAGAGACAAACCATGAGAGACTGTGGACTCTGAGAAACAAACTGAGGGTCTTGAAGAGGAGGGTGGCAGGTGGTTGGGTGAGCCCAGTGGTGGGTATTAAGGAGGGAATTTATTACATGAAGCACTGGGTGTGGTGCATAAACAATGAATTTTGGATCCCTGAAAATAAACTAAAAGAAAAAAAAGACTGACTACAGACATGGACCTCAGTGTAACACAGATATGGAACTCACTGTAATACCAGCCACTTCCCACCGACACACACAGACTATGATAATAATAAATAATAATGCAATTAAGAAAATTTCCTGCCAAATAATTTTTCCTCTTTTTTATTTTTATGATTATTATTTTTATTTTATTTTTAAAGTTTTTATTTAAATTGTAGTTAGTTAAAATAAGGTTAATATTACTTTCAGGTGTACAATATAGTGATCAACACTGCCATACAATGGCTTAAATAAAAAAATGAAAAAAAAATTTTTAAAGATTTTATTTTTAAATAAAACCTCTACACCCAAGGTGGATTTCAAACGTACAACCCCACGATCAAGATTTACATATTTTACTGACTGTTCCAGCCAGGCACCCCAACAAATAAAAATTTTATAAAATTGTTGAGTTTGTGGGAGTCTCATTTGCTTAGTCAGTTAAGTGTCTGCCTTTGGCTCAGATCAGGATCTCAAGAGTCCTGGCATCGAGCCCCATATTGCTCATGCTCTCTCTCTCTCTCTCTCTGGCTTTTGCTCTTAAATAAATAAATAAAATATTTTTTAAAAAATTGTTGAGTTTGTTTAACTAGTTTTAAACTAGTAGACAGAGATGAAGATAAAGTATGATGTAATGGCACGGAAAAATACAACTTACACGTTTTAAAAAAAAATGTGCAATGCAAGTTACCTCACTTCTTTTATCACCACACTGGGACTTTCCCTACTGAGTTGTTGTAATGTAAGGACCTATTTTATATTTTTATATTTTAGCAAGAGGCTTTCATTGAGGTTAACCCTTAAACTGTCCTTGTTCCCCTTCCCCCAGGGGATTCACTTAAAAACAAGTCCTGGAAATCAGCTCCAGGTAACAAAGCCCATATACAAGGGTGGGTCAGGCCAGGTGGAGACATCAATCAGCGGGAGGGGGGCGGTGTTTGCATATTGTCTCCCTAGATACTAAGGAGTATGCCCCACTCCTCCGACCTTTGGGAACCTTTTTTGCACCAATCCTAATCAAGGTGTAATAGGCTGGGTCAAATGTCTATACTAGGGTAAATTGAACCTCAATTGGTCACCTAGCCTCACTGTGGAGTTTCCTGTGTGTGTTAAAATCTCATTGGTCACCTGTGCGTGGCCAGGCCTGACTGCATGGCCTTTGCCCTTAAAAGCTAGACTGTGAAACAGCAAAGGGTTGCCTTCTCTCATAAGAGGTGTGGCCCCGAACGTTCGGTTAGATTCTTGATGCTTGGCATGAAATAAAGCTTTGCTTGACCTTTGCTTTACATCAGTCTCGCTCCTTTAATCATAGACCCATTATTGGGGCATAACAGTATTAATCTTAAAGTTATAAGTCCACAATGCATCCATCATCCATTCTACCCCTTAACATTCCCCTTTGGACAGACCCATGATCTAGAACAAGCCTTATTTTATAGTGCCTTGTAGGAGATTTTTGCTGCTGCCTAAATTGCCTACTTTCCTCTCACCATTACCACGGAAATTGGGTCCACTGAAACAAAGGGGTAGTGTAAGAAATTAAGACTTCCATAAATCTCTTTAAATAATAAAGTATAAGATAGTGATACCTTTTTTTCTGCCACATAACCAATTCTTGCAAGAATAAGGTCATATAAAAGAATTTACAACACATGCTAGCATTATCCTACTGGACCCAGACCATTTGTATGTTTCTCTGTCTCTGAGAAATGTAGTTATTTACATGACTGAAACCTAAAAATTGTTTGATATGACCACTAATATCACCTACATTATTTTAAAGCCTGTTTAAAGCTTCTGTAATACATAGGCTTTGTAAACACTTATTAAGCATCTTGTATATATCAAACACTTTAAAAATCTCTGCTTAAAAAAAAAAAAAACTCTACCTCAATGGAACTTTGAGTCTGAAAAAGATACAGGCAATATACAAGGCAACAGATAGAATAATTACATATTTGATTATATACTCTGAGGATGTCACATTAAATTGATATGAAAATGATCAGAAGGATCTGGATTTCTTGTCAAAATTTTTTGCCTTAAAAAGAAATTGATATTTAGGGAAAGTTGTTACTGAAAGAGGTCCTGTGTCAACCAAAAATGTTAAACCATGATCTCGCTAAATTTTCCAGTTGTGATTATTGCTTTGTTTAGCTGTCTTCTATTAAGACTGAATTTAGTAATTCAGTCTCAGATTTCAGTAAGTCTTTTTTTAAAGATTTTATTTATTTATTAGAGAGAGAGAGGGAGGGGCAGAGGGAGAGGAAGAACCAGACTCCTTGCTGAGCAGGCAGCTGATGCAGGACTGGATCCTAGTACCCTGGCATCATGACCTAAGCTGAAGGAAGACACTTAACCAACTGAGCCACCCAGGCACTCTAGACTGTAAACTTCTTAAAGGTAAAAAAGTTTATTCTTCTAGTAGTTCCACAGACATTTCTAACATCCATAAGAAAGCATGTACTGATGTAAAATGCCAGCAAATCAAATTATTTAAAAAAGAAAAAAAGAAAGAAAAGATATATCTGGATAAAGAGAAAAACAGAAAATCTAATAATACATTGAATTATTAGAGCAAAGAGTGGAGGAAGAGAAAATAAATATGAAATAGAGATTTCCACTAAAAGAAAAAAATTGAATAAGGCAGGAGATTTAGAAAATTATTATGACAGACTTGAGAAAAAAATAAAATAGGAATTTTTAGAAAATAGCAATGAATGAAAAGGTAAATTGTTCCTACCTCTATAATATTAGCTGTTTGTTGTTGTTGTTGCTAATTTACCTATTTAATCTAATAAACAAAGAAAGGTTTCATTTAGGGATAAGGTTTCTCTCTCTATATATATATTTTTTCCATTTAGGGATAAGGTATATATATATATACATAGATATATATGTATATATATATTTTTTAATTTTAATTGTTGGAAAATGTGTCACAGAATGTGTTTAAACTTTAAGATACAGATGCAACATGTAATGAACTGCATTGTTTGAACGTCTAATTTGTAAATGCTGTTAGAGGAAACTTGGTGGAAATGTTCTTATGTGCTTGTGTTTCTGGAACTAAGTATATTTATTAATAAGGAATAGTTTAAAATTATGAAATGACCAGGAGTGGACAATTTTCCTAATCCTATCAGCTCTTTGCAGCTCTTTTATTAGCCCCCTTCAGGAATATCAGCTTTTTTATCTAATTAAATTTTATATTAATGTGCTTTTGACTTTTGGCCTTTCTCTTCCTTCTGTTCTTTTTTTTCCCCTAAATTACATGTTTCTGTTTAACAGCTACTATCAATTCTTTGATATGAATTCTCAACATCAATTTACTAACTCCAGAGATGAAGGAGCATCAATATTTAGAAGCGAAGAATACAAAGCCTTGGGCATCTGGATGGCTCAGTCACTTAAGCATCTGCCTTCGACTCAGGTGGTGATCCCAGGGTCGTGGGATGGAACCCCAGGTTGAACTTTCTACTCAGCTGGGAGCCTACTTCTCCCTCTCCTTCTGCCTGCAGCTCCCTTTGCTTGCGTTCTCCCTCTCTTTGTCAAGTAAATAAAATAAAATAAAATAAAATAATGTAAATAATACATTTATTTATTTATTAAAATGCAATTATTACACAATACATAATGTATTGCATAATTATAATAATGATTAAATAATTTATTAAATATTTATATTAAATATATCAATTTAATTAAATAAATATTTTTAGAATTTAAAATATTTCAAATTTAGATTATTAAATATTAAATCATTAATTTAATAAATAAATATCTAAACATAATTAAATAAAATAATTTATTTATTAAAATGAATAAAATAATGTTGTCATTATCTCAGCATGTATTTTTAAATAGTCTAAAAAAAAAATCTAATAAAGTCTAAATACATTGAGTTCAGATATTTATACAAGTTAACCCAGACACTCAACCCATAGTTTCAAAACTTTTGTTTTTATCTACTACTCAAAATACGATTTTAATGTATTTATTTGTAACTTTGACATAGCAAGGAAACTTGGAGGAAAAGGAGACATTTGCTTTTAATATTTGAAAATTATTTGGTGATTTAAAAAAAATAAAAACCTTAACACGTGAGCATTTCTTCTTAAATAACACTGTGAAGTTTCTGAGTCGCATTCTATTAAAAGTGCTGATAAAATGGCCTCAGTTACTCATTTAAATTATCAGCTGAATGGGTAACAAATGAAGTAGAGAGCTTTTTAATTATTTATGAATGTATTGCTTGTGGATGGAGTGCCACATAGAGTTACCTCTCTTTTTGGCTTTGTTTTGTGAGCAGCAGTGGAATCTATGAATGAGATTAAACATAAGGACATTCACAGAAATTCTTAATGAACTTCTGGGGAAGGGCAATAAGTGCAAGGAAAAACTGCAGCAAGACTAATTACAAATTTCAAGTGGTCATCGCTTAATTATAGAAGCTTTTAAGTTCAAGTAATATATCTTTTTCATGAGCCTATCATATTGTATTAATTACCACAAACTGCACTCTTGAACACTTATCTTTTCACATATTTCTTATTCTTAGTACTTAAAATTACCCTTATGATTGATAAGTAAATGGATTTTACAGACAATGCATTTATTTACATAAATAAATAATGCTGTTTATATATATAAAAACAATTGAATGTGTTCAATGAATTTTTTTTCAAATTAACATCTTAATTCTACCACATTAGTTACAAATAGATATAGACTTTATAGATTCATCAAATATTTTATTCTCAAATTTATATGTCCTTTGTGAAGTAAATGAAACTGTATATATTAAATATAATCCTATCACATGTAACAGTTACTAGTGCATCCCAGGACATACATAGGTCAGGTCCTCCTCAAGGCATCACGGATAACTGGATTTAACTTTCTATCCTAGGAGTCTTCTGTATATTTCTGTGGCTTTTATACTACAATCAGGAGGAAGAATTCTTTTGCTAAAAGCTTCCAAATGACTATGCGAGTAGATTATTTGTAGACTAGTGATATAATATTATTGTTTAATATGTGAAGCATGATAAAATAAAATGCTATTGCCATATTTAATTTGTTCAGTAAAGCATTCATTTAGTTATCAAGCATTCATTTTCTTTTTTTAAAGATTTTATTTTTTTATTTGACAGACAGTGATCACAAGTAGACAGAGAGGCAGGCAGAGAGAAAGGAAGGGAAGCAGGGTCCCTGCTGAGCAGAGAGCCTGATGTGGGGCTCTATCCCAGGACTCTGGGATCATGACCTAAGCAGAAGGCAGAGGCTTTAACACACTGAGCCACCCAAGAGCCCCAAGCATTCATTTTCTTTATACAGAAGAGATAGAACAATATTATATAGTAGAAAATACAGTAAATAATCTAGAAACCTTGATCATTTTGTTTTGGCAATTTTAGAACCTAAAATTAGCTAAAGCTCAAGTGCAAGTTATATTTGTATCATAGGAGGAAAAGTTAATTAAAAGTTTGTTTATTACCATAGTTTAACACTTCAACGAAATGATAACGAGTCCAAAATCAATGAATATATGAAGTATACAATAAAAACAATAATCTTGAGTGTATGTGACTCACTGTAGGTATTGATAGGCTAGAAATCAAAGGGAAAGTATCTATAGGGTTTGTTCAGTTCCATGCTCATCAGATTAATAGGCTTTCTCATATTGCTTCCTTCACCACATTAATTTGTCTAATGAAGTTTTCAAGAGTTAAAGACAGTGATAGGTTCATGGCTGGAGAGAAGGTACAGAATCTAAGATAGTTCAGCAGTGCTTATTATTTAAGAGAAAGACAGCATGGGAGGTGAGGGGTATATCATACATCCTGTTTTCACTCCCTTTGTGGAGCACCTACCCTGGAGGTCATGTAATAATAACCAATGACCAAAAAACAATAAAAAAACCCAAACATCCATGTGGAAGTGCCATCCCTGCCTGGAGATGAGTAGACTGCTCAAACAGATCCTGGGCAGGCATCTCAGCCCAGGCCTGTGTTGGGGAAGCTGGTTCCTGGCTTTGGGCTCAATCTGGAAGCCAGCAAACTGACGGGAGAGTGCAGCCAGGGTTAACAGGACTGATGATCTTTTTGCAGCCAGGCCGCGGGTGGACACCCGATCAAGGAGCCAGGCTAGGAGGCTGCCCAGCGCCAGCGCTGGTCAAGCTTGCAGCCCCCGGGGCTTCCCCCGCGCCCCAGCCAGGGCGGGGCCTCAGGAGGGAGGGGGCGGGGGCGGGGCAGAGAAGGGGCTTTGCTAATTGCCAAAGCGAAAAGGGAGCTGGCGGAGGACTCAGGAGGGAGGGGGGCGGAGGCGGGTGGAGGGCGGCGGGGAGAAGGCGCTTTGCTAATTGCCGAAGCTGGAAGTGAGCTCACAGAGGATGTGGCTGAGAGTCTGGGAGGAGGTGGAGGGGCTGGCGGAGGAGGGGCGGGCAGCGCCGCTGTGCTGTGCTGCGGCCCAGTCGGGACTGCAGGACCCACCGGACTCGCTGCCCGTACGCTCCCATGTGAGGCTCCGCTGTCCCGCTCCTGCTGCCTGCTGCCCCTCCCCGCCCCAAGGCTTCTCCGGACCACCCTCTGCACAGGGGTAAAGTGACACCGCGCCGCGCCCTCACCTGGAGCAGAAAGCGCGGACCCGACCTGGGGGCGAAGAGGGGGGTTGTGGAGGCCCAGCCTCCCGCGAACCCCAGGGCACCGGGACCACCCCGGACGCTGCGCCAAACCCGGGTCCTCATGGGGTCGGGCTGGGGACAGCGCCTTGCGAGGTGCCCCCCGCCAGCAGGCACGCTAGCCCCCATCTTTCCGCAGCCCCATGCGCCCGTGCTGAGGACCCCCTTCCCTCCCCCGCCGTGGCCCCGCTGCTTTTGTTCTGGACTTGGGATCCCAGGTGGAAACTAGTCCCTCAGACCTCCCTGGCAGCAAGGAGGGCAGGGAGGGATTCTTGGTTTCCTGCCCTGGGTCCTCCTCTCTCCCCATTCACAAGCCTTCTGGCTTCCCTTTACTCTCCTCCTTGTCAGTTTTCTGAAATGGTTTTCTTCTGCATGTTGACCCAAAGAGCTATTTCATGAATGAATATACACGAAACTGAGTTGGAGCCCACCTGTAGAGGCCTTTCATTAGAATGGTCTCTGGTTCTAGCCTCAGTTCAGAATACTGCATGTACCTGAGGACCAAGTCCAGATGTTTCTTTCATCTCTGACTTGAATTTGAAATCCTCCTCAGACTTCAGCTTCCAGGATTTCTCCAGTCCTTGCTCTCCCACTGTCTTGCTGGGGATCCGCCATGAGTGTTGAACACAGGAATGAATGAATGATATATACCCCAGACTGCTGGGGCTTTGTCTTCTTTTGCTGAGGTTGGAAAGGCTTGGGAGAGACCCCCTGTATGCAGATAGAGAGCTGCATGCAATTGCTTAGATAAACGTGTTCCCCACTTAATTGCTTGGGCATTGAACATTTCGCCCTTAACCAGTGGCTTGAGCAGTTAGGAGGAGACAATCTGGAGGTGAATCAGAAGATGGCTGAATCCACATGGTGGTGGTCTGGGTTTGGGAGATTTTCCTGGAGATTCAAAGGAAAGATATAAATTCTTCCAGTGTGGAGTGGTAAACATTTTATCGATCGGAGATGGAAAATAAATGGTCTGGTTAAACTTTCCCGCCCCCTCAAAACCCATTATTTGAAAACACAAAAAGGGAAGTGAAGGGAGAAATCCTCCCACTCCCATTCCCACTCACCTCCATAGCCATCTCCTCTTCCAAGAACCTAACAGACAAGGTGCCAAGAAGTGTTAGGTACCAGCAGTGGTCTCAGATCTCATTCAAGAATCATGGTGAAAGGCTTTCAAATAGATTGTGGGGGAACAGGGATCCAATTAGGGGGGGACAAGTTTAAGGTTTGCCTGGTCCCCTAAAAATTAATGGCACTAGAGAAGATGAGCTTTGGGAACTATAGCTTAATGGATACAATGTGTTAAAAGCTTCAGTGAGTCATGGTGGGAAGAGGCCAAGAGGGTAGCAAACACAGTCTTAGATGATGTTATTAATAGCACTACAGGCTCTAGATTTCCTGTGGTGGTGTTCTTGGCAAGACCAGCCTGGCCAAAGTGGATACTCTCAACCTGGAACAGAGGGTCTTGGAGATGCCAGCACGTGAGGTATGATGAGAGGGTAAAATGATAGGAGGTGTCCTTTGGAAGGACTGACTCCTTGACTTTAAAAGGGAGAACCCAAATCTGTAGGTGAAATCTTTCTGGCTACAAAGAGTGCCAAGGCCTCCTAAGGTCAAGGTCTCCTCGTCACTTGCAAAGATGTCGAAGAACATATTCAGACATTTCAAAGATGTCCTCATATCATTGGTTCCCACTCTGGAATTCTATCAATAAGGTGAGAGTTCCTGTAGTTGAAAAAGAGATCTAAAAAGACTTCCCTTTCTCATGTAATTTCTGTAACCTCCAGGACACACCCACCTCCCCCTTCCAGCTCTGTAATGAAGCCACAGCTGGTGCCAATTTGTGGAACTCCTTAAAGGCTATTCTCCCTTATATACCCCGGGACCAAGTTCCCATGCTCCCTCACCCGATTTCCTGCACTCACCTCCCACCTGGTGTGTTCACACCTGCAAGTGCCTTTTACCAACCCCTTTGCCAAAAGGCAGCCAGAGTGACCTTTCAAAGACCTATCAGTTCCTGGCATTTGTCTCCATAGAAATCTGCACTGATCTTCTAACAAATTCTCAGTCCTCCAAAGGCACCCATAATCCTCCCATCAGTCTATTCATACCCCTCCAACTGACTGATGCCTGTTCTGCCCCATCTCTCTGCCCTTCAACCACACTGCCTCCTTCTTCCTGTGGAGACCTCTCATGGCACCTGCCTCCAAGCACAGGTGATTCCCATTGATGGGAAGACCCTCTTCTCTCCCCCATCTCCCCACTCCAGTTACTCCCACTTATTCGTGAGCTCACAAGCCCCATGGTACACACTCTCCATGCAGCCTGCTCTCTCTTTTCTAGCACTGGCCTCCGTTTCTAGCTGTGCTTGTGTCATGGATGTCCCTCCCCAGCCAGCCTCCAAGCTCTCCTTCCCTTTAGCTCCAACACCTGACACAGTGCCTGGCACGTAGTAAGCCCTGGCTAGCTTCTAAGAGCCTCACTGAGGGACTGAAAGCATTTTAAAAATGTCACCACGTAGGCTCGAACCTGTAGGCAGAAAAAGCTTTGCCTGGATTGACATTTTTGAGACGTATTCGTCAAGTTGGATGTGTTCACTGACTTTACCTTGTAAAATTAAAAAAAAAAAAAAAAAGGACCTCTGTATCGCTTCGCATCTAAGGAAGGCGCATGTATACTATTAGACCACGTTATGAGCTTAATGGAAGGAGACAAGATGTTTTCGCTAAGAAAATGTATAAGACTGTTGAGGTCAAGTGGGAGGAAACAGTCCGTTTGTTGGAGCATTGCTATCTTACTCTATCACAGCCACTCATAAAAATCTGACACGGGGTGAGTCAGAATTGTCTGTCGGAGAGGAGTTAGATCTGGCTCATGTTCCTACAGACATGAAAGCCAGAAACGAAAAAGGAGGCTTTAAAAGCGTGGGTTGAGGAGGCGGTGTGGTTCACTGCGATGAGCTAAGTGCCCAGGGCCACCAGCAGACATGCTGGCCTGTGTCCGTCCTTTGTTCTGGGGTCCCTCTTGCACCATGTGGTGAGGCTGGTGGCTGGGAGAAGCTCAGGACAGGACCCGGTGGCATCTTATTTCTCCCACCCTCCTGTGGGCTCCAGTGGTCTCCAGTAGGTCCCAAGGGACAGCCTGCCTTCCTTGAAAAGCCCAGTAGCACTGGGAGCAGAAACTGGGGCCAAAGAGTGAGCACCCTGTTTGACAAGCTGGACCAGCCACCTCTTCTTCAGATGCAGGGGGAGCCCTGGCATGCTGACTCCTCCCTTCTCCCTTTCCCCTTTCCTCTTTCCTCCCTCTTTCCTTCCCCTCTCTCCTTCCCTGGTGGTGCCCTTTCCCAATGCCCACTTCATCCCTTTTCCTTTCTACATACCTGTCTTCTAGAGTTTCTTCTCTTTACTCCCCATTACTTCCCTTCATCTGAATCTCCTCTTTGGTCCCTTTGTCCCTGCTCTCTGCTCCTCCTCCCCTTCCCTGGCCCCTGTTCAGCTCCATACTGAATGCAGGCAGAGCTGGACTAACATGCTCACTTGCTTGCTCAGCCAACCTCCAGAGAAGTCACTCTTCGGTGGCCACCTTCCTGACCCCCTGGTCGCTTCTCCACTTGTTCAGATATTGCTCTGAAGTCTGAGGAGGACAGAGCGGGGCTGCCACAGAAGCAGGCCAGAGGAGAAACCAAACCATGTGTCCACACTGTCCCCCAGCACTGCTGCTCTGAGAGCTTTCGGAGTCCTCAACAGGGTTAAGATTTAGGGGCTTCTTCAGAACCGGGAGTGAAAACAAGCATAGGTCAAAAGAAAAGCGACGGCCCCCACACAAAAATAATAATCACAAATGAAAACTATGTTAACTCTGAAGTCCCAAAGTCGAAGAATTGCCTTGAATCTGTCACTAGAGAACACCCAAGGCCTCACTCTCTGGGTTCTGGGTGCCCTGGGAATGGCAGGAGGCTCTGACATGCACGTGGGGGTGCCGAACTATGAGGGCTAGCCTGCCCGCTGGCAGGGGGGGGGTACCACCTGTGGCGCTGTCCTGGCACGACCCCCTGCGTAGGGGGTGTGGCGCGGCGTCCTGGGTGGTCCTGGTGCCCTGGGGTTGCCGGAAGCCTGGGCCCCGACCACTCCACCCTCTCCCCCCCCCCCCCCCTCCTGTCCTGCGTTTTCTGCTTCAGGTGAGGGCGCGTCGAGGTGTCACTTTACCTGTGAGCAGAGGGTCCTCCAGAGAAGCCATGGGGCAGGGAGGGGCAGCAGGCAGCAGGAATGAGAACGGGACACTGTGGCCTCTGGGGCTAAGCTGGAGCGTGGGAGCGCAGGGGCAGCGAGTATGGTGGGTCCTGCAGTCCCGAATGGGCTGCAGCACAGCACCCTGGAGCTGTGTGCCCCTCCTTCCCGCCTGGGCAATTAGCAAAGCCCCTTCTCCTGGCCCCCCCCCCCCGCCCCGCCCCCGCCCCCCTCCCTCCTGAGTCCTCTGAGAGCTCACTTCCAGCTTTGGAAATTAGCAAAGACCCTTCTCTGTGCCGGCCCTGCCCCCTCACTCCAGGGGCCTGAACCCTGGCTGGGGTGCAGGGCTATGCCCTAGCATGCTGCCCCATTGCCAGCGCCTGCGCTGGGCAGACTCATAGCCTGGCTTTCTGAGCGGGTGTCCACGGGCAGCCTGGCTGCGAAAAGATCATCAGTCCTAAAGGCCAGCTGCACTCTTGGGTCAGTTTGCTGGCTTCCAGATTGCGCCCAAAGCCAGGAACCAGCTTCCCCAGCACAGGCCTGGGCTGAGATGCCTGCCTGGGATCTGTCTGAGCAGTCTCCTCCACTCCAGGCAGGGATGGCACTTCAACCTGGATATTTGGGTTTTTGGTTTGTTTTTTTGGTCATTGGTTATTACATGACCTCCAGGGTAGGTGCTCCACAAAGGGAGTGAAAACAGGACGCCTGATATATATGCATATGGCCATTCTAGAAAAATAGCTTGGGGTTCTCTCGGAAACTCGGCATTGGTCCTTGCACTATGGTTTAATAGAAAAGGGATTATGCACCAAGTTACTTAAATGAGCATAGGTTGAAATCGTTTACTGAGAGTAAATATTTTAAATAGTTATATTTTAACTAAATCTATCATCAATCATAAATCTATTACACGAAGGTTACAGGCAATTTAAAAGCAAGAGCACTCTCTTCAGGATTTTAAATAATCCCTGTCTGTCTTGGCACATGAGAATGCAAAGATAGGAAATGGTTTGTAAAAGATCATATAATAGCTTTTACTAATTCTATTTATTTGACATACAGAGATCACAAGTAGGCAGAGAGGCAGGCAGAGAGAAAGATGGGGAAGCAGGCTCCCGGTCAAGCAGAGAGCCTGATGAAGGGCTCGATCCCAGGACCCTGAGATCATGACCTGAGCCCAAGGCAGAGGCTTAACACACGGAGCCACCCAGGCGCCCCCAGATGAAATACATTTCTGACTTAGAAACTTCAGATAGAATTATTTTGTCCATGATGACAACTGAAGAAAATGTGTCATCCCTAAACCTAACCTTAAACCCTACCAACACTGAAACCTAAGCTGACCTTAAAGCCCAAACTAGAACCCTGAATCCCAAACCTGGAATGGAACCCAAAGCCTGTACCTGAGCCCTGGATCCAAGCCCTGAACCAAGAACCCAAACCCTAAACCAGACCTCCAAGTCATGAAACCTGAACCCAAATCTCAGCATGAAGTCAAACCCCAAATTTGACCTTGAACTTTATCCCATAAGCCCTGAGTCTTAAAGCCTAAATCATAAACTTAAAGCCCTAAACTATAACTCTGTTCCCTTGTCCTTCACTCTAAACCCTCACCCTAACACTAAACCCAAAGCCTGATTAGAACTCTGACTAAAACCTGAACCTGAACCCAAATTCAAACCCTTCACCACACTTTGCTTATGCACTTGCCATTGATGGATATTTGCAGTTTGTACCTCTTGATTCTTGTGAACATTGTTTGGGTTGGGGGCTAGGGTTAGGGTCTTGGATTAGGGTAGGGTCCAGGCTTGAGACCAAGTTGAGGTCAGAGTGTGGGTCTGCATCAGGGCCATGTTCAGTGACACTGTTTGGGTCAAGGACTGTTGTAATTCCACATTGTTTCCAATTCATTGTTCCTTAGCTATTTGGGGGGAAGTTGGGGGGTATTGGGCTCCATGCAGCTTGAATTTCCGGAATGAAATGGCATCAGCTGGACCCGGGGAGGGAGCAGGACCTTCCACTGAAGGGTGAGCTCCCACAGTCCTGCACTGCCTTCCACCGCCTGCAGAGGGCGCCAGACCCCAGCACCCGCCCTGAGCCCAGGCTGCACAGCCACAGCTGTGACCTGAGCCCTGCCTTTTCAGGACCCACTGTGGAGACTTCTGGAGAATGTGGGGCGCCTCCCACCCTGACAGGACAAGCTGAGGAGGGTGTGGCTCTGCATCCACACTGACCGGACCCGTTGTGGAGGACGCGCCCACACTGGCAGCAGTCCAACCTCCTAAGGACCAGACGCTGGAGGAGGTGAGGAGAAGTCCCTTAGTGGACTGTCAAGGGGTTCGTGGTCTCAGGACCCCACAGAGAAAGGGCGCCCTGTGTAGACACTGGGGCTTCCGTCGTTTTGTGTGAGGAGACGTGGCCTCCTGCTGTGCTGTGCGCGGGGCTGTGGGGTCCCCCCTTTCTGGGCTCCGGTGATCCTTGGTCCTTGTCTGTGTTTGTGTGCTCGCGGATTCGGTTCCTTGGGCTCCTCAGATGGTCTGCAGTCAGGGAGCGTCCCCCTGCTTTGGTGCTCGTGCTCTCCCCACCTCAGCCCTGCGGGGTCCTTCCCGTGTCCACACACACCCACTCCAGGCTTGCGCCTAGTCCGGAAATTCGGGAGCCAAAGTGAGGACTCTGTAGCCGGTTTTGGGGAGAGTAGGTATTTTCCCAGTGTGGGTTCTTCCCTTAGCACAGTGCCTCCCCATCTCCGTGTGTACCCCTCCCTGTCTGTCGTCATTGTTGCAGGGCTGTCACTTTCTTGGTTCAGGGGCCTCCTGGGTATCTTGCTATCTTGGATGCAGGTGTAAATGAGATCGTTCTCAGCAGTCTCTTTCTGATGGGTCCTTCCGAGCACCTAGGAGTGCCACTAATTTGTGCATATTGATTTTGTTCCTTGCAAGTTCTTGAATTTATTAGTTCGATTGGCCTTAAACTTAATCTGCCAGTTATTTGACCAGCAGCATGGGTTTAATTGGGAAGAGCAGAGAATGGCAGTCTGGGCTGAGCAAGCTAAGGTCCCATCACAGGCAAGTGCGAGAAACAAAGGAGAGGAACATTATTTCATGGAGGAGGAAGAAGTTGGGAAGGGTGCTTGAAGGAAAGTCCCTTGGAGAAAGGCAGGGTGATGGAGAATTCTCACCAGCTGAGCTGCAAAGCTCCTACAAAAAGTCAGGAGATGAACCTCCAGCTTCCCCTGTGGGGCCTAAAATTGGTGAGTCTCTCCTGTGGGGGATTGCAATGTGGGGTCTGTAATGGGCACTGAGCACCAGGCGCCCCCTTCCAGCCTCCCCTTCTGGCATCCCCAGTCCACTTTACTGGGGCTTCCCTTCCTGCTTTTGCACAGTTCTAACCAGCTTGTGGTGGAACGTTGTGGAAAAACTGAAATTCCAAATCCACTGCTTCTACTGCACATGAGATACAGGGGCCCATGATTTAATCCTCCCACGAGTCTCTTGCTAGCCCCACCTGTCCGTTACTCATTTTGAGAGTTGTTATTACCAAAGTACTGTAATTCTAAAAATTTCTGAATTAGCTGTATTATTTCTTTTTAGGTATGAAGTTAACTTCCAATTATATGAATTTAATATTTTGGTCATTGTTTTCTAATTTTATTGCCTTATTCTTGGAAAATATAGCCTGATATTTAACTCTAGGAATTTATTGGCATATACTTCTGGCCTAAATAATGGCCTGTTTGTGTAAATGTTCAACTTATGCTTATATACTTACTGAAGACTCTTGTTTTGGGGTCAGGATGGCTACATTTATTAATAGATCAGGACTATTAGATTCTCTAAATTTTGATGTCTCTTAATTTAATCTAATTAAATTATCAGTTAATGAAAGAAGTTAAATTTTTTATGTACTACTGCATCTAAACTTATCAAAGTCTTTGCTATAATTAGACAAGTATGTCATCCTGTTTTTATACCAAGTCTCACATTAAAAAAATCATACTATCTGAAATATTATTTATTTTTATTATTATTTATTTTTTTTAAAAGATTGTATTTATTGGGGTACCTGAGTTAAGTGTCTACCTATAGCTCAGGTCATAATACCCGGGTCCTGGGATAGAGCCCCGCAGGGGGTTCCCTGCTCAGTGGCGTGCTTCTCCCTCTCCCTCTGTTATTCCCTCTGCTGTGTGCATGTTTTTCTTTTCTCACTCTCTCTCAAATAAATAAGTAAAATTTAAAGATTATCTCTCTCAAATAAATAAGTCAAATTTTTTTTCTCAATGGGAGGGAGAAGCAGACTCTCCACTGAGCAGGGAGCCTGATGCAGGGCTCAATACCAGGACCCTGGGATCATCACCTGAGCTGAAGGCAGACACTTGAACCGACTAAGTCACCCAGGCACTCCAGCTGTTTATTTATTTATTTATTTTTATTATGCATATGTTTTATCTCTCTTTTCTACAAGTCTTTTTTTTGATCTTTTTACTTTTTTCATAAAACTGAATTATTTCAAGATGACTTGGTCATCCTCTTTTCCCCAACCTCAAAGATCATAGAGTATATTTTAACTGTTAAAATAATATTAGTATTTAAGTGCTGCCTACACAAATTAAGGCAAATTATCTGTGATCTGTATTCCTGAAAATATTTTTTTTATTATGCCTTCCTATGCCAATGACATTTTATAAGGATCTAAATGTTTCCATTTGTGATTTTTTTCAAGATAATAAAGCTATTACTTCATTCTTTTTTATATCTGATGTTATTTAAAAAATTTCTGTCAGTCTGATTCTTGTTTCTTTATTAATGAATTATTTTTTTTCTCTCTAACACTTGTGATTTTTTTTGTGTGTCTTTGGTATGTATGCCCTAGTTTGGGATTCATAGAGTCAACTCTAGTTATGAATATTTTCTTTCTTTTCTTGTATGTAAGTTTTAATCCAGTGTCTTGACTATTTTATGCTTGAGAAATAGATGTACATTAATATTCAAATATTTCTTTCCTTTTTCTTCTTTCATTTAAAAAAAGTCATTTATTTTATTTTATTTAAAAATATTTATTTATTTATTTGGAGTAGAGAGAGAGGGTCATGAAGAGTGGCTGATTATATACTTTCAATTTGGGAGGAGGTTAGGGATAGCACAAGCCTCCAAGGTATTTTATAAACAAGGTTTCCAGGACCTTGAGGGGGCTAGCTATTGTTAGGGAAAGGTCATTTATTACTATTTAGTAAAAACTCAGGGAAGAGACTCTTCTGATGTGTATCAGTGGGTATATGCTTGGGAGATGATTGCCAATGTATATCTTGAGGGCAGGGGTGGGGAGTAGAGATAAAGAAGTTTCCAAAGTAATTTTTACATGTGAAAGTAGATTTTCAGTATCCTGGGGGGTGGACTAAGAATGCTTTTTGCCCTGAGTGGATGTGTCCACATGGAAGCAGCTGAGTCCCCAGAGGAGCTTCAAGGACTTGTCAACAGGCTATGAGTAGTAAGGAAATCTAATTTCTTCTCTAGCTTTTGTTCCACACACATCACCTACATCTTACACCTCTTTTATATTGATAATTTTAATGCTTTGCTGGTATCCAGATGACTATATCCTTAAGTGACTTCTTATCTCTATTGAATCCATTACGTATTCTATCCATTGTATTCTTAATTCAACTAGATTACATATATTTAATCTATTAGTACCACTAGGTTCTTATTCTTGTTTTTATTTCAAAATCTTTCCTTATTTCCTTACATTATTTATTGGGTATATTTTAAATCCCTGAAATACTCACTTATTATATATAAGCTGTCAACCGTATTCTTATTTTGAGGTAGCTATATCTTTTTGGGTTTTAGGACATCATACCAACAATGCCAAATAATTTTCAGACAACAGCAGGATCTCCAAGAATTCAACTAAATTCTGACACTATCTACCTGAACATAGTGTAAGATTTCATCAGTTAATGGATCAGTCCTCCAAGACTATCTCCAACCCCACCTCAGATGCCAGTCTCACTGTAGGCCCCAGGTTATTACCTGTGCTTGTGACTGAGCAACTACAGGTTGGAGGTCCCAGTGGCCTACTTCTTACGTTCTTTTAATTTGCTACAGGGACTCACAAAACTCAGAAAAATACTTACTTTATGTTTGCCAGCTTATTAAAAGATATAATAGAAGATTTAAATCAATAGATAGATAAAGAAGTGCACAGGGCAAGGTATGGAGAATGGGCACAGAGCTTCTATTACCTTCTGTAAGACTGCCACTCTTCCTGCCTTTTCATACATTTCACAAACTAAAAGCTTTCTGAACCCAGTCCTTTCAGCTTTTCTGTGGAGGCTTCATGACATAGTCATGACTGACTAAATCATTGTCATTTGCTGATCTAATCTCCAGATCCTCTTCCCTCCCCAGATAATCCTGTATTGGGAGGAAGGGGAGGCAAAAAGTTGTGAAGGCTTTCACCAAGTGGTTGGTCCTTCAGGCAAACAGCCCTTGCCTTGAGTGAGGTCTGAAGGTCACTTCATTAACAGAACAAAACACACCTCTCTCACCCTTATCACAGGAAATCCCAAGAGTTTTAGGAGCTGTGAGTCAGTAGCCATGGTTGAAAACCAAATATTCAGATGACCAAAATATATTTCTTGTAAACCACTATATTACACTACATGCTTAAGTATTTAATTATGTGATCTTTTAAACTAATATTTTTCTAAGAGTATAAACTGTTCTGGCAGTAATCTGGATTGGGGAGTGATGTATTGCCAAATTTCTGTCGTTTTAGTCCAGGAAGTCAAAGAGAAAGAACAGGAGAGCCCCTTAGGGCAGGAAGTTCAAAGTAACAATGTTAACTACTACTACCTTTTCTTGATTTTTTTTTTTTAAACAAGCAAATCTTCTCTTCAGAGTTGCAGTTTAAAGCCAAGAACATGCAGAATTGGGAGAAAAAATAGTTAAATTTGGAGACTTGCAGAGGTAGAATCAGAGTAGTGAAAGCCATTACAGCAACTGAACTAACTGAGGTCAGTCTTTGGTGAATCACAGAAACAGGTGGAGTTGTCAAACAAAGGAATCTTTGTTTACAACATACAAGGAGATCACAGGGAATAAGTTCCAAAGCCTTGACTGTTTGAACAGGAGAGAGATTTTTATTTAGTATTTAAGATGAATACTCAGAAGGGAGAGTTTTATTATTCCGTGTATGGTTGGTCATAAGGTTGTGGATGCATGCACATCCACATATGTATTTGTGCAATATGTATTGCATGTTCACCTGAATGAAGCTTGTATTCCACCGAGGGCAGAAACTTCAACGGTAGAATAAAGCAGAGGTAACTGTTGGACAAGGGAAAGGGACTCTGCAGGCTTCAAGAGCAGATAGAAACTAGATGGGGTCTTGGGCTCATTTTCTGGGACAAGGAATGCAAGGCCTTGATTGCTTTTGAAATAGCACTAGGAGTTTTACCACTGATTTATTGTCTCAATAGCTTAGGCTATTTCCTGGTCTGGTGGTGACTGTTAGTTTTCCCATTGCCTTGTTCCCTCAAAATCCTTAAGGAGTGAGGTTTTTGCATTTCTTTCTAAGAACCTCCCAGGAAGTTTTGGAAGAAGTGTGCTTGGGCAAGTACACAGGTGGGGTATAGATCATTGAAAATAGCTGGGGACAAAAAATGATTTTCTTATGTCAGGAAAACTATATGTCATCTTAATTTTCTGGGAACCTCTAATTCTTTCTGCTGATGTTACCAGCAGGCTTCTGAGATATTACTGATTGTTCTCTTGTACCTAAGGAAAAAGAAATGTAGAAAGCAAAAGACAAAACTTTAAAATCTATCCTCCAACTCATCAATTCACTGCAGCCACCTCTCTGTCTTTCCCTTTCTCTTTTTCTTTATCTTTCTCTCTCACTTTCTCTCTCACATACGCACAACACACGCAAATCATCTTAAAACAATTTTTAATTTTCCCTATTCCATTTTAATATACTTGAGGCATGATCATTTTCTTAGTAAATACAAGAAAAAAAAATCTAGGATTCCATCATTCTGTGTGATTAAAGTATTGAGGAATTTACTTCCAATAGCACTTATAAAAACACATTTTATTTATGTAATATTATATAATCAGGTGCCTGCATTTTTCTTATTCTCTAACTAGTGTTATTTGGCAATTAATATTTTGTCAATCAATATTCCCCTATATCTGAATGTGTGGGCAGTGAGAGATGAGTTAGAGGCAAGGATGGTGAACACTCCCAACAACTGCAGACTACATATATCTTAAGCCATGATTTTCTTTGCAAAGGTCAACATTGATAATGTTCTAGTCATACCTCCGTGTACCAGGAAAGAAGTAGCATATTTCTTGAAAGACACAGCTATCAAAGCTCCATTGAGAAACTGTAAAGATGGACAAGCGATTTCCAAATTACATATCTGATAATGGACATATACTCTGATTATTTAAATATGAATAAAAATAAAAAAACCTTACTAATAACCAAACAGAGTATCCAATTTTACATGTGAAGGAAATAATGGAAGAGACATGTCACCAAAAGTATATGGATGGCTTATAGGCACATGACAAATTTCTCAACATTTAGACATTAAAGAAATACAAATTAAAATCATAATGAGACATGCTTACATATCTATTAGAATGGCTAAAATTATAAAGGCTAATTGTACTTGGTCTGAGCTAGATTGAGAAGCAACAAAAAATCTAAACTGTTGTTGGCATATATCATGATACAACCACTTTGGAAAATAGTTTGAAAATTTTTTTAAATGCAAAATATGTTGCAGTTACAAAAATAGCCATTTTACTTCTAGGCATTTAACCAAGAGAAACAAGCCCTATGTTCATACAGGGACTTGTATATGAATTTCATAGCAGCTTTATTTTTAAGAATTGAAAACAGTGGAAATGTTCATCAATGTCCATCCATAGAGCAAAGAAAAATTATGATCTATTCATTAAAGAGATTACTATTCAACATCAAAATGAACTATTTACAATTGGAGATTCTCAAAGTAATGATGCTGAGAAAAGAAAAGCCAGGCAATGAATAGTATATACAGTGTGATTCCATGACTATAAAAAATCTAGAAAATACAAATTTATATATAGTCACAGTCATCAAATATATTGGTGTGATTTTAGTGCCTTCTTCTGTGATCCTATAGCTTCCTACACTTGCATCTCTGAGCATTTGTTACACCATGTGAAAATATGAACTCTTTCTCTTCATTCTGTCTTACTAGAATAAGAGTCCTTGAAATTTTATGGACAATTGAACTCTCAGTTATTAGCAGAAATTCTATCACACAGTAAGTTTCCAAATATAAAAGCCAGAGTTTTACAATGACTTCTAAGCTTTTACATGATCTAGCCACTCATTTAACCTCTGTGACCTCTTTCCCTGCTACTCTTCAGTCACTCACAGTGGCCTCCTTGCTATTCCTCAGATATGCCAGGCATGATCCAACCTTATGGCCTTCAAGATAGCCAATTCCTTTGTCTGGAGTGACCTTATTGCTGATAGTTCTGGGCAAATTCATCACCTTTCCATACCTTTGTTCAATTGTCAGCTTCATTGTAACTACCCTGATCTTCCTATTAAAAATTTTAACTCCCCATCCCCTGCCTAGCAACCTTGATTTTTCTCACCCTGATCGAGTTTTTCTTTTTCCCCATTGTACTCATCCTTTTTGAATGCACTATGCAATTTTTATTAAGGTTTATAGCTTTGAATTGTCTCACCCATTAAAATAAAAGTTCTACAAAGCCAAGTATTTCATTTACCAGTGTAGTCTGAAGTAATATCTGCCATATAATAGTTCAGTAGACAACTGGTAAATTTCAAAATAAATTAATGTTGAGAATATACTGAATTTCACAAGTCATTTCAATATTTATTTCCAAAAAATAAACTATGTAAAACATACCTTAAATTTACTTTCGAAATATTTTATAGCATATAATGAACAATATACATAAGCCTTAAAGAAACAATCCTATAAATAACCATTTCATACCTACTTAAAAACTACATAATACCACACTCCTAGATCCTCTCTGAACGCTCTAAAATAACCCTAAAGGAAATACATTTTTAAAAATAACAGATTTTTTGTCAAATAATTTAATAAAATAAAAGTTTCATTCATCTATGTAGATCATAATAAATGTTTTTAATAAGCATGAAATTATAACTCTGAAGTGTGCTAAAATGAAACCACCTGCTAAGGGTGAGAGAATAAAAATAAACATCATGTTTCCAAATAAGAGGAATTTATTACCTTTGAATCAAAGCATGTGGATTTGTTCAAACTGGCAATAAAGGAATATGGAGACACAAACCATAGAAAGTCATATTTTAGATTTCTAAAAGACTTCGAAGTGAAAAGTATACATTCACTTCTCACTTATTGCTCCTACATATTCATGAATTTGAGAGAAAATATAGGCCCTGTGTGTCTTAGCAACTAATGGATATTTTTTGATATTTACATGCTTACACATAGTATGTGTTATAGTCTTCTCTTTTACATGCTGTAAAAAGGTTAACCCCTTTTCTGCAGAGATCTGAAAATGTGAAACAGTGCCTGAGTAGCTGAATTCATCTAATTCAAATTTCTTGCAGGTCTAAGACCTATTGATTTTCACTTGACTGCCTCCTTTTTCATCTGTCAATTGGTTACAAATTCTGGTACTGAAGAGAATACATTGGGGCTGGTGGCTCAGTGTGTTAAAGCCTCTGCCTTCAGTTCAGGTCATGATCTCAGGATCCTGGGATCGAGCTCCACATCGGGACATAATGTAACGACAGATAGTTTATATGGGAGCCCTTTGGGTACTCTGGTGGATGAATGTTTTTAAATTAGTTTTTCATGGACATGGGGAGTTAGAGACGAGAAGGGAGGTGGGGGAAATTGGAAGGGGAGCTGAATCATGAGAGACTATGGACTCTGAAAAACAATCTGAGGGTTTTGAAGGGGCGGGGGATTTGGAGGTTGGGGTACCAGGTGTTGGGTATCATAGAGGGCACTGCTTGCATGGAGCACTGGGTGTGGTGCAAAAAGAATGAATACTGTTATGCTGAAAATAAATAAAAAATTAATTTAAAAAATATTAGTTTTTCGTAAACTACAAAAAAAAAAAAAAAGAAAAGCGCTCCCATTTATAGCGTACACTTTATGGTTCACAAAGCACGTGCCAACAATAAAAATAATAATGGGTTACCGTTACACTTCATAGAAAAGGAGGTACAGGGAAATTGAATGAAAGGGAATAACAAAGTAGGTTCATAAGTCAATCTTCCTTGTAAAAAAATTAACGTGAAAGTGCGTTTCTGCCACCTCTCTCCTGTGTGACATTTTATCGATGGGAGATGGAAAATAAATGGTCTGGTTAACCTTTCCCTCCCCCTCAAAACCCATTATTTGAAAACACAAAAAGGGAAGTGAAGGGAGAAATCCTCCCACTCCCATCCCCACTCACCTCCATAGCCACCTCCTCTTCCAAGAACCTAGCAGACAAGGTGCCAAGAAGTGTTAGGTACCAGCAGTGGTCTCAGATCTCATTCAAGAATCATGGTGAAAGGCATTCAAAGAGATTGTGGGGGCACAGGGATCCAATTAAGGGGGACAAGTTTAAGGTTTGCCTGGTCCCCTAAAAACTAATGGCACTAGAGAAGATGAGCTTTGGGAACTATAGCATAATGGATACAATGTGTAAAAAGCTTCAGTGAGTCATGGTGGGAAGAGGCCAAGAGGGTAGCAAACACAGTCTTAGATGATGTTATTAATAGCACTATAGGCTCTAGATTTCCTGTTGTGGTGTTCTTTGCAAGACCAGCCCGGCCAAAGTGGATACTCTCAACCTGGAACAGAGGGTCTTGGAGATGCCAGCACGTGAGGTATGATGAGAGGGTAAAATGATAGGAGGTGTCCTTTGGAAGGACTGACTCCTTGACTTTAAAAGGGAGAACCCAAATCTGTAGGTGAAATCTTTCTGGCTACAAAGAGGGCCAAGGCCTCCTAAGGTCAAGGTCTCCTCGTCACTTGCAAAGATGTCGAAGAACATATTCAGACATTTCAAAGATGTCCTCATATCATTGGTTCCCACTCTGGAATTCTATCAATAAGGTGAGAGTTCCTGTAGTTGAAAAAGAGATCTAAAAAGACTTCCCTTTCTCATGTAATTTCTGTAACCTCCAGGACACACCCACCTCCCCCTTCCAGCTCTGTAATGAAGCCACAGCTGGTGCCAATTTGTGGAACTCCTTAAAGGCTATTCTCCCTTATATACCCCGGGACCAAGTTCCCATGCTCCCTCACCCGATTTCCTGCACTCACCTCCCACCTGGTGTGTTCACACCTGCAAGTGCCTTTTACCAACCCCTTTGCCAAAAGGCAGCCAGAGTGACCTTTCAAAGACCTATCAGTTCCTGGCATTTGTCTCCATAGAAATCTGCACTGATCTTCTAACAAATTCTCAGTCCTCCAAAGGCACCCATAATCCTCCCATCAGTCTATTCATACCCCTCCAACTGACTGATGCCTGTTCTGCCCCATCTCTCTGCCCTTCAACCACACTGCCTCCTTCTTCCTGTGGAGACCTCTCATGGCACCTGCCTCCAAGCACAGGTGATTCCCATTGATGGGAAGACCCTCTTCTCTCCCCCATCTCCCCACTCCAGTTACTCCCACTTATTCGTGAGCTCACAAGCCCCATGGTACACACTCTCCATGCAGCCTGCTCTCTCTTTTCTAGCATTGGCCTCCGTTTCTAGCTGTGCTTGTGTCATGGATGTCCCTCCCCAGCCAGCCTCCAAGCTCTCCTTCCCTTTAGCTCCAACACCTGACACAGTGCCTGGCACGTAGTAAGCCCTGGCTAGCTTCTAAGAGCCTCACTGAGGGACTGAAAGCATTTTAAAAATGTCACCACGTAGGCTCGAAACTGTAGGCAGAAAAAGCTTTGCCTGGATTGACATTTTTGAGACGTATTCGTCAAGTTGGATATGTTCACTGACTTTACCTTGTAAAATTAAAAAAAAAAAAAGGACCTCTGTATCGCTTCGCATCTAAGGAAGGCGCATGTATATTATTAGATCACGTTATGAGCTTAATGGAAGGAGACAAGATGTTTTCGCTAAGAAAATGTATAAGACTGTTGAGGTCAAGTGGGAGGAAACAGTCCGTTTGTTGGAGCATTGCTATCTTACTCTATCACAGCCACTCATAAAAATCTGACACGGGGTGAGTCAGAATTGTCTGTCGGAGATGAGTTAGATCTGGCTCATGTTCCTACAGACATGAAAGCCAGAAGCGAAGAAGGAGGCTTTGAAAGCGTGGGTTGAGGAGGCCGTGTGGTTCACTGCGATGAGCTAAGTGCCCAGGGCCACCAGCAGACATGCTGGCCTGTGTCCGTCCTTTGTTCTGGGGTCCCTCTTGCACCATGTGGTGAGGCTGGTGGCTGGGAGCAGCTCAGGACAGGACCTGGTGGCATCTTACCTCTCCCACCCTCCTGTGGGCTCCAGTGGTCTCCAGTAGGTCCCAAGGGACAGCCTGCCTTCCTTGCAAAGCCCAGTAGCACTGGGAGCAGAAACTGGGGCCAAAGAGTGAGCACCCTGTTTGACAAGCTGGACCAGCCACCTCTTCTTCAGATGCAGGGGGAGCCCTGGCATGCTGACTCCTCCCTTCTCCCTTTCCCCTTTCCTCTTTCCTCCCTCTTTTCTTCCCCTCTCTCCTTCCCTGGTGGTGCCCTTTCCCAATGCCCACTTCATCCCTTTTCCTTTCTACATACCTGTCTTCTAGAGTTTCTTCTCTTTACTCCCCATTACTTCCCTTCATCTGAATCTCCTCTTTGGTCCCTTTGTCCCTGCTCTCTGCTCCTCCTCCCCTTCCCTGGCCCCTGTTCAGCTCCATACTGAATGCAGGCAGAGCTGGACTAACATGCTCACTTGCTTGCTCAGCCAACCTCCAGAGAAGTCACTCTTCGGTGGCCACCTTCCTGACCCCCTGGTCGCTTCTCCACTTGTTCAGATATTGCTCTGAAGTCTGAGGAGGACAGAGCGGGGCTGCCACAGAAGCAGGCCAGAGGAGAAACCAAACCATGTGTCCACACTGTCCCCCAGCACTGCTGCTCTGAGAGCTTTCGGAGTCCTCAAAGGGTTAGGATTTAGGGGCTTCTTCAGAACCGGGAGTGAAAACAAGCATAGGTCAAAAGAAAAGCGACGGCCCCCACACAAAAATAATAATCACAAATGAAAACTATGTTAACTCTGAGTCCCAAAGTCGAAAAATTGCCTTGAATCTGTCACTAGAGAACACCCAAGGCCTCACTCTCTGGGTTCTGGGTGCCCTGGGAATGGCAGGAGTCTCTGAAAAGCGCGTGGGGGTGCAGAACTATGGGGGCTAGCCTGCCCGCTGGCAGGGGGGGGGTACCTCCTGTGGCGCTGTCCCAGCCTGACCCCCTGCGGACAGGGTGTGGCGCAGCGTCTGGGGTGGTCCTGGTGCCCTGGGGTTGGCAGGAGGCTGCGCCCAGCTCCTGGACTGCGTTTTCTGCTTCAGGTGAGGGCGTGTCGTGGTGTCACTTTACCTGTGAGCAGAGGGTCCTCCAGAGAAGCCATGGGTCGGGGAGGGGCAGCAGGCGGCGGGAACGGGAACAGGACACCGCGGCCTCAGGGGCTAGGCTGGAGCATGGGAGTGCAGGGGCAGCGAGTATGGTGGGTCCTGCAGTCCCAAATGGGCTGCAGCACAGCACCCTGGCGCTGCGCGCCCCTCCTTCCCGCCTGGGCAATTAGCAAAGCCCCTCTCCCGGCCGCCCCCGCCCCCCTCCCTCCTGAGTCCTCTGAGAGCTCACTTCCAGCTTTGGAAATTAGCAAAGACCCTTCTCTGCGCTGGCCCCGCCCCCTCACTTCTGAGGCCGGAGCCCATGCTGGGGTGCGGGGCTAGGCTCCCAGTGGAGCATCTCAACAGGAAAAGGTCCACCCAAGGGAAGCTCAAAGTGATACGTGCCAGGCACTGTGTCAGGTGTTGGAGCTAAAGGGAAGGAGAGCTTGGAGGCTGGCTGGGGAGGGACATCCATGTCACAAGCACAGCTAGAAACGGAGGCCAATGCTAGAAAAGAGAGAGCATGCTGCATGGAGAGTGTGTACCATGGGGCTTGTGAGCTCACGAATAAGTGGGAGTAACTGGAGTGGGGAGATGGGGGAGAGAAGAGGGTCTTCCCATCAATGGGAATCACCTGTGCTTGGAGGCAGGTGCCATGAGAGGTCTCCACAGGAAGAAGGAGGCAGTGTGGTTGAAGGGCAGAGAGATGGGGCAGAACAGCCATCTCCATTCCTGTGTGTTCATAGGCTTCCAACGTTTAGATACACCCTTGTTCGTGGTGTATATGTTGGCAATTCTTCCAGGTTTCTGTTGTTTTGATGCTCCATCAAGACAAAACAACTTCCGCTTATCTTTTGTCTCTCAAAGGCATAAAATGACTCTCGCTGACTTATGCACAAACACTTTGGCTCTCTTCTCCTTGGGAATAGCATAACCTATGTCTTCCCTGTTTCTTCACTTGCAAGCTATGAGTATCTTTATAGTCGAAGGAAATCTCCTATGGTCAACAGAAGGACGAGCTAGTTTAATATTTGCTGTTTTCTTATGGATGTTTTCTACCTTTTTTTTTTTTTTTTTTTGATTTGGAATTTCAACCACTCTTACAAACTGTTTGTATTGACGGGAGACTTTAGTCCTGATACTGAATGTATTATTGATAGGTAATAGTTCACTTTCTCATTTCGGTTGGCTTCTGACTTGGATTCTATTTGCCTTTCACCTATATGGTATTTTCTTGGGGTTGCTTCATTGGTACGATTCCTCGCTTCCTTCCCATATTTTGCATGTCTTATCTTTGTGTGTTTGCATGTGCATGTGTTAATGCTGTGTGGTGTGTGTGTGTTTCACATCACAATTATTATTAAAATACGAGAGAATGGAATTCGGTCTCTTGTGGGTAGCAATTCAATTTGACATGCCTTGAAATCTCACATTCCATCAGTTTCAGGAAATCTCCTGCAAGGAATGTCATCTCTTGTCCTCTTCAAGTAACACGTGTTCTCACAAAACTACTTTCCAAAGAACAGCACCATTTGAATTTCTCATTAGAGTCATACTGTTTGTACCAATACCCTTTCTTTTTCGTATGATTCTTGAGTGTCATGAGTTAGTGAAATCGTCTGTCTGATGTCGTTCTGAGAATGATAGATGTGACAAAGCCCAATGCTCTCCGCAAGACTGCCATAAGAGACAAGTGGAAGAATTCCTTCTTGCTTATGTCTCAGTACGAATTGCGGTGACATGGAGGAGAGTGAGATGGTAGTAGTGTCTAATAACCTCATGCTTGTCTTCAGCTATGAAGGCAACAGGAAGATGAACACAACAACTGCATTGGGGTGGAAATTGACCTGAAGCCTACAAGATAAACTCCACAGCGAAAGAAAACGGAAGTTGCAGAGATGATGGGAGAAGGTTGGAGACATGGCTCAGGGGATATTTGGTTGGTTAGTGGATCAGAGGGCTGGATCCCATGAAGAGTACCAAGGCACAGGAGAGCAGGGCACACTGGGAACCCACAAGGAACCTGTTTCCCAGTGCCGTTGACTGTGAGACGCAGAGGGTCTGAAGGGCACGAGTACTTTACAACACAAGTGTTGAAGGCTGAAGTTTTCCTATCAGCAGGCTTGGCAGACATCAACTTGAAGGAACACCATCTTTTTCCTGCATATGACACCAACAAGCGACCAGGAGCAGACAGCCTGGAGACAATGATCAGAGAGAGACAATACTAAGTGACGCACTGGGAAGATGGTGAGTAGTGGGAGTGATTCCGTGAAAGGCAGTGTTCGTGGAGATGTCTCAATGTGGACATAATAAATTTTGGGCTCTCGCAACAGCAGCATCAAGACAAAGCTACTGGCCAAGACAGGTATGTGAGGACATAGGCTGCCTAGCCAGCCAACTCGAAATCCCGACAGTGGAATACTTGGAAAACTGCCTTCCTCAGTCCAAGATGCTTAGTCCAAGGACAACGACTCTCCCATAGGGGACGAGAAGAAAGCTTTGACCACATGTTCTCTTCTGAACACAGCATTCTGCAGGCCTGCGTTCTGCTGAGTTGCTCGAATTTCTCCTTTCACAGGCACACCAGAGCCCACCAAGGTAAACCTCTGCATATTCAACCCGGACCCTAAAAACAACAAACGGCCGGAAAGGAGAGCTACAGCAAATGACTGGCCTCCAGGACAGGGTCAGCCACAACACAAACAGCAGTGGCATGCATGCCACATACACACTCACAAACACACACACACGCACGCACTCAACAAACCTTAAGGGCCAGCCCTGGGTACTCCGGATCTCTTCCTCCTAAATAAATTACCCTCAGGTTAGAAAGCAGAATGAGTTTAACGAATACAGAGAGGTGACAGAGACTTAGATCCAATGCAAAGATGAAAAAATCAATTGATGCCCAGGTAAAGGAAGAAGGAATGATTATGGCTAGGCAATCAGAGTGAACCCTCTACATAGAAAACGCCCGATGCGGGATTGAAAGCAGGGGCCTGGATACTCGCTGTACGTCAGAAAACATAGGAGATATCAGAGAGTCTCGAAACACAGAGATAAAACTGATAAAGATAAAAGCACCTAAAGAACTCCTGAAGAGAAGATTGGTAGGAGACTGTACACTGCAGCTCCATGCAGGATCCCATGATCTTACTCCAGAGGCTTTTCCAAAAATTCCAATGCTGTTTCAGTTCTCATCATTTGAATTCGGGTGGCCCTCCAAAGATAGGGTCCTTATTCAAAAGAGCGAGACTGATACAAAGTGAAGGTCAAGCAAACGTTAATTTTGCACAAAGCATCGAGAATCATATTGACCGGTCAGGGCCTTCTCTTGCAAAGAGGCAACCCCTCCCAGCCTCAGAGACTAACATTTATAGCGGTAGTTTAGCCAGGCTATACAGACGTGGCCAATGAGATAACAATACAGAAAAAACTGCACAGTCGTGCTAAGTCTGCTACACCACAAAAACAAAAATGCTAGGTAACACATGGGTGGACAATTGGATCTCAATTTACCCTAGTAGATATATGCGTGCCCCTCTAATGGGATGTCTTCACCTGGCCTGATTCACCCTTGTATCTAGGCTTTGAGAGTAAGCTCCTCTGGGAGGAGTAGGGTCAATTTTGTTTACAGCATGGGTTCAATATAAGTTTACTGCAGAAACACAAAATGATTCCCTCTGGCCTAGCGGACCTTATAATGAGTAGCTGTAGCATCCCTAGAAATAGAGCCAAAATGACTTCCAAATCTTCAAAACTGACGATTTACCAAAAGCAGATTCTACATCCTAGAACCTTAGGTCCAGAATGGACTCATGTACTTGGAGTCCACAGGAGCAAGCATGGAGCATGTTGGAAAAGACCCATAGCCCAAGTGAAGCCATCTGAAAGACTTCCATGCCCGTTTCAGGAAGACAACTTGTATCTTCAAAAGGACGCATTGAAGAGGATTCAAATGTCAAAGAACCTGGAGCATTCCCACAGGGTCGTGCAGATACCCTCTGGAGGAGTACATGTAGATGTGACAGCACAAGCCTGCCTTCACCCTCTCATGAACATCCCCCAAATAGTTTCATGGGATAAGCAAACAATGCCTCTTGTGGAAGATGGGCGTGTTCTAATGGAGGCAGCAGAAGATGAACAGTGGGACAACAAAGGGCCATTAGAGAGCCACAGACAGCGTATGCTACAGGTTGGTGAGGATATTCAGGAAGACAAGGAACTGGAGAATGAACATTGGAGCTCTGAGCGAAGGTCTAGCATTTGAGATAATGGGAGGTTCTCTGAACCTGGCTGCCTTCCATAGAGATCTAGGTCCAAATTAAAGAAAACATCCCCTGGCCACAGTCAATCCTTGTACCCCGGTTGTGTTTTTGTCTTTTTGTCAAACAATGCACATGCACATATTTGACAGAGAGACAGAGAGATCACAATCAGGGTGTAGAGCTGGAGAGGGAAAAGCTGACTTACCCATGAGCAGGGAACCTGAGACCAGAGTCGATGCCAAGACCCTGGGATCATGAGTTGAGCTGAAGGCCGCCTCTGAACTGATAGACACAACCCATGACACAACCTTTGACTTCTGAATATGTCCTAGTTCTAGACGTGAACCACTGCTCTGTCATTGTTCACAAATGAAGGGGAAATGGATTTTGGCTTGGGCTGGTGTTGCTTGAGCAACCTGGCCTGCTTTGAGAGCTGGTATAGTTTGTCCTCTTGAGGTAAGTGATTTGGCTATGTACAAACTACACTCCCACGCATATTTAGGTAAAGAGAATTCCTCCATTGAATGAAACTATGTCTTGTGGTTCCATGCTTCTGTGGATGGTGATGTGAGTCCTCCTTGCCTCTGAATCTGGATCTCTGTTTCTGCTCCCAGATGAGGGACAGTTTTAGCTCTGAATTCTCAAATCCATGTTCAGCCCTCTTTTTTTTCTCTCACTCCTACTTCTCCTACAATAAGCACCTCTTTCTATTCCTTGGAGTCAATGACTTTCCTAAGCTCATTGTCATGTTTCATCATTCTTCCTTCTTTCTTTGGATTTGTTTCCTTATTTACCATTCCTTTTCTGCCAGGTCAAAAATTTGGTCCTTTGCTTCTGCCAGCTTCTTGGACTTTTCCTTCAGTCTGCTACCAATCTTTTCTTTAGAAATTCTTTATTTATTTTATTTTATTTTATTTTATTTTACTTTATTTTTTTTCTATCAGTTTAATCTATGTGTTTTGAGACTCCCTGATATCTTTCTGCTTTCAATCCTCCATTGGGCGTGTTATATGTGAGGTTTCACTCCGATTACCTGGCCATGATAATTTCTTGTCTTCTTCCTTGGCAACAATTGATTCTTCCATCTTTGTCTTGGATATAGGTCTCTGACTCTTTCTCAGTATTTGAAAAATCAATTCTGTTTTTTATCCTGATGGTAATTTCTTTAGAAATAAGATATCATGGAGTGCCCAAGGGCTGGCCCTTGAGGGAGTCTCAGGTATGTGTGTGTGGCATGCATGCCCTCTGCTGTTGTATCATAGCTGCCCCCTGTCCTTGAGACCAGTCATCTGCAGAGGCTCTCTTTGCCAGCCTTTTGGTGTGTTTGGGGTCTGGGCTGAATAGGCTGAGGTTTAGCTTGGTGGGATCTGGTGTGCCTGTGAAAGGAGAAATTCAACCTTCACAACAGAATGAATGCCTGTAGCATTCTGTGGTCAGGGGACAGCCTATGGACAGGGCTTTCTTCTAGTCCCCTATGGGAGAATCTGTTCTCTTAAAATGAAGCAAGTTGGACTGAGGAACACAGTACCCTATGTGTTCCATGGTTAGAATTTCGTGTTTGCAGGAGAGGCAATTAAAGCCCTCACCAACCTGTCTTTGGCCAGTAGCTCGGGCTTGATGCTGCCTGTGCGAGAGCCCCAAATTTCTTTTGCCCCCATCAAATCATCTCCAAGAACACTGCCTCTCACTAATGTACAGCCAGAACCCACCATCTTCCCACTGTGTCACCTGGTATTGTCTCTAATCGTGGTTTCCAGGCTGTCTTCACCTGGCTATTTGTTGGTGTTCTCTGACAGAGAAATACAGTGTTCTTTTGAGTTGATATGCCAAGGCTGCTGATCTAAAATCTCAAGGCCTCAAGGCCCTTTGTTGGCATGAACTAGTATGATTCAGACCCCCTGATGGTCAGAATCAATGGAATTGGAGAACGTACTCCTTGTGGGTTCCAAGTGTGCTCCGATCTCTTGTGGCTTTGCCCATTGCATTGTCTCACTGCCTTCTGAATTACCAACTTTCCACTTTTCCCCTAAACCATGTCTCCAGTCTTCTCCCATAGTGATTGCAACTTATTCTCTCTTTTGCTATGGAGTTTGCTTTGTGGGCTCCAGTTCATTTCTGCCATGTTGAAGTTGATGTGGTAATCTTCCTGTTGTGTTCCTGGATAAAGACAAGTCTGGAGTTACCAGACACTACTACCATCTCACTGTCCTGAAAAAGCCCCACAGAATCTTACCCAGCCATAAGCAAGAATGAATTCTTTCCACTTGCCTCATGTGGCAGAATTGTGGAGAGCATTAGCCTACGTCACATCTATCAGTCCCAGAAAGACAAATAACATACAATTTCACTCTCTCATGACTGTCAAGAGACATATGAAAAAGCAAGGGAAAAATGGACAAATAATACGACACTACCCAGGCACACAAAATGTGGTGTTTGTTGAGGTCAGGTTTGAGAAAATATGTGTTTATCAAAGAGGACAAAAGATGACATTCTTTGTAGGAAATGTGGCTGAAAGAGAGGGAATGTGAGTTTTCAAGGCATGTCAAATGGAACTGCTATCCATTAAATACCGACTTCCTATCTCCATCAATTTAATTATAATTGTTATTTGAAACACACTCAGCACACACACACACACACACACACACACACACACACAGATAAGACACACAAAAGATGGGGAGGAAGTGAAGAATAGCACTAATGAAGCAAACCCAAAAGAAAAGAACTGAGAGAAAAGGATAAATTCCAAGACACATATTCACTCCAAAGATTAGGTCAGGAAACCTACAAAATCTCAGCTCTGTAGTAGTGACTAAAGCGTTTGAAGCAGTAATGAAACCCCTGTCAACACACAGATGGCGAGGTGCAAATCATTTCCTGTTCAACTCTTCTAGACATTTAGAGAAGGCAATGCCATTTTCTTCTCATCAATTCCACAAATGGAGGAGGTGGATGAACTCCACTTTACTAGTATAAAGACCCAATTCAAATAATGACATTTTAGGAAATAAATTATATTCCATTTCAATAATTAAACATAATAAAAATATAATTCTTTCCTTTTCTCTGTCTGTCTTCACCTGCATTTGAAAGGGCCAGCTTGTTTTTGTATTATTTTGTACTGTTGAGGAAGCCAGCCTGTCATCCATCATCCATTTTTGACAGAGTATTCACTGATGCTTCAGTTCCATATATGACCTAGTACTCCGCCTAAGATATGCCAGAACTCTTCAACACCCATTAGCCCGTTCCCTCATTCCCTGCATGTCTCTTTTTTCCTTGACTCTCAGCTTGATTCCTCAGAGTTCTGAGTTACTCCTGGTTTGTCTCCTTCTCTGACTTATCCCCTTCAGTTTTTCCTTCTTTCTACTAAGGGCCGTGGTATTCGTCCTAGGGCACATATGAGAGAAGCCATATGATATTTCCCTATGTCTCCTTGCCCATTTCATTTCACAAACCCAGTCCTGTGGCATTCATGCCAGTGCAAGAATCAAGAGTTCATCCTCCCTAATTGCTGAGGAATACTCTGTTGCCAATATGGACCACACCTTCTTTATCCACTAGTCTTTGCAAGGACATAGCAGCTCAATCCTCAGTTCTGTTCAAGTGAGCCTTGCAGACCATCGATATAAGCCATTAATTTTCCTTTGATTAAAGAGACTTGGTCAACAGGGTTATACCCATTAACACAGTAGGTAGAGATAAATAATGGTAACAAGGAGTGCTGTCCATTGCTCCTCCTTAAGGATTAGCTATAATGTATAATGTCACTCTCTCATGCAAAGGATGACAAACCTCAGAGAGACGGGATGATATACCAGAGGACTTGTTGTTTCTGATATCTCTAGATATTTCAGAGGAAATAGGAAAACTTTGCCATCTCTGGAGAAAGGTTGGCCTAAAAGATCATTTTCCTGGGCCACTCTTCTAGGTATTTAGTGAAGGCATTGTCATGTCCTCTCATCAAATCCAGAGATGGAAGAGGCGGGTAAGCTCTAATTCACAAGGATAAAGACCCAATTCAAAGAAGGACATTTTAGGAAACCCACCCAATGTCATTTCAATAAGGAAAGATAATAAACAATATAATTCTTTCCTTTTCTCCCTGTGACTTCCTTTGGTTTTGAGAGGGCCACATTGTTTTCCTATGAATTGATGTTGTTGTTGCTATCTGTTGAGATAGCCTGCCTATCATCCATCATCCATTTTTGACAGAGTATTCACGGATGCTTTAGTTGCATGGACGTCCTAGTGCTCCTCCTAATATATGCCACAACTCCTGACCACCCATTAATCAGTTCTCTTTTCGGTAGCCCTCAGCTGGATTCTCAGAGTCCTGAGTCACTCCTGGTGGGTCTCCTTCTCTGACTTCTTGCCCTTTATTATTCCCTTCCTTAAGTGGGCCAAGGTATTCCTCCCGAGGCACATATTGTGGGTAGCCATATGACATTTCCCTTTGTTTGCTTGCCTTTTCCATTTCCCAACAGCAGGGCATGGGACATTCATGTCAAGGCAAGGTCCAGGGGTTCATTCACTCGACGGCAGAGGAATACTGTGGTGCCGAAATGGACCCAAACTTCCTGATCCACTAGTCCTTGCAAGGGCATTGTGACTCACTCCAAAGTTCTGCTCGAATGGGCCTTGCAAGCCTTCGGTATAGGCCGTCCCTTTCCTTCTGACTAAAGAGTCTTGGTCCACATGTTTATACCCGTTACCACAACAAGTACAGTTAACTAATAATAACAACGGGTTCGGTCCAGGCCTCTTCATTGAGAGTTAGCTCAGATGCAGAATATCACTCTCCTCAAAGACTTTGCAAAGGTATTTAAGGGAAAGCCAGGTAGACAGAGGCCTCATCCCTTAGCCGCGTGTTTCAGAACACTAGGAGACGAGGCCACAGACAGCACCATATAGCGATGCCCTCACCTTTTACCTCCGAAAGGGACTTTCCGTATCTTAGTCATCACTGACCCATAGGCAAAAGACGCTGACAAAGTACGCTCTCACCCACAGGACGAGAAAACCCACGGAGAGCTATTCATACCCGCGAGGCCTCACCTTTTCTTGAGATATCTAGAAATTGTAGTGTAAAAGGACACCTTGCCGTCTCTGGGGATATGTTGGCCTAAAGGAAGGTATACTGAATTTCATTTTCCTTCCTCTATGTCTCCAGAAAGGGGAAGTTGGACATTAACCCACAAGACATCCTGAGTTCTTGATCAGGTTCAGAGGGCTCTTGTTTTGTCCTTCCTGGGGCTTCCTACTTAAAGCCATAGGACACCAAGGTCATGGGAGAGGGACAGCTGCTTCAGTGAAGCCAGCATCTGTGATGTCACAAAGCCTTGAGGTCATAGCAACCACTCCTCATCAACCCAGGCCTGATCACTACACTTGACTGGAGTAGTCATGGGTGGGCCAAGAGGACCCCAAGCCATCCCAAACCGCTGGAGCCGCCTGGGTCTCTCACCAAGGCAGTTTGCGAAGCGAGTCGGTGTCAACTTCTCCATGGCCCAATTCGTAGTATTTGGTCGTGAGTGTCAGCACCAGCCCTCTGGACCTCGGAGAAAGGCAAGGATCCCTCATTCCATCTTAGCCACGACAGGCCAAGAAACTAACAGACCACAAGCAAAGCCTCAGGGGAGGAAATCCGAGCCCTGCGTAAGGGTGAGACCCTCCCACCAAATCATGGAGCATCTCAACAGGAAAAGGTCCACCCAAGGGAAGCTCAAAGTGAACCCCCGCAACCGTGCCAAAGACATGTCTGGAGTCTTCCACAGAAAGCACACGAGTACCTCAATGGTCTCCAGAAACGGTGCCAACAAGGCCTCCCAATCTTCCAAAAAGACCATGCATCCAAGGCAGAGTCTACACCCTAGAACCTTAGGTCCAGGACGGACTCATGTTCTTGGAGTCCACAGAAGCCAACGGAGAGCATGTTGGAAGAGACCCAAGCCCAAGTGAAGCCATCTGAAAGACTTCGGTGCCCATTTCAGGAAGACAACTTGTATATGCAAAAGGACGCATTGAAGAGGATTCGAATGTGGAAGAACCTTGAGCACTCCCTCATGGTGGATCAGCTACCCTCTGTGGAACTGCATGGAGATGTGGCAGCACAAGCCTGCCTTCACCCTCTCATGACCATCCCCCAAATGGTTACATGCGATAAGCAAACAGTGCCTCTTGAGGAAGATGGGCATGTTCCAATGGAGCCCCGAGAGGATGCACAATGTGTTAACAAGGGGTCAGTACAGCACGACAGACAGCGGATGCTGCAGGTTGGTGAGGAGATCCAGGAAGGCAAAGAACAGGAGAATGAACAAGGAAGCTCCAAGCGAAGGTCGGGCATTTTAGGATGGTGGGTGGTTCTCTATACCTGGCTGCCCTCCATAGGAACCTAGGTCCAAATTCAATAAAACATCCTTTGGCCCCAGTCAATTATTGTGCACTGTTTTTGTCTTTGTTATCTTATCGAACATGCACATGCACGTTTGGACAGAGAGGCAGAGAGATCCCAATCAGGGGGTGGAGCTGGAGAGGGAGAAGCTTACTTGCCCCTGAGCAGAGAACCTGAGAACAGAGTCAATGCCAAGGCCCTGGAATCATGAGTTGATCTGAAGGCCGCGTCTGAACTGATGGACACAACCCGGGACCCAACAATTGACTTCTGAATACCTCCTGGTTCTAGACAGAACCGCTGCTCTGTCATTGTTCAGAAATGCAGGGGATAAGGATTTTGGCTTGGCTGCTGTTGCTTGAGCTATCCGGCCTGCTTCGAGAGCTGGTATAGCTTTTCCTCTTGAAGTCAGTGACTGGGCTATGGACAAACTATTCTCCGATGCCTATTTGCCTAAAGAGAATACCTCCATGCCTAGATTTTCAGGGGTAATGGCACTATGTCTTTAGGTGCTCCGCTTCTGTGGAAGGTGTTGGGAGTCCTCTGTGCCTCTGATTCTGGACCACTTTCTCTGCTCCCAGATGAGCGTCCTTTTCAGCCCCGAGTTCTCCAATCTAGGATAAGCCCTCTTTTCTTTCTCTCACTCTTACTTCACCTACAAGAGGCACCTCTTTCATTAACTTGGTGATTCCCTAAGCTCACTATCATGTTCCATCAAAGAATACATTCAAATGGCCAACAGACACATGAAAAAATGCTCCACATCACTCGGCATCAGGGAAATACAAATCAAAACCAGAATGAGATACCACCTCACACCGTTCAGAATGGCTAAAATGAACAAGTCCGTCAATGACAGATGCTGGCGAGGATGTGGAGAAAGGGCAACCCTCCTACACTGTATGTGGGAATGCAAGCTGGTGCCACCACTCTGGAAAACAGCGTGGACGTGCCTCAAAAAGCTGAAAATAGAACTACCCTATGACCCAGTGCTTGTAGTACTGGGTATATACCCTACAGATACAAACGTGGCATTCTGAAGGGGCACATGCACCCAAATGTTTATAGCAGCAATGTCCACAATAGTTAAACTATGGAAAGAAACTAAATGTCCTTCAACAGATGAATCAATAAATAAGATGTGGTATATATGTTCAATGGAATACTATGCAGCCATCAAAAAAAAATGAAATCCTGCTATTTGTGATGACGTGGATGGAACTAGAGGGTATTATGCTTGGCGAAATAAATCAATCTGAGAAAGACAACTATCATATGATCTCCCTGATATGATGAAGTGGAGATGCAACATAGGCAGTTTCGGGCGTACGAAAAAAAAATAAAAAAAGATGGTATTAGGAGGGAGACAAACCATAAAAGACTGAATCTCACAAAACAGACTGAGGGTTGCTGGGGGGAGGTGTGTTGGGAGAGGATGGTGGGGGTATGGACATTGGAGAGGGCAGGTGCTATGGTGAGTGATGGTGAGTGCTGTGAATCACAGACCTGTACCCCTAGGGATAAAAACACATTATATAAAAAATTTTAAAAAATAATTTAAAAAACCCATTAAAGAAAAAACACAGATTGCAAGCCCAGAGCTAATCTCATATTCAATCAAAACTTTTGAAAGTTTTCCCCTTAAAGATCAGAAGAAAGACAAGTGTGTCCATTTTCACTACTCTCATTTGACACAGTAGTGGATGTCCTAGCCAGAGAAACAAGGAACACAAAGAAATAAGAGACTCCAAAAAAAAAAAAAAAAAAAAAAGGAAGAAGTAAAATTTTCTTTTTTTGGATAACATGAACTTACATGTTAAAAAATCCTAAAAAATTCACAAAAAATTTGAATAAACAAATTTAGTAAAATTACCAAATACAAGATCAATATATAAAAGAAAAGAATTTTGTTTTGTTTCTTTTTTTTTTTTTATGGACTGCTTCCCAGTTTGTCATGTCATCCTTGTTCAGTGATCACGCTAATCTTCTCTGCATCATTCCAATTTTAGTATATGTGCTGCCAAAGTAAGCACAAGACAGGAGCATTTTAACATTCTAATGATGAACTATCTGAAAAAATAAAGAAAACAATCTAATTCACAATAGCATCAAAAATAATAAAATACTTAGGAATAGATTTAACTAAGAAGATGAAAGATCTGTACTCCATAAACTATGACATTGATAAAGAAATTGAAGGTGACAGAAATGGAAAGATAGCTCATATTTATGAATGGTAAGAATTAACATTGTTAAAATGTCCATACTACCGTAAACCATCTGTAAATCCAATTCCTATCAAAAATCCAATGTTAGGGGCGCCTGGGTGGCTCAGTGGGTTAAGCCGCTGCCTTCGGCTCTGATCATGATCCCAGGGTCCTGGGATCGAGCCCCGCATCAGGCTCTCTGCTCAGCAGGAAGCCTGCTTCCTCTTCTCTCTCTGCCTGCCTCTCTGCCTGCTTGTCATCTCTCTCTGTCAAATAAATAAATTAAAAATCTTAAAAAAAAATCCAATATTATTGTTTTACAGAAGTAAGTAAAGAATCCTAAAGTTTATATGAGACCATAAAAGACAACAAATAATCAAAGCAGTTCTGAGAAAGAATGAAGAAGGGAGATTACACTTCTTGATTTGAAACTATACTACAAAGCCCTCATGCTCAAAACAATAAAGTATACTGGCATAAAAACAGACCAATAAACAAGTAGAACAGAATTGAGAGTCCAGAAATAAATCCTTTCATACAGTCACCTAATATTTGACAGGGGCCAACATATGTAATGGGGAAAGATAGTCTGTTCAATAAATGATATTTAAAACTGAATAGTCACATAAACAGTATGAAAAGGGAACCTTATATCACTCATAAGTCTGAACTTGAAATAGATTAAAGACTTAAAGGTGATGCATGAAACTAAATTTCCTAAAGGAAAACATAGGAAAAATTCTCCTTGACATTGGTCTTGCCAATAGTTTTTTGGATACCAGACTAAAAACACAAGCAAAAAAAGCAAAAATAAATAAATGGTATTACATCAAACTAACGTTTCTGCATTGCCAAAAAAAGGGAGAGAGAATGAAAACACAATCCACAGAATGTAAGAAAATACTTACGAATCTTATATCTGAAAAGAGGTTAATAACCAACAGATACAAATAGAAAAAAATATATGATTAAAAAAATAGCAAAAGGATCTCAATAGACTTTTTTTTTCAAAAAAGTTATATAAATGACCAACAGGAGCATTAAAAAGTGCTCAACGTAAAAATCTCAGGGCAAAGTCCTTATGTTGTTGTTGTTGTTGTTTACCTCTGAAAAACACAGCAAGATATTAGAATATATACTACCAAAAAATTGAAACTAACCAATTTTGGTAAATATTGGGGAAAACGGGGAACTTATGCACTGTAATAGGGATATAAATTTGTATGGAAAACAGTATGGAGATTATTCATATTATTAAAAGTAAAATTACCATATGATTCAGTAATCCCACTTCTAGGTATCTATCTAAAGAAAACGAAGTTCACTGTTCAAAGACATATCTGCACTCTTATGTTTATTATAAAATTATTAACTCTAAGCAAGAGATGGAAATAACTTCAGTATCCATTAATGGATGAATGAGTAAAATAAGTATGGTAAATATATACTATGGAATACTACTTAACCATGAAAAATTAAGAAATACTGCCATTTACAACAGCATGGATGGATCTTGAAGGTATTATTCTAAGTGAAATATTTCAAAGATTTTATATATTTTTTTAATTTATGTATTATGATATCCCTTACATACAGAATCTGAGGAAAAGGAAAACTAATGGAAACTTAGAGTTGAGTTGACAAGGAGTGAACCTGGGGTGGAGTAAGGTGGTCCAAGGGTGCAAACTTGCAACTATAATATGAAAAAGTTCTGGGGATTTAATGTACAGCATGATGATCATAGTTAATAAGATATACATACTTTTTTTTATTGTGCTTCCCTTTATTAAACTTTGCATATATCACATTCTTACAAGTTGAAAGTTTATAGCAATCTTGTATAAAAGAGGTCTGCTGCCACCATTTTTCTAACAACATTTGTTCATTTTGTGTCTCTTTGTCACATGTTGGTAATTCTTGCAATATATCAAGTTTTTTCATTATTATTGTATTTGTTATGGTGATCTGTGATCAGTAATTATGACCCACTGAAAACTCAGAACTAGTGTACTTAAGGTATATACATTGTTTTTCTTTAAAAACATAATGCTTTTGAACAGTGCAGTATAGTTTTTATTTTTTATATGCACTGGGAAACATAATTTTTTATATGCACTGGGAAACCAAAAAATATAATAATTTGACTTAGTTTATTGAGATAATCACTTTATTGAGGCAGTCTGGAACAAAACCCACAAGACCTCTGAAGTTTATCTCTACTATACTATATACATAAAAGTTGCTAAGAGAGTAGATCTTAAAATTCCTTAGGATAAATGCATAAAAAACAGTGGCAACTATACAAAAAAATGTATTAACATTTTTATGTAGATTATATTGCAATAAAGATGTATACCAATTTATCAAATTGTACAAAATTTACACAATGTTAAAGGTTTGCAATGTTATAAGAAATCATTTCTTAAATTTACAAATATGTCGATTTTTTTCAATAAAGCTGGAAAAAACTTTTTGTAGAATTAATCTATTTTTCAAAAAAGGAAGTAAGGCAGTAGAAACTGCAACTAACTCTGAAATAATAGAATATAAAATCCATTTTCATTATATACACTGTGACAAAAAGTATTACTTAGTTTACAATGGAGGAGTACTTATGAAACATGAAGGATGGTCTATAAATAAGGCTGAAAGAGCTCAGTTTTAAGGTTTAAATTTAAAATCTTCTTTTGAAATACTAAACTGACCACCCAGTGTTCCAAACATCAATGTCTTAACTGCATGAATTTATTTCATACAACTCTATAATCTAGTTTCATAAGAAAACAGCATGCAAATTTTGAATAAGACAGACTTGCTTAAGTTTCATGTTCAACAGTAAAGGATACCTCCCTAAAAACAAATAGAAGACAAATCAGCATATTTATTATGATAATTATTATTCATAAAGAGATTCATATTGAATTAGGGAATATATATCCTCAGAGGGGGTAAAGTAAAATGAAATTTATTTTGGTAAATGTGTCTATGAATAGTCAATACAATGCCTCAATATAAATGAATATTACCATTTTGAACAATTTAATTACTATTACTAGAATTATTATAAGTATAAAAATAGCTATCATTTTAGCATGGAATATGAGATTCTCATGCTCCATGCTTCATCACATACACACAACAACGCAGCATAATAAGTATTATCATCACCATTTCATGGGTGAAAAAACTGAGGCTAACACATTTGGATAACTGGTTTATGATTACATGGGTAGCAAAAATGCATCACACTAATTTAGGCTTTATGATTTCAGAATTGTACTCTTACCATTGCACATTCTATTACTCTGTAAATACTTGGCCTGTTTTCATTTGGTTCTTTAATTTTATTCATGTGGTGATGGCTTAAAGCTTCATTTAAAGGAAGCTTAAAAATTTCATTTAACCAAAAGCTCCCAAGAATTAAAAATGTCATTGATCTAATGTAGACATGGATATCATTAGTTAATGGGTAACTATATATTTTCCACTCTAGTGAGATAAAAGAGTATTTTTCTAAGTTTTAGTCTCTCAGTGTTAAAAAGGACTTTGTTAAAATAGAAATATTTAGACAAAGGTGATCAAAAGTCTGGATCAGGTCACCTTAAGGTAAATATTAGGAACCTGAGGAAACAAATGGAGATTTGAACACTGAGCTATGATATAATGAATGGTTTCAAGTATTTAGTAGAGTATAGAAAAGCCCTTTAAAGCCTGGTCTTAGCCTAGCATTGCAGCTTCTGGGATATCTATCTATCATCTATCTATCTAGATATAATGTGAAAACTTTTTTAACTTAAAGATTTTGAGAAATAGAACATAATCAGCACCATAGAAGATCTGTTTCTGATAACAACCTAGCCCCTCCTCCCAGTTTGTTAATATTCTCTCTTATTTAATGTAACATTGTGCAAATAGACCACTACTGATCTGCTGTTATGAATGAAATAGCTATAATCATCTGTTTGCATATCCTGGTGAAAATATTCATTTAGTTCCATGTTGTATTTCTAGGAATGGACCAAATTTTTATTTTTATTTTTAAGTTTTCTAAATATTGTCCAACTTACCTCAAATGTTTTTATTATGGGCACTTTCATTCTTTCACATTCTTGCAAGGCAATTTTACTGTTGCCCAATATGGTAAGTGTGTAATAGTATGTCATTTTAGGTTTTAATTTATTATTAATTTAATTTAATTTAATTTAATTCCAGATTCATAATAAAGATAAACAGTTTTTATATATGAGTGGCCATTTGGATTACCCTTTCTGAAAAGTGCATGCTCAAATCTTTTGATATCTTAACATTGTGTCATACTGACTTCTTTAATAGTAGATTTTCTGAATGAACTTTAAGCTGTGTAGGTCTTCTCTATTTTATTTTGAACTTGTTTTCATTTCAAAATCTTTATATTTATTTTCATAATCTGCTTTTATTTTTCTTTGTCTATTATCTATCTATCTATCTATTTATTTGCAAGCAAGAGAGAGCGAGCAAGTGAGAGTGCAGGGAGGGATAGAAAAAGAAGGGAAAAGAATCTTAAGCAGGCTCCAGGCTCAGCACAGAGCCCAACTCTGGGCTCTATTTCACAACCCTGACATCATGACCTGAGCCAAATGAAAAAGATAAAATAAAATTAAGGTGTTAAAAAAAAAAGGAAAAAGAATTGGAGGTTTAATTAAGTGAGCCACCCAGGCACCCCTGTGGTACCTTAAATTAGCTGTCATATTTTTAAAGTTCTAGAGTATCCATTTGTTCATTTATAAAACCTTTCTCAATATCATTTTTAGTGTCAGTTTTTGGTTCAATTTGCTTCCCCTCTCATTTCTTTGAGCAGAGTAATCAAGCCATTTTACAATCTTTATTGATCATTTTAACATCATACTTAATCCCATTTTGTCTATCAAATCTTGTTAATGGTTTTTCTTTGTGTGCTTTGTTACATTTTGCTATGTTCAAGACATTATATTTGAAACTCTTATTGAGTAGGGATAATTAAGAGCTATAATAATGGTATGGTCCTCCTTGGTAGGATTTTCTCTTATATCTGAGACTCTACAAGACAATCATACTCCAAATTCAGTGATTGACTTTCTCAGTTTACACAGAAGGCAAGGTAGGCTATAGTCTTATTTCTGCTTCTCCTTGTGCTTTGGGGATCTCAAGTTAAATTTGGGTTGTACCAAAGTCCTCAAATTTGATTGCTGCTGGATTTTGAATTTTGTTTCTCTAGTATCAAGAGTCTATGAACAACACAGCTCAGTGTGTTTTAGCAGTTTCAAATGCTCTCATAGCTAAAATGGCTTCAGGGCATATATCTCTAGGCTCTCATTGTATTTCGTATTTTGGCCCAGTAATCCCTCACTTATTTTTATAATCATTCTGATATTTTTAACTTTAAAAGCTATTTTGTCTGGATTTTTAGTTGTCTTAAGTAGGAGTTTTTAGATCACCATTACTAGAAGCAACAACAAATATACATGAAAATATCTGCAGTAGTTTATCACATCTTTATGGCTTTGAACTTCCATAAGCTGAGGCATCCTTCTCTAATCACTTAGGCAAACTCCAATTTACCCTTTAATACAACACAAGAATTGCTTCATTTAAGAACATGTTCAGGGATGACTCTTCCCCACTGTTCTTACCAACATTCCCACACACTCTTTGCTACCCACACCTTGTTTATGAACTTTCGTTAGGTATATCAGCGTGACCAGAATTTTGCTCTATTGTATTTTTGTCCTTTAGAGCTTTAATTAAATATGAATTCCATAGAAAGTCTGTCCCTTTTCTTTCAAACCTGGGTTAGTTATTTCTTCTCATTCTTTGTCAGAAGTTACTTTATTAGAGAAACTTATAGCTCTATTGTGACTTTGGAGCCTTTACAGTTTTTCGACTGGAAAAATCACCCATCCCTGAGATTTTTACGCAGCTTCCTAGCTATTATTATTCAGAAATCTGTTCAAAACAGACTTTTTCAGGGAGGCCCTTTTGGACCACTCAGTTTAAAAACCTCTTCTCAATCACTGCTCTTTTAAAAATGTGCTTATTTAGTTCAAATATGCATCTCTATTAAAGAAAAATCAGTACGTTTTTTTTTTTAAAGTTGGCTTACCTATTATCTATCTCTCCCATTAAAATGATTCCTCTGGGCTGGGGTTTTGTTGTGCTCATCTTAGGCCAGGCACTCAATAAATTGTCTCTGAATGATTGAATTGTTTGACTCCCTTGCTAGATTCTCAACTTCATGAGGCCAAGGATTGTTCTATTCAGTCCTTCTTTATCCTCAATGTCTGTTATATTGCAGTCACTTACATGACTAATGGGAAAAATCACAGAAAGAAAGAGTTAAAACTACATAAAAACCCCGTAGGTTCAATAACACAAAGCTTTCTAAAATTATTTAGCCCAGGAATTGAATACTGGCTGCACTTTTGATTTTTTTTAAATGGTATTGAATTTAATTTAAATGGAAATACTGGAATGGTAGAATAATAAAAAAATTATAAAAGCAACTTGCTCCTTAAAGTAAGAATTATATAGGACATCTCTTCTAGAAGCAAAATTTTCAAATGACAAACATCTGAAAGCATAGAAGGAGAAGTAAGAGTGTGAATTGTATTTCAATGCTCTTTTCTTTATATTCAACAAACAGCTTCATTCACACACCTTTCCAATTTTTTCAACTCTTTTGACAAAGCCTTCAGAGGAGTTACTGCTGATGACAACCATCACAGCCTAACAGGAGAAATTTTATAAAGAAAAATAATAGCATGTTTTTCCCAAATTGTTAAGGATATGGTGAAGCTCTGTCGGATTCAAAGGAGGAATGTGCAATTCCATGCTATATATAATAATAACTTGTTTTAATAGTGGCTTTGCAATTTTTCAGATATATCCATTTACTGAAACCACTATCAAATAAACAAAAACAAACAAATGAACAGGGGTTCGAGACAGAAATTATCTAATCTAAAAATAGCACATGTTCACAGAATACACAACACATATCCCAAGTACTACTATAGGTTTCAAGTAATAGTCAAAACAATAGTAAAAATGATTCAGACCACACCAGTCAAATCATAAATGGGACCTTAACTGTAAATCCTTATCTTTAGATCAAAGCGGGTAATTGGGGGCTGAAGATACATTATAGAACTAATATGTTATAGAACTCCTCTGAAATGAGTCATTTATTCCATCACTTTTCCTGCACAGCTGCTGACCCATGTTTTGGTTCCTGGAAATAGCTGCTACCCTGTCATACTTCTTAAAAGCACATATATTGATAACTCTACTCATTCCTCCATTCCTCTGTGACTGTCACTGTGTTAAAATGTGGAGTCAGCTGACTCACTTGTGATGGTAATAAAGTAGATGAGTTTGCAAAGTATTTTGTTATTTCTAAAAATGCAAAAACCAAATTACATTGAAATCATAAGGGGTGTTTCAGGGAGAGCTGTAGGATGTGGTTTCTTGTGTAATCCACAGAGATTAGCTCCAACACATATTTAAACTCTCCTCTAGGAGCAACCTTAGTGGTAAAGCAAGAAGATAAACAGATGTATACACACCCTGGCACAAAATTATCACTTATGTTTGGCTTCCTAGTTTCCTCGTGTTACTTATTTATCTTAACTTCTCTCTGAAATCAGGGAACACAGAATCTCAATCAGTAGACATTTTTCTACTGAATTACCCAATAGTCCGATCATACCCCTAATACTTTTTAAAATTATTTCACTCATAATCCCAAATCTGCTTTGCTTCCTCATCTTAGTACACTGTAATTTGATTTCAAAATGAGGACAGTTGTCAGTAATGCCACATTCATTCATCTATTTTACAATTCCATGTGCTTATAACTATGAAGATATGTTAATAACATCCATTCCAATAAGCCACCCTAAATTTATTATCATGAAACAAGACCTCAAGAAAGAGAATTCAAAATCATCCATGTATTTGCAACTTATTGCAATAAAGCCTTTATCAATAGACTTCCCTGTGCACATGGTGGTCAAATTGCTGGTGAAAACCAGCCAGATCTATTACAAGCTTTCTCATGGCTTCTAGGTAACCCAAGTGAGCCTTTATTGATACTGGGAAGGGATAAAGCAGGGAAGGGATAAACAGTGCTATAAGATTTGGCTAGACCAAAGTAATGACTCTCATTACAAAGTGAGTATTTTTTTTTCAAGCTTTAGTTCAGTTTATTTTTCTTGTATAAAACTATGTAGTAGCCACAGCTGGAGCCTGGGTCCTCTGAACAGAGACTCTGGTGTGGGTCTTCACAAGATGGTCCGTGAACTCCTGATAGGGAGACTTGGTGAACACAGTCTCCTTCCAGAGATCAGGGGTGAGATAGCTGTAGGTCTTGGAGATGGCATCGAAAGTAGCCTTGGCAAAGTTCCCTAGGGTGGCAGTGCAGCCCCTGGCCGAGGTGTAGCAGTCGTCAATACCAGCCATCATCAGCAGTTTCTTGGGCACAGGGGCCGAGACAATGCCAGTGCCTCTGGGGGCGGGGATGAGACGCACCAGCACAGAGCCACAGCGGCCAGTCACCTTGCACGGGACAGTGTGGGGCTTGCCGATCTTGTTCCCCCAGTAGCCTCGCCGCACAGGGACAATGGAAAGCTTCGCCAGAATGATGGCTCCGCGGATGGCAGTGGCTACCTCCTTGGAACACTTGACATCCAAACCGACGTGTCCATTGTAATCTCCGATGGCGACAAATGCCTTGAACCTGGTCCGCTGGCCCGCGCGCGTCTGCTTCTGCACAGGCATGATCTTCAAAACCTCGTCCTTGAGGGAGGCTCCCAGGAAGAAGTCGATGATCTCAGACTCCTTGATGGGCAGGGAGAAGAGATAGATCTCCTCCAGGGACTTGATCTTCATGTCTTTGACCAGGCGGCCCAGCTTGGTGACGGGGATCCACTCCTTGTCCGCGGCCTTGCCCCCGCGAGCTCCGCGGCCTCGGCCCCGGCCCCGACCACGGCCCCGGCCCGGCCCGGCCCCGGATGCCGCTGCCGAAGCCACCGCGGAAACCGCCGCGGCCTCCCATTCCAGGGCCCCCGGGCCCTCCGGGCCCTCCCGCAGCACCGGCGTCATCCGCCATTTGGTGTTCTCTCGGAGAGGAAACAAAGTGAGGATTTTAAAGCAAAAGAGCCTGTTGGGAATATTGTTTTATAAAATAGTGGTTTTTTTTATTAACTTTTTAAAATTCAATTAGGTAACATATAGTGTACCAATAGTTTCAAATGTAGATTTCAGTTATTCATCCATAGCATATAATAGCTAATGCTCAGTACTTACTGTTATAGCTTCTTGAAAGCAGAATTTTAACCCACTGAGCCACCCAGGCGCCCTTGAAAGCAGAATTTTAGATCACATTTTCTGATTACTTCCATGTCGTACAACACTTTCCTGCTAGCAACCTTCAAAACATACTGTTTGTTAGAGGAATTTCTTTAATAATAAATAAATAGGAATTCATTTAAATTTATAAATATATAAAATAAATAGGAATTTATTTAAATTTATTTAAATATTACACACTGTTTCATTGTTCATAAATAAGGTGATGATATTATAGCCATTAGTTGGTAGCACTGATATATCACTATCTTTTTACTTCTCAGTGCATTCTCTTTACACAAATAGATATATATTTTAAAAAATGTGAATCTGTGGCAAACTTGTAAAAAACCCTATACAGTAAAGTTTATCATTTTAAGTAATCTCAATTATCTTCCTCAATTGTGATAGTATATCCTTCTATCTAGGCCAGATATTGTATGAGGGATTTGAAGAGACATACTTTTCTAAATTTCACTTTTCTCATCTGCAAAATGCTTATCATGATCCTACAAAAAAATACACTTATAATTTTTTGATGAAAATTTATTTATTTATTTTAAGATTTTATTTCTTTATCAGAGAGAGTGGGCGAGAGAGCAAGCACAGGCAGACAGAATGGCAGGCAGAGGTAGAGGGAGAAGCAGGCTCCGGCCGAGCAAGGAGCCAGATGCGGGACTCGATCCCAGGATGCTGGGATCATGACCTGAGCCAAAGGCAGCTGCTTAACCAACTGAGCCACCCAGGCGTCCCTTTTGATGAAAATTTAATCTGTATAAACAATATATTTGCTGTAATGCGTGGTTCATGGAAAACATCTTTTTTAATTATAAGCAGTATTAGAAATTAAGTAAATGTGTCTATAATATTTAAAGTTTTAACACATAATTCCACTGCTTTGCCTTATTTTCTCAAATCCCTTTACCACTTTCACTGACAGAGTCAAATGTACTTTTTCTACTAGTAGCCAGCTCTTTGTCTTTTGTCAGAAAGATGCCCTTGTGAATTATTTATAATAGAGATATTAGCAATAATAATAATAATAATAATAATAATAAATAGCAATGAAAATGTTAAAAAAAAAGTTTTCTTAACTAATTAGGGTTCTTAGACATCAATTAGAGGAACCACCTCGGGCAAGCAAATTAATCTGCAAGACATTCCCAGAATTAACAAGTCAGTCAGATACAGGGTTGTCTGTAGACTGAAAAGAACTAGGTTTGGAAAATAGGTAAGGACAGTGAAAAAAGTGATCAAATTTTTGGGCAAAATAAACTCTTAGGTGTCCTTTCAATGGAGTCCTGTTCATTATGTAGCAGAAACTCTGGAGATTATCTCAATCCATTGGAGTCACCCCGTTTATTAGCTTGCTATTGACAAAGTTATTTACAAACTGTAGAGCAAGAGGTTATAATGGAGAAAACTGATGGTAATGCACAGGATTCTTGTTAACAATAATGCAAGTTAGTGATTTTTCATTAGAAAACATAAATTCTATAACCCAAATTATGGGCCCAGAGCACTTCTGCTGCACAACTCTGCTTATATCCCAAATAACCATGTGAACTAGTTTTAATATCTGCTTCTCTTATTAATTTTTGAATAAAAAATCTTGACACAAGTATTTTATAATTGTGTGATAATCATGAATTTAATTTTTGGAGAACAAAACACACTTTAGCATAACTAGGTTTGTTCACAGAACCAGCCTTGATAACACACTTCTATATGTTAGAAATGATGTAATAAATGTAGAATATTGGGCACTTGTTTGGTATTCTTTGCCATGTTTTGCACTATCTAAAAAGAGATCAGTGAACTTGGACTGGAGTTAGTAGACATGGAAGAAAATAAAATATTACAGAGAAGAATACTCTGTGGTCCACAACCTAAACGGCCTGGGATTCCCATCATTTGGATCCCTGTAGCTTTACAGAAGTCAATTAAATTTTTGTATCTCTGATTAAAGTTGTTTCCCCAGTACTTTTTCAAACATCTCTTGTAAAGTATTGTTTCCCAGAAAAAAAGGGATTTTGCACATGTATCTGCCTTTGTCTCTGGTCATGATCTCAGTCAGTATCCTGGGATCGAGCCCCATATCGGGCTTCCTGCTCATTAGGGAGTATACTTCTCAGTCTCTCTCTGCAGCTACATCCCCCTGCCCCACTCATGCTCTCTCTCTCTCAAATAAATAAATACAATCTTTAATTTTTTAATTAAAAATAAGATAAATAAATTAAAATAAAAAGACTGGGCTTACTGCCCCATTTAGCTCCTTTTGTTTTTTTGAGTTGTATTTAAAGCAGCATGAGAGAACATGAGGCTCTCAAACTTAAAAAAAAAAGGAAAAAATTGAGTTTTGTTAGGATTTAAGATCTTGTCTGCTAGACAAAAACGTTGGCTTTGTTAACATGTGAAAATTATCAAAAGGGAATAAGATAGAATTCTAATAATTTTTGTAGAAATTAAAAATTTTCTCCAACCCAATTACATACAGACCCATTAAGTAAATTCATTCCAATGTCCCAAACCAACCTTTTCTAATAGTAATGCATCTGAGTAAACAGGGTCAACCCAAGGAATAAATAAATATTATTATTTTTTCCTGTCTCTTCCACAGTCTCATCTGGGTATATTGGTAGCAAGCCAATTATCTATCTTATAAGACATGATATCATAAGGAAGGGTATTCTGTCCATTTGGAACAACTGAAAATCATTGTAATTTTATCTTGGTGCAGTAACTTGAGATGGCACAGTGTGGTTTATGAATATATTTTATTTTTTTTTTACTGGGAAGAAGAGATTATAGAGATATTGGTTATCCAAGAGAGACTGACAGGTGTTGATAGTTGCCAGGTCAATATCCATCTAATTTTTCCTTTAGTATCAGAAAGCACTGAGGGATTGACAACAAGGAAACTTAAAACAACATCAAATATTTTATTGTCTCTTTTCTAGTTACATTGTAACCTTATGACAAAGTATCAGTCGTACAAGATATCATTCTCTTTTACCTCTATCTTTCTGCCAGAAATGTGGGCTTAATAGTGAGAACTCCAACAGCAATTTTTGCAACTGTGAATAAAAAGCCATGAAAACCTCTAAGATAGTTCACTTGACTTTCTTAAGACTCTGAACCAACACCAGAAAACACTCTCTGTAGTCTTCTTGTTAAATGAAAAATTTGGTTAAACCACTTTTGACACTCTACTACCTACAGCAAACTGTAAATCTTAATTGAAATATGTCCTCTCAGCTGTGCTTAAGCAACTGAGTCCTGAGCTTTTCAGGTTTTCAGTCTGAAAGAGTACACCTCGGGTGCTCTGAAAGGGAAGAGAAACGACACCCTGTTCTCCATATAAATTAAAGAAGAGAAATCTGTGCATTTAAGTGGGCCATATAAAATTTATCAAGCAGTTATCTCCTAACTCCTTCCTATCCAAATTACCTGATATGCTCTCCCTACTCCTTTATTCCACGTTACTGCCTTTTCACAACATGTCTTCTGTTATTTCCTTCTTGCAAGCTAGTTTTGATTTCTGCATCTAAAAAAATCAACAATCATTGTGTATTTCAATTCCCATTTTCCTCAAATGCATTGATTCTTCTTATCTATTACTCTTTTCTCATACTCAGTGTCTTTGTCTTTATGGGGTTTGTACTTTGCTTTTCCCCATCCTTTACTGCCATTATATAATCAATCTAATAACTTCTTAGAGAAAGTTAAAAATTCCCGCATGGCCACACGTGAACACAAAGTCACTGATTTTTAGCAAACCTATAAGATAGTCAGACATCCATTCAATTTCTTTTTTTTTTAAGATTTTATTTATTTATTTGACAGAGAGAGATGACAAGCAGGCAGAGAGGCAGGCAGAGAGAGAGGAGGAAGCAGTCTCCCTGCTGAGCAGAGAGCCTGATTTGGGGCTCGGTCCCAGGACCCTGGGATCATGACCTGAGCCGAAGGCAGTGGCTTAACCCACTGAGCCACCCAGGCGTCCCTCCATTCAATTTCTTAACTGAGTCCCAAATGCATCCTGACTTCTAACCTAAACCTAAGCTCTACTTCTTACACGTTGTTATATGACCAAATTCTTTCAGTTCAGTATTTTGTAACATTTAAATATTAATCAGTTGATGCTTTGTTTGTGTATTTCTATGAAAATAATTTGAATACTGTAGATTTATTGTTATATTTATAGGTTTATAATCAAAGTTTCATCAGTTGAAGTTTTTGGAAATTTCAGATATAATGATTAACCTAAAATGATACTGCCTCAAATCCCTCTGATATCAAGGCCCAACACCTGATTATAGCCAAACCTGTGGTGGATAGTTCCATGGGAAATTGCAGTTACTTAACACTGATAGCATCTCATGTTCTCTCTCTCATTTTAGAATGTCTCCAACACAACCTGAAAGTGTAGGAGAGTTAATGTCCTCTGAGGACAGCTCTCAGTGAAGTGGAAATAAGAACCATAGGTAAAATTGTCAGTTTTCAGGTCTTCATGAGGACAACTTAAAGAAGTTTCTCAGGACCTTTCAGTAAAAGCAAGCCTTCATTTTCTATCCACAACAATTATATCAACAATGTACCTCTTTGACAAAGTTGCTTCTTCACTGTATCACTTTCCCATTCTTTTCTACCTTGGATAATCTCCCAGATAAACTAACAGTACTCAAATCCTTTGTCCTACTCTTTGCTCTCAGGATAAATGGAGCCAAAAGACTTAGATTAATATCAAGTTCTGAATGGGATCTTAGAGCTATTTCTGTCCAGATTTTCATAAACATAGGGACCTTTGAATTATCAGGCTATAAATAAGTTCTAAATGGAGGGGGCAAAAGCAAAAAGTAGAAATTTTTATGTTTGATTTTTAATCATGATTAATTGACTTTATTGATTATTATAAATACTAACATTATAAAAGTGTGGATCTTTGTAAAACAATGTCATATTGTAAGAAAGAAGTTGCATAATCCTTTTGAGAATATTAAACCAAGTGTTCAGGTGCCATCTAATTTCTTGTTTAATCCAGAACTTTGGTGTGCATCATCTTGAGGAATAGGATTTTGAAGTCCAGACAGACTAAGAGAAAACTGATCCAAATGTGTGTGTTTATATTTCTGCTTTTGTTGTAAAAATCAAAGTGTGATTGCTGGTTTAAAATGGTAAAACTAATAATGTTCATGGACTCGATTATAAATTTTCTAATTGTATGGGAAGAATCCAATAAACATAGAATTAATTGATTTGCAAATCCCCAAAGAGCTACAGGATCAGGTAGTGGTATGTTCTGATTCAACAGCATCATAATGCAGCATTTTATATGTGTGGCTAATGGATATTTTCATGAATGTTTGCTAGCTAGTCAGCCAATACAGAGAAATATTAGGTAGCGTAATTACTCACAGTTGTGTTTAATAAAATGAGAGAAAATTATCAAATGACACTAATAATAATAATCCTATAGCAGGCTAAATATTCAATGATAATTACAAGTATTAATCTAGCTTTCTTCCCTGATTATGACTCTGCTCTCCTTTATCATAATGGGAGTAGCAGATTGTCTGCAGTGAATTGTGAAAACGCAGCAGTGACTTTGGCAGTGAAGGCCTCCCATCAATTTTGATAGGTTAAAATGATTCTGGTTGGTCTTGAGCAAATGTGTCAATTTTTTTTTTCTGTGTGTGTCATAAAAGAAAGAAGCAATAGTAAATTCTTGCTGTTATTCCATGGAGCCAATAAAATCATACTGCCAACAAGAGGCTGTTGACACCATAGGTGTAGTTAACTGTCTTGAAATACTACGCCTGGAAATAAAATCCTAATATTTCACATAACCTCTTTTTTTAAAAGAAACAAAACAAAACAAAACAAAACAACTATACTGCTTACATTTAGGGCCCTGCTGTTGTGTAACTATTTTTGAACATGTCTTCTGTAAGTGTATATATATATATATATATATACATATTTTTCTGTGCAATAAATTCATTTAGAGATAAATTTGGATTGCAAATTATTTTGGGGGAGGCGTGGTATTTGTGGCTAGTCTTACAAGTAAAAAGGACTAAAAGAAAGAAGAAAAACATTTTTTATTACAGCATATTTACATCTGTCCAAAGTACTTATCTACTATAATACTGACTAATGTATAATACTGTACACAAAGAAAGAAGCTAAATGAGTTATAATTCAGTCAGTGTATAGCTGGCCATTTTAAAACTTACCACTGAATCTTTCTGGTATGCAATGTGATATCTGGCAATCTGGTCCAGTTCATTACATCAGGTCATTTGTATGTTCTTATTACCATTTTGATAGCATAGCACATTTTATAACCCAGACATTTTACAATGGAACTATGATGCATGTATTTTCAAAAGTATAGACATACATGAAGCTATGAGGTCAAAAAAGATGAATGTCCGTAGTACCATATAGACTCAACAAATAAAAGTGTCCAAGGGTCTGAGTGTGACTTATGAATATTGTATAAGATTAGGCCAACATGTGGTTTTGATATAAATAATCTGTTCTTAAATTAGAATTACAATCGTTGAGTACAGTGTTGAAAATGGCAGATAGATTTTAGCTATCTTTGCTCACTAGGGAAAATGGAAAAATGTTTAGTTTGGTCAGATTTTCACTTAACTTCTGAAAAATCTTACGTTTGAGAGAACCCTTCTGAAATAAGAATCCTTAAAGACATAACCCCTTTGGCACAAGTTTTCAAGAAACTTGTTTGATGTTGTAGACAGTTCTATGGCACACGTACTGTTCTAGATGTTTCATGCCAATAATATGTAAGCCATACCAAGGCTACATATACATATAGAGATGTTCCTCAGCTTACAAGGGGGCTATGTACAGAGAAACACATAAAAAATTGAAAATGCATTTAATACCCCAAAACTATCAAATATCATAGCTTACCTTAAGCTTATTTAAACATACTCAGAACACTTACATTTGCCTGCATTTGGGCAAAATCATCTTAAGCAAAGCCTATTTTATAACAAAGTATCAAATATCACATGCAATTTATTAAATATTACACTAAAAAAAGAAGAATATATATATTCTATATATATATTCTATATATAGAATGCTTGTAAGAATATCAGGTGTTCACCCCTGTAATCTTCTAGCTGACTGGAAGCTGTGGCTCACTGCCGCTGCCCAGCATCACAAGATGGCACCATATAGAACAAGAGTTTCAGGTGGTAGGTGTTGTAAGTTTTACCCAAACTGACATTGGTTTTTGTCATCATATATGTCAAGTAGTTTTCTCAGGTTTATTTTTAGAATATCCTTGTATAATGAATATTTACACTGATATCTAGTATAAAAATCTTGCAATTTAACATTAGAAACATTAAGATATTGAAAATCAATCTATTTCTTTAATTCATTGAAGACATTTTTGGCTTGTTTCCAGTATTTCTTACTGGTTAAAAAATGAATTTGAAGTAGTCTGGATTTCATTATTATATGGCACTTTCCCTTTGATGAATACAAAGACGATATTCTATATTAGCTATCTGAGAAGAATTTATTTTTTTAATTTTATTTATTTGTAAGAGAGAGAGTGAGAGAGAGCACAAGCAGGGGGAGCAGCAGGATGAGGGAGAAGCAAACTCCCGGCTAAGCAGGGAATCTGTTGCAGAACTGAGTCCCAGGACCCTAAGATCATGACCCGAGCTAAAGGCTCAGGCGTTTAACTGACTGAGCCACCCAGGTGTCCCAATCTGAGAAGAGTTCTGTATGCTATTCCTATTAATATGCAGTTTAAAGTCTAGGTAATTAACTTAATATTTTAGTGGCTATTGCATAGATAGCACTATGTTCCAGGCAGAGAGTAAGAAAGAAATATTAAATCAACCATATTCTATGCATTCTAAATGAAAATAATTAATCGATCATAAAAATCCTTCTATTTATGGAATATCAACTTATAAGCTTTCCTCCATATGAACAATGCCAAATACCAGAACAAAGGGTCATCTAATACAAATAAAGGATAGAATTAAAGAATTCTGGTAAGCCATTTAATTTTGAAAAATGGTGTTCTATTGTTGCTGAGTTGTGGTTTTCAGTTACATAATATCTGATAAGTGTAGAAGTAACATGAGTGTTACGTGAGATGAGAAATGGTATATAATTAAGATATTTTTAAAAGTACAGATAAATACAAATTTGTAAACATAGCATTATGGAGGAGTAAAAATAAATGATAGCTACACACTCTAAAGTGAATAAAACTTGGAAAGCTAATAGAGAAGTAAAACAAGGACAGTGCAAAAAGTATGGTACATTTTTATGAAGTTCAAACAAATTCTGTGAAATCATAGATGGACTTAAAGATACTATTATGTATCAAATATTGTAAAAATTAAGCAAGGAAATAGCAAACATAAAACAACCAAAGCATACAAACTTGGGTAGATACAAGAGGTGTGATCATGTTCTACTTCATAAAGAGATGAGTTAATAGATAAATACAAGTAACTAGACTTTTTAGAAGTTAATAAAACGTTGCCTGTTATTTCTTAGTAATATAAAATATATGGTTTTCTAACAAAAACGTTTATCTTAAAATATTTAAAAATAAATTTTAGGCTACTCCTTAGGTTATATTTACTTTTCCACTGTAGGAAAAGCTGGTTGTTGTAGTTGTATTTGTTTGTTTGTTTTAGTCTCCTCCTAGTTTTTATTATTATAATGTGGAATGAGAAATGTTAGATTGAAAAGTGAATTATTTTATAGACAAAAATCATTACTTGATTCACCTCCTGGTACAGCAGATGGAACTCCTGAAAATATGCCCTTTTGCCTTATGGAAGAGTAACAGTTATGCTTACTTCTGAAACATACTTGGTGGTGGCCCTAAATAGTGACACCATAGTAAACATTTTGAATATTTGCAATTAATTTTTATAGTCATAGGGCTCCAAAAGGCACTGCAGGTATCTTAGCAGGTATTTCAATAAGGCTAAAATTTGCCTGACTGTTTAAAAATATTAGCAAGGCACAAAACATGGCAGAAGTATTGTCCTCAGATATTATTTTTTTCCATATGCTCCTGATTCCAGACATGACAAGTTATTTTTCAAATATTTATTATAAAAGTTTTTATTTATTTATTTGACAGAGATCACAATAAGGCAGAGACAGGCAGAGAGAGAGAGGAGGAAGCAGGCTCCCTGCTGAGCTGAGAGCCCGATGTGGGCCTCGATCCAAGGATCCTGGAATCATGACCTGAGCCGAAGGCAGATGCTTTAACCTACTGAGCCACCCAGGCTCCCCCATGACAAGTTATTTTGATAGATGTATATACAGTGTATTTTCCAGTTATAAGAAAAATGGTTCTGCTATTTTTAACCTTTTTAAAAATTAAATAATTTTTTTCATTGAAATTTTATTTTTTAATGTTTTACTTTTCTTTTCTTTTTTTTTAAAGATTTTATTTATTTATTTGAGAGACAGAGATCACAAGTAGGCAGAGAGGCAGGCAGTGAGAGAGAGAGAGAGAGGGGGAAGCAGGCTCCTTGCGGAGCAGAGAGCCCGATGCGGGGCTCAATCCAAGGACCCTGAGATCATGACCCGAGCTGAAGGCAGCAGCCCAACCCACTGCGCCACCCAGGCGCCCCAATGTTTTACTTTTCAATATACTACTTAGAATATAAAACCTATTCCATTTTGTAAGATGTTTACCATTTAAAAACTGGTAATTTTCTCATTGTGTCTTCCCCTCACATTGCTTTATTTTGAATAAAAAATTTCACAATAAACATAACTGATGCTTTCCTTCTGATGGTCCCTCTGTTGGTCATATTGTATATGAGCCATGACAATTAGTTTTACAAAATTTATTGATGTTTGTTGATATGTTTTATCATAACTAATTTTCCCTCCCTTATCTAGATTCCCCAGCTTTCAGACAGGTGGACACTTCAATAAACCATACCCAAGGGATGTATCAAGTACTTCTTAGACATTCTCTCAGATCCTTGAGGTCTCATTTTGCCTAGGGATTTGCAATAGGTTCTGCCAGAGGCACCACTGTGACAACTGATGTCCATGGTCTATCTCCTGCTAAGCTCAAGAGGTCACTGGTTTCCAAGTTTATCTATACAATTAATGCATACCAGCAAGTTCTTTTTTTTTAATATTAACAAACTTATTTTAAAGTTTATATGGAGAGGCAAAGACTCACAATAGTCAACATAGTGTTGAAGGAGAACAAAGACTGAGGACTGACTTCAAAGTTTACCATAACGATTGGGCGCCTGGGTGGCTCAGTGGGTTAAGCCTCTGCCTTCCGGCTCAGGTCATGATCCCAGGGGCCAGGGATCGAGTCCGGCATTGGGTTCTCTGCTCAGCAGGGAGCCTGCTTCTCCTCATCTCTCTCTCTGGCTGTCTCTCTGCCCATTTGTGATCTCTCTCTCTGTCAAATAAATAAATAAAATCTTAAAAAAAAGTTTACCATAACGATAATTGTAAGCATGATATTGTAATACCACAGAGAGACTAGATTAAAGCAACAGAATATATATTATCAATTATATTTTATATTTAATAGAAAAGCAAAAGCAATACAAGAGAGCAAAATACAATCTTTTAAACAAATGGTTCTGTAGCAATGGTGAAGCTAAATCTAAAAATATAAAATAAAATAAATCCAGGCAGATATCCTACACTCTTCACAAAAATTAACTCAGATTGGATTATAAACCTAAACATGAAACATGTAGAAGGTAATATAGAAGAAAATTTAAATGACCTTGGTTTTCGCAATAACTTTAGCTACAAAAGCACAAGCACTGAATTTAAAAATGTCTACTCTGTGAAACACAATGCCAAGAGAATGAAAAGGCAAAGCACAGACTATGAGAAAAAATTTGCAAAATACACATCTGGCAAAGGACTGTTAATCAAAAATACACAAAGACCCCTAAAAACTCAACAATGGGGGAAAAACCGGATTAAAAATGAGCCAAAGGCCTTAGCAGATACCTCACCAAAGAAAATATTACAGATGGCAAATAAGCATATAAAAAGATGCTTCACATCATATGTCATCAGGAAAATGCAAATTAAAACAAAAAAGAGACACCAGTACATACCCAGAATCCAGAGCACTGACAACAGAACACGAAATGTTGGTGAGGATGTGGAGCAACAGGAATGTTCTTCCATGTGTATTGAGAATAAAGAATGGAAAACAACTTGGCAGTTTCTTACAAAACTAAACATATTCTTGCCAGATGATTCAGCAGTAGCAGCTCTTGGTATTTATCCAAAGAAGATGAAATCTATACCCACAAAGATGTCTATAGTAGTTTTATTCATAACTGACAAAAGCTTGGAAGCAACCAACATATCCTTCCATAAGTGAAAGGTCAAAGAAAGTGTAGTACATGCAAACAATGGAATATTATTTAATGCTAGAGAAATGAATTACCAAGCTATGAAAAGATATGGATATAAATATTTAATAAATATTTGATTTTAGGCTTCTACAAGTCTATCAATGTTATTAGTATATTTTAACAGTGAATGCTCAGCATTCATGAATTTACCTAATAAAACATTTTGGGTTCAATATTTTAAATACTTCAACCTCTATGATTATATTCCTAATAATTTTGAATTGGGGTAAATAAACCTTAATTTTTTGTAACTTGTTTCTTATTGCAAGAGAGCTCAATGAAATTTTAGAAAATAAAAATTTACAAAAAAAAAGTTTAGTTTATTATTGCCAAATAATTTAAAACTTTATCTTATATTCAAATACATATATTTTTCTAAATTGATTTATATGCTACTAAAACCAAAAACTTTTAGTTATACTAGATTTCATATCCTGCAATCAATGCCAGAAATCCATCTGGCAATGATTTGTCTTAAATAGAGTTAAGATGGGTGTTATTACAATGCAAGATGGAAACAAAGATAGTATAACAATAGGTGATACATAACTTTTCCGTTTTGATCAAGTTACTAATCTACAAAAGGATTTTATCAGTGACAGACTTGGGACTTTAACAAAACTTTTAAACTAGCATGTGCGACTCATTCCTAGAAAACAACACAATCAATAACACTTTATTTAGATTAAATCATGACTATTTCTCCATTTGAATAAAAAAGGTAGCAACCCCAATAAGTTTATTGAACATGAAAAGTTGAAATGCTATAATGCTCCTAAGGAATTAAATGATCCAGTCAAGAATTACAAAAAAAGGATATAAATTACCAAAGTGTTTGTATAATTGTAATGTACAACTGCCCATTATCGTTCCATAGTGTAGGCTTGTACAAGAACTCTATAAAAGAACTCCACTTCTAAACTGTGGAAAATAGGTTCCCTTTTCCCCTATATACAACTATTAAGCCATTCATTTAGCTTTTAAAATATCCACTTAATACAGGCTTTTTACACATTTGAACAGGCAGCAGGGCTCTATTCTTATCGCTTACATCTGAAGGATAGACTTCTAGCGTAAGAGGTAAAGCCCATAAAGGAGCCCAATAATAACAACAAAATACAGTTTAGTGAGCCCTTACAATCTGCCAGCTACCTTTCTGAGAATACTTCAATTAATAAAACATATAAAATACCTGACCACAAAGAGCTCACATTCTTTTGAAATATAATAGTGAAATAAACCAATAATAGAGGGGCACCTGGGTGGCTCAGTCCATTGAGTGACTGCCTTTGGCTTGGGTCATGATCTCAGGGTCCTGGGATGTAACTCCCCAGCAGGCTTTCTAGGCAGTGGGGTGTTTTCTTCTTCCTCTGCGCACCCTCCCAATTCTCTCTCTCTCTGTCTCAAATAAGAAAATAAACCAGTAATAGAATAATGATTGATGGTTGATGGTGATAAGTGATACAAAGAAATACAAGAAAGGTAAAAGCCATTGGAGAATGCTGGGATGAAAGTTAATTTTATTTTGTGTTGGGTGGTTATATCTCATTTATGAGATGTTATTTGCACAAAGACCCAGGAAGTGAAGGAGAGTGTTATACAAATATTAAAGGAAAAGATTGCTCTAGGCAGAGCAAGTAAGTATATAGACTTTGTGTGAACAGCTTGTCTGTTACTTTTGAGGAAAAGCAAGGAGGCCAATGAGGAGTTCATAGTGGTGGAGAGAGGAAGAACGTATTGATGTATGACCTTCTAGTACATTGAAACGCCTTCAGTTTTTATTTAATATGAAAGGGGAAGATACCAAAAGTCTTTCAACAGCAGAATAAAATCATATGACTTGATTTTTAGGTTAAATTCTGTACCAAAATAAATTTGCATGGAGAAAGGAGTGCAGTATGTGTGGAAGTGGGGTTATCAATCAAGTCAATAATTCAGGAACATATGATGGTGTTTTTAGCATGCTGGGTGGTAATAGAAGTGGTGAGGTATGGTTTTCATTGTGTATATATATATATATATATATATATTTTTTAAAAAAGACACATTTATTCAGCGTCATGATCAGACTATTACATTTAGCAATCAACAGCATGGGTGCAAAAAAAAAAAAATCTACATTAAAACCCTTTGTTGGAATGCTTTACACTTTCCACAGAACAGAAACTAAAATAACCTGTTATACAATTAGTCACAAATACAGTCCTCGAGTTTTTTTGCCCATACACATGAGTATTGTCTAAAACATGTCTTCTTTGTAGCAGCTAGGCCCTGCCACCACTGTGCTTGGCTGAGTTCACAAATCTGTTGTAACCTGTAGCTTCCCTGTCACTTCTCTGGCTCTCCTCTCCTGCTAAGCTTTGTTTCCTGGCAGTAATTAAAACCTTCTGCCACTGCCATAGCTGCTGCTGCTGCTGGAACCACCATAGCCACCTTGGTTTCGTGGTTTGGCGAAGTATTGGCCTCCACCACCATAAGGGCCAGAGCTTCTGCCTCCAAAATTGCCTCCTTTCATGGGTCCAAAATTTGAGGATTGATTGTTGTAATTGCCAAAATCATTATAGCTTCCACCACCTCCAAAGTTGCTTCCATCATTACCAAATCCGTTATAGCCATCCCCACTGCCACCATATCCACCACCACCTCGACTGCCACCAAAGCCACCTCGACCACTGAAGTTTCCTCCGCGACCAAAGTTGTCATTCCCACCAAAACCACCTCCACGACCACCACCAAAGTTTCCAGAACCACTTCGACCTCTTTGGCTGGATGAAGCACTAGCCATCTCTTGCTTAGAGAGCGCTTTCCTTACTTCACAGTTGTGGCCATTCACAGTATGGTATTTTTGAATGACAATCTTGTCTACAGAATCATGGTCATCAAATGTTACAAAAGCAAAACCCCTCTTTTTGCCACTGCCTCGGTCAGTCATGATCTCAATCACTTCGATTTTCCCATACTGTTCGAAATAATCTCTTAGATGATGTTCTTCAGTGTCTTCTTTAATGCCACCAACAAAAATCTTTTTCACAGTTAAGTGGGCACCAGGTCTTTGAGAATCTTCTCTTGAGACAGCCCTCTTTGGTTCCACAACTCTTCCATCCACCTTGTGTGGCCTTGCATTCATGGCTGCATCCACCTCCTCCACAGTGGCATAGGTGACAAACCCAAAGCCTCTGGAGCGCTTGGTGTTCGGATCTCTCATTACCACACAGTCCGTAAGTGTTCCCCATTGCTCAAAATGGCTCCTCAGACTCTCATCGGTTGTTTCAAAGCTCAGACCTCCGATGAAGAGCTTCCGCAGCTGTTCAGGCTCTTTGGGAGACTCTGACTTAGACATGACGGCGGTGGGAGGGGAGACTTTAACGATGCTTACTCGGCGGCGTCCACAGGCAGAAAGCTCATTGTGTATATATTTTGATGGTGAATATTCTGGTGAACAGGATGGGGTATGTGCAGGACAGACATCAACATTTATTTTACCTGCACAAACAGAAGGGTGGAGTCTTCATTCCCTGATATGGAGAGAACTCTGAGTTCAAATGTTCTTTCTCATTAAATGGCATAGTGATGATGAGGATTTAGTCAGACAGTGAAAGAGAGCAGTAAGCATAGTGTTAAGCGGTAAGACATTATAATACATTGGAACATCAAAAAACGTTGTGTTGGATCATCTGTTTATGTGAGTAAATAAATAAATAAAGCTTCCTGGGGTTCTGATAGAGGTAAAGAAGACTGCTATATGATCCAAAAAGGCACGTGCACCAAATGTTTATAGCATTAATATCCACAATAGCCAAACTATGGAAAGAACCTAGATGTCCATCAACAAATGAAATATATATATATATATATATATATATATATATATATATATATACACACACACAATGGAATACTATTCAGCCATCAAAAGAAATGAAATCTTGCCATTTGCGTTGACATGGATGGAACTGGAGGGTATTATGCTTAGCAAAATAAGTCAACCAGAGAAAGGCACTATCATATGATCTCCCTGATATGAGGAAATGGAGGTGCAATGTGGGGGGTTTGGGGAACAGGAAAAGAGTAAATGAAACAAGATGGGATCGGGAGGGAGACAAACCATAAGAGACTCTTAATCTCACAAAACAAACTGAGAGTTGCCGGGGGGGGGTGGGGAGGTTAGGGAGAGGGTGGTGGGGTTATGAACATTGGGGAGGGTATGTGCTGTGGTGAGTGCTGTGAAGTGTGTAAACCTGGCGATTCACAGACTTGTACCCCTGGGGCTAATAATACATTATATGTTAATTAAGAAGAAGAAAGAAGAAGAAGAAGAAGAAGAAGAAGAAGGAGACTACTATAAATCAAATGCTATGGTTTTCAGCATAGAGTGTGTAATCAGGCATATTTTATTAAAGTAACCAAGTAAAATGAGGTCGAAAATTGGAATAACAGAAAACATAAAAATCAGAGATTTTAAAAAGAGATATGGGACAGTGTAGAGAATATAGTCAATGATATTATAATAGTGTTATATGGTGACAGATGGTGGCTATATTTGTAGTGATCATAGAATAATGTATGGAGATCTTGAAAACCTGAAACCAATGTAACACTGACTATCAACTACACTCAAATAAAAAAATAGTAAAAGGAAACATTTTAATTTAAAAAGATAAAAAGAGGGACAAGAATTTGAAAAGTGAATTTCAAAAAGAGTAAAGATGAGGCTAAGACATACTCTGAACCTTGAGGAAAACACCATTTTGAAAATTCTTCCCATTTTGAGAAAACTCAAATGAATCAATACCATAAAAGAACCCATTTTAACCGAGAGATGTAATGAATGCTCAAGAAATAATTTTATGACAGGATAATTCTTCCCTATGAAACAGCATACAGAAACCCGGGGAAACACCTGGAAGCCAAATAAACTATACTGAAAATAAGAATTAGGAAAAAGATAAATGATGAAAGATAAGAAAATTAGACCTGCGACAGAGACCTAGTGAAGAGAATTTTTAGCTTGTGGTTTAATGTTTTTGAGGATAATCTAGAGTTCATAACTGCCTTGAGGCAGGCTGGTTGTAGGCAGTTTAGGCAGACCCCTAAGAGAGGCCTACTTTGGGCAGGTGGTGTTGGAGGAGGCCATTGGGCTGGACAAAGACAAATCCAACCATTTGACTAAAGTGTCTGTGAAGATGTTGAAGTCAGATGCAGCAGAGAAAGACCTGTCAAACCTAATCTCAGAAATGGAGATGATGAAGATGATTGGACAGCACAAGGACACCATCAACCTGCTGGGTCCTGCACACAGGATGGTCCTTCGTACACTATCATGGAATATGCCTCCAAAGACAACATACAGGAGTACCTGCAGGCCCAGAGGCCTCCTGACCTGGAGTACTGTTACAATATCAGCCACAATGCAGCAGAGCAACTCTCCTCCAAGCACCCGGTATACTTTGCCTACCAGGTAGCCTGAGGCATGGAGTACCTTGCCTCCAAGAAGTGCATACACCAAGACCTGGCCACCAGGGAAGTGCTGGTGACAAAGGACAACATGATGAAGATCTCAGACTTCAGCCTTGCCAGAGATATCACCACATCAGTTACTATAAAATGAGAACCAACAGTGGACTGCCTGTGAAGTGGATGGTCCCTAAGGCCATGTTTGACCAGATCTACATCCACCAGAGTGACTTCTGGTCTTTTGGGGGTGATCCTGTGCAAAATTTTCACTCTGGAAGCCTCCCATATCCTGGAGTGCCTGTGGAGGTGGTTTTCAAGCTGCTGAAGGAGTCATTTGATGGATAAGCCAATAAGTGCACCAGAGAGTTATACACAATAATGAGGGGTGGCTGGCATGTGGTACCTTCAAGCTGCTGGTAGAAGACCTGGATCATACTGTGGCCTTGACCTCCAACCAGGAGTACCCGGACCTGTCCTTGGCCCTGGAACAATACTGTCTATGCTTTCCCAACACCCAAAGCTTCACCTGCTCCTCAGAGAAGAATTCCACCTTCTCTCATGTGCCGTTGCCCAGGGAGGCCTATCTGCCCTGACACCCAGCCCAGCTTGCCAATGGTGGACTCAAATGACTAGTATCCCTATTACTCCTGTCCAGATTCCGTCATAAGCTGTAACCCTTACCCCCCACCCTCCCTGCAAGACTCACTGCCTTCTCCTTTGTCCCTTTCCTACTGGCAGGAGCCAGCTGCCTACCTGAGGCCTTCACCCCTTGAAGTTCACCTCTCTTCCCCTTCCTCTTCCTCCTCCTTACAACCTGCTCATGAAAGAAAGGAACAGAGAGGCAGGTACTTGCTCGTGGCTACTTCCTTCCCTCCCATATGTTGGACCAAGACCCCTCCCTGTCATCTGGTACTGCCTAGACGTCGAGAGAGTTGGAGATGAGGCATGCCAGTGAAAGCTGTCGGAGCTTTCCTGGTTTGGTTTTGTCTGCTTAGCATAACATGTAAGACTGAGTTCTGGTGGCAGGGACTTAGTCCTTGGGACTATAGCACTAGTGAGGGGAGGTCAACTGCTCTGGGCCTTGGCTAAGAGCAAGCCCTGCTCCAGAGATATGGTGCCAAGGGCTTATCAATTTTGATACTAATTTGCTTTGCTGACCAAATACCTGGTATCAAAAGATGGGAAGGCAAAGACTGGAAGCAGTGTTGTGACCATGGGGTCCAGCCCCAAACTATGAAGAAAACACAAAGTGTATAAATCTGAGTAAGTATATATTTACACACCTTTTTAAATAGGTTGTTATCAAAGATTTAATCAATGGGTAATATGCTCCTCGTGGCTGGGAAGCATCAGTTGCCATATATTAAAAACAAAGAAAAGAGGTGTCTGGGTGGCTTCCTCCAAGAAGTGTCCCTTCTTTTCAGGTCATGATCCCAGGGTCCTGGGATGAAGCCCCACATCAGGCTCTCTGCACAGTGGGAAACCTGCTTCTCCTTTTCCCTCTGCCCTGCTTATAGTTCCTCTTCCTGTCTCTCTGTCTGTCAAATAAATAAAATATTAAAAAAAAAAACAAGAAAGAAACAAAATGTTTTAAAAGGCCTTTTTTTTTTTTTTAATTTTCTAGGGGTGCCTGGATGACTTAGTTGTTTAAGCAGATGTTTGCCTTTGGCTGAGGTCATGATTCCAGTGTACAGGGATCCAGCCCTGCATGGGACTACTTGCACCCCAAGGAGCTTGCTTCTTCCTCTCCCTTTGCACATGATTCCCCCTGTTTGTGTGCTTCTTCTCTCTCTCTCTCTCTCTCTTGCTGTCAATAAATAAAATAAAATCTTTTACTAAATAAATAAAAAAATAAATAAATTTCTAAACCTACTTTCAGTTTAGGTCCCTTAACAAAAATTGCTACTGCTTCATTAAAAAAAAAAAAGGATGATTTAGAAAGATGCTTCCAGAGTTAAAAAGCTGTTTTGTTTCTTTGTCAGGATTCAATATAGAAGTGCTTTAAAAAGTAAAAGAAAAAATATGCTATATTAACTCTAATCACACTATAACTTTGGTGGTTATATCAAGATAATGAAAAGTGATTTTAAAGCAAATTTCATTATCAGACATAAAGATCAAGTCAAAATTACAGAAGAGTAAAAGGATGAATTCATCAGGGAGTATAATAATTCTTTTTTTTTTTAAAGATTTTATTTATTTATTTGACAGAGAGAGATCACAAGTAGGCAGAGAGGCAGGCAGAGACAGAGAGAGGAAGAAGCAGGCTCCCTGCTGAGCAGAGAGCCCGATGCGGGACTCGATCCCAGGACCCAGAGATCATGACCTGAGCCTAAGGCAGCGGCCTAACCCACTGAGCCACCCAGGCGCCCCGGGAGTATAATAATTCTTGAATTTTAATACGTAACAACAGATTTGGGGATATATAGGGAAAAACTAAGAACAAAAATCATAACTTCTACCTTGGACGACAAATGGAAAATAATTTCAACACACTTATTTTAAGATTACATAGACAAATGGTCATCATATTGGTAAGATATGTAAGACTTGAACAAAATGATCAACTAACTAGATATGCTTGATATTACATTACAGTAACTGAACTAACTGAGGTCAGTCTTTGGTGAATCACAGAAACAGGTGGAGTTATCAAACAAAGGAATCTTTGTTTACAACATACAAGGAGTTCACAGGGAATAAGTTCCAAAGCCTTGACTGTTTGAACAGGAGAGAGATTTTTATTTAGTATTTAAGATGAATACTCAGAAGGGAGAGTTTTATTATCCCGTGTATGGTTGGTCATAAGGTTGTGGATGCATGCACATCCACATATGTATTTGTGCAATATGTATTGCATGTTCACCTGAATGAAGCTTGTATTCCACCGAGGGCAGAAACTTCAACGTTAGAATAAAGCAGAGGTAACTGTTGGACAAGGGAAAGGAACTCTGCAGGCTTCAAGAGCAGATATAAACTAGATGGGGTCTTGGGCTCATTTTCTGGGACAAGGAATGAAAGGCCTTGATTGCTTTTGAAATAGCACTAGGAGTTTTACCACTGATTTATTGTCTCAATAGCTTAGGCTATTTCCTGCTCTGGTGGTGACTGTTAGTTTTCCCATTGCCTTGTTCCCTCAAAATCCTTAGGAGTGAGGTTTTTGCATTTCTTTGTAAGAACCTCCCAGGAATTTTTGGAAGAAGTGTGCTTGGGCAAGTACACAGGTGGGGTATAGATCATTGAAAATAGCTGGGGACAAAAAATGACTTTTCTTATGTCAGGAAAACTATATCTCTTCTTTAATTTTCTAGAAACCTCTAACTCTTTCTGCTGATGTTACCAGCAGGCATCTGAGATATTACTGATTGTTCTCTTGAACCTAAGGAAAAGGAAATGTAGAAAGCAAAAGAAAAAACTTTAAAATCTATCCTGCAACTCATCAATTCACTGCAGCCACCTCTCTGTCTTTCCCTTTCTCTTTTTCTCTCTTTCTCTTTCTCTCTCACTTTCTCTCTCACATACGCACAACACACGCAAATCATCTTAAAACAATTTTTAATTTTCCCTATTCCATTTTAATATACTTGAGGCATGATCATTTTCTTAGTAAATACAAGGAAAAAAAATCTAGGATTCCATCATTCTGTGTGATTAAAGTATTGAGGAATTTACTTCCAATAGCACTTATAAAAACATATTTTATTTAAGGAATATTATATAATCAGGTGCCTGCATTTTTCTTATTCTCTAACTAGTGTTATTTGGCAATTAATATTTTGTCAATCAATATTCCCCTATACCTGAATGTGTGGGCAGTGAGGGATGAGTTAGAGGCAAGGATGGTGAACACTCCCAACAACTGCAGACTACATATATCTTAAGCCATGATTTTCTTTGCAAAGGTCAACATTGATAATGTTCTAGTCATACCTCCGTGTACCAGGAAAGAAGTAGCATATTTCTTGAAAGACACAGCTATCAAAGCTCCATTGAGAATCCGTAAAGATGGAGAAGGGATTTGCAAATTAAATATCTGATAATGGACATCTACTCTGATTATTTAAAAATGAATAAAAATAAAAAACCTTACTAATAACCAAACAGAGTATCCAACTTTACATGTGAAGGAAATAATGGAAGAGACATGTCACCAAAAGTATATGGATGGCTTATAAGCACATGGCCAATTTCTCAACATTTAAACATTAAAGAAATAAAAATTAAAATCATAATGAGACATGCTTACATATCTATTAGAATGGCTAAAATTATAAAGGCTAATTGTACTTGGTCTGAGCTAGATTGAGAAGAAACAAAAAATCTAAACTGTTGTTGGCATATATCATGATACAACCACTTTGGAAAATAGTTTCAAAATTTTTTTAAATGAAAAATATGTTGCAGTTACACAAATAGCCATTTTACTTCTAGGCATTTCACCAAGAGAAACAATCCCTAGGACTTGTATGTGAATTTCATAGCAGCTTTATTTTTAAGAATTGAAAACAGTGGAAATGTTCATCAATGTCCATCAATAGAGCAAAGACAATTGGAGATTCTCAAAGTAATGATGCCGAGAAAAGAAAATCCAGGCCATGAATAGTATATACTATGTGATTCCATGACTACAAAAAATCTAGAAAATACAAATTTATATATAGTCACAGTCATCAAATATATGGTGTGATTTTAGTGCCTTCTTCTGTGCTCCCATAGCTTCCTACACTTGGATCTCCGAGCATTTCTTACACCATGTGAAAATATGAACTCTTTCTCTTTATTCTGTCTTACTAGAATAAGAATCCTTGAAATTTTATGGACATTTGAACTCTCAGTTATTAGCAAAAATTCTATCACACAGTAAGTTTCCAAATATAAAAGCCAGAGTTTTACAATGACTTCGAAGCTTTTACATGATCTAGCCACTCATTTAACCTCTGTGACCTCTTTCCCTGCTACTCTTCAGTCACTCACAGTGGCCTCCTTGCTATTCCTCAGATATGCCAGGCATGATCCAACCTTATGGCCTTCAAGATAGCCAATTCCTTTGTCTGGAGTGACCTTATTGCTGATAGTTCTGGGCAAATTCATCACCTTTCCATACCTTTGTTCAATTGTCAGCTTCATTGTAACTACCCTGATCTTTCTATTAAAAATTTTAACTCCCCATCCCCTGCCTAGCAACCTTGATTTTTCTCACCCTGATCGAATTTTTCTTTTTCCCCATTGTACTCTTCCTTTTTGAATGCACTATGCCATTTTTATTAAGGTTTATAGCTTTGAATTGTCTCACCCATTAAAATAAAAGTTCTACAAAGCCAAGTATTTCATTTACCAGTGTAGTCTGAAGTAATATCTGCCATATAATAGTTCAGTAGACAACTGGTAAATTTCAAAATAAATCAATGTTGAGAGTATACTGAATTTCATAAGTCATTTCAATATTTTTTTCCAAAAAATAAACTACATAAAACATACTTTAAATTTACTTTCAAAATATTTTATAGCATATAATGGACAATATACATAAGCCTAAAGAAACAATCCTATAATTAACCATTTCATACCTACTTAAAAACTGCATAATACCACACTCTTAGATCCTCTTTGAATGCTCTAAAATAACCCTTCAAAGGAAATACATTTTTAAAACTCACAGATTTTTTGGCAAATAATTTAATAAAATAAAAGTTTCATTCATCTATGTAGATCAAAATAAATATTTTTAATAAGCATGAAATTATAACTCTGAAGTGTGCTAAAATGAAACCACCTGCTAAGGGTGAGAGAACAAAAATAAACATCCTTTTTCCAAATAAGAGGAATTTATTACCTTTGAATCAAAGCATGTGGATTTGTTTTAACTGGCAATAAAGCAATATGGAGACACAAACCATAGAAAGTCATATTTTAGATTTCTAAAAGACTTCTAAGTGAAGAGTATACATTTTTTAATTGCTACATAATGCTACATAATGACAAGATGACAGGTTGTGACAAATAGCATTTTAAAAGCTCTACTCATAATGGAATGAAAGATGTCATTTCCCTATAATTTTATATATGTCTTTAATTTACTATATCTGGATCAACATATTACCAAACAGATGTTCATCAAAGACTAAATCATTTTTAATGGAACATAATAATTTGAACCTACATCTATTAATCATTTTTTTCGATCTAACATTTATAGTCTCGCTAAACATTTTATCAGTTGTTGACAAAATTCAAAATAAATAGGATAAAAAGTCGTGTTTGGAAAAGTAGATTTTTTTTCAAATTTGCATTTAAATGAAAATATTTGCTGATATTTTTAAAACTTTAAAAGTAATTTATATATATATCTGACCTATCAGATGATATAAAATTTTTGGAGAAAATATGACATATTTTTTGATCTTGGTTGAAGGTATTAATAAAGAGCAACTGTTTGTATTATTTGTATTGTGATATCTTAGTTAATAAACATGGATAACTGGTATAAAATATGTTTTTTTAAAAATTTTATTTATTTACTTGACAGAGATCATAGGAAGGCAGAGAGGCAGCCAGAGAGAGAGGAATGGAAGCATGCTCCCAGCTGAGAAGAGAGCCCACTGTAGGACTCAATCCCAGGAACCTGGAATCATGACCTGAGCCGAAGGAAGAGATTTTAACCCACTGAGCCACCCAGGTGCCCTAAAATATGTTTTTTTTTTTTAATATAGAAGTATAGTTCTTGCCAAAATATGGAACTAGCTGGAACTGAATGCCTCCTTCAAAGTCAGCTCTGGAGAAATTATGCCAGTGGAATATGGAACTATTTCAGATATTAACCAAAAAGAAAGAAATGATGATAAATTCCTTAAAAGACTCAAAGTTGCCCTTGACTGGTATGTTTCAAGCTCTATTCCTGGTTTGAAACCAGGTTTTAACAGGCCTGTCACTGTAGAAATCCACTAGATGTTTAGAGGCTATCAGAACTTTACAAAAACCTTGAAGGGGTAAAGACTTGAAAATTCTTTAGAGAGATTAGCTCCCTAAGGCATTATTCCTACACACATTTTCCTCCAATCAATTAAGACTGATGGATGAGGGGCACCTGAGTGGCTCTCTCATCACGTGGGTGGTGGGTTAAGCCTCTGCCTTCATCTCAAGTCATGGTCTCTGGGTCCTGGGATCCAGCCCCACATCGGGCTCTGCTCAAAAGGAAGCCTGCTTCCCTCCCTGCTTGCCTGCCTCTCTGCTTACTTGTGATCTCTCTCTCTCTCTCTTTCTCTCTCTCTGTGTCCAATAAATAAATAAAATCTTTAAAAAAAAGCTGATGGATGATAAATTATGAAAACTGCTCCCTCCAAATGATGCTTCTTCATAAGGATTTAAGAATTTAAAATTGTAAGAATTTAAAATTGAAACTTGATCATAGGATTTATCTTATAGAATAAAATCAAGTGAAGGCAGTTATTATTAGTTCTGAAGTATTGGTGATTCTGAATTCTTGGCCTCATTAGTAAATTTATTTTTAAATTCTCCCATGGAGTGGTGATTGGCCTTCAGTCTTTCATTGATATACATCATTGGGTCAAATGAGATGTGTGTGCCCAGAACTATATATAATCTTTTTTGTATTTCACTGGAGATGGCATTTCTGAGTTTTGTTCAATTGAATTTGGACAGATGTTTTAATAGTCACTTCTAGAGTTGGCCCTGGAGAATATCTTCCTTTTTTTCTCTTCCCGATTCTCTGAAAAACCCTGACTAATTCACATTATCACAGTAATATCACATTTCAAGTTTTTCCAAACACTAAAGCTGCAAAATAGAAGGAAGCTACTCAGAATGGAATACTATTATGAATGATTGAGAAAGAAAACATTATTATAATTAAGCTACCAGGTTTCAATGTATTTTATTGTTGCTTAGAAAATCCTAGCATACCCAGACTTTACAGAGATTTGATGATCCTAAGAAGAGCTGAACTCATGGACCAAAATAACTATGCACATAAAAAGTACAATTACTTACCTAAAAAATATGATGTGGTTAACTTTATATGCCAATCCAAGTGTTATGGGAACAGGAATTAAAAAAATAGCTTAGGGGCGCCTAGGTGGCTCAGTGGATTAAGCCACTGCCTTCAGCTCAGGTCATAATCTCAGGGTCCTGGGATCAAGTCCTGCATCAGGCTCTCTGCTCAGCAGGGAGTCTGCTTCCCTCTCTCTCTCTCTGCCTGCCCTCTGTCTACTTGTGATCTCTCTCTCTGTCAAATAAATAAATAAATAAAATCTTAAAAAAAAAAAGAATGACTGTACTTTTAAAAAATAGCTTAAAAGGAGCGCCTGGGTGGCTCAGTGGGTTAAGCCGCTGCCTTCCGTTCAGGTCATGATCTCAGGGTCCTGGGATCAAGCCCCACATCGGGCTTTCTGCTCAGCAGGTAGCCTGCTTCTCTTCCTCTCTCTCTGCCCACCTCTCTGCCTACTTGTGATCTCTCACTGTCAAATAAATAAATAAAATATTTTTAAAAATAGCTTAAAAGTATATGATAAAATAATGATATACATATACAAGGAAAAGAAAGATACTATACTGTGAATATAAATTAAGTGAAAATTGTTGAAATAAAGAATACAATAAATGGAGACTAAGATGAATATAGCTGTAAAATGAATAAATGAGTTGGGAAAAACAAACAAATTAATGACTTCTGCCCAAATACAGCAGAAGAGAAAAAAAAAATAAAGAAAATATTTAAATAAGTACTGAGATAAATTTTGGAGAATTAAAGAAAGATAAAAGATACCAGACTTAAAATGATGCCAAACATGAGATATCAGAAACAAAACAAAACAAAAACTACACACACTAAAAACCACTCGTATACATTATGGTGAGTTTTAAGAATATCAAAAACAGAGAAGAGCATAAATGATGCCCAAGAGAAGAACAGATCACCTAAAATGTACAAGAATAATACTGACAGCACAATTCTCAATAGTAATAGCATATAAAGAGACAGCTGGGAGTTTTTATAGATGGAAAAGATATTTGAAACTAGGTATTATACATCAATCCAAATTATTGATTAAATTTGAGAGCACAGTAAAAATACAATGAAGCATGTTAGGTCTTAGAACATTTATCACACAGAGACACACATTTTGGAAAACTTCCTTGGAAGACAGCTCAATTGAGATCGAGAAAACAGAATTATGTACTCAAAGGCACATTTTGAAGGAAGGATTGAATATAGTCTGCACTGCAAATATTCTTTAATCGTATGTTCTGAATTTCCTAAATTTAAGAAGTATTTGTTCAAATATTTATCTTTAAATAAATCCTAGGAGACTTTTTCTTGGATTCTGGAAAATCAGTCCATTTGGATACAAATCTTTTTGTCACTGATGGAAATTTTGATAGCCCTTAACTGTGGAATGCCTAATGTATTGTTACAGCAATTGTGATTTGCCAATACATGGGTGATGTGTGTGTGTTGTGTGTGTTTATTTTTATTTTTGATGGTTTAACTCTTCTATGAGATTTTTAAGTAGACATGATTTTAATAAATTATGATTTGTTGAAATTTATCTGAGGTCATATATAATAAAATGAAATTTGTGTGAACTAAAGAAGTGCATCTCCATTTTTTTTGTTTTAAGAGTAGACTGGTCTTTAAAAATTGTCCAAAGAAGTACATTATATTCATTATTAAATTTGATAATATACAATAAAGTATTTATGGTCATACTGGACCATATCAAATTCTACTATTAATTCATATTCATAATTACCATAAGAGGAAAAAGGGATATTTTTCAAAATAATAAAAAATTAGCGTATTTTTCAGAATATGATATAGTGTTATTCACTGAACTGAGGGAACAAATGTCAAAGTCTAACACAGTTTACAGAATGTTTTAACATAAATTGAAATTTAAATCTGACCAAATTTCACAGTTTTAAGTAAAATGATAGCACTTTATATCCTTGAAAAGTGGTAAGTGACCCAAAACATGGCTTAGAAAAACAAATTTAACACTACACTAGTCTGAGATGGTTAAGTTATGGTACAACTTGCCATTGTGTATCATCAAATGGTATATTTTTTTCTTTTGGGCTTGTCATTATATTTTATTTTAGCCATTCTGGTAAGTGTGTAGTGATATCTCAGTGTCATTTTAATTGCATTTCCTTGATGTCTAATTATGTCAAAATATATTACTTTGATGTTTAATGCTCTGAACTTTCTCAGTTCAAGACCATGAAGCCACTTAGGAAAAATACAGTTGCAGAGGCACTCATAGACCAACTCTTATTTCGAAATAAGAAGAAACATTACTACCCATTCCAACAAAAAATAGATTTGTTATGCAGCAGGGATTTTATAAATTACCTGACACAACTTATATAGTAAGATGAAATGGGACAGGCGGCTTCTTGCAGCTATATACAACATCATTTTAATTTCAATTTTCAGTATAATTTTTCCAAGGTATACACAGAATATATATTTAATGTAAATTGTGAACATTTTAAACTCTGTATATGGAAATTAGTCAATTTTAAGTTTATAACAATCAAAATTAATGGAAGTTTATTTTAAATTAGTTAGCTTTCTCTGCATTGCAAGACAGAATAATCAAGAATTGGTAAGAAAAAAGTAATCTCTGTAAAATTACCAGGGGTGCATTATAAAGTGTTCGGTAACCGATCAAACTCACAATTTGGATTGAATGGCAAGTGATTTTTAAAATCTGGAACTCATTGTCAATTTTTTTTTCTTCATTGTGTCTTAATAATTTACTGTGTTCATTTGCATGGAAGTGAAGAAAAATGCATGACATTTCATCTCAACACTAACACCTTTAACTGGCAACTCTGAATGTACTTTACAGCAGTGTAACAAAGTAAAGATCAATGATGTTTCATGAAATATCTGTTATAATTCTCAAGGAGATAGGGAGTTTGTGCAAAAATGCAAATCACTTTGCGACTAAACACATTGTTTATTTCAGCTAATTTTAAGAAAATATGCTGAGAATCTCTCAAAAAAGGAAGCAATGATTTAGGTTTGCCTTCAAACTCCTTATCTAATCCTGAACCAACAGCACATAGTTCAAAGAGCAACTAATTTGAGTAGCTCCAATTTACACATTTCCTAACAATGCTTAATTTAGTGGAATTTCTGTCCAATTATGGTAATTTGATGTAATGAAAGACAAAAGTTCAAAAAGATCATCCTTAATTTATATAGATGCCAAACTCTGCATTTTCTGAATGACGCCCAGGAACGTATTTTCAAAAACAAACAAACAATGCCAGAACCACTATTAGGTCATCTCTAGGCAGAAAGTGACTCAGAGCTTACATTACTCTCTCCCTGAAAGTATACTGTAGGCACTGAAACTACTACCCTGAGTCTGTGCTCTCAAATTCCTTAAGTTAGAAAGTTTTAAAACCCGTCTGTGTGGGAGTATTTCATTTACAGATAGAGATTTGGTTGTTTATACATTTTCATACTTGATTTTTAGGGTGTAATAACTATGTTTTAAAATTCATGGTGGTTTTGAATACTGTTGGATAATTGAGCTAAAATGGTATATCCATTCCTCCTAGGAAACAGAAATTATAGAAAGGTAGTGCTTTTCAAATCTGACATCTTTGAGTCATTGTAGTTTCATATAAATGCAATAGGAAAAGTGTCATTCATGTTTATGATATTTTCTATAAATAAATTAGAATGTACTGGAGGCCTGATATAAAGTGGGATGCCTAAACTTCAGTAAGATCTTGTTTTCAATTCAAAATAAATTTTATTTTTTTATTTTTTTATAATGTCCCTCAATTTCAGATAAGCACCCCCATAATGTCCACTCCGGTTTTTTTAAGATTTTATTTATTTTATTTGACAGATAGAGATCACAAGTAGGCAGAGAGGCAGGCAGAGAGAGAGGGAAGAGGAAGCAGGCTCCCTGCTAGGCAGAGAGCCCGATGCGGGGTTCGATCCCAGGACCCTGGGATCATGACCTGAGCCAAAGGCAGAGGCTTTAACCCACTGAGCCACCCAGGCGCCCCCAAAATAAATTTTAAATTGAATTATGCACCTCTAAGTTCAGAGACAATAAACATCAACCAACACAATTAATAAGTTCTATTTCTTAAAATTTTGGGAACATTGATAGTCTCATCTCCTGGAAGAACAACAGCTAAAATTTTTGGTCATGGATTCTTGCTAAAATATCACTTTCCCAAAGAAAATTAATGTTATGAATTTTTATTGATTGTTATTGATCATGAAGAATATAACAACCACGATAAAAAGAGTAGGAAAAACATGATATCTCATCTGTAAGGGCATGTGGAAAGTAGGAAATGCTAATAAAAATAACTACCATTATTTCCTAAGTTAACATAATATAACAGAACAAAAATATTTCAAAACAATGTTTTCTTTTTTTAAGATTTTATTTATTTATTTGACAGAGAGAGATCACAAGTAGGCAGAGAGGCAGGCAGAAAGAGAGGAGGAAGCAGGCACCCTGCTGAGCAGAGAGCCCAATGTGGGACTCGATCCCAGGACTCTGAGATTATGACCTGAGCCAAAGGCAGCGGCTTAACCCACTGAGCCACCCAGGCGCCCCCATAACAATATTTTCTAGGCTCATTCTGATAACTCTTTTCTACATTCAAATTTAAAGGTTGAGGCATGTGATATATATTACACAAAAAACATCCCAAGGAATTCGTTAAAAAAAAACTTTAATAAAGAACAAATCCAAAGGAATTTCTTTTCTAATTTAATTAACAAATTATGAATTGATTTACCTATTTCATCACAGTGTATCAGGCACCAATAATATTTTTTAATCGTCACACCTGATGCAATAGTTATCATCTTTCAGACATACTGATCACGAACAAGCAAATAAACAAGAGCACCGTAGCTTAAGATCTACCTGCATAAATATAGGCTACTTCAGACAATCTCTTCACCACAACATAGAAATGAATAGAAATCATACATGCTCTGTATGGACATACAGATGAGATAGAAGGGGATGGATGTTAATATATGCAGAATCTTTATTAATTACATTGTAAACCATAATATGGAAAAACAGAATACAATTTTAGAAATACCCAGGTCACCATCATTGTTTTATTTTTATATGTGTAGATAAGGAGTTTAATAAACAATCCATGACTATTCAACTCCTTATATTTTGAAAATTTTAGTAAAAGTAACAAACCTACCACCTAGAAAATTATACTTATCTGCAACATACAGCTTTGCCAGCATGGTAGAGGAAAAGCAAAACAAAATAAGTAAGAAAAGTTTAACATTTCACAAGAGATTTGCTTTTATTTTTTATTTATTATTTTTTATTTTTCATTAATTATTTACTTCTATTTTCTACTTTATTTTAATGAAAATGTCATGACCATAACATAAGAGCAGAATTAAACCAACCTGAGAAATTATTTTTTCATAAGTTAAAATAAACTAGCTTGGTGATTAATTCAAAATTATATTACAAATTTCAGTGTTCTTGAAGTAAGTATCACTGCATAAACAAATGAGTCAGGAGTCATAAACTAATGATGATTCTAAATGTTATTTAGAGAGACATTCTGTACTTAATATATTTCAAATATTCTACACAAGGCAAAGTGGATCCAAGTAATCTGTAGGCAAAATAAGATTTTAGAGAAGTATATATTTCCAACAGTATTTATAAAATATTACCTTTATGTAAGGCATCATCCTGGACTTTGTGGAAAACACACAAAGGAGTAAGAAGTGGCCCTTCAAGAAACATATACAATATCAAGGTTTAACATGAAGCAGCATGTCTTCTCTAAGTAAAAAAAAAAAAAAACATTGTACCAACTGACTTTACTGAAACTTTATATTTATTGCTCTCATTTTAGGTCATAGTGTCCTTCTGCATGCAGGCTGCTATAACGGACATGATATAGACTTAATAGCTTATAAAGAACAGGAATTTATTTCTCACAGTTCTAGAACGGAGAAGTTCAAGATTAAGGAATGGGCAGATCCAGGGAGAGCCCACTTCCTCATAGATGGCTATCTTCTCACTGTAAACGTACATGATGAATGAATCAAGAGAACTCTCTGGGGTCTCCTTTAAAAGGACTGTAATCCCACTTATGACCTAATCACCTCCCAAAGGCCCCTAAGTTTTAATACTATCACTTCCAGAGTTAGATTCCATAATATGATTTTGGGAGACATAAACATTCACACCATCGTATATATAAACAAAAAAAGACACAAAAACAACAAACAAAAAAATTATTTTAACTACCTATTATTTTCAACTACATAAACTTTTAATTTGTTTCTATATAATATTAAATAACTCATTTGAGTGATTCACTTATATCCAATGCATCTGAGTGCAATTAAATTTGCTTACCCAGCATATCCAGAAGCATATTTCTTCAGACTATCCCATTCCCCACCTTACAGGATTTACCACAATTAGAAGACATGGGATAGAGGATAGATAGATAGATGTATACATAAACACACTTGTACATACACATATGCATATTTTTTCCTGTTAATGATACTCATGCAAATAAAATTTAAGCTCAAGAAACCTGTCTTGTGTGTTACTTAATATCCAGTTTTTAGTCAACATCCAAAAACAAATAATCCAATAAAACCATGGATAGAAGACATGAACAAGTGTTTCCCCAAAGCACACATTCAAATGTTCAGTAGATACATGAAAAGATGTCCATCATCATGTATCATCAGGAAATTGCAAAGCAAAACTAGAAAGAGATACCACCTCACACCTGTCAGAATGGCTAAAATCAACACTACAAGAAACAAAAGGTGTTGGAGAGGATGTGAAAAAGTAACACTTGTGGGGGCTGCCTGGGTGGCTCAGTGGGTTAAGCCTCTGCCTTCAGCTCAGGTCATGATCTCAGGGTCCTGGGATCAAGTCCCACATCGGGCTCTCTGCCAGGCATGGAGCCTGCTCCCTCCTCTCTCTCTCTCTACTTGTGATCTCTCTCTGTCAAATGAATAAAATCTTAAAAAAAAAAAAGTAACAATTGTGAACTGTTGGTGGTGATGCAAACTGATACAGCCATATTTGAAAACAGTATGGAATTTCCATAAAATTTAAAAATAGAAGTCCTTTGTGATCCAACAATCCTGTTGGTGTGTATTTACCCAATGAATATAAGAAAACTTATTCAAAGGGATTCTAGCACCCCTATGTTTATAGCAGCATTATTTATAAAGCTAAGATATGGAAAGCGCCCAAGTATCCATCAATTGATGAATAAATAAAGAATAAGTGGTATGTATATACAATGGAATATTATTCTGCCATAAAAAAGACTGAAATCTTGCCATTTGCAATAACATGGTTGGAACTAGACAGTATAATGCTAAAAGTGAAATAAGTCAGTCAGAGAAAGACAAATACCTTTACTCATATATGGAATAAAAGAAACAAAACAAACAAGCAAAGGGGAAATAATAAGACATAGAAAGAGAAACAAAGCAAGAAACAGACATTTCATTAAGGAGAACAAACTGATGGTTACTTGACGGGATCTGAAAGGAGTGATGGATTAAATAAGTGATGGGGGTTAATTAGAGCACTTGTCATGATGAGCACTGAGTGCTATATGTTATATTGTACACATGAAACTAATACAACCATATATGTTAACTAACTGGATTTCAAATGAACATTTTTTAAAATCCCAGTTTTTAGCTCACATTCTGGCTTACAAAAGGGATTTAGTCAGGAATTTGGAGATTAGTTAATGAACAAAAAAGGGGTGAACAGGCAGTTGTTAGATAAAATTACTATCCTTTCTGGCATTATCTTATACCTTTTATCTAGAAGTATTTTTAGCACTTTAGACTCTTCCTATTTTATTTTGAGTCATTAAACAAAAATTTCCTCAAAGGACCTTAGACTCCATCCAATTTGAGCAACAGTGTGAGAGAGGAAATGGTGTCAGGAGGAAAAAAAAAAAAAGATGAATCTACTTTTGTTTACTAGTGAATGCATAGTTCTTCCACAGAAGAAGCTCTAAATGGAAAGGGCTCCAGCTTTATATGTGTTCAGTCATATGTTCAGAAGTAGGTAACACTATCAAAAAATATAAAGCATCTGAGATTATTTTCCCTTATTTGAAAGCTGGTGTATGAGTCTGCCGTAGTTTCTTGGGTGTTGATAGAAGACGCAGACTCATGGTTCAGAAATAATATAGTTTATTATTCACAGCAATAGAGGTAGCCAGAATATTAACAGTATTTGTGTGTGTGTGTGTATTTGTGTTTGTGTGTGTGTGTGTGTGTGTAGGGGTGGGAGTTATATATCAGTTCTGAGCCTCAGTTCCCACAAGAAGAATCAAAACAGAGGCAGATAATATTTGCAAACACAACAGGTTAAGTTAAAAAAAAAGATACTATTTCTATCTTCCAAGTCTATTCAATACAACCATCTTCAAAGGATGGCCTAGAACAAATAATAAATGCAGAAATGTAAGCAACCAATTGAAAAGTGTCTCCCAAGAAACACACTTTGAGAGTCTTCATTTGACAAAAATACTATAGGATATTACATGGATCAGGTGCATTGAATACTGGAAGGTTAAAATTACAAGGGACCAAATATTTTTAAGCAGTTCTGGCATCCAGTAGAGTTCAAATAGGTTTTATAAGATTGAGGAAAGAAGCCATCAAAACCTGGGCCCAGGGGCCCCTGGGTAGCTCAGTGGGTTAAGCCTCTGCCTTCGGCTCAGGCCATGATCTCAGGATCCTGGGATCAAGCTCTGCATCAGGCTCTCTGTTCAGCAGGGAGCCTGCTCCCCCCCCCCTGCCTCTTTGCCTACTTGTGGTCTCTGCCTGTCAAATAAATTAATAAAATCTTAAAACAAAACAAAACAAAAATCCTAGGCCCAATTTTCCCAAAAGTATGATTCTGATTCTAGTCTCTATGATGTTATCCCTTGAAGACAATGCCTCTAATTGAGTTGAATTAGTTTACTAAAGAGCATACCCCCATTTGTTGTAGGAGATGAACAATATGCAAGAGGCAAAATGCCACATGGAAGCCACCTGGTCTTCAGTGGAATATAGAATCAGTTCCTTTGGGATGAATTTGTTCCACATTTGACTTCCCACTTAAGGGAAAATAAGAGTGCCTTCTAATAGATTTTAAATAGGAAATGACAACGGAAGCTTATACAAGATTATAAAATGGGAAATTTCATTTAGATAAGCAATCATTTCAAAGTCATCTTCTTAATATTACAGACTCTTCACATAATCATAATTTTATTTTGGTATTATATGGTAATTTCAAATATAGTAAATATAAAGAATTTACCTCTGTAATTATAGCGAGTCTGGTCGTAGTTTAATGGCAACAAATCTTCAATTTAGAAGTATGGTCTACCAATTATTAATACATTTGGAAATGGTGTGTCATCTTCACTCCACTTGTCTCACTAAAACAGTGAGCCAAAAAAAGTAGGTCCAAGCTGTTTACTATGGTCAAAATGGGTTGCTTTTGCACTTGGTAAAGAAGCAGTCATATTTTGGAAGAAGAAACTGAGGCTATTAATATTTTCAACTTATTTTCAGAAAAGGAAAGAAAGGATAATCTAAGCTAAAGCCAAAATCTTACACAAGGTGGCAGGAGAATGATCTTTTCCCAGATAAAGGGTTTTTCATCTTAGCCATGTTAGGAGGCAGAAGAGATGAGACATTGTGGACTTGACTAACGTTTGTACACTGTTCAAAAAGTTTTCAAAATAATGTGTATTATTTTTCTTCTTTTAGTTGAGACAAAAACAAACAAACAAACAAAAAACACTAATGAGCTTACTCTTAAAAGGAGGTAAACAAGAAACTAGCAAAGATTGAGTGTTAGGTATTGTCCCCCTCCTTTTCTTTTTAATTATGTTATGTTAGTTACCATACAATACATCATTAGTTTTTGAAGTAGTGTTCCATGATTCATTGTTTGTGTAAAACACCCAGTGCCCCATGCAATATGTGCACTCCTTAATACCCATCACCAGGCTCACCCATCCCCACATCCTTCTCATCTTTAAAACCCTCAGTTTGTTTCTTGGAGTCCATAGTTTTTCATGTTTCATTTCCCCTTCCAATCCCCCCACTTCATTTTTCCTTTCCTTCTCCTAATGTCCTCCATGCTATTCCTTAGGTTCCACAAATAAGTGAAACCATATGATGATTGACTTTCACTGCTTGACTTATTTCACTTAACATAATCTCCTACATTCCCATCCATGTTGATGCAAAAGTTGGGTATTCATCCTTTCTGATGGCTGAGTGATATTCCATTGTATCCTTGGATCACATCTTCTTTATCCGTTTGTCTGTTGAAGGGGATCTTGGCTCTTTCAACAGAATGGCTATAGTGGACATTGCTGCTATGAACACTGGGGTGCATATGGCCCTTCTTTCCAGTAAAATAGAGCTAGCCTATGACCCAGCGATTGCACTACTGAGTATTGACCTCAAAGATACAGATGCAGTGAAAAGAATTAGGTATTGTTAAAGCACAAATGCAGGGGATAGAAGTTATGGTACAGAAGAGGGAAGGGCAACCATATGGCAGAGTAGAATAAAGTAGCTCAGGAAGAAATTAGTCATATCCAGATATTGTAAGGCATGTGGGGTTGGCAGGGAGAGCATGAGAAATCATGAGAGAAGAGAGAGAAAATGGACCAGGCAGGAGAGGTTTATAACATTTTAACATCTAAGGTAAGCATATGCAAAGCAGAATAGGGAAAGAAATAAAAGTTCTTATAAGAATCAATACATAAGGAATAACGTGGAGGACACTGGGAGATGGAGAGAAGTGTGCTGGGGGAAATCGGAGGGAGAGACAAACCATGAGAGACTGTGGACTCTGAGAAACAAACTGAGGGTTTTGAAGAGGAGGGTGGCAGGTGGTTGGGTGAGCCCAGTGGTGGGTATTAAGGAGGGAATTTATTACATGAAGCACTGGGTGTGGTGCATAAACAATGAATTTTGGATCCCTGAAAATAAACTAAAAGAAAAAAAAGACTGACTACAGACATGGAACTCAGTGTAACACAGATATGGAACTCACTGTAATACCAGCCACTTCCCACCGACACACACAGACTATGATAATAATAAATAATAATGCAATTAAGAAAATTTCCTGCCAAATAATTTTTCCTCTTTTTTATTTTTATGATTATTATTTTTATTTTATTTTTAAAGTTTTTATTTAAATTCCAGTTAGTTAAAATAAGGTTAATATTAGTTTCAGGTGTACAATATAGTGATCAACACTGCCATACAATGGCTTAAATAAAAAAATGAAAAAAATTTTGTTAAAGATTTTATTTTTAAATAAAACCTCTACACCCAAGGTGGATTTCAAACGTACAACTCCAAGATCAAGATTTATATATTTTACTGACTGTTCCAGCCAGGCACCCCAACAAATAAAAATTTTATAAAATTGTTGAGTTTGTGGGAGTCTCATTTGCTTAGTCAGTTAAGTGTCTGCCTTTGGTTCAGATCAGGATCTCAAGAGTCCTGGGATCGAGCCCCATATTGCTCATGCTCTCTCTCTCTCTCTCTCTGGCTTTTGCTCTTAAATAAATAAATAAAATATTTTTTAAAAAATTGTTGAATTTGTTTAACTAGTTTTAAACTAGTAGACAGAGATGAAGATAAAGTATGATGTCATGGCACGGAATAATACAACTTACACTTTTTAAAAAAAAATGTGCAATGCAAGTTACCTCACTTCTTTTATCACCACACTGGGACTTTCCCTACTGAGTTGTTGTAATGTAAGGACCTATTTTATATTTTTATATTTTAGCAAGAGGCTTTCATTGAGGTTAACCCTTAAACTGTCCTTGCTCCCCTTCCCCCAGGGGATTCACTTAAAAACAAGTCCTGGAAATCAGCTCCAGGTAACAAAGCCCATATACAAGGGTGGGTCAGGCCAGGTGGAGACTTCAATGAGCAGAGGGGGGGGGCGGTGTTTGCATATTGTCTCCCTAGATACTAATGAGTATGCCCCACTCCTCTGCTCTTTGGGAACCTTTTTGGCACTAATCCTAATCAAGGTGTAATAGGCTGGGTCAAATGTCTATACTAGGGTAAATTGAACCTCAATTGGTCACCTAGCCTCACTGTGGAGTTTCCTGTGTGTGTTAAAATCTCATTGGTCACCTGTGCGTGGCCAGGCCTGACTGCATGGCCTTTGCCCTTAAAAGCTAGACTGTGAAACAGCAAAGGGTTGCCTTCTCTCATAAGAGATGTGGCCCCAAACGTTCGGTTAGATTCTTGATGCTTGGCATGAAATAAAGCTTTGCTTGACCTTTGCCCTACATCAGTCTCGCTCCTTTAATCATAGACCCATTATTGGGGCATAACAGTATTAATCTTAAAGTTATAAGTCCACAATGCATCCATCATCCATTCTACCCCTTAACATTCCCCTTTGGACAGACCCATGATCTAGAACAAGCCTTATTTTATAGTGCCTTGTAGGTGATTTTGGCTGCTGCCTAAATTGCCTACTTTCCTCTCACCATTACCACGGAAATTGGGTCCACTGAAACAAAGGGGTAGTGTAAGAAATTAACACTTCCATAAATCTCTTTAAATAATAAAGTATAAGATAGTGATACCTTTTTTTCTGCCACATAACCAATTCTTGCAAGAATAAGGTCATATAAAAGAATTTACAACACATGCTAGCATTATCCTACTGGACCCAGATCATTTGTATGTTTCTCTGTCTCTGAGAAATGTAGTTATTTACATGACTGAAACCTGAAAATTGTTTGATATGACCACTAATATCACCTTCTTTTTTTAAAGCCTGTTTAAGGCTTCTGTAATACATAGGTTTTTTAAAAACTTATTAAGCATCTTGTATATATCAAACACTTTAAAAATCTCTGCTTTAAAAAAAAAAAAAACTCTACCTCAATGGAACTTTGAGTCTGAAAAAGATACAGGCAATATACAAGGCAACAGATAGAATAATTACATATTTGATTATATACTCTGAGGATGTCACATTAAATTGATATGAAAACGATCAGAAGGATCTGGATTTCTTGTCAAAATTTTTTGCCTTACAAAGAAATTGATATTTAGGGAAAGTTGTTACTGAAAGAGGTCCTGTGTCAACCAAAAATGTTAAATCATGATCTCGCTAAATTTTCCAGTTGTGATCATTGCTTTGTTTAGCTGTCTTCTATTAAGACTGAATTTAGTAATTCAGTCTCAGATTTCAGTAAGTCTTTTTTTAAAAGATTTTATTTATTTATTAGAGAGAGAGAGGGAGGGGCAGAGGGAGAGGAAGAACCAGACTCCTTGCTGAGCAGGCAGCTGATGCAGGACTGGATCCTAGTACCCTGGCATCATGACCTAAGCTGAAGGAAGACACTTAACCAACTGAGCCACCCAGGCACTCTAGACTGTAAACTTCTTAAAGGTAAAAAAGTTTATTCTTCTAGTAGTTCCACAGACATTTCTAACATCCATAAGAAAGCATGTACTGATGTAAAATGCCAGCAAATCAAATTATTTAAAAAAGAAAGAAAGAAAGAAAAGATATATCTGGATAAAGAGAAAAACAGAAAATCTAATAATACATTGAATTATTAGAGCAAAGAGTGGAGGAAGAGAAAATAAATATGAAATAGAGATTTCCACTAAAAGAAAAAAATTGAATAAGGCAGGAGATTTAGAAAATTATTATGACAGACTTGAGAAAAAAATAAAATAGGAATTTTTAGAAAATAGCAATAAATGAAAAGGTAAATTGTTCCTACCTTTATAATATTAGCTGTTTGTTGTTGTTGTTGTTGCTAATTTACCTATTTAAGCTAATAAACAAAGAAAGGTTTCATTTAGGAATAAGGTTTCTATGTATATATATATATATTTTTTTTTTTCCATTTAGGGATAAGGTATATATATATATATATATATATATATATATTTTAATTTTAATTGTTAGAAAATGTGTCACAGAAAGTGTTTAAACTTTAAGATACAGATGCAACATGTAATGAACTGCATTGTTTGAACGTCTAATTTGTAAATGCTGTTAGAGGAAACTTGGTGGAAATGTTCCTATGTGCTTGTGTTTCTGGAACTAAGTATATTTATTAATAAGGAATAGTTTAAAATTATGAAATGACCAGGAGTGGACAATTTTCCTAATCCTATCAGCTCTTTGCAGCTCTTTTATTAGCCCCCTTCAGGAATATCAGCTTTTTTATCTAATTAAATTTTATATTAATGTGCTTTTGACTTTTGGCCTTTCTCTTCCTTCTGTTCTTTTTTTTCCCCTAAATTACATGTTTCTGTTTAACAGCTAATATCAATTCTTTGATATGAATTCTCAACATCAATTTACTAACTCCAGAGATGAAGGAGCATCAATATTTAGAAGCGAAGAATACAAAGCCTTGGGCATCTGGATGGCTCAGTCACTTAAGCATCTGCCTTCGACTCAGGTGGTGATCCCAGGGTCGTGGGATGGAACCCCAGGTTGAACTTTCTGCTCAGCTGGGAGCCTACTTCTCCCTCTCCTTTTGCCTGCAGCTCCCTTTGTTTGCGTTCTCCCTCTCTTTGTCAACGAAATAAAATATAATAAAATAATGTAAATAATACATTTATTTATTTATTAAAATGCAATTATTACACAATACATAATGTATTGCATAATTATAATAATGGTTAAATAATTTATTAAATATTTATATTAAATATATCAATTTAATTAAATAAATATTTTTAGAATTTAAAATATTTCAAATTTAGATTATTAAATATTAAATCATTAATTTAATAAATAAATATCTAAACATAATTAAATAAAATAATTTATTTATTAAAATGAATAAAATAATGTTGTCATTATCTCAGCATGTATTTTTAAATAGTCTAAAAAAAAATCTAATAAAGTCTAAATACATTGAGTTCAGATATTTATACAAGTTAACCCAGACACTGAACCCACAGTTTCAAAACTTTTGTTTTTATCTACTACTCAAAATACGATTTTAATGTATTTATTTGTAACTTTGACATAGCAAGGAAACTTGGAGGAAAAGGAGACATTTGCTTTTAATATTTGAAAATTATTTTGTTGATTTAAAAAAATAAAAACCTTAACACGTGAGCATTTCTTCTTAAATAACACTGTGAATTTTCTGAGTCGCATTCTATTAAAAGTGCTGATAAAATGGCCTCAGTTACTCATTTAAATTATCAGCTGAATGGGTAACAAATGAAGTAGAGAGCTTTTTAATTATTTATGAATGTATTGCTTGTGGATGGAGTGCCACATAGAGTTACCTCTCTTTTTGGCTTTGTTTTGTGAGCAGCAGTGGAATCTATGAATGAGATTAAACATAAGGACATTCACAGAAATTCTTAATGAACTTCTGGGGAAGGACAATAAGTGCAAGGAAAAACTGCAGCAAGACTAATTACAAATTTCAAGTGGTCATCGCTTAATTATAGAAGCTTTTAAGTTCAAGTAATATATCATTTTTATGAGCCTATCATATTGTATTAATTACCACAAACTGCACTCTTGAACACTTATCTTTTCACATATTTCTTATTCTTAGTACTTAAAATTACCCTTATGATTGATAAGTAAATGGATTTTACTGACAATGCATTTATTTACATAAATAAATAATGCTGTTTATATATATAAAAACAATTGAATGTGTTCAATGAATTTTTTTTCAAATTAACATCTTAATTCTACCACATTAGTTACAAATAGATATAGACTTTATAGATTCATCAAATATTTTATTCTCAAATTTATATGTCCTTTGTGAAGTAAATGAAACTGTATATATTAAATATAATCCTATCACATGTAACAGTTACTAGTGCATCCCAGGACATACATAGGTCAGGTCCTCCTCAAGGCATCACGGATAACTGGATTTCACTTTCTATCCTAGGAGTCTTCTGTATATTTCTGTGGCTTTTATACTACAATCAGGAGGAAGAATTCTTTTGCTAAAAGCTTCCAAATGACTATGCGAGTAGATTATTTGTAGACTAGTGATATAATATTATTGTTTAATATGTGAAGCATGATAAAATAAAATGCTATTGCCATATTTAATTTGTTCAGTAAAGCATTCATTTAGTTATCAAGCATTCATTTTCTTTTTTTAAAGATTTTATTTATTTATTTGACAGACAGAGATCACAAGTAGACAGAGAGGCAGGCAGAGAGAAAGGAAGGGAAGCAGGGTCCCTGCTGAGCAGAGAGCCTGATGTGGGGCTCTATCCCAGGACTCTGGGATCATGACCTGAGCAGAAGGCAGAGGCTTTAACACACTGAGCCACCCAAGAGCCCCAAGCATTCATTTTCTTTATACAGAAGAGATAGAACAATATTATATAGTAGAAAATACAGTAAATAATCTAGAAACCTTGATCATTTTGTTTTGGCAATTTTAGAACATAAAATTAGCTAAAGCTCAAGTGCAAGTTATATTTGTATCATAGGAGGAAAAGTTAATTAAAAGTTTGTTTATTACCATAGTTTAACACTTCAACGAAATGATAACGAGTCCAAAATCAATGAATATATGAAGTATACAATAAAAACAATAATCTTGAGTGTATGTGACTCACTGTAGGTATTGATAGGCTAGAAATCAAAGGGAAAGTATCTATAGGGTTTGTTCAGTTCCATGCTCATCAGATTAATAGGCTTTCTCATATTGCTTCCTTCACCACATTAATTTGTCTAATGAAGTTTTCAAGAGTTAAAGACAGTGATAGGTTCATGGCTGGAGAGAAGGTACAGAATCTAAGATAGTTCAGCAGTGCTTATTATTTAAGAGAAAGACAGCATGGGAGGTGAGGGGTATATCATGCATCCTGTTTTCACTCCCTTTGTGGAGCACCTACCCTGGAGGTCATGTAATAATAACCAATGACCAAAAAACAATAAAAAAAACCAAACATCCATGTGGAAGTGCCATCCCTGCCTGGAGATGAGTAGACTGCTCAAACAGATCCTGGGCAGGCATCTCAGCCCAGGCCTGTGCTGGGGAAGCTGGTTCATGGCTTTGGGCGCAATCAGGAAGCCAGCAAACTGACGGGAGAGTGCAGCCAGGGTTAACAGGACTGATGATCTTTTTGCAGCCAGGCCTCGGGTGGACACCCGCTCAAGGAGCCAGGCTAGGAGGCTGCCCAGCGCCAGCGCTGGCAAAGCTTGCAGCCCCTGGGGCTTCCCCCAGCGCCCCAGCCAGGGCGGGGCCTCAGGAGGGAGGGGGGCGGGGCGGCGCGGAGAAGGGGCTTTGCTAATTGCCAAAGCGAAAAGGGAGCTCGCGGAGGACTCAGGAGGGAGGGGGGCGGGGGCGGGTGGAGGGCGGCGGGGAGAAGGCGCTTTGCTAATTGCCGAAGCTGGAAGTGAGCTCACAGAGGATGTGGCTGAGAGTCTGGGAGGAGGTGGAGGGGCTGGCGGAGGAGGGGCGGGCAGCGCCGCGGTGCTGTGCTGCGGCCCAGTCGGGACTGCAGGACCCACCGGACTCGCCGCCCCTACGCTCCCATGTGAGGCTCCGCTGTCCCGCTCCTGCTGCCTGCTGCCCCTCCCTGCCCCAAGGCTTCTCCGGACCACCCTCTGCACAGGGGTAAAGTGACACCGCGCCGCGCCCTCACCTGGAGCAGAAAGCGCGGACCCGACCTGGGGGCGGAGAGGGAGGTTGTGGAGGCCCAGCCTCCCGGAACCCCAGGGCACCGGGACCACCCCGGACGCTGCGCCAAACCCGGGTCCTCATGGGGTCGGGCTGGGGACAGCGCCTTGCGAGGTGCCCCCCCGCCAGCAGGCACGCTAGCCCCCATCTTTCCGCAGCCCCATGCGCCCGTGCTGAGGACCCCCTTCCCTCCCCCGCCGTGGCCCCGCTGCTTTTGATCTGGACTTGGGATCCCAGGTGGAAACTAGTCCCTCAGACCTCCCTGGCAGCAAGGAGGGCAGGGAGGGATTCTTGGTTTTCTGCCCTGGCTCCTCCTCTCTCCCCATTCACAAGCCTTTTGGCTTCCCTTTCCTCTCCTCATTGTCAGTTTTCTGAAATGGTTTTCTTCTACATGTTGACCCAAAGAGCTATTTCATGAATGAATATACACGAAACTGAGTTGGGGCCCACCTGTGAGAGCCCACCTGTAGAGGCCTTTCATTAGAATGGTCTCTGGTTCTAGCCTCAGTTCAGAATACTGCATGTACCTGAGGACCAAGTCCAGATGTTTCTTTCATCTCTGACTTGAATTTGAAATCCTCCTCAGACTTCAGCTTCCAGGATTTCTCCAGTCCTTGCTCTCCCACTGTCTTGGTGGGGATCCGCCATGAGTGTTGAACTCAGGAATGAATGAATGATATATACCCCAGACTGCTGGGGCTTTGCCTTCTTTTGCTGAGGTTGGAAAGGCTTGGGAGAGACCCCCTGTATGCAGATAGAGAGCTGCATGCAATTGCTTAGATAAACGTGTTCCCCACTTAATTGCTTGGGCATTGAACATTTCGCCCTTAACCTGTGGCTTGAGCAGTTAGGAGGAGACAATCTGGAGGTGAATCAGAAGATGGCTGAATCCACATGGTGGTGGTCTGGGTTTGGGAGATTTTCCTGTAGATTCAAAGGAAAGATATAAATTCTTCCAGTGGGGAGTGGTAAACTTTTTATCGATGGGAGATGGAAAATAAATGGTCTGGTTAAACTTTCCCGCCCCCTCAAAACCCATTATTTGAAAACACAAAAAGGGAAGTGAAGGGAGAAATCCTCCCACTCCCATTCCCACTCACCTCCATAGCCATCTCCTCTTCCAAGAACCTAACAGACAAGGTGCCAAGAAGTGTTAGGTACCAGCAGTGGTCTCAGATCTCATTCAAGAATCATGGTGAAAGGCTTTCAAATAGATTGTGGGGGAACAGGGGTCCAATTAGGGGGGACAAGTTTAAGGTTTGCCTGGTCCCCTAAAAATTAATGGCACTAGAGAAGATGACCTTTGGGAACTATAGCTTAATGGATACAATGTGTTAAAAGCTTCAGTGAGTCATGGTGGGAAGAGGCTATGAGGGCAGCAAACACAGTCCTAGATGATGTTATTAATAGCATTATAGGCTCTAGATTTCCTGTGGTGGTGTTCTTGGCAAGACCAGCCTGGCCAAAGTGGATACTCTCAACCTGGAACAGAGGGTCTTGGAGATGCCAGCACGTGAGGTATGATGAGAGGGTAAAATGATAGGAGGTGTCCTTTGGAAGGACTGACTCCTTGACTTTAAAATGGAGAACTCAAATCTGTACGTGAAATCTTTCTGGCTACAAAGAGGGCCAAGGCCTCCTAAGGCCAAGGTCTCCTCGTCACTTTCAAAGATGTCGAAGAATATATTCAGACATTTCAAAGATGTCCTCATATCATTGGTTCCCACTCTGGAATTCTATCAATAAGGTGAGAGTTCCTCTAGTTGAAAAAGAGATCTAAAAAGACTTCCCTTTCTCATGTAATTTCTGTAACCTCCAGGACACACCCCTTCCAGCTCTGTAATGAAGCCACAGCTGGTGCCAATTTGTGGAACTCCTTAAAGGCTATTCTCCCTTATATACCCCCGGACCAAGTTCCCATGCTCCCTCACCCGATTTCCTGCACTCACCTCCCACCTGGTGTGTTCACACCTGCAAGTGCCTTTTACCAACCCCTTTGCCAAAAGGCAGCCAGAGTGACCTTTCAAAGACCTATCAGTTCCTGGCATTTGTCTCCATAGAAATCTGCACTGATCTTCTAACAAATTCTCAGTCCTCCAAAGGCACCCATAATCCTCCCATCAGTCTATTCATACCCCTCCAACTGACTGATGCCTGTTCTGCCCCATCTCTCTGCCCTTCAACCACACTGCCTCCTTCTTCCTGTGGAGACCTCTCATGGCACCTGCCTCCAAGCACAGGTGATTCCCATTGATGGGAAGACCCTCTTCTCTCCCCCATCTCCCCACTCCAGTTACTCCCACTTATTCGTGAGCTCACAAGCCCCATGGTACACACTCTCCATGCAGCCTGCTCTCTCTTTTCTAGCACTGGCCTCTGTTTCTAGCTGTGGTTGTGTCATGGATGTCCTTCCCCAGCCAGCCTCCAAGCTCTCCTTCCCTTTAGCTCCAACACCTGACACAGTGCCTGGCACGTAGTAAGCCCTGGCTAGCTTCTAAGAGCCTCACTGAGGGACTGAAAGCATTTTAAAAATGTCACTACGTAGGCTCCAAACTGTAGGCAGAAAAAGCTTTGCCTGGATTGACATTTTAGAGACGTATTGGTCAAGTTGGATGTGTTCACTGACTTTGCCTTGTAAAATTAAAAAAAAAAAAAAGGACCTCTGTATCGCTTCGCATCTACCGAAGGCGCATGTATACTACTAGACCACGTTATGAGCTTAATGGAAGGAGACAAGATGTTTTCGCTAAGAAAATGTATAAGACTGTTGAGGTCAAGTGGGAGGAAACAGTCCGTTTGTTGGAGCATTGCTATCTTACTCTATCATAGCCACTCATAAAAATCTGACACGGGTGAGTCAGAATTGTCTGTCGGAGATGAGTTAGATCTGGCTCATGTTCCTACAGACATGAAAGCCAGAAACGAAAAAGGAGGCTTTGAAAGCGTGGATTGAGGAGGCCGTGTGGTTCACTGCGATGAGCTAAGTGCCCAGGGCCACCAGCAGACATGCTGGCCTGTGTCCCTCCTTTGTTCTGGGGTCCCTCTTGCACCATGTGGTGAGGCTGGTGGCTGGGAGCAGCTCAGGACAGACCTGGTGGCATCTTACCTCTCCCACCCTCCTGTGGGCTCCAGTAGGTCCCAAGGGACAGCCTGCCTTCCTTGAAAAGCCCAGTAGCACTGGGAGCAGAAACTGGGGCCAAAGAGTGAGCACCCTGTTTGACAAGCTGGAGCAGCCACCTCTTCTTCAGATGCAGGGGGAGCCCTGGCATGCTGACTCCTCCCTTCTCCCTTTCCCCTTTCCTCTCTTCCTCCCTCTTTCCTTCCCCTCTCTCCTTCCCTGGTGGTGCCCTTTCCCAATGCCCACTTCATCCCTTTTCCTTTCTACATACCTGTCTTCTAGAGTTTCTTCTCTTTCCTCCCCATTACTTCCCTTCATCTGAATCTCCTCTTTGGTTCCTTTGTCCCTGCTCTCTGCTCCTCCTCCCCTTCCCTGGCTCCTGTTCAGCTCCATCGCTAATGCAGGCAGAGCTGGATTAACATGCTCACTTGCTAGCTCAGCCACCCTCCAGAGAAGTCACTCTTCGGTGGCCACCTTCCTGACCCCCTGGTCGCTTCTCCACTTGTTCAGATATTGCTCTGAAGTCTGAGGAGGACAGAGCGGGGCTGCCACAGAAGCATGCCAGAGGAGAAACCAAACCATGTGTCCACACTGTCCCCAGCACTGCTGCTCTGAGAGCTTTCTGAGTCCTCAACAGGGTTAGGATTTAGGGGCTTCTTCAGAACCGGGAGTGAAAACAACCATAGGTCAAAAGAAAAGCTACGGCCCCCACACAAAAATAATAATCACAAATGAAAACTATGTTAACTCTGAGTCCCAAAGTCGAAAAATTGCCTTGAATCTGTCACTAGAAAGCACCCAAGGCCTCACTCTCTGGGTTCTGGGTGCCCTGGGAATGGCAGGAGGCTCTGACAGGCGCGTGGGAGTGCGGAACTATGGGGGCTAGCCTGCCGGCTGGCGGGGGGGGGGGGGGGGGGGAGGAGGGGGTACCTCCTGTGGCGCCGTCCTGGCCCGACCCCCTGCGGACAGGGTGTGGCGCGGCGTCCGGGGTGGTCCTGGTGCCCTGGGGTTGGCGGGAGGCTGGGCCCCGACCACCCCACACCCCGCTCCTGTCCTGCGTTTTCTGCTTCAGGTGAGGGCACGTCGCGGTGTCACTTTACCTGTGAGCAGAGGGTCCTCCAGAGAAGCCATGGGGCGGGGAGGGGCAGCAGGCGGCCTGAAGGCCTGAACGGGAACGGGAACGGGACACCGCGGAGTCAGGGGCTAGGCTGCAGCGTGGGAGCACAGGGGCAGCGAGTATGGTGTGTCCTGCAGTCCCGAATGGGCTGCAGCACAGCACCCTGGCGCTGTGCGCCCCTCCTTCCCGCCTGGGCAATTAGCGAAACCCCTGCTCAAGGCCGCCCCCGACCCGCCCCCCCCTTCCCTCCTGAGTCCTCTGAGAGCTCACTTCCAGCTTCGGAAATTAGCAAAGACCCTTCTCTGCTCCGGCCCCGCCCCCTAACTTCTGAAACCTGAGCCATGGCTGGGGTGCGGGGCTAAGCCCTGGCATGCTACTGCATTGCCAGTGCCAGCGCTGGGCAGCCTCCTAGCCGGGCTCCCTGAGCGGGTGTCCACGTGCAGCCTGGTTGCGAATAGATCATCAGTCTTAAACGCCGGCTGCACTCTTGGGTCAGTTTGCTGGCTTCCAGATTGCGCCCAAAGCCAGGAACCAGCTTCCCCAGCACAGGCCTGGGCTGAGATGCCTGCCTGGGATCTGTCTGAGCAGTCTCCTCCACTCCAGGCAGGGATGGCACTTCGACCTGGATGTTTGGGTTTTTTGTTTGTTTTTTTTGGTCATTGGTTATTACATGACCTCCAGGGTAGGTGCTCCACAAAGGGAGTGAAAACAGGACGCCATATATAAGCATACAGCCATTCTAGAAAAATAGCTTGGGGTTCTCCTGGAAACGCTGCATTGGTCCTTGCACTATGGTTTAATAGAAAAGGGATTATGCACCAAGTTACTTAAATGAGCATAGGTTGAAATCGTTTACTGAGAGTAAATATTTTAAATAGTTATATTTTAACTAAATCTATCATCAATCATAAATCTATTACACGAAGGTTACAGGCAATTTAAAAGCAAGAGCACTCTCTTCAGGGTTTTAAATAATCCCTGTCTGTCTTGGCACATGAGAATGCAAAGATAGGAAATGGTTTGTAAAAGATCATATAATAGCTTTTACTAATTCTATTTATTTGACAGACAGAGATCACAAGTAGGCAGAGAGGCAGGCAGAGAGAAAGATGGGGAAGCAGGCTCCTCGTCAAGCGGAGAGTCTGATGAAGGGCTTGATCCCAGGACCCTGAGATCATGACCTGAGCCCAAGGCAGAGGCTTAACACACGGAGCTACCCAGGCGCCCCCAGATGAAATACATTTCTGACTTAGAAACTTCAGATAGAATTATTTTGTCCATGATGACAACTGTAAAAAATGTGTCATCCCTAAACCTAACCTTAAACCCTACCAACGCTGAAACCTAAGCTGACCTTAAAGCCCAAACTAGAACCCTGAATCCCAAACCTGGAATGGAACCCAAAGCCTGTACCTGAGCCCTGGATCCAAGCCCTGAACCACGAACCCAAACCCTAAACCAGACCTCCAAGTCATGAAACCTGAACCCAAATCTCAGCATGAAGTCAAACCCCAAATTTGACCTTGAACTTTATCCCATAAGCCCTGAGTCTTAAAGCCTAAATCATAAACTTAAAGCCCTAAACTATAACTCTGTTCCCTTGTCCTTCACTCTAAACCCTCACCCTAACACTAAACCCAAAGCCTGATCTAGAACTCTGACTAAAACCTGAACCTGAACCCAAATTCAAACCCTTCACCACACTTTGCATATGCACTTGCCATTGATGGATATTTGCAGTTTCTACCTTTTGATTCTTGTGAACATTGTTTGGGTTGGGGGCTAGGGTTAGGGTCTTGGATTAGGGTAGGGTCCAGGCTTGAGACCAAGTTGAGGTCAGAGTGTGGGTCTGCATCAGGGCCATGTTCAGTGACACTGTTTGGGTCAAGGACTGTTGTAATTCCACATTTTTTCCAATTCATTGTTCCTTAGCTATTTGGGGAGAAGTTGGGGGGTATTGGGCTCCATGCAGCTTGAATTTCCGGAATGAAATGGCATCAGCTGGACCCGGGGAGGGAGCAGGACCTTCCACTGAAGGGTGAGCTCCCACAGTCCTGCACTTCCTTGCACCGCCTGCAGAGGGCGCCAGACCCCAGCTCCCGCCCTGAGCCCAGGCTGCACAGCCACAGCTGGGACCAGAGCCCCGCCTCTTCAGGACCCACTGTGGAGACTTCTGGAGAATGTGGGGCGCCTCCCACCCTGACAGGACAAGCTGAGGAGGGTGTGGCTCTGCATCCACACTGACCGGACCCGTTGTGGAGGACGCGCCCACACTGGCAGCAGTCCAACCTCCTAAGGACCAGATGCTGGAGGAGCTGAGGAGAAGCCGCCTGAGTGCACTGTCAAGGGTTTCGTGGTCTCAGGACCCCACAGAGGAAGGGCGCCCTGTGTAGACACTGGGGCTTCCGTCGTTTTGTGTGAGGAGACGTGGCCTCCTGCTGTGCTGTGCACGGGGCTGTGGGTTCCCCCCTTTCTGGGCTCCGGTGCTCCTAGGTCCTAGTCTGTGTGTGCTCGCGGATTCGGTTCCTTGGGCTCCTCAGATGGTCTGCAGTCAGGGAGCATCAGCCTTCTTCGGTGTTTGTGCTCTCCCCACCTCAGCCCTGCGGGGTCCTTCCCGTGTCCACACCCACTCCAGGCTTGCGCCGAGTCCGGAAATTCGGGAGCCAGAGTGAGGACTCTGTAGACGGTTTTGGGGAGAGTAGGTATTTTCCCAGTGTGGGTTCTACCCTGAGCACAGTGCCTCCCCAGCTCCGTGTGTACCCCTCCCTGTCTGTCGTCATTGTTGCAGGGCTGTCAGATGACAGGTCTGTCACCTTCTTGGTTCAGGGGCCTCCCGGGTATCTTGCTGTCTTGGATGCAGGTGTAAATGAGATCGTTCTCCGCAGTCTCTTTTTGATGGTTCCTTCCGAGCACCTAGGAGTGCCACTAATTTGTGCATATTGATTTTGTTCCTTGCAAGATCTTGAATTTATTTGTTCGATTGGCCTTAAACTCAATCTGCCAGTTATTTGCAGCATGGATTTAATTGGGAAGAGCAGAGAATGGCAGTCTGGGCTGAGCAAGCTAAGGTCCCATCACAGGCAAGTGCGAGAAACAAAGGAGAGTAACATTATTTCATGGAGGAGGAAGAAGTTGGGAAGGGTGCTTGAAGGAAAGTCCCTTGGAGAAAGGCAGGGTGATGGAGAATTCTCACCAGCTGAGCTGCAAAGCTCCTACAAAAAGTCAGGAGATGAACCTCCAGCTTCCCGTGTGGGGCCTGGAATTGGTGAGTCTCTCCTGTGGGGAATTGCAATGTGGAGTCTGTAATGGGCACTGAGCAGCAGGCGCCCCCTTCCAGCCTCCCCTTCTGGCATCCCCAGTCCACTTTACTGGGGCTTCCCTTCCTGCTTTTGCACAGTTCTAACCAGCTTGTGGTGGAACGTTGTGGAAAAACTGAAATTCCAAATCCACTGCTTCTACTGCACCTGTGATACAGGGGCCCATGATTTAATTCTCCCACGAGTCTCTTGCTAACATGTGTCCTCTCCATGTTGGGTGACCTGGATCTGGGAGGGCTTGGCCTCCATCCCAAAGTCTGATGTTCTCTCTGCTTCCGTGTCATCGTGCTAACATGGTTGTTTGGAAGATTCATTTCCTCTGTGGTGATTTCAAAGTGCAGTCAGCTTGTTATAGCAGCACAAATACGTGCTGTCTCCACACTCAGATTCCCCAGCCGTCATTTCTTTACCACGTTTGCCACTTCACACGGGATGCTTCAGTGTGTTTGATCCCACACCAGGACAATGTCCTGCAGAACCACCACATAACCTGAAATGAGGAGATCATTACAGAACCCATCCAAGGGTTAGTGTTAGGAACCAGGGACATGGCAGGACTGACCTGAAGACCCCATGGAGAGCTGTCAGTGTGGCTGAGTTGACAGTGGAGGTGAGGGTGAATGTCTGGCTCTGGCTTTGTGTCCAGGAGTCAGCTCTGTGTGGGTGTGTCCTCAGCTAGGCATGCAGATTTCTGCTCCTCTGAATCCTTTCCGGAGTTCCAAATGGCACAGTTTCCTTCTGGGCAGCAGGCTGAGTCCTCTGGGATTGCCCATGTGTCCCCAAATTGTAGGGCACCTACTGCAAGGCCTTTGGGGTCACAATCCTGAGAACCGAACCAAACCAAAGGTTATGGTTAGGGCCCACCACATGGCAGGCCCGATCTGCCAGCACTCTGTCCATCTTTCTGGGGGAGGAAGCAGTCGAGGGATTTGTTCAGGGTGAGTGTCAAGCTCCAGGTTTGCATCCAGGGGCCTGCTGAATATGGGGGTGTCCAGAGGTAGGAATGCAGATTTCAGTTCCTCTGAATCCTTTCTGGAGTTCCAAATGGCATGGTTCCTTTCAGGGTGGCAGGGTGAGTCCTATGGTGTTCCTCACTGTCCCCAATCTCTGAGGATTTGGAGCCAGGCCGTCGGGGACACACCTCTCAGGACAGAATCTAGGCTTAAGAGTTTGTGCCTATGGGCATGGCTGCACTGATCTGAAAGCACTGTGGCGAGGATCACAGGGGTCTGAGTTGAGAGCATGGTTCAGGATCAGTATCAAGGTCTGGGTTTGTGTCCAGTGGACCGCTGAATGTGGGGGTGGTCTCAGATGTCCAAGACGATTTCCCCTACTCTGAATCCTTTCCAGCATTCCAAATAGCCTGGTTTCCTTCTGGGTGGCAAGCTGAAATCTCTGGGATTTCTCAGGTCTTGCCATTGCCCTTGCAAGGGCAAGATACTTTTTACAGTAAAAGAATTCACCAGATGAGCTGAACAGCAGAAAAGACACAGCTCAAGAGTTAATCAGTGAACAGGAATATCATGCCAAAAACTTCTTTGATAACACACTACAGAGCAAGGGAAGATAGGAGAGAAAGCTGAGATATAAAGGACAAACCCTCCAACTTTACAACATCATTCCCTACTTGTTTATTTCCATTGCTGTCAGCTCCTTCCCAGTCAAAAATATGTCACCTGAGCCAGCCTTTTTTCTTCCTGAGATTGGGGCACTGCAAAGCCCACCAGAGGGGCCAAGGGCACCCCTATACCTGCTGAGCTGAGCCCATTTGTACCCCAACCGTGAGGAGGTACCAGCCTGTCCCCCTGGTGCTCCATGGTCTGTGGCAGTCCTTCCTTCTGGACCCTGCTTTGCTGCTCTATTTTCGCTAACCCTGGTCTCAAACTAGGGATTGCTTCTGGAAGAGGAACTCAGGGAGATGAGGCTCAGGAGGGTCTCCCTGCCTGGAATCTTCGTGTGAGGAGTGCACAGCCAACAGATTTTGCCCAGGGACTTGCAAAATGCAGAGAGGCAGATTTCTTTTCTCTCTTTCTCTCTCTCTCTAGCCTCATACTAACCAGGAGTTTTTAGAACTTTCTTCAGTGACTTCTAGGTGTAGCTTGGCCACTTTTTCACAGAAAGGCCACTTGAGCATGATGAAACACACGTATAAGCAATTACATTAAAAAAAAAAAACAATAAGCCAATGCACACAGACCTTTGACAGCAGCACAGGACACTCAAGGGACCAGAGTCCCTACCTTGGGCAATAGTGGTAGAGGCCGGGTTCTGCCATGTAGGTCCCTAGACCTTTGGCAGTTTCCACGATTGCAAATCCAGACATGCAGAATCCTGAGGGACAACCTACTAACTGCAAAAGAGCAAAAATTCATCAGGATTCAGAGAGTGGAAATCCATTTGTACTGGAAAAGAAAGAAGTAGGCTTGCTGTGAATCCAGCAGGGAGGACAGGCATAGATAAAGGCTGGTGTATGGGTCACGGAAACTATTGTTTCTCAAGGGTCCTGCTGTCTCTGTAAAATGCTATGAGGACTGTCTCTTGGGGACCTCCTGCTTTCCTACCAGTGACACCCCCAGATTCTGCTTTGCTAGTCCCATGGATTCCTGGGGATACCCAGTTGATAAGCTATGCTGTCCTCATGACAACACTTGCTAATGGACTGAATGTTTGTGTCTTGTCCCAATTCAGATGTTGAAGCCCTGACCCTCAAGGAGTGCCATCAGGAGGTATGGGCTTTGAGAGGTGGTGAGGTCATGAGATTGGAACACTTGTGAATGAGATAAAAGCACTTCTGAGAAACGACCTGAGAGATTGTTCTGCCAGCTGTCATCCATGCAAGTCTACAACAGAAATATGGGCATTTGTAGATAATGAAGCAGTCTCTTGCTAGATATCAGATCTCCCAGGATCTTGCTTTTGGACTTCTCAGTCTCTAGAACTGCAAGGAATAGTACATGTTTTGCTGTTTCAGCCACCCAGTCTGTCATCATTTGTTGCAGCAACTTGAACTGAATAAAGCAGAGCCCAAGTCCTGGTTAATCCCTGCTTCTACTCATTTCCCCTCAGAAAGAGCTTCTAATCCAGAACTGACCTCTGCTTTCCATACACGTGCTTCAGACTCCTTCTGTGAGAGCCCAGACTTTGTAAAAGACTCCTCCCTCATGGCAACCAGCATTCTGTGACTCCTGAGGACTGTCCTCCCTGACTGTATTGAGTCAATCAAACTGATTTTGATTCTGGAGTCCCAGGATCAAGGACTGCATCAGGCTCCCAGCTTCATGGGGAGTCCGCTTCTCCCTCTGACCTTCTCCCCTCTCATGCTCTCACTCTCACTCTCTCTCTCTCCCTCTCAAATAAATAAATAAAAATCTTTTAAAAATCTGATTTTAACAGACCATAAGCTTGTTCTTGCTGGTCTTTGGAAGATTAGGCATTAGCCCTTCGGAGAAAGTTCTGAATGGCTGCTTCATGAAGGGGTGAACTGTGTCCCCAAAGTCTCTTTTTGCTGCCTTCTAATCACAGATGCTGAGACAAATCCTCCCAGGTGCTGGTTTTTCAAAGCACTTAATGCTTTGGCTTTGAAGTTCCTCACTTGACAGTTCTGCTTTAATCAGTTTGTGACAAAACAGCCAATTGGTGGTGGATGCAAAGTGCACTGATAAAGTTAATATCAGGGAACAATTTTTTGAGTGTCATGCATGTGCACGTGTGTGCACACACATATCCATGTGCTAAGCATTATGGTAAATGTCTGACAAGAACTAAAAGATCAAAAAGTCAGGATACCCCATTAGCTGATATTTTTATTATTCCTACATCCTAATCTATGAAAAACAGGGTCAGAGAATAAGAAGTGGCAAAAAGAATCAAGATTTGAGGCAGTTCGATTTCTCAGCCAGCCTTGATCAATAGGCATGTACACCTGTGTCTAGTTTCAGCTCTGTGTAACCTTGCCATAACCTTGGATAAGCCATTCATCTCTCAAGTTCAGGTTCTTGGTCCAAGGAGGGAAGGGGCACAGGTTGAGTACCTCCAGTGGGACTTCCTGGCAGGCTTGTTCATCCAAGCATTCCTGTTTCAGTTTGAGTAATTGAAGCCAGTCTTTGTTTTACCGAAGGCCAAGCTTGTCCAGTGTGTCCATGCCACCAGCCAACAGCATTTGTCCATGCCATGTAACAACTGAGCAACATTCATAGGAATGGGGGGAGGAAAAGATGTCCACAGGTGTTGACAGATGTTCTGCATGGAGGAACAGGAGCTGGGGCCATCACCTGCTGTTTCTAGTGGCCTTCTCTGTCGAGTTAAAATAAATGGCAATTATTTGCAATGACAGGGGTGAAAGTAGAGGGTATTATGCCAAGCGAAATAAGTCAGTCAGAGAAAGACAATTATCATATGATCTCACTCATATGTGGAGTTCAAGAAACAAACCAGAATCATAGGGGAGTAAAGGAAAAAAATAAAACAAGATGAAGTCAAAGAGGGAGACAAACCAGAAGAGACTTTAAAAAAAAAGATTTTTATTTACTTATTTGACAAACAGAGATCACAAGTAGGCAGAGAGGCAGGAAGAGCGAGAGAGGAGGATGCAGACTCCCCAGGGAGCAGAGAGCCTGATGTGGGGCTCGATCCCAGGACCCTGAGATCATAACCTGAGTTGAAGGCAGAGGCTTTAACCCACTGAGCCAGCCAGGTACCCCTCAGAAGAGACTCTTAATCACAGTAAACAAACTGAGGGTTCTTGGAGGGGAGAGGGATGGGTGGATGGGGTAACTGGGTGATGGACATTAAGGAAGGCATGTGATACAGTGAGCACTGGGTGTTACAAAAGACTGATGAATCACTAACCTGTATGTCTGAAACTAGTATTATATGTTAATTAATTGTATTTAGATTAAAATTTTCTTTAAAAATAATTTTAAAATAAAATAAGTAACAATCCAATAATGATCAGAGTTATCCAGCAGGGAGTATCAGATCTAGAAGTCAGTTAAATTTAAGGGGCTTGCCAAAGTTTAGGAGAGTCACGCTAGGTCATTTTCCTGTGTGGGGAAGTCTTCAGGGGCAGTTCCAAAGACAAAGATTATTAATATTTCTCCTTCCCCCATTCCTCCTAGAGCCAAAGATGTTTCCTCCACTCACCCACTGGCCCTGTATGTAGGTGTTGCTTTCTCTCTACCAATCAAAAAATCAGTGAGTAACTATAACTTCACCTTTTCCAATATCCCCCTACCCCCGACCTTTGGTCTTTAATGGCCATGGGCAACAGGGACAAAGACATTTTTTAAAAACTTACAGAGATCTATTATGCTCTACTACCTTGGCCCGCATGGGCCACTGCAAAGGGATTCTGTGAACCATGTACTCAGATGAATGGTCATTATCTTCAAAAAGGCAGGGGCAGTGATAGACACAGGAACCAAAAAAGCAAGAGTTAACGGACCATCAGAATAATGGAGTACCAACACTTTTATGTCCTTGGCTTGAATCCTCAAGGTCCAGTGTCTCAACAGAATTTTCATTTTGGTCTCATCTGCCTCACTTGTCCACCCCTGGGCCAGTTGGCAGTTATACTGAGAACCGGAAATTTTCCTTAGAAGAGAGAAAGAGTATTTGTCAGGTAAACCAAGGAAATGTCCATTATAGGAAGTTAGGCCTTTTGTCATGGTACTCCATTAGCACCCTCCTGACTGTTAAAGAAAAAAAAAATATTGTGACACCCATTAAAGAGAGTAAGGAAGATTTTATTCAAGGGATGCTACTATGATGAGATTTTATTGTATAGTATGGGAGAGAAATCTGGCTCAGCTCAGACAAATGGAGATTTACAGCTAAAGAGCATGGTGGGGATCACTGAATGTAAAATTAAGATGGAACATCAAGGGTAAGGATGAAGGGATTCTGGCTAAACCATCTGGACAGTAATATTGTTGAAGGAAGGCTAGGGTCATAAACTATTGAGATCAGGGGATAAGGAATTTTTTAAAAGACTTATTAATACATTTTAGAGAGAGGGAGCAGGGGTAGGGGTAGAGGGAGAGGGAAAGAGAATTTTAATCAGACTCTTCACTGAGCATAGAGCCTGAGGTGAGGCTTAATCTCAGGACCGTGAGATCATGACCAGAGTAGAAACCAAGAGTCAAACGTTCAACCAGCTGCACCAACCAGGTGCCCTGGGAATAAGGGATTGGATCAGATATTAAGGGTTATAGATACTGAAGCACCAGGGTGGCTTAGTTGGTTAAATCTTTGGCTTTGGCTTGGTCATGATCTGATCCCAGGATCAAGCCTGGCATTGGGCTTGCTGCTCAGTGGGGAGTCTGGTTCTCTCTCTCCCTCTGCTATTCCCCCTGCTCAGGCTCTCTCTCTGTCAAAATAAATAAATCTTAAAAAAAAAAAAAAGTGGTAAGATACCAGGGGTGAGAGATAAGGAATTTGATCAGATATCAAGAGTAGGATAGAAGATTGCTGAAAAATGACCAAGCAGATTTCTTGCTAAAACTGGGCTAAGTGGGCGGAGCCTAAGGTCAAGGCTAGACAGAAAGAGGACTCAGAGGAACTTGACTCGAGTCTGGTCAAGGAGAAAATCTTCATCAGCCATGACCATTGTATTTTCTGCAGTCACACATTTTACTAATTCTTTTATCAGACATTCAGTGAACGAGAAACATGAACGCAGCAGCAATAATATAACAAATGTAAGCGCTCTAGAAGAGACAAAGGCAGTATGGGAATCCACCTCATCAGATTTAGAATATGCATGACTCCATGACTGAATTACTACCACTGCTTGACTGTTGAGATTAAGATGTAGTACAGAGGATCAGAGGGAAGGGAGGGAAATCTGAATGGGAGTCATCAGAAAGGGAGACAAGCCATGAGGCACCTTTAACTATAGGAAACAAACTGAGAGTTGCTGGGGGGGAGGGGAGTGGGAGACATGGAGAAACTGGGTGATAGGCATTAAGGAGGACACGTGATGTGATGAGCACCAAGGGTTATCCACAACTGATGAGTTACTGAATTCTCTGAAACCAATGATGTACTATCTAATGGCTAATTGAATTTAAATATCTAAAAAAGGCACTTCAAAAAAAAAGATGTAGCATAACTCACAATATCCTTTGAGTGGAAGAATGTGCGGACTTTCCACACCTCTGCTGTCCAAGTCCCATGGCTAGTAGCCACATGTGGCTAATGACCACTTAAAAGGTGGCCAATTCAAATGGAGAAATGCTGTAAAAGCAGAATAAACACTGGCTTTCAAAGACATATTGTAACCAAAAGTCAGAGAGTATTGCCACCCTCACATCACAAACATCGCATGACTTCTACAGCTAATGAGAGTGGGACCCAAGATGAGAGAGGTCAACCTGAAAGTCCATGATGTCAGAAAGAACATGGAGAAGAAAGAGTCACAATCCTGGAGTGGATGGTCTGAAGACTGTCAGAATGCCTTTTTTTTTTTTTTTTTTTTTTTTTTGGTGATTCTGTATACGGACAAGGAGAATTCATTGGAGATGACATCTGTATGCCTCACATTTTCAAGGGAAAATTATGAAAACGCATATAGACCCACAGCCATAGTTTAATTATGTTTGAAATATATTCAGAACTACTCCAGTCAGTAAATTGCATATTTTCACATTTAGCTTCTCAATTTTCTCTTCGGCACCTCCCATTCTTGAAATCCCAACACAAATTACATCTCTTGCCTAAGGACCATAAACTACCTCACTATCAAAGGCTACAGTTCATTCATTCATTTGATTCATTCAAAGCAACCTAATCTTGAGTGATGTCTTAGGCGCTCTTCTAGGGACTGGTGACACGGTGAACAAAATAGGTAAAAATCTCACTTTCATGGAGCCTCTCTGGTATTTAGGGGAAAATCTTTCCTTATCAACATGAAAATACTTTTTATGGATGTTGCTTAGAATTTCAGTTTTTTTTTTTCTTGACAGTATCTCAGGTGATCATCTTTGAGGTGGTTCTCCTGAAAATATTTTTGGGGGGTACTGACTCGACTTTCTGAGTCAGACACTTTCCTAAAGACAGGGGTCAAAGGAAAAGTGACAACTGTCACTCTTGCAGTAAGAACAGGGATCACAATGCTTGAAACAGATATGCTGCTCAGCTGTCAGAAAGTCCACAAGGCTCCAAATGTGTGTGGCCAACTAACGGAACCTGTAACTCAGAGGTTATCATCCTGAGAGCAATGGGAAATCCCTCTAGTTAAGGACTCTCCTTGACGGAAGCTTGACAATGGCCTTGATTTACTTACTATGATGTTTAGGTAATTATACACATTAAGAAAAGTGCACAAGGCACTTACATTTCCATGATACCATCAAAGATATTGTTGTTTTATTAAAATGTTACATCTAGAGTTGTAACGTATAGAGTAGTTAAGTCAATCACTATGAGGTACAGGTGAGACTATTGTAACAGCCATACTTCCATAAAAAAGAAAAATTTTTTGTGGTTTCTGATCTAGGAATCAGCCAGTGAATAATTCTATATCAGTGTCCAGTTACCGGGCTAAACATGTAATCTATTTATATTTCTGAGGGTAAGCTGAATTGTGATCACTGAGCCAGCTGTATTCTAGTAACTACTCATTTACCCAACATAACAGATATAAGAAGGTAAAAGGCTTCTAAGGAGACTGGTTACTTATATTTTGAACCACATTTTGGCAGGTATAACTTGCAACTTGTGCTTAGTGGTAAGATTTCTGATATTTACTTTCTCCTTCCTTTGGCAAGTCAAGTTAGTTAAAAAGTAATTAGAGTAGAGTCCATTGTTTTTCTTAAATGCTTACAGAGATATAGAACTCTCAAGTTTCTTTACTAGACAGGATTAGATCACATTAGTGATAAAGATCAGAATGATTTACATTGCTAAAACGAGAACTTCCTGTCAGTTTGGAGAAAGCTCATTTTTATAACCAACATATTGGCTGGGCTAGAGATTAATGAGTGCTATGGGTGGGGTGATGAATGTGATATATTCAATGACCTGTGGAATTTGTTCTGTAATTTCCCCACTCCTCTGGTCAGCAGAGCGTCTTCTTCAGTACCCAGCACTGCCCATAACTGCATTCAGAAAATCACTCTCCAAAAATGGTTATTTGTTTTGCCTTTTTTATAATTTTTTAAAACATTTGATTTATTTACATGTCAGAGAGAGGGAATGAGAGCACAAGCAGGGGGAGCAGGAGAGGGAAGGGGAGAAGCAAGCTTCCTGCTTGGTGGGATTGCACAAGGGCTGAAGAAGACAGAATGGGAAGGGGACAAGGAGAATAGTGGGTTTCAGATTCTTGGGAACAGAGCCCACATCTATTTCTATGTTTATCTCACTGCTATAAACCCAGGTCACAGCAGAGTGCCTGCAGCAGAGTCATGGAAGTGCTCCAGAACTGATAACTATTGCTATTTATACTACTAACATTCCTCCACAAAGGGCCAAGTGTCATAGCTTCTCCCAGTTCCCCACACTGAACGCAATGAAGAATCAAACTATCGGGTGAAGGATGGCGAGGGGCATTTAACAGGACCCAGATCACAGGAGCCATATTGTATTGCAGGACCAGGGGTCTTACCAGTGACTAGGTATTCACTCCTCTTGAGAGGCTAGCTCCTTGGATCTCCCTCTTCAATCCTCTGAACCCATGTCTGGCATCAGAAACAAAAGTAAACATAACGTATCGCCCTTGTTTATTTTTTACTATTATTTGTTACAGAGGAAGAGAGAGATCACAAGCAAGGGGAGCTGCAGGCAGAGGGAAGGCAGGCCCCCCACTAGAGCCTGGTATGGGATCCAATCCCAGGACCCTGGGATCATGACCTGAACCAAATGTAGATGCTTAACTGAGTAAGCTACCCAGGCGTCCCTTATTGTCCTTCTTTAAAATTTAATGTATTCTCTCTCCCTCTCTCTTTGTCCCCACTCTGTCACTCATACTCACACAATCACAGAGTCACAGACAATAGCAAGGCATTTCCCATTCTAATTCGCTAAGGCACTATGAGCTTAAGCTCAACAGAATCACTTTGCCAGCTGCTGCTCTACCGTGCCCTGATCCCTTCTCTATCCCCAAGCTCGATCTGTAACTCAAGTGTCATGGTGGTGGCTCTTTCTGCCCTCCCTCCACAAGGCTGTCATCAGCACACTCTTCCCCGTGGCTCCACTCCCCAGCACTGGCTGCCTTTGGTCTACGGGTATGCCCTCTCCTAGAGCTTTTCCACTCTCCCTGAGGGGAAGACAACCCTTACTTCTCCCCGGTGGCTGTCACGTGTCCGCTATATATTGTGACGATCAGCCCGATTAAGAGATTGGGAACTAAAAGACCGGCTTCTGCTTATGGATCAAACTAACTCTGGGGCTTGGGACACATGACAGCAGCACATGGTGGTAGAACTGAGATGGTTAGGGAGTTAATCTGCATTTTCACATCTGGTCAGCAGCAGAACAAAGAAGACACCCCAGATCTCCTATCTCCCAGAACAGTACTCTTCAAGTAACTTACAGCACCATCCTTCTCCAGCTTTGGAAGTGGCACTTTTCCAACCCCAAAGTCTTGATTCTAGGCAGCACTCCGAGAGATACTCCCTCCAGAATCACCCCTGGCTGGAAGTAGTGGTCGGCCAAGGCCTCCCAAATATCTTCCCTTCAGAGTTGCGCTTGCATCAAACTCAAAACTGTGGCACGTACGGGACTTTCCTGTCAGCCTCTAGCTCTAATGACCTATTGGACTTCAGAGGTGCTCTTTTATACCCACTTACCTTATAACATCAACGTGTGACTCCTCTAGAATTCTCTCCATGGCTTTTCTCCTGTACTAATTGTTATGGACTGAATTGTGTCCCCACAAAAGTCATATGAAGAATTCCTAATCTCCAGTGTGACTGCATCTGGAGATAGGGCCTACCTAGAAGGAGGTACTGAAGGCTTGGTGAGGTCACAGGAGTCCTAATCTGCTAGGACTGGTGTCCTCATAAGGGTGAAACACATGAAAGCACTCCCCCTACCTCCCCTCTGGGGGCCCACAGAGAGGAGGTCATCTGAGGGCACAGTTGAAAAGGTAGTGATCTATAGAACAACAAGAAAAAGCTCACTGGAGACCAACCTTGCTGGCACCTTGATCTGGAACTTCTGGCCTCCAGATCTGTGCGAAAATACATTTCTGACATTAAAGCTCTCCAGCCTGTGTTTGTCTGTCCCCGACGGCCTGGCTCCAAAGCCTCAGAGATTGGGGACAGTGAGGAACACCATAGGACTAACCCTGCCACCCTGAAAGGAACCATGCCATTTGGAACTCCAGAAAGGATTCAGAGGAACTGAAATCTGCATTCCTACCTCTGGACAGCCCCATATTCAGCAGGCCCCTGGATGCAAACCTGGAGCTTGACACTCAACCTGAACAAATCCCTCGACTGCCCCCTCCCCCAGAAAGATGGACAGAGTGCTGGCAGATCGGGCCTGCCATGTTGTGGTCCCTAACCATAACCTTTGGTTTGCTTTTCAAGATTCTGACCCCAAAGGCCTTGCAGTAGGTGCCCTACAATTTGGGGACACATGGGCAATCCCAGAGGACTCAGCCTGCTGCCCAGAAGGAAACTGTGCCATTTGGAACTCCGGAAAGGATTCAGAGGAGCAGAAATCTGCATGCCTAGCTGAGGACACACCCACACAGAGCTGACTCCTGGACACAAAGCCAGAGCCAGACACTCACCCTCACCTCCACTGTCAACTCAGCCACCCAGACAGCTCTCCATGGGGTCTTCAGATCAGCCCTGCCATGTCCCTGGTTCCTAACACTAACCCTTGGATGGTTTCTGTAATGATCTCCTCATTTCAGGTTATGTGGTGGTTCTGCAGGACATTGTCCTGGTGTGGGATCAAACACACTGAAGCATCCCGTGTGAAGTGGCAAACGTGGTAAAGAAATGACGGCTGGGGAATCTGAGTGTGGAGACAGCACGTATTTGTGCTGCTATAACAAGCTGACTGCACTTTGAATCACCACAGAGGAAATGAATCTTCCAAATATCCATGTTAGCACGATGACACGGAAGCAGAGAGAACATCAGACTTTGGGATGGAGGCCAAGCCCTCCCAAATCCAGGTCACCCAACATGGAGAGGACACATGTTAGCAAGAGACTCGTGGGAGAATTAAATCATGGGCCCCTGTATCTCAGGTGCAGTAGAAGCAGTGGATTTGGAATTTCAGTTTTTCCACAACGTTCCACCACAAGCTGGTTAGAACTGTGCAAAAGCAGGAAAGGAAGCCCCAGTAAAGTGGACTGGGGATGCCAGAAGGGGAGGCTGGAAGGGGGCGCCTGGTGCTCAGTGCCCATTACAGACCCCACATTGCAATCCCCCACAGAAGAGACTCACCAATTCCAGGCCTCACACGGGAAGCTGGAGGTTCATCTCCTGACTTTTTGTAGGAGCTTTGCAGCTCAGCTGGTGAGAATTCTCCATCACCCTGCCTTTCTCCAAGGGACTTTCCTTCAAGCACCCTTCCCAACTTCTTCCTCCTCCATGAAATAATGTTCCTCTCCTTTGTTTCTCGCACTTGCCTGTGATGGGACCTTAGCTTGCTCAGCCCAGACTGCCATTCTCTGCTCTTCCCAATTAAACCCATGCTGCTGGTCAAATAACTGGCAGATTGAGTTTAAGGCCAATTGAACTAATAAATTCAAGAACTTGCAAGGAACAAAATCAATATGCACAAATTAGTGGCACTCCTACGTGCTCGGAAGGAACCATCAAAAAGAGACTGCTGAGAACGATCTCATTTACACCTGCATCCAAGACAGCAAGATACCCGGGAGGCCCCTGAACCAAGAAGGTGACAGACCTGTCATCTGACAGCCCTGCAACAATGACGACAGACAGGGAGGGGTACACACGGAGATGGGGAGGCACTGTGCTCAGGGTAGAACCCACACTGGGAAAATACCTACTCTCCCCAAAACCGTCTACAGAGTCCTCACTCTGGCTCCCGAATTTCCGGACTCGGCGCAAGCCTGGAGTGGGTGTGGACACGGGAAGGACCCCACAGGGCTGAGGTGGGGAGAGCACAAGCACCGAAGCAGGCGGACGCTCCCTGACCTCAGACCATCTGAGGAGCCCCAGGAACCGAATCCGCGAGCACACAAACACAGATGAGGACCTAGGAGCACCCGAGCCCAGAAAGGGGGGACCCCACAGCCCCGCGCACAGCACAGCAGGAGGCCACGTCTCCTCACACAAAACGACGGAAGCCCCAGTGTCTACATAGGGCTCCCTTTCTCTGTGGGGTCCTGAGACCACGAACCCTTTGACAGTCCACTCAGGCGGCTTCTCCTCAGCTCCTCCAGCATCTGGTCCTTAGGAGGTTGGACTGCTGCCAGTGTGGGCGCGTCCTCCACAACGGGTCCGGTCAGTGTGGATGCAGAGCCACACCCTCCTCAGCTTGTCCTGTCAGGGTGGGAGGCGCCCCACATTCTCCAGAAGTCTCCACAGTGGGTCCTGAAAAGGCAGGGCTCAGGTCCCAGCTGTGGCTGTGCAGCCTGGGCTCATGGCGGGAGCTGGGGTCTGGCGCCCTCTGCAGGCTGTGCAAGGCAGTGCAGGACTGTGGGAGCTCACCCTTCAGTGGAAGGTCCTGCTCCCTCCTGGGGTCCAGCTGACGCCATTTCATTCCGGAAATTCAAGCTGCATGGAGCCCAATACCCCCCAACTCCCCCACAAATAGCTAAGGAACAATGAATTGGAAACAATGTGGAATTACAACAGTCCTTGACCCAAACAGTGTCACTGAACATGGCCCTGATGCGGACCCACACTCTGACCTCAACTTGGTCTCAAGCCTGGACCCTACCGTAATCCAAGACCCTAACCCTAGCCCCCAACCCAAACAATGTTCACAAAAATCAAGAGGTAGAAACTGCAAATATCCATCAATGGCAAGTGCATAAGCAAAGTGTGGTAAAGGGTTTGAATTTGGGTTCAGGTTCAGGTTCTAGTCAGAGTTCTAATCAGGCTTTGGGTTTAGTGTTATGGTGAGGATTTAGAGTGAAGGACAAGGGAACAGAGTTATAGTTTAGGGCTTTAAGTTTATGATTTAGGCTTTAAGACTCAGGGCTTATGGGATAAAGTTCAAGGTCAAATTTGGGGTTTGACTTCATGCTGAGATTTGGGTTCAGGTTTCATGACTTGGAGGTCTGGTTTAGGGTTTGGGTTCGTGGTTCAGGGCTTGGATCCAGGGCTCAGGTACAGGCTTTGGGTTCCATTCCAGGTTTGGGATTCAGGGTTCTAGTTTGGGCTTTAAGGTCAGCTTAGGTTTCAGCGTTGGTAGGGTTTAAGGTTAGATTTAGGGATGACACATTTTCTTCAGTTGTCATCATGGACAAAATAATTCTATCTGAAGTTTCTAAGTCAGAAATGTATTTCATCTGGGGGCGCCTGGGTGGCTCCGTGTGTTAAGCCTCTGCCTTGGGCTCAGGTCATGATCTTAGGGTCCTGGGATCGAGCCCTTCATCAGGCTCTCTGCTTGACCGGGAGCCTGCTTCCCCATCTTTCTCTCTGCCTGCCTCTCTGCCTACTTGTGATCTCTGTCTGTCAAATAAATAGAATTAGTAAAATCTATTATATGATCTTTTACAAACCATTTCCTATCTTTGCATTTCTTGTGCCAAGACAGACAGGGGTTATTTAAAACCCTGAAGAGAGTGCTCTTGCTTTTAAATTGCCTGTAACCTTCGTGTAATAGATTTATGATTGATAATAGATTTAGTTAAAATATAACTATTTAAAATATTTACTCTCAGTAAACGATTTCAACCTATGCTCATTTAAGTAACTTGGTGCATAATCCCTTTTCTATTAAACCATAGTGCAAGGACCAATGCAGCGTTTCCAGGAGAACCCCAAGCTATTTTTCTAGAATGGCTGTATGCTTATATATGGCGTCCTGTTTTCACTCCCTTTGTGGAGCACCTACCCTGGAGGTCATGTAATAACCAATGACCAAAAAAACAAACAAGAAACCCAAACATCCAGGTCGAAGTGCCATCCCTGCCTGGAGTGGAGGAGACTGCTCAGACAGATCCCAGGCAGGCATCTCAGCCCAGGCCTGTGTTGGGGAAGCTGGTTCCTGGCTTTGGGCGCAAACTGGAAGCCAGCAAACTGACCCAAGAGTGCAGCCGGCGTTTAGGACTGATGATCTTTTGGCAGCCAGGCTGCGCGTGGACACCCGCTCAGGGAGCCAGGCTAGGCGGCTGCCCAGCGCAGGCGCTGGCAATGCAGCAGCATGCCAGGGCTTAGCCCCGCACCCCAGCATGGGCTCTGGCCTCAGAAGTGAGGGGGTGGGGCCAGCGTAGAGAAGGGTCTTTGCTAATTTCCAAAGCTGGAAGTGAGCTCTCAGAGGACTCAGGAGGGAGGGGGGCGGGGGCGGGGGCGGGTCGGGGGCGGCCGGGAGAAGGGGCTTTGCTAATTGCCCAGGCGGGAAGGAGGGGCGCGCAGCGCCAGGGTGCTGTGCTGCAGCCCATTCGGGACTGCAGGACCCACCATACTCGCTGCCCCTGCACTCTCATGCTCCAGCCTAGCCCATGAGGCCATGGTGTCCTGTTCCCGTTCCCGCCGCCTGCTGCCCCTCCCCCCCCAATGGCTTCTCTGGAGGACCCTCTGCTCACAGGTAAAGTGACACCACGACGCGCCCTCACCTGAAGCAGAAAACGCGGTCCAGAAGCTGGGCGTGGGATGTTTGGGCCCCAGCCTCCCGCCAACCCCAGGGCACCAGGACCACCCCAGACGCTGTGCCACACCCTGTCCGCAGGGGGTCAGGCCAGGACAGCGCCACAGGAGGTACCCCCCCCCCGCCAGAGGGCAGGCTAGCCCCCATAGTTCGGCACCCCCACGCGCTTTTCAGATCCTCCTGCCATTTCCAGGGCACCCAGAACCCAGAGAGTGAGGCCTTGGGTGCTTTCTAGAGACAGATTCAAGGCAATTTTTCGACTTTGGGACTCAGAGTTAACATAGTTTTCATTTGTGATTATTATTTTTTGTGGGTGCCATAGCTTTTCTTTTGACCTATGGTTGTTTTCACTCCCGGTTCTGAAGAAGCCCCTAAATCCTAACCCTGTTGAGGATTCTGAAAGCTCTCAGAGCAGCAGTGCTGGGGGACAGTGCGGACACATGTTTTGGTTTCTCCTCTGGCCTGCTTCTGTGGCAGCCCCGCTCTGTCCTCCTCAGACTTCAGAGCAATATCTGAACAAGTGGAGAAGCGACCAGGGGGTCAGGAAGGTGGCCACCGAAGAGTGACTTCTCTGGAGGGTGGCTGAGCTAGCAAGTGAGCATGTTAGTCCAGCTCTGCCTGCATTCAGTATGGAGCTGAACAGGGGCCAGGGAAGGGGAGGAGGAGCAGAGAGCAGGGACAAAGGGACCAAAGAGGAGATTCAGATGAAGGGAAGTAATGGGGAGGAAAGAGAAGAAACTCTAGAAGACAGGTATGTAGAAAGGAAAAGGGATGAAGTGGGCATTGGGAAAGGGCACCACCAGGGAAGGAGAGAGGGGAAGGAAAGAGGGAGGAAGAGAGGAAAGGGGAAAGGGAGAAGGGAGGAGTCAGCATGCCAGGGCTCCCCCTGCATCTGAAGAAGAGGTGGCTGCTCCAGCTTGTCAAACAGGGTGCTCACTCTTTGGCCCCAGTTTCGGCTCCCAGTGCTACTGGGCTTTTCAAGGAAGGCAGGCTGTCCCTTGGGACCTACTGGAGCCCACTGGAGCCCACAGGAGGGTGGGAGAATTAAGATGCCACCGGGTTCTGTCCTGAGCTGCTCCCAGCCACCAGCCTCACCACATGGTGCAAGAGGGACCCCAGAACAAAGGAAGGATACAGGCCAGCATGTCTGCTGGTGGCCCTGGGCACTTAGCTCATCGCAGTGAACCACACGGCCTCCTCAACCCACGCTTTCAAAGCCTCCTTCTTCGTTTCTGGCTTTCATGTCTGTAGGAACATGAGCCAGATCTAACTCATCTCCGACAGACAATTCTGACTCACCCCGTGTCAGATTTTTATGAGTGGCTGTGATAGAGTAAGATAGCAATGCTCCAACAAACGGACTGTTTCCTCCCACTTGACCTCAACAGTCTTATACATTTTCTGAGCGAAAACATCTTGTCTCCTTCCATTAAGCTCATAACGTGGTCTAGGAGTATACATGCGCCTTCCTTAGATGCGAAGCGAAACAGAGGTCTTTTTTTTTTTTTTTAAATTTTACAAGGTAAAGTCAGTGAACACATCCAACTTGACCAATACGTCTCTAAAATGTCAATCCAGGCAAAGCTTTTTCTGCCTACAGTTTGGAGCCTACGTGGTGACATTTTTAAAATGCTTTCAGTCCCTCAGTGAGGCTCTTAGAAGCTAGCCAGGGCTTACTACGTGCCAGGCACTGTGTCAGGTGTTGGAGCTAAAGGGAAAGAGAGCTTGGAGGCTAGCTGGGGAGGGACATCCAAGACACAACCACAGCTAGAAACGGAGGCCAGTGCTAGAAAAGAGAGAGCAGGCTGCATGGAGAGTGTGTACCATGGGGCTTGTGAGCTCACGAATAAGTGGGAGTAACTGGAGTGGGGAGATGGGGGAGAGAAGAGGGTCTTCCCATCAATGGGAATCACCTGTGCTTGGAGGCAGGTGGCATGAGAGGTCTCCACAGGAAGAAGGAGGCAGTGTGGTTGAAGGGCAGAGAGATGGGGCAGAACAGGCATCAGTCAGTTGGAGGGGTATGAATAGACTGATGGGAGGATTATGGGTGCCTTTGGAGGACTGAGAATTTGTTAGAAGATCAGTGCAGATTTCTATGGAGACAAATGCCAGGAACTGATAGGTCTTTGAAAGGTCACTCTGGCTGCCTTTTGGCAAAGGGGTTGGTAAAAGGCACTTGCAGGTGTGAACACACCAGGTGGGAGGTGAGTGCAGGAAATCGGGTGAGGGAGCATGGGAACTTGGTCCCGGGGTATATAAGGGAGAATAGCCTTTAAGGAGTTCCACAAATTGGCACCAGCTGTGGCTTCATTACAGAGCTGGAAGGGGGAGGTGGGTGTGTCCTGGAGGTTACAGAAATTACATGAGAAAGGGAAGTCTTTTTAGATCTCTTTTTCAACTAGAGGAACTCTCACCTTATTGATAGAATTCCAGAGTGGGAACCAATGATATGAGGACATCTTTGAAATGTCTGAATATGTTCTTCGACATCTTTGCAAGTGACGAGGAGACCTTGACCTTAGGAGGCCTTGGCCCTCTTTGTAGCCAGAAAGATTTCACCTACAGATTTGGGTTCTCCCTTTTAAAGTCAAGGAGTCAGTCCTTCCAAAGGACACCTCCTATCATTTTACCCTCTCATCATACCTCACGTGCTGGCATCTCCAAGACCCTCTGTTCCAGGTTGAGAGTATCCACTTTGGCCGGGCTGGTCTTGCCAAGAACACCACCACAGGAAATCTAGAGCCTGTAGTGCTATTAATAACATCATCTAAGACTGTGTTTGCTGCCCTCTTGGCCTCTTCCCACCATGACTCACTGAAGCTTTTTACACATTGTATCCATTATGCTATAGTTCCCAAAGGTCATCTTCTCTAGTGCCATTAGTTTTTAGGGGAACAGGCAAACCTTAAACTTGTCCCCCTTAATTGGATCCCTGTGCCCCCACAATCTCTTTGAATGCCTTTCACCATGATCCTTGAATGAGATCTGAGACCACTGCTGGTACCTAACACTTCTTGGCACCTTGTCTGCTAGGTTCTTGGAAGAGGAGGTGGCTATGGAGGTGAGTGGGAATGGGAGTGGGAGGATTTCTCCCTTCACTTCCCTTTTTGTGTTTTCAAATAATGGGTTTTGAGGGGGAGGGAAAGTTTAACCAGACCATTTATTTTCCATCTCCCATCGATAAAATGTCACACAGGAGAGAGGTGGCAGAAACGCACTTTCACGTTAATTTTTTTACAAGGAAGATTGACTTATGAACCTACTTTGTTATTCCCTTTCATTCAATTTCCCTGTACCTCCTTTTCTATGAAGTGTAACGGTAACCCATTATTATTTTTATTGTTGGCACGTGCTTTGTGAACCATAAAGTGTACGCTATAAATGGGAGCGCTTTTCTTTTTTTTTTTTTTTTGTAGTTTACGAAAAACTTATATTTTTTAAATTAATTTTTTATTTATTTTCAGCATAACAGTATTCATTCTTTTTGCACCACACCCAGTGCTCCATGCAAGCAGTGCCCTCTATGATACCCAACACCTGGTACCCCAACCTCCAAATCCCCCGCCCCTTCAAAACCCTCAGATTGTTTTTCAGAGTCCATAGTCTCTCATGATTCAGCTCCCCTTCCAATTTCCCCCACCTCCCTTCTCGTCTCTAACTCCCCATGTCCATGAAAAACTAATTTAAAAACATTCATCCACCAGAGTACCCAAAGGGCTCCCATATAAACTATCTGTCGTTACATTATGTCCCGATGTGGAGCTCGATCCCAGGATCCTGAGATCATGACCTGAACTGAAGGCAGAGGCTTTAACACACTGAGCCACCAGCCCCAATGTATTCTCTTCAGTACCAGAATTTGTAACCAATTGACAGATGAAAAAGGAGGCAGTCAAGTGAAAAACAATAGGTCTTAGACCTGCAAGAAATTTGAATTAGATGAATTCAGCTACTCAGGCACTGTTTCACATTTTCAGATCTCTGCAGAAAAGGGGTTAACCTTTTTACAGCATGTAAAAGAGAAGACTATAACACATACTATGTGTAAGCATGTAAATATCAAAAAATATCGCATTAGATGCTAAGACACACAGGGCCTATATTTTCTCTCAAATTCATGAATATGTAGGAGCAATAAGTGAGAAGTGAATGTATACTCTTCACTTCGAAGTCTTTTAGAAATCTAAAATATGACTTTCTATGGTTTGTGTCTCCATATTCCTTTATTGCCAGTTTGAACAAATCCACATGCTTTGATTCAAAGGTTATAAATTCCTCTTATTTGGAAAAATGATGTTTATTTTTATTCTCTCACCCTTAGCAGGTGGTTTCATATTAGCACACTTCAGAGTTATAATTTCATGCTTATTAAAAACATTTATTATGATCTACATAGATGAATGAAACTTTTATTTTATTAAATTATTTGACAAAAAATCTGTTATTTTTAAAAATGTATTTCCTTTAGGGTTATTTTAGAGCGTCCAGAGAGGATCTAGGAGTGTGGTATTATGTAGTTTTTAAGTAGGTATGAAATGGTTATTTATAGGATTGTTTCTTTAAGGCTTATGTATATTGTCCATTATATGCTATAAAATATTTCGAAAGTAAATTTAAGGTATGTTTTACATAGTTTATTTTTTGGAAATAAATATTGAAATGACTTGTGAAATTCAGTATATTCTCAACATTAATTTATTTTGAAATTTACCAGTTGTCTACTGAACTATTATATGGCAGATATTACTTCAGACTACACTGGTAAATGAAATACTTGGCTTTGTAGAACTTTTATTTTAATGGGTGAGACAATTCAAAGCTATAAACCTTAATAAAAATTGCATAGTGCATTCAAAAAGGATGAGTACAATGGGGAAAAAGAAAAACTCGATCAGGGTGAGAAAAATCAAGGTTGCTAGGCAGGGGATGGGGAGTTAAAATTTTTAATAGGAAGATCAGGGTAGTTACAATGAAGCTGACAATTGAACAAAGGTATGGAAAGGTGATGAATTTGCGCAGAACTATCAGCAATAAGGTCACTCCAGACAAAGGAATTGGCTATCTTGAAGGCCATAAGGTTGGATCATGCCTGGCATATCTGAGGAATAGCAAGGAGGCCACTGTGAGTGACTGAAGAGTAGCAGGGAAAGAGGTCACAGAGGTTAAATGAGTGGCTAGATCATGTAAAAGCTTAGAAGTCATTGTAAAACTCTGGCTTTTATATTTGGAAACTTACTGTGTGATAGAATTTCTGCTAATAACTGAGAGTTCAATTGTCCATAAAATTTCAAGGACTCTTATTCTAGTAAGACAGAATGAAGAGAAAGAGTTCATATTTTCACATGGTGTAACAAATGCTCAGAGATACAAGTGTAGGAAGCTATAGGATCACAGAAGAAGGCACTAAAATCACACCAATATATTTGATGACTGTGACTATATATAAATTTGTATTTTCTAGATTTTTTATAGTCATGGAATCACACTGTATATACTATTCATTGCCTGGCTTTTCTTTTCTCAGCATCATTACTTTGAGAATCTCCAATTGTAAATAGTTCATTTTGATGTTGAATAGTAATCTCTTTAATGAATAGATCATAATTTTTCTTTGCTCTATGGATGGACATTGATGAACATTTCCACTGTTTTCAATTCTTAAAAATAAAGCTGCTATGAAATTCATATACAAGTCCCTGTATGAACATAGGGTTTGTTTCTCTTGGTTAAATGCCTAGAAGTAAAATGGCTATTTTTGTAACTGCAACATATTTTGCATTTAAAAAAATTTTCAAACTATTTTCCAAAGTGGTTGTATCATGATATATGCCAACAACAGTTTAGATTTTTTGTTGCTTCTCAATCTAGCTCAGACCAAGTACAATTAGCCTTTATAATTTTAGCCATTCTAATAGATATGTAAGCATGTCTCATTATGATTTTAATTTGTATTTCTTTAATGTCTAAATGTTGAGAAATTTGTCATGTGCCTATAAGCCATCCATATACTTTTGGTGACATGTCTCTTCCATTATTTCCTTCACATGTAAAATTGGATACTCTGTTTGGTTATTAGTAAGGTTTTTTATTTTTATTCATATTTAAATAATCAGAGTAGATGTCCATTATCAGATATGTAATTTGGAAATCGCTTGTCCATCTTTACAGTTTCTCAATGGAGCTTTGATAGCTGTGTCTTTCAAGAAATATGCTACTTCTTTCCTGGTACACGGAGGTATGACTAGAACATTATCAATGTTGACCTTTGCAAAGAAAATCATGGCTTAAGATATATGTAGTCTGCAGTTGTTGGGAGTGTTCACCATCCTTGCCTCTAACTCATCTCTCACTGCCCACACATTCAGATATAGGGGAATATTGATTGACAAAATATTAATTGCCAAATAACACTAGTTAGAGAATAAGAAAAATGCAGGCACCTGATTATATTATATTCCATAAATAAAATGTGTTTTTATAAGTGCTATTGGAAGTAAATTCCTCTATACTTTAATCACACAGAATGATGGAATCCTAGATTTTTTTTTCTTGTATTTACTAAGAAAATGATCATGCCTCAAGTATATTAAAATGGAATAGGGAAAATTAAAAATTGTTTTAAGATGATTTGTGTGTGTTGTGCATATGTGAGAGAGAAAGTGAGAGAGAAAGATAAAGAAAAAGAGAAAGGGAAAGACAGAGAGGTGGCTGCAGTGAATTGATGAGTTGGAGGATAGATTTTAAAGTTTTGTCTTTTGCTTTCTACATTTCTTTTTCCTTAGGTTCAAGAGAACAATCAGTAATATCTCAGAAGCCTGCTGGTAACATCAGCAGAAAGAATTAGAGGTTCCCAGAAAATTAAGATGACATATAGTTTTCCTGACATAAGAAAATCATTTTTTGTCCCCAGCTATTTTCAATGATCTATACCCCACCTGTGTACTTGCCCAAGCACACTTCTTCCAAAACTTCCTGGGAGGTTCTTAAAAAGAAATGCAAAAACCTCACTCCTTAAGGATTTTGAGGGAACAAGGAATGGGAAAACTAACAGTCACCACCAGACCAGGAAATAGCCTAAGCTATTGAGACAATAAATCAGTGGCAAAACTCCTAGTGCTATTTCAAAAGCAATCAAGGCCTTGCATTCCTTGTCCCAGAAAATGAGCCCAAGACCCCATCTAGTTTCTATCTGCTCTTGAAGCCTGCAGAGTCCCTTTCCCTTGTCCAACAGTTACCTCTGCTTTATTCTAACGTTGAAGTTTCTGCCCTCGGTGGAATACAAGCTTCATTCAGGTGAACATGCAATACATATTGCACAAATACATATGTGGATGTGCATGCATCCACAACCTTATGACCAACCATACACGGAATAATAAAACTCTCCCTTCTGAGTATTCATCTTAAATACTAAATAAAAATCTCTCTCCTGTTCAAACAGTCAAGGCTTTGGAACTTATTCCCTGTGATCTCCTTGTATGTTGTAAACAAAGATTCCTTTGTTTGACAACTCCACCTGTTTCTGTGATTCACCAAAGACTGACCTCAGTTAGTTCAGTTGCTGTAATGGCTTTCACTACTCTGATTCTACCTCTGCAAGTCTCCAAATTTAACTATTTTTTCTCCCAATTCTGCATGTTCTTGGCTTTAAACTGCAACTCTGAAGAGAAGATTTGCTTGTTTAAAAAAAAAATCAAGAAAAGGGAGTAGTAGTTAACATTGTTACTTTGAACTTCCTGCCCTAAGGGGCTCTCCTGTTCTTTCTCTTTGACTTCCTGGACTAAAACGACAGAAATTTGGCAATACATCACTCCCCAATCCAGATTACTGCCAGAACAGTTTATACTCTTAGAAAAATATTAGTTTAAAAGATCACATAATTAAATACTTAAGCATGTAGTGTAATATAGTGGTTTACAAGAAATATATTTTGGTCATCTGAATATTTGGTTTTCAACCATGGCTACTGACTCACAGCTCCTAAAACTCTTGGGATTTCCTGTGATAAGGGTGAGAGAGGTGTGTTTTGTTCTGTTAATGAAGTGACCTTCAGACCTCACTCAAGGCAAGGGCTGTTTGCCTGAAGGACCAACCACTTGGTGAAAGCCTTCACAACTTTTTACCCAACGTGCCTCCCCTTCCTCCCAATACAGGATTATCTGGGGAGGGAAGAGGATCTGGAGATTAGATCAGCAAATGACAATGATTTAGTCAGTCATGACTATGTCATGAAGCCTCCACAGAAAAGCTGAAAGGACTGGGTTCAGAAAGCTTTTAGTTTGTTAAATGTATGAAAAGGCAGGAAGAGTGGCAGTCTTACAGAAGGTAATAGAAGCTCTGTGCCCATTCTCCATACCTTGCCCTGTGCACTTCTTTATCTATCTATTGATTTAAATCTTCTATTATATCTTTTAATAAGCTGGCAAACATAAAGTAAGTATTTTTCTGAGTTTTGTGAGTCCCTGTAGCAAATTAAAAGAACGTAAGAAGTAGGCCATTGGGACCTCCAACCTGTAGTTGCTCAGTCACAAGCACAGGTAATAACCTGGGGCCTACAGTGAGACTGGCATCTGAGGTGGGGTTGGAGATAGTCTTGGAGGACTGATCCCTTAACTGATGAAATCTTACACTATGTTCAGGTAGATAGTGTCAGAATTTAGTTGAATTCTTGGAGATCCTGCTGTTGTCTGAAAATTATTTGGCATTGTTGGTATGATGTCCTAAAACCCAAAAAGATATAGCTACCTCAAAATAAGAATACGGTTGACAGCTTATATATAATAAGTGAGTATATCAGGGATTTAAAATATACCCAATAAATAATGTAAGGAAATAAGGAAAGATTTTGAAATAAAAACAAGAATAAGAACCTAGTGGTACTAATAGATTAAATATATGTAATCTAGTTGAATTAAGAATACAATGGATAGAATATGTAATGGATTCAATAGAGATAAGAAGTCACTTAAGGATATAGTCATCTGGATACCAGCAAAGCATTAAAATTATCAATATAAAAGAGGTGTAAGATGTAGGTGATGTGTGTGGAACAAAAGCTAGAGAAGAAATTAGATTTCCTTACTACTCATAGCCTGTTGACAAGTCCTTGAAGCTCCTCTGGGGACTCAGCTGCTTCCATGTGGACACATCCACTCAGGGCAAAAAGCATTCTTAGTCCACCCCCCAGGATACTGAAAATCTACTTTCACATGTAAAAATTACTTTGGAAACTTCTTTATCTCTACTCCCCACCCCTGCCCTCAAGATATACATTGGCAATCATCTCCCAAGCATATACCCACTGATACACATCAGAAGAGTCTCTTCCCTGAGTTTTTACTAAATAGTAATAAATGACCTTTCCCTAACAATAGCTAGCCCCCTCAAGGTCCTGGAAACCTTGTTTATAAAATACCTTGGAGGCTTGTGCTATCCCTAACCTCCTCCCAAATTGAAAGTATATAATCAGCCACTCTTCATGACCCTCTCTCTCTACTCCAAATAAATAAATAAATATTTTTAAATAAAATAAAATAAATGACTTTTTTTAAATGAAAGAAGAAAAAGGAAAGAAATATTTGAATATTAATGTACATCTATTTCTCAAGCATAAAATAGTCAAGACACTGGATTAAAACTTACATACAAGAAAAGAAAGAAAATATTTATAACTAGAGTTGACTCTATGAATCCCAAACTAGGGCATACATACCAAAGACACACAAAAAAAATCACAAGTGTTAGAGAGAAAAAAAATAATTCATTAATAAAGAAACAAGAATCAGACTGACAGAAATTTTTTAAATAACATCAGATATAAAAAAGAATGAAGTAATAGCTTTATTATCTTGAAAAAAAATCACAAATGGAAACATTTAGATCCTTATAAAATGTCATTGGCATAGGAAGGCATAATAAAAAAAATATTTTCAGGAATACAGACCACAGATAATTTGCCTTAATTTGTGTAGGCAGCACTTAAATACTAATATTATTTTAACAGTTAAAATATACTCTATGATCTTTGAGGTTGGGGAAAAGAGGATGACCAAGTCATCTTGAAATAATTCAGTTTTATGAAAAAAGTAAAAAGATCAAAAAAAAGACTTGTAGAAAAGAGAGATAAAACATATGCATAATAAAAATAAATAAATAAATAAACAGCTGGAGTGCCTGGGTGACTTAGTCGGTTCAAGTGTCTGCCTTCAGCTCAGGTGATGATCCCAGGGTCCTGGTATTGAGCCCTGCATCAGGCTCCCTGCTCAGTGGAGAGTCTGCTTCTCCCTCCCATAAAAAAAAAAAATTTGACTTATTTATTTGAGAGAGATAATCTTTAAATTTTACTTATTTATTTGAGAGAGAGTGAGAAAAGAAAAACATGCACACAGCAGAGGGAATAACAGAGGGAGAGGGAGAAGCACGCCACTGAGCAGGGAACCCCCTGCGGGGCTCTATCCCAGGACCCGGGTATTATGACCTGAGCTATAGGTAGACACTTAACTCAGGTACCCCAATAAATACAATCTTTTAAAAAAAATAAATAATAATAAAAATAAATAATATTTCAGATAGTATGATTTTTTTAATGTAAGACTTGGTATAAAAACAGGATGACATACTTGTCTAATTATAGCAAAAGACTTTGATAAGTTTAGATGCAGTAGTACATAAAAAATTTAACTTCTTTCATTAACTGATAATTTAATTAGATTAAATTAAGAGACATCAAAATTTAGAGAATCTAATAGTCCTGATCTATTAATAAATGTAGCCATCCTGACCCCAAAACAAGAGTCTTCAGTAAGTATATAAGCATAAGTTGAACATTTACACAAACAGGCCATTATTTAGGCCAGAAGTATATGCCAATAAATTCCTAGAGTTAAATATCAGGCTATATTTTCCAAGAATAAGGCAATAAAATTAGAAAACAATGACCAAAATATTAAATTCATATAATTGGAAGTTAACTTCATACCTAAAAAGAAATAATACAGCTAATTCAGAAATTTTTAGAATTACAGTACTTTGGTAATATCAACTATCAAAATGAGTAACGGACAGATGGGGCTAGCAAGAGACTCGTGGGAGGATTAAATCATGGGCCCCTGTATCTCATGTGCAGTAGAAGCAGTGGATTTGGAATTTCAGTTTTTCCACAACGTTCCACCACAAGCTGGTTAGAACTGTGCAAAAGCAGGAAGGGAAGCCCCAGTAAAGTGGACTGGGGATGCCAGAAGGGGAGGCTGGAAGGGGGCGCCTGGTGCTCAGTGCCCATTACAGACCCCACATTGCAATCCCCCACAGGAGAGACTCACCAATTTTAGGCCCCACAGGGGAAGCTGGAGGTTCATCTCCTGACTTTTTGTAGGAGCTTTGCAGCTCAGCTGGTGAGAATTCTCCATCACCCTGCCTTTCTCCAAGGGACTTTCCTTCAAGCACCCTTCCCAACTTCTTCCTCCTCCATGAAATAACGTTCCTCTCCTTTGTTTCTCGCACTTGCCTGTGATGGGACCTTAGCTTGCTCAGCCCAGACTGCCATTCTCTGCTCTTCCCAATTAAACCCATGCTGCTGGTCAAATAACTGGCAGATTAAGTTTAAGGCCAATCGAACTAATAAATTCAAGATCTTGCAAGGAACAAAATCAATATGCACAAATTAGTGGCACTCCTAGGTGCTCGGAAGGACCCATCAGAAAGAGACTGCTGAGAACGATCTCATTTACACCTGCATCCAAGATAGCAAGATACCCAGGAGGCCCCTGAACCAAGAAAGTGACAGCCCTGCAACAATGACGACAGACAGGGAGGTGTACACACGGAGATGGGGAGGCACTGTGCTCAGGGAAGAACCCACACTGGGAAAATACCTACTCTCCCCCAAAACCGGCTACAGAGTCCTCACTCTGGCTCCCGAATTTCCGGACTCGGCGCAAGCCTGGAGTGGGTGTGGACACGGGAAGGACCCCGCAGGGCTGAGGTGGGGAGAGCACAAGCACCAAAGAAGGCAGACGCTCCCTGACTGCAGACCATCTGAGGAGCCCCAGGAACCCAATCCGCGAGCACACAAACACAGACAAGGACCAAGGATCACCCGAGCCCAGAAAGTGGGGACCCCACAGCCCCGCGCACAGCACAGCAGGAGGCCACGTCTCCTCACACAAAACGACGGAAGCCCCAGTGTCTACACAGGGCGCCCTTTCTCTGTGGGGTCCTGAGACCACGAACCCCTTGACAGTCCACTAAGGGACTTCTCCTCACCTCCTCCAGCGTCTGGTCCATAGGAGGTTGGACTGCTGCCAGTGTGGGCGCGTCCTCCACAACGGGTCCGGTCAGTGTGGATGCAGAGCCACACCCTCCTCAGCTTGTCCTGTCAGGGTGGGAGGCGCCCCACATTCTCCAGAAGTCTCCACAGTGGGTCCTGAAAAGGCAGGGCTCAGGTCCCAACTGTGGCTGTGCAGCCTGGGCTCAGGGCGGGAGCTGGGGTCTGGCGCCCTCTGCAGGCGGTGCAAGGCAGTGCAGGACTGTGGGAGCTCACCCTTCAGTGGAAGGTCCTGCTCCCTCCTGGGGTCCAGCTGACGCCATTTCATTCCGGAAATTCAAGCTGCATGGAGCCCAATACCCCCCAACGTCCCCCCAAATAGCTAAGGAACAATGAATTGGAAACAATGTGGAATTACAACAGTCCTTGACCCAAACAGTGTCACTGAACATGGCCCTGATGCGGACCCACACTCTGACCTCAACTTGGTCTCAAGCCTGGACCCTACCCTAATCCAAGACCCTAACCCTAGCCCCCAACCCAAACAATGTTCACAAAAATCAAGAGGTAGAAACTGCAAATATCCATCAATGGCAAGTGCATAAGCAAAGTGTGGTAAAGGGTTTGAATTTGGGTTCAGGTTCAGGTTTTAGTCAGAGTTCTAATCAGGCTTTGGGTTTAGTGTTATGGTGAGGATTTAGAGTGAAGGACAAGGGAACAGAGTTATAGTTTAGGGCTTTAAGTTTATGATTTAGGCTTTAAGACTCAGGGCTTATGGGATAAAGTTCAAGGTCAAATTTGGGGTTTGACTTCATGCTAAGATTTGGGTTCAGGTTTCATGACTTGGAGGTCTGGTTTAGGGTTTGGGTTCTTGGTTCAGGGCTTGGATCCAGGGCTCAGGTACAGGCTTTGGGTTCCATTCCAGGTTTGGGATTCAGGGTTCTAGTTTGGGCTTTAAGGTCAGCTTAGGTTTCAGCGTTGGTAGGGTTTAAGGTTAGGTTTAGGGATGACACATTTTCTTCAGTTGTCATCATGGACAAAATAATTCTATCTGAAGTTTCTAAGTCAGAAATGTATTTCATCTGGGGGCGCCTGGGTGGCTCCGTGTGTTAAGCCTCTGCCTTGGGCTCAGGTCATGATCTCAGGGTCCTGGGATCGAGCCCTTCATCAGGCTCTCTGCTTGACCGGGAGCCTGCTTCCCCATCTTTCTCTCTGCCTGCCTCTCTGCCTACTTGTGATCTCTGCCTGTCAAATAAATAGAATTAGTAAAAGCTATTATATGATCTTTTACAAACCATTTCCTATCTTTGCCTTCTCATGTGCCAAGACAGACAGGGATTATTTAAAACCCTGAAGAGAGTGCTCTTGCTTTTAAATTGCCTGTAACCTTCGTGTAATAGATTTATGATTGATGATAGATTTAGTTAAAATATAACTATTTAAAATATTTACTCTCAGTAAACGATTTCAACCTATGCTCATTTAAGTAACTTGGTGCATAATCCCTTTTCTATTAAACCATAGTGCAAGGACCAATGCTGCGTTTCCGAGAGAACCCCAAGCTATTTTTCTAGAATGGCCATATGCATATGTATCAGGCGTCCTGTTTTCACTCCCTTTGTGGAGCACCTACCCTGGAGGTCATGTAATAACCAATGACCAAAAAAACAAACCAAAAACCCAAACATCCAGGTCGAAGTGCCATCCCTGCCTGGAGTGGAGGAGACTGCTCAGACAGATCCCAGGCAGGCATCTCAGCCCAGGCCTGTGCTGGGGAAGCTGTTTCCTGGCTTTGGGCGCAATCTGGAAGCCAGCAAACTGACCCAAGGGTGCAGCTGGCCTTTAGGACTGATGATCTTTTCGCAGCCAGGCTGCCCGTGGACACCCGCTCAGGGAGCCAGGCTAGGAGTCTGCCCAGCGCAGGCGCTGGCAATGGGGCAGCATGCTAGGGCATAGCCCTGCACCCCAGCCAGGGCTCAGGCCCCTGGAGTGAGGGGGCAGGGCCAGCGCAGAGAATGGTCTTTCCTAATTTCCAAAGCTGGAAGTGAGCTCTCAGAGGACTCAGGAGGGAGGGGGGCGGGGGCGGGGTGGGGGCGGCCAGGAGAAGGGGCTTTGCTAATTGCCCAGGCGGGAAGGAGGGGCGCACAGCGCCAGGGTGCTGTGCTGCAGCCCATTCGGGACTGCAGGAACCACCATACTCGCTGCCCCTGCGCTCCCACGCTCCAGCTTAGCCCCAGAGGCCTTGGTGTCCCCTTCTCATTCCTGCGGCCTGCTGCCCCTCCCTGACCCATGGCTTCTCTGGAGGACCCTCTGCTCACAGGTAAAGTGACACCTCGACGCGCCCTCACCTGAAGCAGAAAACGCAGGACAGGAGGGGGGGGGTGGAGTGGTCGGGGCCCAGGCAACCGCCAACCCCAGGGCACCAGGACCACACAGGACGCCGCGCCACACCCCCTCCGCAGGGGGTCGGGCCAGGACAGCGCCACAGGAGGTACCCCCCGCCCCCTGCCAGCAGGCAGGCTAGCCCCCATAGTTCAGCACCCCCACGTGCATGTCAGAGCCTCCTGCCATTCCCAGGGCACCAAGAACCCAGAGAGTGAGGCCTTGGGTGCTTTCTAGTGACAGATTCAAGGCAATTCTTCGACTTTGGGACTTCATAGTTAACATAGTTTTCATTTGTGATTATTATTTTTGTGTGGGCCATAGCTTTTCTTTTGACCTATGGTTGTTTTCACTCCCGGTTCTGAAGAAGCCCCTAAATCCTAACCCTGTTGAGGACTCCGAAAGCTCTCAGAGCAGCAGTGCTGGGGGACAGTGTGGACACATGGTTTGGTTTCTCCTCTGGCCTGCTTCTGTGGCAGCCCCGCTCTGTCCTCCTCAGACTTCAGAGCAATATCTGAACAAGTGGAGAAGTGACCAGGGGGTCAGGAAGGTGGCCACCGAAGAGTGACTTCTCTGGAGGGTGGCTGAGCTAGCAAGTGAGCATGTTAGTCCAGCTCTGCCTGCATTCAGTATGGAGCTGAACAGGGGCCAGGAAAGGGGAGGAGGAGCAGAGAGCAGGGACAAAGGGACCAAAGAGGAGATTCAGATGAAGGGAAGTAATGGGGAGGAAAAAGAAGAAACTTTAGAAGACAGGCATGTAGAAAGGAAAAGGGATGAAGTGGGCATTGGGAAAGGGCACCACCAGGGAAGGAGAGAGGGGAAGGAAAGAGGGAGGAAAGAGGAAAGGGGAAAGGGAGAAGGGAGGAGTCAGCATGCCAGGGCTCCCCCTGCATCTGAAGAAGAGGTGGCTGCTCCAGCTTGTCAAACAGGGTGCTCACTCTTTGGTCCCAGTTTCTGCTCCCAGTGCTACTGGGCTTTGCAAGGAAGGCAGGCTGTCCCTTGAGACCTACTGGAGCCGACTGGAGCCCACAGGAGGGTGGGAGAATTAAGATGCCACCGGGTCCTGTCCTGAGCTGCTCCCAGCCACCAGCCTCACCACATGGTGCAAGAGGGACCCCAGAACAAAGGAAGGATACAGGCCAGCATGTCTGCTGGTGGCCCTGGGCACTTAGCTCATCGCAGTGAACCACACGGCCTCCTCAACCCACGCTTTTAAAGCCTCCTTTTTCGTTTCTGGCTTTCATGTCTGTAGGAACATGAGCCAGATCTAACTCATCTCCGACAGACAATTCTGAACTCACCCCGTGTCAGATTTTTATGAGTGGCTGTGATAGAGTAAGATAGCAATGCTCCAACAAACGGACTGTTTCCTCCCACTTGACCTCAACAGTCTTATACATTTTCTTAGCGAAAACATCTTGTCTCCTTCCATTAAGCTCATAACGTGGTCTAGTAGTATACATGCGCCTTCGGTAGATGCGAAACGATACAGAGGTCTTTTTTTTTTTTTTTTAATTTTACAAGGTAAAGTCAGTGAACACATCCAACTTGACGAATACGTCTCTAAAATGTCAATCCAGGCAAAGCTTTTTCTGCCTACAGTTTGGAGCCTACGTGGTGACATTTTTAAAATGCTTTCAGTCCCTCAGTGAGGCTCTTAGAAGCTAGCCAGGGCTTACTACGTGCCAGGCACTGTGTCAGGTGTTGGAGCTAAAGGGAAAGAGAGCTTGGAGGCTGGCTGGGGAAGGACATCCATGACACAACCACAGCTAGAAACGGAGGCCAGTGCTAGAAAAGAGAGAGCAGGCTGCATGGAGAGTGTGTACCATGGGGCTTGTGAGCTCACGAATAAGTGGGAGTAACTGGAGTGGGGAGATGTGGGAGAGAAGAGGGTCTTCCCATCAATGGGAATCACCTGTGCTTGGAGGCAGGTGCCATGAGAGGTCTCCACAGGAAGAAGGAGGCAGTGTGGTTGAAGGGCAGAGAGATGGGGCAGAACAGGCATCAGTCAGTTGGAGGGGTATGAATAGACTGATGGGAGGATTATGGGTGCCTTTGGAGGACTGAGAATTTGTTAGAAGATCAGTGCAGATTTCTATGGAGACAAATGCCAGGAACTGATAGGTCTTTGAAAGGTCACTCTGGCTGCTTTTTGGCAAAGGGGTTGGTAAAAGGCACTTGCAGGTGTGAACACACCAGGTGGGAGGTGAGTGCAGGAAATCGGGTGAGGGAGCATGGGAACTTGGTCCGGGGGTATATAAGGGAGAATAGTCTTTAAGGAGTTCCACAAATTGGCACCAGCTGTGGCTTCATTACAGAGCTGGAAGGGGGAGGTGGGTGTGTCCTGGAGGTTACAGAAATTACATGAGAAAGGGAAGTCTTTTTAGATCTCTTTTTCAACTACAGGAACTCTCACCTTATTGATAGAATTCCAGAGTGGGAACCAATGATATGAGGACATCTTTGAAATGTCTGAATATGTTCTTCGACATCTTTGCAAGTGACGAGGAGACCTTGGCCTTAGGAGGCCTTGGCCCTCTTTGTAGCCAGAAAGATTTCACCTACAGATTTGGGTTCTCCCTTTTAAAGTCAAGGAGTCAGTCCTTCCAAAGGACACCTCCTATCATTTTACCCTCTCATCATACCTCACGTGCTGGCATCTCCAAGACCCTCTGTTCCAGGTTGAGAGTATCCACTTTGGCCGAGCTGGTCTTGCCAAGAACACCACCACAGGAAATCTAGAGCCTGTAGTGCTATTAATAACATCATCTAAGACTGTGTTTGCTGCCCTCATGGCTTCTTCCCACCATGACTCACTGAAGCTTTTAACACATTGTATCCATTAAGCTATAGTTCCCAAAGGTCATCTTCTCTAGTGCCATTAATTTTTAGGGGACCAGGCAAACCTTAAACTTGTCCCCCCTAATTGGACCCCTGTTCCCCCACAATCTATTTGAAAGCCTTTCACCATGATTCTTGAATGAGATCTGAGACCACTGCTGGTACCTAACACTTCTTGGCACCTTGTCTGTTAGGTTCTTGGAAGAGGAGATGGCTATGGAGGTGAGTGGGAATGGGAGTGGGAGGATTTCTCCCTTCACTTTGCCTTTTGTGTTTTCAAATAATGGGTTTTGAGGGGGCGGGAAAGTTTAACCAGACCATTTATTTTCCATCTCCCATCGATAAAAAGTTTACCACTCCCCACTGGAAGAATTTATATCTTTCCTTTGAATCTACAGGAAAATCTCCCAAACCCAGACCACCACCATGTGGATTCAGCCATCTTCTGATTCACCTCCAGATTGTCTCCTCCTAACTGCTCAAGCCACAGGTTAAGGGCGAAATGTTCAATGCCCAAGCAGTTAAGTGGGGAACACGTTTATCTAAGCAATTGCATGCAGCTCTCTATCTGCATACAGGGGGTCTCTCCCAAGCCTTTCCAACCTCAGCAAAAGAAGACAAAGCCCCAGCAGTCTGGGGTATATATCATTCATTCATTCCTGTGTTCAACACTCATGGCGGATCCCCACCAAGACAGTGGGAGAGCAAGGACTGGAGAAATCCTGGAAGCTGAAGTCTGAGGAGGATTTCAAATTCAAGTCAGAGATGAAAGAAACATCTGGACTTGGTCCTCAGGTACATGCAGTATTCTGAACTGAGGCTAGAACCAGAGACCATTCTAATGAAAGGCCTCTACAGGTGGGCTCTCACAGGTGGGCCCCAACTCAGTTTCGTGTATATTCATTCATGAAATAGCTCTTTGGGTCAACATGCAGAAGAAAACCATTTCAGAAAACTGACAATGAGGAGAGGAAAGGGAAGCCAAAAGGCTTGTGAATGGGGAGAGAGGAGGAGCCAGGGCAGAAAACCAAGAATCCCTCCCTGCCCTCCTTGCTACCAGGGAGGTCTGAGGGACTAGTTTCCACCTGGGATCCCAAGTCCAGAACAAAAGCAGCAGGGCCACGGCGGGGGAGGGAAAGGGGTCCTCAGCACGGGCGCAAGGGGCTGCGGAAAGATGGGGGCTAGCGTGCCTGCTGGCGGGGGGCACCTCGCAAGGCGCTGTCCCCAGCCCGACCCCATAAGGACCCGGGTTTGGCGCAGCGTCCGGGGTGGTCCCGGTGCCCTGGGGTTCCGGGAGGCTGGGCCTCCACAACCTCCCTCTCCGCCCCCAGGTCGGGTCCGCGCTTTCTGCTCCAGGTGAGGGCGCGGCGCGGTGTCACTTTACCCCTGTGCAGAGGGTGGTCGGGAGAAGCCTTGGGGCAGGGAGGGGCAGCAGGCAGCAGGAGCGGGACAGCGGAGCCTCACATGGGAGCGTAGGGGCGGCGAGTCCGGTGGGTCCTGCAGTCCCGACTGGGCCGCAGCACAGCACCGCGGCGCTGCCCGCCCCTCCTCCGCCAGGCCCTCCACCTCCTCCCAGACTCTCAGCCACATCCTCTGTGAGCTCACTTCCAGCTTCGGCAATTAGCAAAGCGCCTTCTCCCCGCCGCCCTCCACCCGCCCCCGCCCCCCTCCCTCCTGAGTCCTCCGCGAGCTCCCTTTTCGCTTTGGCAATTAGCAAAGCCCCTTCTCCGCGCCGCCCCGCCCCCCTCCCTCCTGAGGCCCCGCCCTGGCTGGGGCGCGGGGGGAAGCCCCGGGGGCTGCCAGCTTTGCCAGCGCTGGCGCTGGGCAGCCTCCTAGCCTGGCTCCTTGAGCGGGTGTCCACCCGCGGCCTGGCTGCAAAAAGATCATCAGTCCTGTTAACCCTGGCTGCACTCTCCCGTCAGTTTGCTGGCTTCCTGATTGCGCCCAAAGCCATGAACCAGCTTCCCCAGCACAGGCCTGGCCTGAGATGCCTGCCCAGGATCTGTTTGAGCAGTCTACTCATCTCCAGGCAGGGATGGCACTTCCACATGGATGTTTGGGTTTTTTTATTGTTTTTTGGTCATTGGTTATTATTACATGACCTCCAGGGTAGGTGCTCCACAAAGGGAGTGAAAACAGGATGCATGATATACCCCTCACCTCCCATGCTGTCTTTCTCTTAAATAATAAGCACTGCTGAACTATCTTAGATTCTGTACCTTCTCTCCAGCCATGAACCTATCACTGTCTTTAACTCTTGAAAACTTCATTAGACAAATTAATGTGGTGAAGGAAGCAATATGAGAAAGCCTATTAATCTGATGAGCATGGAACTGAACAAACCCTATAGATACTTTCCCTTTGATTTCTAGCCTATCAATACCTACAGTGAGTCACATACACTCAAGATTATTGTTTTTATTGTATACTTCATATATTCATTGATTTTGGACTCGTTATCATTTCGTTGAAGTGTTAAACTATGGTAATAAACAAACTTTTAATTAACTTTTCCTCCTATGATACAAATATAACTTGCACTTGAGCTTTAGCTAATTTTATGTTCTAAAATTGCCAAAACAAATTGATCAAGGTTTCTAGATTATTTACTGTATTTTCTACTATATAATATTGTTCTATCTCTTCTGTATAAAGAAAATGAATGCTTGGGGCTCTTGGGTGGCTCAGTGTGTTAAAGCCTCTGCCTTCTGCTCAGGTCATGATCCCAGAGTCCTGGGATAGAGCCCCACATCAGGCTCTCTGCTCAGCAGGGACCCTGCTTCCCTTCCTTTCTCTCTGCCTGCCTCTCTGTCTACTTGTGATCTCTGTCTGTCAAATAAATAAATAAAATCTTTAAAAAAAGAAAATGAATGCTTGATAACTAAATGAATGCTTTACTGAACAAATTAAATATGGCAATAGCATTTTATTTTATCATGCTTCACATATTAAACAATAATATTATATCACTAGTCTACAAATAATCTACTCGCATAGTCATTTGGAAGCTTTTAGCAAAAGAATTCTTCCTCCTGATTGTAGTATAAAAGCCACAGAAATATACAGAAGACTCCTAGGATAGAAAGTGAAATCCAGTTATCCGTGATGCCTTGAGGAGGACCTGACCTATGTATGTCCTGGGATGCACTAGTAACTGTTACATGTGATAGGATTATATTTAATATATACAGTTTCATTTACTTCACAAAGGACATATAAATTTGAGAATAAAATATTTGATGAATCTATAAAGTCTATATCTATTTGTAACTAATGTGGTAGAATTAAGATGTTAATTTGAAAAAAAATTCATTGAACACATTCAATTGTTTTTATATATATAAACAGCATTATTTATTTATGTAAATAAATGCATTGTCTGTAAAATCCATTTACTTATCAATCATAAGGGTAATTTTAAGTACTAAGAATAAGAAATATGTGAAAAGATAAGTGTTCAAGAGTGCAGTTTGTGGTAATTAATACAATATGATAGGCTCATAAAAATGATATATTACTTGAACTTAAAAGCTTCTATAATTAAGCGATGACCACTTGAAATTTGTAATTAGTCTTGCTGCAGTTTTTCCTTGCACTTATTGCCCTTCCCCAGAAGTTCATTAAGAATTTCTGTGAATGTCCTTATGTTTAATCTCATTCATAGATTCCACTGCTGCTCACAAAACAAAGCCAAAAAGAGAGGTGGCACTCCATCCACAAGCAATACATTCATAAATAATTAAAAAGCTCTCTACTTCATTTGTGACCCATTCAGCTGATAATTTAAATGAGCAACTGAGGCCATTTTATCAGCACTTTTAATAGAATGCGACTCAGAAACTTCAGTGTTATTTAAGAAGAAATGCTCACGTGTTAAGGTTTTTATTTTTTTAAATCAACAAAATAATTTTCAAATATTAAAAGCAAATGTCTCCTTTTCCTCCAAGTTTCCTTGCTATGTCAAAGTTACAAATAAATACATTAAAATCGTATTTTGAGTAGTAGATAAAAACAAAAGTTTTGAAACTGTGGGTTGAGTGTCTGGGTTAACTTGTATAAATATCTGAACTCAATGTATTTAGACTTTATTAGATTTTTTTTTAGACTATTTAAAAATACATGCTGAGATAATGACAACATTATTTTATTCATTTTAATAAATAAATTATTTTATTTAATTATGTTTAGATATTTATTTATTAAATTAATGATTTAATATTTAATAATCTAAATTTGAAATATTTTAAATTCTAAAAATATTTATTTAATTAAATTGATATATTTAATATAAATATTTAATAAATTATTTAATCATTATTATAATTATGCAATACATTATGTATTGTGTAATAATTGCATTTTAATAAATAAATAAATGTATTATTTACATTATTTTATTTTATTTTATTTTATTTTATTTACTTGACAAAGAGAGGGAGAACGCAAGCAAAGGGAGCTGCAGGCAGAAGGAGAGGGAGAAGTAGGCTCCCAGCTGAGTAGAAAGTTCAACCTGGGGTTCCATCCCACGACCCTGGGACCACCACTTGAGTCGAAGGCAGATGCTTAAGTGACTGAGCCATCCAGATGCCCAAGGCTTTGTATTCTTCGCTTCTAAATATTGATGCTCCTTCATCTCTGGAGTTAGTAAATTGATGTTGAGAATTCATATCAAAGAATTGATAGTAGCTGTTAAACAGAAACATGTAATTTAGGGGGAAAAAAAGAGCAGAAGGAAGAGAAAGGCCAAAAGTAAAAAAGCACATTAATATAAAATTTAATTAGATAAAAAAGCTGATATTCCTGAAGGGGGCTAATAAAAGAGCTGCAAAGAGCTGATAGGATTAGGAAAATTGTCCGCTCCTGGTCATTTCATAATTTTAAACTATTCCTTATTAATAAATATACTTAGTTCCAGAAACACAAGCACATAAGAACATTTCCACCAAGTTTCCTCTAACAGCATTTACAAATTAGACGTTCAAATAATGCAGTTCATTACATGTTGCATCTGTATCTTAAAGTTTAAACACTTTCTGTGACACATTTTCTAACAATTAAAATTAAAAAAATATATATATATATACATATATATCTATGTATATATACATATACCTTATCCCTAAATGGAAAAAATATATATATAGAGAGAGAAACCTTATCCCTAAATGAAACCTTTCTTTGTTTATTAGCATAAATAGGTAAATTAGCAACAACAACAACAACAAACAGCTAATATTATAGAGGTAGGAACAATTGACCTTTTCATTCATTGCTATTTTCTAAAAATTCCTATTTTATTTTTTTCTCAAGTCTGTCATAATAATTTTCTAAATCTCCTGCCTTATTCAATTTTTTTCTTTTAGTGGAAATCTCTATTTCATATTTATTTTCTCTTCCTCCACTCTTTGCTCTAATAATTCAATGTATTATTAGATTTTCTGTTTTTCTCTTTATCCAGATATATCTTTTCTTTCTTTCTTTCTTTTTTAAATAATTTGATTTGCTGGCATTTTACATCAGTACATGCTTTCTTATGGATGTTAGAAATGTCTGTGGAACTACTAGAAGAATAAACTTTTTTACCTTTAAGAAGTTTACAGTCTAGAGTGCCTGGGTGGCTCAGTTGGTTAAGTGTCTTCCTTCAGCTTAGGTCATGATGCCAGGGTACTAGGATCCAGTCCTGCATCAGCTGCCTGCTCAGCAAGGAGTCTGGTTCTTCCTCTCCCTCTGCCCCTCCCTCTCTCTCTCTAATAAATAAATAAAATCTTTAAAAAAAAGACTTACTGAAATCTGAGACTGAATTACTAAATTCAGTCTTAATAGAAGACAGCTAAACAAAGCAATGATCACAACTGGAAAATTTAGCGAGATCATGGTTTAACATTTTTGGTTGACACAGGACCTCTTTCAGTAACAACTTTCCCTAAATATCAATTTCTTTTTAAGGCAAAAAATTTTGACAAGAAATCCAGATCCTTCTGATCATTTTCATATCAATTTAAGGTGACATCCTCAGAGTATATAATCAAATATGTAATTATTCTATCTGTTGCCTTGTATATTGCCTGTATCTTTTTCAGACTCAAAGTTCCATTGAGGTAGAGTTTTTTTTTTTTTTTAAAGCAGAGATTTTTTTTAAAGTGTTTGATATATACAAGATGCTTAATAAGTGTTTACAAAGCCTATGTATTACAGAAGCCTTAAACAGGCTTTAAAATAATGTAGGTGATATTAGTGGTCATATCAAACAATTTTTAGGTTTCAGTCATGTAAATAACTACATTTCTCAGAGACAGAGAAACATACAAATGGTCTGGGTCCAGTAGGATAATGCTAGCATGTGTTGTAAATTCTTTTATATGACCTTATTCTTGCAAGAATTGGTTATGTGGCAGAAAAAAAGGTATCACTATCTTATACTTTATTATTTAAAGAGATTTATGGAAGTCTTAATTTCTTACACTACCCCTTTGTTTCAGTGGACCCAATTTCCGTGGTAATGGTGAGAGGAAAGTAGGCAATTTAGGCAGCAGCAAAAATCTCCTACAAGGCACTATAAAATAAGGCTTGTTCTAGATCATGGGTCTGTCCAAAGGGGAATGTTAAAGGGTAGAATGGATGATGGATGCATTGTGGACTTATAACTTTAAGATTAATACTGTTATGCCCCAATAATGGGTCTATGATTAAAGGAGCGAGACTGATGTAAAGCAAAGGTCAAGCAAAGCTTTATTTCATGCCAAGCATCAAGAATCTAACCGAATGTTTGGGGCCACACCTCTTATGAGAGAAGGCAACCCTTTGCTGTTTCACAGTCTAGCTTTTAAGGGCAAAGGCCATGCAGTCAGGCCTGGCCACGCACAGGTGACCAATGAGATTTTAACACACACAGGAAACTCCACAGTGAGGCTAGGTGACCAATTGAGGTTCAATTTACCCTAGTATAGACATTTGACCCAGCCTATTACACCTTGATTAGGATTAGTGCCAAAAAGGTTCCCAAAGGGTGGAGGAGTGGGGCATACTCATTAGTATCTAGGGAGACAATATGCAAACACCGCCCCCCCCCTCCGCTCATTGATGTCTCCACCTGGCCTGACCCACCCTTGTATATGGGCTTTGTTACCTGGAGCTGATTTCCAGGACTTGTTTTTAAGTGAATCCCCTGGGGGAAGGGGAGCAAGGACAGTTTAAGGGTTAACCTCAATGAAAGCCTCTTGCTAAAATATAAAAATATAAAATAGGTCCTTACATTACAACAACTCAGTAGGGAAAGTCCCAGTGTGGTGATAAAAGAAGTGAGGTAACTTGCATTACACATTTTTTTTTATATTTTATTTTATTTATTTGACCGAGAGAAATCACAAGTAGGCAAAGAGGCAGGCAGAGAGAGAGCAGGAAGCAGGCTCCCTGCTGAGCAGAGAGCCCGATGTGGGACTCCATCCCAGGACCCTGAGATCATGACCTGAGCCGAAGGCAGCGGCTTAACCACTGAGCCACCCAGGCGCCCCTGCATTACACATTTTATTTTTAAAACGTGTAAGTTGTATTTTTCCGTGCCATGACATCATCCTTTATCTTCATCTCTGTCTACTAGTTTAAAACTAGTTAAACAAATTCAACTATTTTTTTAAAAATATTTTATTTATTTATTTAAGAGCAAAAGCCAGAGAGAGAGAGAGAGAGAGAGAGAGAGAGAGAGCATGAGCAATATGGGGCTCGATGCCAGGACTCTTGAGATCATGATCTGAGACAAAGGCAGACACTTAACTGACTAAGCAAATGAGACTCCCACAAACTCAACAATTTTATAAAATTTTTATTTGTTGGGGTGCCTGGCTGGAACAGTCAGTAAAATATGTAAATCTTTATCTTGGGGTTGTACGTTTGAAATCCACCTTGGATGTAGAGGTTTTATTTAAAAATAAAATCTTTAAAAATTTTTTTTTCATTTTTTTATTTAAGCCATTGTATGGCAGTGTTGATTACTATATTGTACACCTGAAACTAATATTAACCTTATTTTAACTAACTGGAATTTAAATAAAAACTTTAAAAATAAAATAAAAATAATAATCATAAAAATAAAAAAGAGGAAAAATTATTTGGCAGGCAATTTTCTTAATTGCATTATTATTTATTATTATCATAGTCTGTGTGTGTCGGTGGGAAGTGGCTGGTATTACAGTGAGTTCCATATCTGTGTTACACTGAGTTCCATGTCTGTAGTCAGTCTTTTTTTTCTTTTAGTTTATTTTCAGGGATCCAAAATTCATTGTTTATGCACCACACCCAGTGCTTCCTGTAATAAATTCCCTCCTTAATACCCACCACTGGGCTCACCCAACCACCTGCCACCCTCCTCTTCAAAACACTCAGTTTGTTTCTCAGAGTCCACAGTCTCTCATGGTTTGTCTCTCCCTCTGATTTCCTCCAGCACACTTCTCTCCATCTCCCAGTGTCCTCCACGTTATTCCTTATGTATTGATTCTTATAAGAACTTTTATTTCTTTCCCTATTCTGCTTTGCATATGCTTACCTTAGATGTTAAAATGTTATAAACCTCTCCTGCCTGGTCCATTTTCTCTCTCTTCTCTCATGATTTCTCATGCTCTCCCTGCCAACCCCACATGCCTTACAATATCTGGATATGACTAATTTCTTCCTGAGCTACTTTATTCTACTCTGCCATATGGTTGCCCTTCCCTCTTCTGTACCATAACTTCTATCCCCTGCATTTGTGCTTTAACAATACCTAATTCTTTTCACTGCATCTGTATCTTTGAGGTCAATACTCAGTAGTGCAATCGCTGGGTCATAGGCTAGCTCTATTTTACTGGAAAGAAGGGCCATATGCACCCCAGTGTTCATAGCAGCAATGTCCACTATAGCCATTCTGTTGAAAGAGCCAAGATCCCCTTCAACAGACAAACGGATAAAGAAGATGTGATCTATGGATACAATGGAATATCACTCAGCCATCAGAAAGGATGAATACCCAAATTTGCATCAACATGGATGGGACTGGAGGAGATTATGTTAAGTGAAATAAGTCAAGCAGTGAAAGTCAATCATCATATGGTTTCACTTATTTGTGGAACCTAAGGAATAGCATGGAGGACATTAGGAGAAGGAAAGGAAAAATGAAGTGGGGGGATTGGAAGGGGAAATGAAACATGAAAAACTATGGACTCCAAGAAACAAACTGAGGGTTTTAAAGATGAGAAGGATGTGGGGATGGGTGAGCCTGGTGATGGGTATTAAGGAGTGCACATATTGCATGGGGCACTGGGTGTTTTACACAAACAATGAATCATGGAACACTACGTCAAAAACTAATGATGTATTGTATGGTAACTAGCATAACAGAATTAAAAAAAAAAAGGAGGGGGACAATACCTAACACTCAATCTTTGCTAGTTTCTTGTTTACCTCCTTTTAAGAGTAAGCTCATTAGTGTTTTTTTTTTTGTTTGTTTGTTTGTTTTTGTCTCAACTAAAAGAAGAAAAATAATACACATTATTTTGAAAACTTTTTGAACAGTGTACAAACGTTAGTCAAGTCCACAATGTCTCATCTCTTCTTCCTCCTAACATGGCTAAGTTGAAAAACCCTTTATCTGGGAAAAGATCATTCTCCTGCCACCTTGTGTAAGATTTTGGCTTTAGCTTAGATTATCCTTTCTTTCCTTTTCTGAAAATAAGTTGAAAATATTAATAGCCTCAGTTTCTTCTTCCAAAATATGACTGCTTCTTTACCAAGTGCAAAAGCAACCCATTTTGACCATAGTAAACAGCTTGGACCTACTTTTTTTGGCTCACTGTTTTAGTGAGACAAGTGGAGTGAAGATGACACACCATTTCCAAATGTATTAATAATTGGTAGACCATACTTCTAAATTGAAGATTTGTTGCCATTAAACTACGACCAGACTCGCTATAATTACAGAGGTAAATTCTTTATATTTACTATATTTGAAATTACCATATAATACCAAAATAAAATTATGATTATGTGAAGAGTCTGTAATATTAAGAAGATGACTTTGAAATGATTGCTTATCTAAATGAAATTTCCCATTTTATAATCTTGTATAAGCTTCCGTTGTCATTTCCTATTTAAAATCTATTAGAAGGCACTCTTATTTTCCCTTAAGTGGGAAGTCAAATGTGGAACAAATTCATCCCAAAGGAACTGATTCTATATTCCACTGAAGACCAGGTGGCTTCCAAGTGGCATTTTGCCTCTTGCATATTGTTCATCTCCTACAACAAATGGGGGTATGCTCTTTAGTAAACTAATTCAACTCAATTAGAGGCATTGTCTTCAAGGGATAACATCATAGAGACTAGAATCAGAATCATACTTTTGGGAAAATTGGGCCCAGGATTTTTGTTTTGTTTTGTTTTGTTTTAAGATTTTATTTATTTATTTGACAGACAGAGACCACAAGTAGGCAAAGAGGCAGAGGGAAGGGGGAAGCAGGCTCCCTGCTGACCAGAGAGCCTGATGCAGAGCTCGATCCCAGGACCCTGAGATCATGGCCTGAGCCGAAGGCAGAGGCTTAACCCACTGAGCTACCCAGGTGCCCCTGGGCCCAGGTTTTGATGGCTTCTTTCCTCAATCTTATAAAACCTATGTGAACTCTACTGGATGCCAGAACTGCTTAAAAATATTTGGTCCCTTGTAATTTTAACCTTCCAGTATTCAATGCACCTGATCCATGTAATATCCTATAGTATTTTTGTCAAATGAAGACTCTCAAAGTGTGTTTCTTGGGAGACACTTTTCAATTGGTTGCTTACATTTCTGCATTTATTATTTGTTCTAGGCCATCCTTTGAAGATTGTTGTATTGAATAGACTTAGAAGACAGAAATAGTATCTTTTTTTAACTTAACCTGTTGTGTTTGCAAATATTATCTGCCTCTGTTTTGATTCTTCTTGTGGGAACTGAGGCTCAGAACTGATATATAACTCCCACCCCTACACACACACACACACACACACACACAAAAATACTGTTAATATTCTGGCTACCTCTATTGCTGTGAATATTAAACTATATTATTTCTGAACCATGAGTCTGCGTCTTCTATCAACACCCAAGAAACTACGGCAGACTCATACACCAGCTTTCAAATAAGGGAAAATAATCTCAGATGCTTTATATTTTTTGATAGTGTTACCTACTTCTGAACATATGACTGAACACATATAAAGCTGGAGCCCTGACCATTTAGAGCTTCTTCTGTGGAAGAACTATGCATTCACTAGTAAGCAAAAGTAGTTTCATCTTTTTTTTTTCCTCCTGGACACCATTTCCTCTCTCACACTGTTGCTCAAATTGGATGGAGTCTAAGGTCCTTTGAGGAAATTTTTATTTAGTGACTCAAAATAAAATAGGTAGAGTCTAAAGTGCTAAAAATAATTCTAGATAAAAGGTATAAGATCATGCCAGAAAGGATAGTAATTTTATCTAACAACTGCCTGTTCACCCCTTATTTGTTCATTAACTAATCTCCAAATTCCTGACTAAATCCCTTTTGTAAGCCAGAATGTGAGCTAAAAACTGGGATTTTAAAAAATTTTCATTTGAAATCCAGTTAGTTAACATATATGGTTGTATTAGTTTCATGTGTACAATATAACATATAGCACTCAGTGCTCATCATGACAAGTGCTCTACTTAACCCCATCACTTATTTAATCCATCACTCCTTTCAGATCCCCTCAAGTAACCATCAGTTTGTTCTCCTTAATGAAATGTCTGTTTCTTGCTTTGTTTCTCTTTCTATGTCTTATTATTTCCCCTTTGCTTGTTTGTTTTGTTTCTTTTATTCCATATATGAGTAAAGGTATTTGTCTTTCTCTGACTGACTTATTTCACTTTTAGCATTATACTGTCTAGTTCCAACCATGTTATTGCAAATGGCAAGATTTCAGTCTTTTTTATGGCAGAATAATATTCCATTGTATATACATACCACTTATTCTTTATTTATTCATCAATTGATGGATACTTGGGCGCTTTCCATATCTTAGCTTTATAAATAATGCTGCTATAAACATAGGGGTGCTAGCATCCCTTTGAATAAGTTTTCTTATATTCATTGGATAAATACACACCAACAGGATTGTTGGATCACAAAGGACTTCTATTTTTAAATTTTATGGAAATTCCATACTGTTTTCAAATATGGCTGTATCAGTTTGCATCACCACCAACAGTTCACAATTGTTACTTTTTCTTTTTTTTTTAAGATTTTATTCATTTGACAGAGAGAGATCACAAGTAGAGAGAGAGAGAGGAGGGAGCAGGCTCCATGCCTGGCAGAGAGCCTGATGAAGGGCTCGATCCCAGGACCCTGAGATCATGACCTGAGCCCAAGGCAGAGGCTTAACACACGGAGCCACCCAGGCGCCCCCAGATGAAATACATTTCTGACTTAGAAACTTCAGATAGAATTATTTTGTCCATGATGACAACTGAAGAAAATGTGTCATCCCTAAACCTAACCTTAAACCCTACCAACACTGAAACCTATGCTGACCTTAAAGCCCAAACTAGAACCCTGAATCCCAAACCTGGAATGGAACCCAAAGCCTGTACCTGAGCCCTGGATCCAAGCCCTGAACCAAGAACCCAAACCCTAAACCAGACCTCCAAGTCATGAAACCTGAACCCAAATCTCAGCATGAAGTCAAACCCCAAATTTGACCTTGAACTTTATCCCATAAGCCCTGAGTCTTAAAGCCTAAATCATAAACTTAAAGCCCTAAACTATAACTCTGTTCCCTTGTCCTTCACTCTAAATCCTCACCATAACACTAAACCCAAAGCCTGATTAGAACTCTGACTAAAACCTGAACCTGAACCCAAATTCAAACCCTTTACCACACTTTGCTTATGCACTTGCCATTGATGGATATTTGCAGTTTCTACCTCTTGATTTTTGTGAACATTGTTTGGGTTGGGGGCTAGGGTTAGGGTCTTGGATTAGGGTAGGGTCCAGGCTTGAGACCAAGTTGAGGTCAGAGTGTGGGTCCGCATCAGGGCCATGTTCAGTGACACTGTTTGGGTCAAGGACTGTTGTAATTCCACATTGTTTCCAATTCATTGTTCCTTAGCTATTTGGGGGGAAGTTGGGGGGTATTGGGCTCCATGCAGCTTGAATTTCCGGAATGAAATGGCGTCAGCTGGCCCCCAGGAGGGAGCAGGACCTTCCACTGAAGGGTGAGCTCCCACAGTCCTGCACTGCCTTGCACCGCCTACAGAGGGCGCCAGACCCCAGCTCCCGCCCTGAGCCCAGGCTGCACAGCCACAGTTGGGACCTGAGCCCTGCCTTTTCAGGACCCACTGTGGAGACTTCTGGAGAATGTGGGGCGCCTCCCACCCTGACAGGACAAGCTGAGGAGGGAGTGGCTCTGCATCCACACTGACCGGACCCGTTGTGGAGGACGCGCCCACACTGGCAGCAGTCCAACCTCCTAAGGACCAGACGCTGGAGGAGGTGAGGAGAAGTCCCTTAGTGGACTGTCAAGGGGTTCGTGGTCTCAGGACCCCACAGAGAAAGGGCGCCCTGTGTAGACACTGGGGCTTCCGTCGTTTTGTGTGAGGAGACGTGGCCTCCTGCTGTGCTGTGCGCCGGGCTGTGGGGTCCCCACTTTCTGGGCTCGGGTGATCCTTGGTCCTTGTCTGTGTTTGTGTGCTCGCGGATTGGGTTCCTGGGGCTCCTCAGATGGTCTGCAGTCAGGGAGCGTCTGCCTTCTTTGGTGCTTGTGCTCTCCCCACCTCAGCCCTGCGGGGTCCTTCCCGTGTCCACACCCACTCCAGGCTTGCGCCGAGTCCGGAAATTCGGGAGCCAGAGTGAGGACTCTGTAGCCGGTTTTGGGGGAGAGTAGGTATTTTCCCAGTGTGGGTTCTTCCCTGAGCACAGTGCCTCCCCATCTCCGTGTGTACACCTCCCTGTCTGTCGTCATTGTTGCAGGGCTGTCACTTTCTTGGTTCAGGGGCCTCCTGGGTATCTTGCTATCTTGGATGCAGGTGTAAATGAGATCGTTCTCAGCAGTCTCTTTCTGATGGGTCCTTCCGAGCACCTAGGAGTGCCACTAATTTGTGCATATTGATTTTGTTCCTTGCAAGATCTTGAATTTATTAGTTCGATTGGCCTTAAACTTAATCTGCCAGTTATTTGACCAGCAGCATGGGTTTAATTGGGAAGAGCAGAGAATGGCAGTCTGGGCTGAGCAAGCTAAGGTCCCATCACAGGCAAGTGCGAGAAACAAAGGAGAGGAACATTATTTCATGGAGGAGGAAGAAGTTGGGAAGGGTGCTTGAAGGAAAGTCCCTTGGAGAAAGGCAGGGTGATGGAGAATTCTCACCAGCTGAGCTGCAAAGCTCCTACAAAAAGTCAGGAGATGAACCTCCAGCTTCCCCTGTGGGGCCTAAAATTGGTGAGTCTCTCCTGTGGGGGATTGCAATGTGGGGTCTGTAATGGGCACTGAGCACCAGGCGCCCCCTTCCAGCCTCCCCTTCTGGCATCCCCAGTCCACTTTACTGGGGCTTCCCTTCCTGCTTTTGCACAGTTCTAACCAGCTTGTGGTGGAACGTTGTGGAAAAACTGAAATTCCAAATCCACTGCTTCTACTGCACATGAGATACAGGGGCCCATGATTTAATCCTCCCACGAGTCTCTTGCTAGCCCCATCTGTCCGTTACTCATTTTGATAGTTGATATTACCAAAGTACTGTAATTCTAAAAATTTCTGAATTAGCTGTATTATTTCTTTTTAGGTATGAAGTTAACTTCCAATTATATGAATTTAATATTTTGGTCATTGTTTTCTAATTTTATTGCCTTATTCTTGGAAAATATAGCCTGATATTTAACTCTAGGAATTTATTGGCATATACTTCTGGCCTAAATAATGGCCTGTTTGTGTAAATGTTCAACTTATGCTTATATACTTACTGAAGACTCTTGTTTTGGGGTCAGGATGGCTACATTTATTAATAGATCAGGACTATTAGATTCTCTAAATTTTGATGTCTCTTAATTTAATCTAATTAAATTATCAGTTAATGAAAGAAGTTAAATTTTTTATGTACTACTGCATCTAAACTTATCAAAGTCTTTTGCTATAATTAGACAAGTATGTCATCCTGTTTTTATACCAAGTCTTACATTAAAAAAATCATACTATCTGAAATATTATTTATTTTTATTATTATTTATTTTTTTTATTTTTTTTTATTTTTTTTAAAAGATTTTATTTATTTATTTGATAGAGAGAAATCACAAGTAGATGGAGAGGCAGACAGAGAGAGAGAGGGGAAGCAGGCTCCCTGCTGAGCAGAGAGCCCGATGCGGGACTCGACCCCAGGACCCTGAGATCATGACCTGAGCCGAAGGCAGCGGCTTAACCCACTGAGCCAACCAGGTGCCCCATTATTTATTTTTTTTAAAAGATTGTATTTATTGGGGTACCTGAGTTAAGTGTCTACCTATAGCTCAGGTCATAATACCCGGGTCCTGGGATAGAGCCCCGCAGGGGGTTCCCTGCTCAGTGGCGTGCTTCTCCCTCTCCCTCTGTTATTCCCTCTGCTGTGTGCATGTTTTTCTTTTCTCACTCTCTCTCAAATAAATAAGTAAAATTTAAAGATTATCTCTCTCAAATAAATAAGTCAAATTTTTTTTTCTCAATGGGAGGGAGAAGCAGACTCTCCACTGAGCAGGGAGCCTGATGCAGGGCTCAATACCAGGACCCTGGGATCATCACCTGAGCTGAAGGCAGACACTTGAACCGACTAAGTCACCCAGGCACTCCAGCTGTTTATTTATTTATTTATTTTTATTATGCATATGTTTTATCTCTCTTTTCTACAAGTCTTTTTTTTGATCTTTTTACTTTTTTCATAAAACTGAATTATTTCAAGATGACTTGGTCATCCTCTTTTCCCCAACCTCAAAGATCATAGAGTATATTTTAACTGTTAAAATAATATTAGTATTTAAGTGCTGCCTACACAAATTAAGGCAAATTATCTGTGGTCTGTATTCCTGAAAATATTTTTTTTATTATGCCTTCCTATGCCAATGACATTTTATAAGGATCTAAATGTTTCCATTTGTGATTTTTTTTCAAGATAATAAAGCTATTACTTCATTCTTTTTTATATCTGATGTTATTTAAAAAAATTCTGTCAGTCTGATTCTTGTTTCTTTATTAATGAATTATTTTTTTTCTCTCTAACACTTGTGATTTTTTTTGTGTGTCTTTGGTATGTATGCCCTAGTTTGGGATTCATAGAGTCAACTCTAGTTATGAATATTTTCTTTCTTTTCTTGTATGTAAGTTTTAATCCAGTGTCTTGACTATTTTATGCTTGAGAAATAGATGTACATTAATATTCTAATATTTCTTTCCTTTTTCTTCTTTCATTTAAAAAAAGTCATTTATTTTATTTTATTTAAAAATATTTATTTATTTATTTGGAGTAGAGAGAGAGGGTCATGAAGAGTGGCTGATTATATACTTTCAATTTGGGAGGAGGTTAGGGATAGCACAAGCCTCCAAGGTATTTTATAAACAAGGTTTCCAGGACCTTGAGGGGGCTAGCTATTGTTAGGGAAAGGTCATTTATTACTATTTAGTAAAAACTCAGGGAAGAGACTCTTCTGATGTGTATCAGTGGGTATATGCTTGGGAGATGATTGCCAATGTATATCTTGAGAGCAGGGGTGGGGAGTAGAGATAAAGAAGTTTCCAAAGTAATTTTTACATGTGAAAGTAGATTTTCAGTATCCTGGGGGGAGGACTAAGAATGCTTTTTGCCCTGAGTGGATGTGTCCACATGGAAGCAGCTGAGTCCCCAGAGGAGCTTCAAGGACTTGTCAACAGGCTATGAGTAGTAAGGAAATCTAATTTCTTCTCTAGCTTTTGTTCCACACACATCACCTACATCTTACACCTCTTTTATATTGATAATTTTAATGCTTTGCTGGTATCCAGATGACTATATCCTTAAGTGACTTCTTATCTCTATTGAATCCATTATGTATTCTATCCATTGTATTCTTAATTCAACTAGATTACATATATTTAATCTATTAGTACCACTAGGTTCTTATTCTTGTTTTTATTTCAAAATCTTTCCTTATTTCCTTACATTATTTATTGGGTATATTTTAAATCCCTGATATACTCACTTATTATATATAAGCTGTCAACCGTATTCTTATTTTGAGGTAGCTATATCTTTTTGGGTTTTAGGACATCATACCAACAATGCCAAATAATTTTCAGACAACAGCAGGATCTCCAAGAATTCAACTAAATTCTGACACTATCTACCTGAACATAGTGTAAGATTTCATCAGTTAAGGGATCAGTCCTCCAAGACTATCTCCAACCCCACCTCAGATGCCAGTCTCACTGTAGGCCCCAGGTTATTACCTGTGCTTGTGACTGAGCAACTACAGGTTGGAGGTCCCAATGGCCTACTTCTTACGTTCTTTTAATTTGCTACAGGGACTCACAAAACTCAGAAAAATACTTACTTTATGTTTGCCAGCTTATTAAAAGATATAATAGAAGATTTAAATCAATAGATAGATAAAGAAGTGCACAGGGCAAGGTATGGAGAATGGGCACAGAGCTTCTATTACCTTCTGTAAGACTGCCACTCTTCCTGCCTTTTCATACATTTCACAAACTAAAAGCTTTCTGAACCCAGTCCTTTCAGCTTTTCTGTGGAGGCTTCATGACATAGTCATGACTGACTAAATCATTGTCATTTGCTGATCTAATCTCCAGATCCTCTTCCCTCCCCAGATAATCCTGTATTGGGAGGAAGGGGAGGCACGTTGGGTAAAAAGTTGTGAAGGCTTTCACCAAGTGGTTGGTCCTTCAGGCAAACAGCCCTTGCCTTGAGTGAGGTCTGAAGGTCACTTCATTAACAGAACAAAACACACCTCTCTCACCCTTATCACAGGAAATCCCAAGAGTTTTAGGAGCTGTGAGTCAGTAGCCATGGTTGAAAACCAAATATTCAGATGACCAAAATATATTTCTTGTAAACCACTATATTACACTACATGCTTAAGTATTTAATTATGTGATCTTTTAAACTAATATTTTTCTAAGAGTATAAACTGTTCTGGCAGTAATCTGGATTGGGGAGTGATGTATTGCCAAATTTCTGTCGTTTTAGTCCAGGAAGTCAAAGAGAAAGAACAGGAGAGCCCCTTAGGGCAGGAAGTTCAAAGTAACAATGTTAACTACTACTCCCTTTTCTTGATTTTTTTTTTAAACAAGCAAATCTTCTCTTCAGAGTTGCAGTTTAAAGCCAAGAACATGCAGAATTGGGAGAAAAAATAGTTAAATTTGGAGACTTGCAGAGGTAGAATCAGAGTAGTGAAAGCCATTACAGCAACTGAACTAACTGAGGTCAGTCTTGGGTGAATCACAGAAACAGGTGGAGTTGTCAAACAAAGGAATCTTTGTTTACAACATACAAGGAGATCACAGGGAATAAGTTCCAAAGCCTTGACTGTTTGAACAGGAGAGAGATTTTTATTTAGTATTTAAGATGAATACTCAGAAGGGAGAGTTTTATTATTCCGTGTATGGTTGGTCATAAGGTTGTGGATGCATGCACATCCACATATGTATTTGTGCAATATGTATTGCATGTTCACCTGAATGAAGCTTGTATTCCACCGAGGGCAGAAACTTCAACGTTAGAATAAAGCAGAGGTAACTGTTGGACAAGGGAAAGGGACTCTGCAGGCTTCAAGAGCAGATAGAAACTAGATGGGGTCTTGGGCTCATTTTCTGGGACAAGGAATGCAAGGCCTTGATTGCTTTTGAAATAGCACTAGGAGTTTTGCCACTGATTTATTGTCTCAATAGCTTAGGCTATTTCCTGGTCTGGTGGTGACTGTTAGTTTTCCCATTGCCTTGTTCCCTCAAAATCCTTAAGGAGTGAGGTTTTTGCATTTCTTTGTAAGAACATCCCAGGAAGTTTTGGAAGAAGTGTGCTTGGGCAAGTACACAGGTGGGGTATAGATCATTGAAAATAGCTGGGGACAAAAAATGACTTTTCTTATGTCAGGAAAACTATATGTCATCTTAATTTTCTGGGAACCTCTAATTCTTTCTGCTGATGTTACCAGCAGGCTTCTGAGATATTACTGATTGTTCTCTTGAACCTAAGGAAAAAGAAATGTAGAAAGCAAAAGACAAAACTTTAAAATCTATCCTCCAACTCATCAATTCACTGCAGCCACCTCTCTGTCTTTCCCTTTCTCTTTTTCTTTATCTTTCTCTCTCACTTTCTCTCTCACATACGCACAACACACACAAATCATCTTAAAACAATTTTTAATTTTCCCTATTCCATTTTAATATACTTGAGGCATGATCATTTTCTTAGTAAATACAAGAAAAAAAAATCTAGGATTCCATCATTCTGTGTGATTAAAGTATAGAGGAATTTACTTCTAATAGCACTTATAAAAACATATTTTATTTATGTAATATTATATAATCAGGTGCCTGCATTTTTCTTATTCTCCAACTAGTGTTATTTGGCAATTAATATTTTGTCAATCAATATTCCCCTATATCTGAATGTGTGGGCAGTGAGAGATGAGTTAGAGGCAAGGATGGTGAACACTCCCAACAACTGCAGACTACATATATCTTAAGCCATGATTTTCTTTGCAAAGGTCAACATTGATAATGTTCTAGTCATACCTCCGTGTACCAGGAAAGAAGTAGCATATTTCTTGAAAGACACAGCTATCAAAGCTCCATTGAGAAACTGTAAAGATGGACAAGCGATTTCCAAATTACATATCTGATAATGGACATCTACTCTGATTATTTAAATATGAATAAAAATAAAAAACCAAACAGAGTATCCAATTTTACATGTGAAGGAAATAATGGAAGAGACATGTCACCAAAAGTATATGGATGGCTTATAGGCACATGACAAATTTCTCAACATTTAGACATTAAAGAAATACAAATTAAAATCATAATGAGACATGCTTACATATCTATTAGAATGGCTAAAATTATAAAGGCTAATTGTACTTGGTCTGAGCTAGATTGAGAAGCAACAAAAAATCTAAACTGTTGTTGGCATATATCATGATACAACCACTTTGGAAAATAGTTTGAAAATTTTTTTAAATGCAAAATATGTTGCAGTTACAAAAATAGCCATTTTACTTCTAGGCATTTAACCAAGAGAAACAAGCCCTATGTTCATACAGGGACTTGTATGTGAATTTCATAGCAGCTTTATTTTTAAGGATTGAAAACAGTGGAAATGTTCATCAATGTCCATCCATAGAGCAAAGAAAAATTATCATCTATTCATTAAAGAGATTACTATTCAACATCAAAATGAACTATTTACAATTGGAGATTCTCAAAGTAATGATGCTGAGAAAAGAAAAGCCAGGCAATGAATAGTATATACAGTGTGATTCCATGACTATAAAAAATCTAGAAAATACAAATTTATATATAGTCACAGTCATCAAATATATTGGTGTGATTTTAGTGCCTTCTTCTGTGATCCTATAGCTTCCTACACTTGCATCTCTGAGCATTTGTTACACCATGTGAAAATATGAACTCTTTCTCTTCATTCTGTCTTACTAGAATAAGAGTCCTTGAAATTTTATGGACAATTGAACTCTCAGTTATTAGCAGAAATTCTATCACACAGTAAGTTTCCAAATATAAAAGCCAGAGTTTTACAATGACTTCTAAGCTTTTACATGATCTAGCCACTCATTTAACCTCTGTGACCTCTTTCCCTGCTACTCTTCAGTCACTCACAGTGGCCTCCTTGCTATTCCTCAGATATGCCAGGCATGATCCAACCTTATGGCCTTCAAGATAGCCAATTCCTTTGTCTGGAGTGACCTTATTGCTGATAGTTCTGCGCAAATTCATCACCTTTCCATACCTTTGTTCAATTGTCAGCTTCATTGTAACTACCCTGATCTTCCTATTAAAAATTTTAACTCCCCATCCCCTGCCTAGCAACCTTGATTTTTCTCACCCTGATCGAGTTTTTCTTTTTCCCCATTGTACTCATCCTTTTTGAATGCACTATGCAATTTTTATTAAGGTTTATAGCTTTGAATTGTCTCACCCATTAAAATAAAAGTTCTACAAAGCCAAGTATTTCATTTACCAGTGTAGTCTGAAGTAATATCTGCCATATAATAGTTCAGTAGACAACTGGTAAATTTCAAAATAAATTAATGTTGAGAATATACTGAATTTCACAAGTCATTTCAATATTTATTTCCAAAAAATAAACTATGTAAAACATACCTTAAATTTACTTTCGAAATATTTTATAGCATATAATGGACAATATACATAAGCCTTAAAGAAACAATCCTATAAATAACCATTTCATACCTACTTAAAAACTACATAATACCACACTCCTAGATCCTCTCTGAACGCTCTAAAATAACCCTAAAGGAAATACATTTTTAAAAATAACAGATTTTTTGTCAAATAATTTAATAAAATAAAAGTTTCATTCATCTATGTAGATCATAATAAATGTTTTTAATAAGCATGAAATTATAACTCTGAAGTGTGCTAATATGAAACCACCTGCTAAGGGTGAGAGAATAAAAATAAACATCATTTTTCCAAATAAGAGGAATTTATAACCTTTGAATCAAAGCATGTGGATTTGTTCAAACTGGCAATAAAGGAATATGGAGACACAAACCATAGAAAGTCATATTTTAGATTTCTAAAAGACTTCGAAGTGAAGAGTATACATTCACTTCTCACTTATTGCTCCTACATATTCATGAATTTGAGAGAAAATATAGGCCCTGTGTGTCTTAGCATCTAATGCGATATTTTTTGATATTTACATGCTTACACATAGTATGTGTTATAGTCTTCTCTTTTACATGCTGTAAAAAGGTTAACCCCTTTTCTGCAGAGATCTGAAAATGTGAAACAGTGCCTGAGTAGCTGAATTCATCTAATTCAAATTTCTTGCAGGTCTAAGACCTATTGTTTTTCACTTGACTGCCTCCTTTTTCATCTGTCAATTGGTTACAAATTCTGGTACTGAAGAGAATACATTGGGGCTGGTGGCTCAGTGTGTTAAAGCCTCTGCCTTCAGTTCAGGTCATGATCTCAGGATCCTGGGATCGAGCTCCACATCGGGACATAATGTAACGACAGATAGTTTATATGGGAGCCCTTTGGGTACTCTGGTGGATGAATGTTTTTAAATTAGTTTTTCATGGACATGGGGAGTTAGAGACGAGAAGGGAGGTGGGGGAAATTGGAAGGGGAGCTGAATCATGAGAGACTATGGACTCTGAAAAACAATCTGAGGGTTTTGAAGGGGCGGGGGATTTGGAGGTTGGGGTACCAGGTGTTGGGTATCATAGAGGGCACTGCTTGCATGGAGCACTGGGTGTGGTGCAAAAAGAATGAATACTGTTATGCTGAAAATAAATAAAAAATTAATTTAAAAAATATTAGTTTTTCGTAAACTACAAAAAAAAAAAAAAAAAAGAAAAGCGCTCCCATTTATAGCGTACACTTTATGGTTCACAAAGCACGTGCCAACAATAAAAATAATAATGGGTTACCGTTACACTTCATAGAAAAGGAGGTACAGGGAAATTGAATGAAAGGGAATAACAAAGTAGGTTCATAAGTCAATCTTCCTTGTAAAAAAATTAACCTGAAAGTGCGTTTCTGCCACCTCTCTCCTGTGTGACATTTTATCGATGGGAGATGGAAAATAAATGGTCTGGTTAACCTTTCCCTCCCCCTCAAAACCCATTATTTGAAAACACAAAAAGGGAAGTGAAGGGAGAAATCCTCCCACTCCCATTCCCACTCACCTCCATAGCCACCTCCTCTTCCAAGAACCTAGCAGACAAGGTGCCAAGAAGTGTTAGGTACCAGCAGTGGTCTCAGATCTCATTCAAGGATCATGGTGAAAGGCATTCAAAGAGATTGTGGGGGCACAGGGATCCAATTAAGGGGGACAAGTTTAAGGTTTGCCTGTTCCCCTAAAAACTAATGGCACTAGAGAAGATGACCTTTGGGAACTATAGCATAATGGATACAATGTGTAAAAAGCTTCAGTGAGTCATGGTGGGAAGAGGCCAAGAGGGCAGCAAACACAGTCTTAGATGATGTTATTAATAGCACTACAGGCTCTAGATTTCCTGTGGTGGTGTTCTTGGCAAGACCAGCCCGGCCAAAGTGGATACTCTCAACCTGGAACAGAGGGTCTTGGAGATGCCAGCACGTGAGGTATGATGAGAGGGTAAAATGATAGGAGGTGTCCTTTGGAAGGACTGACTCCTTGACTTTAAAAGGGAGAACCCAAATCTGTAGGTGAAATCTTTCTGGCTACAAAGAGGGCCAAGGCCTCCTAAGGTCAAGGTCTCCTCGTCACTTGCAAAGATGTCGAAGAACATATTCAGACATTTCAAAGATGTCCTCATATCATTGGTTCCCACTCTGGAATTCTATCAATAAGGTGAGAGTTCCTGTAGTTGAAAAAGAGATCTAAAAAGACTTCCCTTTCTCATGTAATTTCTGTAACCTCCAGGACACACCCACCTCCCCCTTCCAGCTCTGTAATGAAGCCACAGCTGGTGCCAATTTGTGGAACTCCTTAAAGGCTATTCTCCCTTATATACCCCGGGACCAAGTTCCCATGCTCCCTCACCCGATTTCCTGCACTCACCTCCCACCTGGTGTGTTCACACCTGCAAGTGCCTTTTACCAACCCCTTTGCCAAAAGGCAGCCAGAGTGACCTTTCAAAGACCTATCAGTTCCTGGCATTTGTCTCCATAGAAATCTGCACTGATCTTCTAACAAATTCTCAGTCCTCCAAAGGCACCCATAATCCTCCCATCAGTCTATTCATACCCCTCCAACTGACTGATGCCTGTTCTGCCCCATCTCTCTGCCCTTCAACCACACTGCCTCCTTCTTCCTGTGGAGACCTCTCATGGCACCTGCCTCCAAGCACAGGTGATTCCCATTGATGGGAAGACCCTCTTCTCTCCCCCATCTCCCCACTCCAGTTACTCCCACTTATTCGTGAGCTCACAAGCCCCATGGTACACACTCTCCATGCAGCCTGCTCTCTCTTTTCTAGCACTGGCCTCCGTTTCTAGCTGTGGTTGTGTCATGGATGTCCCTCCCCAGCCAGCCTCCAAGCTCTCTTTCCCTTTAGCTCCAACACCTGACACAGTGCCTGGCACGTAGTAAGCCCTGGCTAGCTTCTAAGAGCCTCACTGAGGGACTGAAAGCATTTTAAAAATGTCACCACGTAGGCTCCAAACTGTAGGCAGAAAAAGCTTTGCCTGGATTGACATTTTAGAGACGTATTGGTCAAGTTGGATGTGTTCACTGACTTTACCTTGTAAAATTTAAAAAAAAAAAAAAGACCTCTGTATCGCTTCGCATCTACCAAAGGCGCATGTATACTCCTAGACCACGTTATGAGCTTAATGGAAGGAGACAAGATGTTTTCGCTAAGAAAATGTATAAGACTGTTGAGGTCAAGTGGGAGGAAACAGTCCGTTTGTTGGAGCATTGCTATCTTACTCTATCACAGCCACTCATAAAAATCTGACACGGGGTGAGTCAGAATTGTCTGTCGGAGATGAGTTAGATCTGGCTCATGTTCCTACAGACATGAAAGCCAGAAACGAAGAAGGAGGCTTTGAAAGCGTGGGTTGAGGAGGCCGTGTGGTTCACTGCGATGAGCTAAGTGCCCAGGGCCACCAGCAGACATGCTGGCCTGTATCCTTCCTTTGTTCTGGGGTCCCTCTTGCACCATGTGGTGAGGCTGGTGGCTGGGAGCAGCTCAGGACAGGACCCGGTGGCATCTTACCTCTCCCACCCTCCTGTGGGCTCCAGTGGGCTCCAGTAGGTCCCAAGGGACAGCCTGCCTTCCTTGAAAAGCCCAGTAGCACTGGGAGCAGAAACTGGGGCCAAAGAGTGAGCACCCTGTTTGACAAGCTGGACCAGCCACCTCTTCTTCAGATGCAGGGGGATCCCTGATATGCTGACTCCTCCCTTCTCCCTTTCCCCTTTCCTCTCTTCCTCCCTCTTTCCTTCCCCTCTCTCCTTCCCTGGTGGTGCCCTTTCCCAATGCCCACTTCATCCCTTTTCCTTTCTACATACCTGTCTTCTAGAGTTTCTTCTCTTTCCTCCCCATTACTTCCCTTCATCTGAATCTCCTCTTTGGTCCCTTTGTCCCTGCTCTCTGCTCCTCCTCCCCTTCCCTGGCCCCTGTTCAGCTCCATACTGAATGCAGGCAGAGCTGGACTAACATGCTCACTTGCTAGCTCAGCCACCCTCCAGAGAAGTCACTCTTCGGTGGCCACCTTCCTGACCCCCTGGTCGCTTCTCCACTTGTTCAGATATTGCTCTGAAGTCTGAGGAGGAGAGAGCGGGGCTGCCACAGAAGCAGGCCAGAGGAGAAACCAAACATGTGTCCACACTGTCCCCCAGCACTGCTGCTCTGAGAGCTTTCAGAGTCCTCAACAGGGTTAGGATTTAGGGGCTTCTTCAGAACCGGGAGTGAAAACAACCATAGGTCAAAAGAAAAGCTATGGCACCCACAAAAAATAATAATCACAAATGAAAACTATGTTAACTCTGAGTCCCAAAGTCGAAAAATTGCCTTGAATCTGTCTCTAGAAAGCACCCAAGGCCTCACTCTCTGGGTTCTGGTTGCCCTGGAAATGGCAGGAGGCTCTGAAAAGCGCTTGGGGGTGCCGAACTATGGGGGCTAGCCTGCCCTCTGGCGGGGGGGGGGGGTACCTCCTGTGGCGCTGTCCTGGCCTGACCCCCTGCGGACAGGGTGTGGCACAGCGTCTGGGGTGGTCCTGGTGCCCTGGGGTTGGCGGGAGGCTGGGGCCCAAACATCCCACGCCCAGCTCCTGGACCGCGTTTTCTGCTTCAGGTGAGGGCGCGTCTTGGTGTCACTTTACCTGTGAGCAGAGGGTCCTCCAGAGAAGCCATTGGGCGGGGAGGGGCAGCAGGCGGCGGGAACGGGAACAGGACACCATGGCCTCATGGGCTAGGCTGGAGCATGAGAGTGCAGGGGCAGCGAGTATGGTGGGTCCTGCAGTCCCGAATGGGCTGCAGCACAGCACCCTGGCGCTGCGCGCCCCTCCTTCCCGCCTGGGCAATTAGCAAAGCCCCTTCTCCCGGCCGCCCCCGACCCGCCCCCGCCCCCGCCCCCCTCCCTCCTGAGTCCTCTGAGAGCTCACTTCCAGCTTTGGAAATTAGCAAAGACCCTTCTCTACGCTGGCCCCACCCCCTCACTTCTGAGGCCGGAGCCCATGCTGGGGTGCGGGGCTAAGCTTTGGCATGCTGCTGCATTGCCAGCGCCTGCGCTGGGCAGCCTCCTAGCCTGGCTCCCTGAGCGGGTGTCCACGCGCAGCCTGACTGCCAAAAGATCATCAGTCCTAAACGCCGGCTGCACTCTTGGGTCAGTTTGCTGGCTTCCAGTTTGCGCTCAAAGCCAGGAACCAGCTTCCCCAACACAGGCCTGGGCTGAGATGCCTGCCTGGGATCTATCTGAGCAGTCTCCTCCACTCCAGGCAGGGATGGCACTTCGACCTGGATGTTTGGGTTTTTGGTTTGTTTTTTTGGTCATTGGTTATTACATGACCTCCAGGGTAGGTGCTCCACAAAGGGAGTGAAAACAGGACGCCATATATAAGCATACAGCCATTCTAGAAAAATAGCTTGGGGTTCTCTCGGAACGCGGCATTGGTCCTTGCACTATGGTTTAATAGAAAAGGGATTATGCACCAAGTTACTTAAATGAGCATAGGTTGAAATCGTTTACTGAGAGTAAATATTTTAAATAGTTATATTTTAACTAAATCTATTATCAATCATAAATCTATTACACGAAGGTTACAGGCAATTTAAAAGCAAGTGCACTCTCTTCAGGGTTTTAAATAACCCCTGTCTGTCTTGGCACATGAAATGCAAAGATAGGAAATGGTTTGTAAAAGATCATATAATAGCTTTTACTAATTCTATTTATTTGACAGACAGAGATCACAAGTAGGCAGAGAGGCAGGCAGAGAGAAAGATGGGGAAGCAGGCTCCCCGTCAAGCAGAGAGCCTGATGAAGGGCTCGATCCCAGGACCCTGAGATCATGACCTGAGCCCAAGGCAGAGGCTTAACACACGGAGCCACCCAGGCGCCCCCAGATGAAATACATTTCTGACTTAGAAACTTCAGATAGAATTATTTTGTCCATGATGACAACTGAAGAAAATGTGTCATCCCTAAACCTAACCTTAAACCCTACCAACGCTGAAACCTAAGCTGACCTTAAAGCCCAAACTAGAACCCTGAATCCCAAACCTGGAATGGAACCCAAAGCCTGTACCTGAGCCCTGGATCCAAGCCCTGAACCACGAACCCAAACCCTAAACCAGACCTCCAAGTCATGAAACCTGAACCCAAATCTCAGCATGAAGTCAAACCCCAAATTTGACCTTGAACTTTATCCCATAAGCCCTGAGTCTTAAAGCCTAAATCATAAACTTAAAGCCCTAAACTATAACTCTGTTCCCTTGTCCTTCACTCTAAACCCTCACCCTAACACTAAACCCAAAGCCTGATCTAGAACTCTGACTAAAACCTGAACCTGTACCCAAATTCAAATGCTTCACCACACTTTGCTTATGCACTTGCCATTGATGGATATTTGCAGTTTCTACCTTTTGATTCTTGTGAACATTGTTTGGGTTGGGGGCTAGGGTTAGGGTCTTGGATTAGGGTAGGGTCCAGGCTTGAGACCAAGTTGAGGTCAGAGTGTGGGTCTGCATCAGGGCCATGTTCAGTGACACTGTTTGGGTCAAGGACTGTTGTAATTCCACATTGTTTCCAATTCATTGTTCCTTAGCTATTTGGGGGGAAGTTGGGGGGTATTGGGCTCCATGCAGCTTGAATTTCCGGAATGAAATGGCATCAGCTGGACCCCAGGAGGGAGCAGGACCTTCCACTGAAGGGTGAGCTCCCACAGTCCTGCACTGCCTTGCACCGCCTGCAGAGGGCGCCAGACCCCAGCTCCGCCCTGAGCCAAGGCTGCACAGCCACAGCTGGGACCAGAGCCCCGCCTCTTCAGGACCCACTGTGGAGACTTCTGGAGAATGTGGGGCGCCTCCCACCCTGACAGGACAAGCTGAGGAGGGTGTGGCTCTGCATCCACACTGACCGGACCCGTTGTGGAGGACGTGCCCACACTGGCAGCAGTCCAACCTCCTAAGGACCAGATGCTGGAGGAGCTGAGGAGAAGCCGCCTGAGTGCACTGTCAAGGGGTTCGTGGTCTCAGGACCCCACAGAGGAAGGGCGCCCTGTGTAGACACTGGGGCTTCCGTCGTTTTGTGTGAGGAGACGTGGCCTCCTGCTGTGCTGTGCACGGGGCTGTGGGGTCCCCCCTTTCTGGGCTCGGGTGCTCCTGGGTCCTCGTCTGTGTTTGTGTGCTCGCGGATTCGGTTCCTGGGGCTCCTCAGATGGTCTGCAGTCAGGGAGCGTCCCCCTGCTTCGGTGCTTGTGCTCTCCCCACCTCAGCCCTGCGGGGTCCTTCCCGTGTCCACACCCACTCCAGGCTTGCACCGAGTCCGGAAATTCGGGAGCCAGAGTGAGGACTCTGTAGACGGTTTTGGGGAGAGTAGGTATTTTCCCAGTGTGGGTTCTTCCCTGAGCACAGTGCCTCCCCATCTCTGTGTGTACCCCTCCCTGTCTGTCGTCATTGTTGCAGGGCTGTCAGAGGACAGGTCTGTCACCTTCTTGGTTCAGGGGCCTCCCAGGTATCTTGCTGTCTTGGATGCAGGTGTAAATGAGATCGTTCTCCGCAGTCTCTTTCTGATGGTTCCTTCGGAGCACCTAGGAGTGCCACTAATTTGTGCATATTGATTTTGTTCCTTGCAAATTCTTGAATTTATTAGTTCAATTGGCCTTAAACTCAATCTGCCAGTTATTTGACCAGCAGCATGGGTTTAAATTGGGAAGAGCAGAGAATGGCAGTCTGGGCTGAGCAAGCTAAGGTCCCATCACAGGCAAGTGCGAGAAACAAAGGAGAGGAACATTATTTCATGGAGGAGGAAGAAGATGGGAAGGGTGCTTGAAGAAAAGTCCCTTGGAGAAAGGCAGGGTGATGGAGAATTCTCACCAGCTGAGCTGCAAAAATCCTACAAAAAGTCAGGAGATGAACCTCCAGCTTCCCCTGTGGGGCCTAAAATTGGTGAGTCTCTCCTGTGGGGGATTGCAATGTGGGGTCTGTAATGGGCACTGAGCACCAGGCGCCCCCTTCCAGCCTCCCCTTCTGAAATCCCCAGTCCACTTTACTGGGGCTTCCCTTCCTGCTTTTGCACAGTTCTAACCAGCTTGTGGTGGAACGTTGTGGAAAAACTGAAATTCCAAATCCACTGCTTCTACTGCACCTGAGATACAGGGGCCCATGATTTAATTCTCCCACGAGTCTCTTGCTAACATGTGTCCTCTCCATGTTGGGTGACCTGGATTTGGGAGGGCTTGGCCTCCATCCCAAAGTCTGATGTTCTCTCTGCTTCCGTGTCATCGTGCTAACATGGATGTTTGGAAGATTCATTTCCTCTGTGGTGATTTCAAAGTGCAGTCAGCTTGTTATAGCAGCACAAATACGTGCTGTCTCCACACTCAGATTCCCCAGCCATCATTTCTTTACCACGTTTGCCACTTCACACGGGATGCTTCAGTGTGTTTGATCCCACACCAGGACAATGTCCTGCAGAACCACCACATAACCTGAAATGAGGAGATCATTACAGAACCCATCCAAGGGTTAGTGTTAGGAACCAGGGACATGGCAGGACTGACCTGAAGACCCCATGGAGAGCTGTCTGGGTGGCTGAGTTGACAGTGGAGGTGAGGGTGAGTGTCTGGCTCTGGCTTTGTGTCCAGGAGTCAGCTCTGTGTGGGTGTGTCCTCAGCTAGGCATGCAGATTTCTGCTCCTCTGAATCCTTTCCGGAGTTCCAAATGGCACAGTTTCCTTCTGGGCAGCAGGCTGAGTCCTCTGGGATTGCCCATGTGTCCCCAAATTGTAGGGCACCTACTGCAAGGCCTTTGGGGTCAGTATCTTGAAAACCAAACCAAAGGTTATGGTTAGGGACCACCACATGGCAGGCCCGATCTGCTAGCACTCTGTCCATCTTTCTGGGGGAGGAAGCAGTCGAGGTATTTGTTCAGGTTGAGTGTCAAGCTCCAGGTTTGCATCCAGGGGCCTGCTGAATATGGGGGTGTCCAGAGGTAGGAATGCAGATTTCAGTTCCTCTGAATCCTTTCTGGAGTTCCAAATGGCATGGTTCCTTTCAGGGTGGCAGGTTGAGTCCTATGGTGTTCCTCACTGTCCCCATTCTCTGAGGCTTTGGAGCCAGGCCGTCGGGGACAGACAAACACAGGCTGGAGAGCTTTAATGTCAGAAATGTATTTTCTCACAGATCTGGAGGCCAGAAGTTCCAGATCAAGGTGCCAGCAAGGTTGGTCTCCAGTGAGCCTTTTCTTGTTGGTCTATAGATCACTACCTTTTCAACTGTGCCCTCAGATGACCTCTTCTCTGTGGACCCCCAGAGGGGAGGTAGGGGGAGTGCTTTCATGTGTTTCACCCTTATGAGGACACCAGTCCTAGCAGATTAGGACTCCTGTGACCTCACCAAGCCTTCAGTACCTCCTTCTAGGTAGGCCCTATCTCCAGATGCAGTCACACCGGAGATTAGGAATTCTTCATATGACTTTTGTGGGGACACAATTCAGTCCATAACAATTAGTACAGGAGAAAAACCATGGAGAGAATTCTAGAGGAGTCACACGTTGATGTTATAAGGTAAGTGGGTATAAAAGAGCACCTCTGAAGTCCAATAGGTCATTAGAGCTAGAGGCCGACAGGAAAGTCCCGTACGTGCCACAGTTTTGAGTTTGATGCAAGCGCAACTCTGAAGGGAAGATATTTGGGAGGCCTTGGCCGACCACTACTTCCAGCCAGGGGTGATTCTGGAGGGAGTATCTCTCGGAGTGCTGCCTAGAATCAAGACTTTGGGGTTGGAAAAGTGCCACTTCCAAAGCTGGAGAAGGATGGTGCTGTAAGTTACTTGAAGAGTACTGTTCTGGGAGATAGGAGATCTGGGGTGTCTTCTTTGTTCTGCTGCTGACCAGATGTGAAAATGCAGATTAACTCCCTAACCATCTCAGTTCTACCACGTGCTGCTGTCATGTGTCCCAAGCCCCAGAGTTAGTTTGATCCATAAGCAGAAGCCGGTCTTTTAGTTCCCAATCTCTTAATCGGGCTGATCGTCACAATATATAGCGGACACGTGACAGCCACCGGGGAGAAGTAAGGGTTGTCTTCCCCTCAGGGAGAGTGGAAAAGCTCTAGGAGAGGGCATACCCGTAGACCAAAGGCAGCCAGTGCTGGGGAGTGGAGCCACGGGGAAGAGTGTGCTGATGACAGCCTTGTGGAGGGAGGGCAGAAAGAGCCACCACCATGACACTTGAGTTACAGATCGAGCTTGGGGATAGAGAAGGGATCAGGGCACGGTAGAGCAGCAGCTGGCAAAGTGATTCTGTTGAGCTTAAGCTCACAGTGCCTTAGCGAATTAGAATGGGAAATGCCTTGCTATTGTCTGTGACTCTGTGATTGTGTGAGTATGAGTGACAGAGTGGGGACAAAGAGAGAGGGAGAGAGAATACATTAAATTTTAAAGAAGGACAATAAGGGACGCCTGGGTAGCTTACTCAGTTAAGCATCTACCTTTGGTTCAGGTCATGATCCCAGGGTCCTGGGATTGGATCCCATACCAGGCTCTAGTGGGGGGCCTGCCTTCCCTCTGCCTGCAGCTCCCCTTGCTTGTGATCTCTCTCTTCCTCTGTAACAAATAATAGTAAAAAATAAACAAGGGCGATACGTTATGTTTACTTTTGTTTCTGATGCCAGACATGGGTTCAGAGGATTGAAGAGGGAGATCCAAGGAGCTAGCCTCTCAAGAGGAGTGAATACCTAGTCACTGGTAAGACCCCTGGTCCTGCAATACAATATGGCTCCTGTGATCTGGGTCCTGTTAAATGCCCCTCGCCATCCTTCACCCGATAGTTTGATTCTTCATTGCGTTCAGTGTGGGGAACTGGGAGAAGCTATGACACTTGGCCCTTTGTGGAGGAATGTTAGTAGTATAAATAGCAATAGTTATCAGTTCTGGAGCACTTCCATGACTCTGCTGCAGGCACTCTGCTGTGACCTGGGTTTATAGCAGTGAGATAAACATAGAAATAGATGTGGGCTCTGTTCCCAAGAATCTGAAACCCACTATTCTCCTTGTCCCCTTCCCATTCTGTCTTCTTCAGCCCTTGTGCAATCCCACCAAGCAGGAAGCTTGCTTCTCCCCTTCCCTCTCCTGCTCCCCCTGCTTGTGCTCTCATTCCCTCTCTCTGACATGTAAATAAATCAAATGTTTTAAAAAATTATAAAAAAGGCAAAACAAATAACCATTTTTGGAGAGTGATTTTCTGAATGCAGTTATGGGCAGTGCTGGGTACTGAAGAAGACGCTCTGCTGACCAGAGGAGTGGGGAAATTACAGAACAAATTCCACAGGTCATTGAATATATCACATTCATCACCCCACCCATAGCACTCATTAATCTCTAGCCCAGCCAATATGTTGGTTATAAAAATGAGCTTTCTCCAAACTGACAGGAAGTTCTCGTTTTAGCAATGTAAATCATTCTGATCTTTATCACTAATGTGATCTAATCCTGTCTAGTAAAGAAACTTGAGAGTTCTATATCTCTGTAAGCATTTAAGAAAAACAATGGACTCTACTCTAATTACTTTTTAACTAACTTGACTTGCCAAAGGAAGGAGAAAGTAAATATCAGAAATGTTACCACTAAGCACAAGTTGCAAGTTATACCTGCCAAAATGTGGTTCAAAATATAAGTAACCAGTCTCCTTAGAAGCCTTTTACCTTCTTATATCTGTTATGTTGGGTAAATGAGTAGTTACTAGAATACAGCTGGCTCAGTGATCACAATTCAGCTTACCCTCAGAAATATAAATAGATTACATGTTTAGCCCGGTAACTGGACACTGATATAGAATTATTCACTGGCTGATTCCTAGATCAGAAACCACAAAAAATTTTTCTTTTTTATGGAAGTATGGCTGTTACAATAGTCTCACCTGTACCTCATAGTGATTGACTTAACTACTCTATACGTTACAACTCTAGATGTAACATTTTAATAAAACAACAATATCTTTGATGGTATCATGGAAATGTAAGTGCCTTGTGCACTTTTCTTAATGTGTATAATTACCTAAACATCATAGTAAGTAAATCAAGGCCATTGTCAAGCTTCCATCAAGGAGAGTCCTTAACTAGAGGGATTTCCCATTGCTCTCAGGATGATAACCTCTGAGTTACAGGTTCCGTTAGTTGGCCACACACATTTGGAGCCTTGTGGACTTTCTGACAGCTGAGCAGCATATCTGTTTCAAGCATTGTGATCCCTGTTCTTACTGCAAGAGTGACAGTTGTCACTTTTCCTTTGACCCCTGTCTTTAGGAAAGTGTCTGACTCAGAAAGTCGAGTCAGTACCCCCCAAAAATATTTTCAGGAGAACCACCTCAAAGATGATCACCTGAGATACTGTCAAGAAAAAAAAAACTGAAATTCTAAGCAACATCCATAAAAAGTATTTTCATGTTGATATGGAAAGATTTTCCCCTAAATACCAGAGAGGCTCCATGAAAGTGAGATTTTTACCTATTTTGTTCACCGTGTCACCAGTCCCTAGAAGAGCGCCTAAGACATCACTCAAGATTAGGTTGCTTTGAATGAATCAAATGAATGAATGAACTGTAGCCTTTGATAGTGAGGTAGTTTATGGTCCTTAGGCAAGAGATGTGATTTGTGTTGGGATTTCAAGAATGGGAGGTGCCGAAGAGAAAATTGAGAAGCTAAATGTGAAAATATGCAATTTACTGACTGGAGTAGTTCTGAATATATTTCAAACATAATTAAACTATGGCTGTGGGTCTATATGCGTTTTCATAATTTTCCCTTGAAAATGTGAGGCATACAGATGTCATCTCCAATGAATTCTCCTTGTCCGTATACAGAATCACCAAAAAAAAAAAAAAAAAAAAAAAAGGCATTCTGACAGTCTTCAGACCATCCACTCCAGGATTGTGACTCTTTCTTCTCCATGTTCTTTCTGACATCATGGACTTTCAGGTTGACCTCTCTCATCTTGGGTCCCACTCTCATTAGCTGTAGAAGTCATGCGATGTTTGTGATGTGAGGGTGGCAATACTCTCTGACTTTTGGTTACAATATGTCTTTGAAAGCCAGTGTTTATTCTGCTTTTACAGCATTTCTCCATTTGAATTGGCCACCTTTTAAGTGGTCATTAGCCACATGTGGCTACTAGCCATGGGACTTGGACAGCAGAGGTGTGGAAAGTCCGCACATTCTTCCACTCAAAGGATATTGTGAGTTATGCTACATCTTTTTTTTTGAAGTGCCTTTTTTAGATATTTAAATTCAATTAGCCATTAGATAGTACATCATTGGTTTCAGAGAATTCAGTAACTCATCAGTTGTGGATAACCCTTGGTGCTCATCACATCACGTGTCCTCCTTAATGCCTATCACCCAGTTTCTCCATGTCTCCCACTCCCCTCCCCCCCAGCAACTCTCAGTTTGTTTCCTATAGTTAAAGGTGCCTCATGGCTTGTCTCCCTTTCTGATGACTCCCATTCAGATTTCCCTCCCTTCCCTCTGATCCTCTGTACTACATCTTAATCTCAACAGTCAAGCAGTGGTAGTAATTCAGTCATGGAGTCATGCATATTCTAAATCTGATGAGGTGGATTCCCATACTGCCTTTGTCTCTTCTAGAGCGCTTACATTTGTTATATTATTGCTGCTGCGTTCATGTTTCTCGTTCACTGAATGTCTGATAAAAGAATTAGTAAAATGTGTGACTGCAGAAAATACAATGGTCATGGCTGATGAAGATTTTCTCCTTGACCAGACTCGAGTCAAGTTCCTCTGAGTCCTCTTTCTGTCTACCTTGACCTTAGGCTCCGCCCACTTAGCCCAGTTTTAGCAAGAAATCTGCTTGGTCATTTTTCAGCAATCTTCTATCCTACTCTTGATATCTGATCAAATTCCTTATCTCTCACCCCTGGTATCTTACCACTTTTTTTTTTTTTTAAGATTTATTTATTTTGACAGAGAGAGAGCCTGAGCAGGGTGAATAGCAGAGGGAGAGAGAGAACCAGACTCCCCACTGAGCAGCAAGCCCAATGCCAGGCTTGATCCTGGGATCAGATCATGACCAAGCCAAAGCCAGAGATTTAACCAACTAAGCCACCCTGGTGCTTCAGTATCTATAACCCTTAATATCTGATCCAATCCCTTATTCCCAGGGCACCTGGTTGGTGCAGCTGGTTGAACGTTTGACTCTTGGTTTCTACTCTGGTCATGATCTCACGGTCCTGAGATTAAGCCTCACCTCAGGCTCTATGCTCAGTGAAGAGTCTGATTAAAATTCTCTTTCCCTCTCCCTCTACCCCTACCCCTGCTCCCTCTCTTTAAAATGTATTAATAAGTCTTTTAAAAAATTCCTTATCCCCTGATCTCAATAGTTTATGACCCTAGCCTTCCTTCAACAATATTACTGTCCAGATGGTTTAGCCAGAATCCCTTCATCCTTACCCTTGATGTTCCATCTTAATTTTACATTCAGTGATCCCCACCATGCTCTTTAGCTGTAAATCTCCATTTGTCTGAGCTGAGCCAGATTTCTCTCCCATACTATACAATAAAATCTCATCATAGTAGCATCCCTTGAATAAAATCTTCCTTACTCTCTTTAATGGGTGTCACAATATTTTTTTTTTCTTTAACAGTCAGGAGGGTGCTAATGGAGTACCATGACAAAAGGCCTAACTTCCTATAATGGACATTTCCTTGGTTTACCTGACAAATACTCTTTCTCTCTTCTAAGGAAAATTTCCGGTTCTCAGTATAACTGCCAACTGGCCCAGGGGTGGACAAGTGAGGCAGATGAGACCAAAATGAAAATTCTGTTGAGACACTGGACCTTGAGGATTCAAGCCAAGGACATAAAAGTGTTGGTACTCCATTATTCTGATGGTCCGTTAACTCTTGCTTTTTTGGTTCCTGTGTCTATCACTGCCCCTGCCTTTTTGAAGATAATGACCATTCATCTGAGTACACGGTTCACAGAATCCCTTTGCAGTGGCCCATGCGGGCCAAGGTAGTAGAACATAATAGATCTCTGTAAGTTTTTAAAAAATGTCTTTGTCCCTGTTGCCCATGGCCATTAAAGACCAAAGGTCGGGGGTAGGGGGATATTGGAAAAGGTGAAGTTATAGTTACTCACTGATTTTTTGATTGGTAGAGAGAAAGCAACACCTACATACAGGGCCAGTGGGTGAGTGGAGGAAACATCTTTGGCTCTAGGAGGAATGGGGGAAGGAGGAATATTAATAATCTTTGTCCTTGGAACTGCCCCTGAAGACTTCCCCACACAGGAAAATGACCTAGCGTGACTCTCCTATACTTTGGCAAGCCCCTTAAATTTAACTGACATCTAGATCTGATACTCCCTGCTGGATAACTCTGATCATTATTGGATTGTTACTTATTTTATTTTAAAATTATTTTTAAAGAAAATTTTAATCTAAATACAATTAATTAACATATAATACTAGTTTCAGACATACAGGTTAGTGATTCATCAGTCTTTTGTAACACCCAGTGCTCACTGTATCACATGCCTTCCTTAATGTCCATCACCCAGTTACCCCATCCACCCATCCCTCTCCCCTCCAAGAACCCTCAGTTTGTTTACTGTGATTAAGAGTCTCTTCTGAGGGGTACCTGGCTGGCTCAGTGGGTTAAAGCCTCTGCCTTCAACTCAGGTTATGATCTCAGGGTCCTGGGATCGAGCCCCACATCAGGCTCTCTGCTCCCTGGGGAGTCTGCATCCTCCTCTCTCGCTCTTCCTGCCTCTCTGCCTACTTGTGATCTCTGTTTGTCAAATAAGTAAATAAAAATCTTTTTTTTTAAAGTCTCTTCTGGTTTGTCTCCCTCTTTGACTTCATCTTGTTTTATTTTTTTCCTTTACTCCCCTATGATTCTGGTTTGTTTCTTGAACTCCACATATGAGTGAGATCATATGATAATTGTCCTTCTCTGACTGACTTATTTCGCTTGGCATAATACCCTCTACTTTCACCCCTGTCATTGCAAATAATTGCCATTTATTTTAACTTGACAGAGAAGGCCACTAGAAACAGCAGGTGATGGCCCCAGCTCCTGTTCCTCCATGCAGAACATCTGTCAACACCTGTGGACATCTTTTCCTCCTCCCATTCCTATGAATGTTGCTCAGTTGTTACATGGCATGGACAAATGCTGTTGGCTGGTGGCATGGACACACTGGACAAGCTTGGCCTTCGGTAAAACAAAGACTGGCTTCAATTACTCAAACTGAAACAGGAATGCTTGGATGAACAAGCCTGCCAGGAAGTCCCACTGGAGGTATTCAACCTGTGCCCCTTCCCTCCTTGGACCAAGAACCTGAACTTGAGAGATGAATGGCTTATCCAAGGTTATGGCAAGGTTACACAGAGCTGAAACTAGACACAGGTGTACATGCCTATTGATCAAGGCTGGCTGAGAAATCGAACTGCCTCAAATCTTGATTCTTTTTGCCACTTCTTATTCTCTGACCCTGTTTTTCATAGATTAGGATGTAGGAATAATAAAAATATCAGCTAATGGGGTATCCTGACTTTTTGATCTTTTAGTTCTTGTCAGACATTTACCATAATGCTTAGCACATGGATATGTGTGTGCACACACGTGCACATGCATGACACTCAAAAAATTGTTCCCTGATATTAACTTTATCAGTGCACTTTGCATCCACCACCAATTGGCTGTTTTGTCACAAACTGATTAAAGCAGAACTGTCAAGTGAGGAACTTCAAAGCCAAAGCATTAAGTGCTTTGAAAAACCAGCACCTGGGAGGATTTGTCTCAGCATCTGTGATTAGAAGGCAGCAAAAAGAGACTTTGGGGACACAGTTCACCCCTTCATGAAGCAGCCATTCAGAACTTTCTCCGAAGGGCTAATGCCTAATCTTCCAAAGACCAGCAAGAACAAGCTTATGGTCTGTTAAAATCAGATTTTTAAAAGATTTTTATTTATTTATTTGAGAGAGAGAGAGAGAGTGAGAGAGAGAGCATGAGAGGGGAGAAGGTCAGAGGGAGAAGCGGACTCCCCATGAAGCTGGGAGCCTGATGCAGTCCTTGATCCTGGGACTCCAGAATCAAAATCAGTTTGATTGACTCAATACAGTCAGGGAGGACAGTCCTCAGGAGTCACAGAATGCTGGTTGCCATGAGGGAGGAGTCTTTTACAAAGTCTGGGCTCTCACAGAAGGAGTCTGAAGCACGTGTATGGAAAGCAGAGGTCAGTTCTGGATTAGAAGCTCTTTCTGAGGGGAAATGAGTAGACGCAGGGATTAACCAGGACTTGGGCTCTGCTTTATTCAGTTCAAGTTGCTGCAACAAATGATGACAGACTGGGTGGCTGAAACAGCAAAACATGTACTATTCCTTGCAGTTCTAGAGACTGAGAAGTCCAAAAGCAAGATCCTGGGAGATCTGATATCTAGCAAGAGACTGCTTCATTATCTACAAATGCCCATATTTCTGTTGTAGACTTGCATGGATGACAGCTGGCAGAACAATCTCTCAGGTCGTTTCTCAGAAGTGCTTTTATCTCATTCACAAGTGTTCCAATCTCATGACCTCACCACCTCTCAAAGCCCATACCTCCTGATGGCACTCCTTGAGGGTCAGGGCTTCAACATCTGAATTGGGACAAGACACAAACATTCAGTCCATTAGCAAGTGTTGTCATGAGGACAGCATAGCTTATCAACTGGGTATCCCCAGGAATCCATGGGACTAGCAAAGCAGAATCTGGGGGTGTCACTGGTAGGAAAGCAGGAGGTCCCCAAGAGACAGTCCTCATAGCATTTTACAGAGACAGCAGGACCCTTGAGAAACAATAGTTTCCGTGACCCATACACCAGCCTTTATCTATGCCTGTCCTCCCTGCTGGATTCACAGCAAGCCTACTTCTTTCTTTTCCAGTACAAATGGATTTCCACTCTCTGAATCCTGATGAATTTTTGCTCTTTTGCAGTTAGTAGGTTGTCCCTCAGGATTCTGCATGTCTGGATTTGCAATCGTGGAAACTGCCAAAGGTCTAGGGACCTGCATGGCAGAACCCGGCCTCTACCACTATTGCCCAAGGTAGGGACTCTGGTCCCTTGAGTGTCCTGTGCTGCTGTCAAAGGTCTGTGTGCATTGGCTTATTGTTTTTTTTTTTTTAATGTAATTGCTTATACGTGTGTTTCATCATGCTCAAGTGGCCTTTCTGTGAAAAAGTGGCCAAGCTACACCTAGAAGTCACTGAAGAAAGTTCTAAGAACTCCTGGTTAGTATGAGGCTAGAGAGAGAGAGAAAGAGAGAAAAGAAATCTGCCTCTCTGCATTTTGCAAGTCCCTGGGCAAAATCTGTTGGCTGTGCACTCCTCACACGAAGATTCCAGGCAGGGAGACCCTCCTGAGCCTCATCTCCCTGAGTTCCTCTTCCAGAAGCAATCCCTAGTTTGAGACCAGGGTTAGCGAAAATAGAGCAGCAAAGCAGGGTCCAGAAGGAAGGACTGCCACAGACCATGGAGCACCAGGGGGACAGGCTGGTACCTCCTCACGGTTGGGGTACAAATGGGCTCAGCTCAGCAGGTATAGGGGTGCCCTTGGCCCCTCTGGTGGGCTTTGCAGTGCCCCAATCTCAGGAAGAAAAAAGGCTGGCTCAGGTGACATATTTTTGACTGGGAAGGAGCTGACAGCAATGGAAATAAACAAGTAGGGAATGATGTTGTAAAGTTGGAGGGTTTGTCCTTTATATCTCAGCTTTCTCTCCTATCTTCCCTTGCTCTGTAGTGTGTTATCAAAGAAGTTTTTGGCATGATATTCCTGTTCACTGATTAACTCTTGAGCTGTGTCTTTTCTGCTGTTCAGCTCATCTGGTGAATTCTTTTACTGTAAAAAGTATCTTGCCCTTGCAAGGGCAATGGCAAGACCTGAGAAATCCCAGAGATTTCAGCTTGCCACCCAGAAGGAAACCAGGCTATTTGGAATGCTGGAAAGGATTCAGAGTAGGGGAAATCGTCTTGGACATCTGAGACCACCCCCACATTCAGCGGTCCACTGGACACAAACCCAGACCTTGATACTGATCCTGAACCATGCTCTCAACTCAGACCCCTGTGATCCTCGCCACAGTGCTTTCAGATCAGTGCAGCCATGCCCATAGGCACAAACTCTTAAGCCTAGATTCTGTCCTGAGAGGTGTGTCCCCGACGGCCTGGCTCCAAATTCTCAGAGATTGGGGACAGTGAGGAACACCATAGGACTCACCCTGCCACCCTGAAAGGAACCATGCCATTTGGAACTCCAGAAAGGATTCAGAGGAACTGAAATCTGCATTCCTACCTCTGGACACCCCCATATTCAGCAGGCCCCTGGATGCAAACCTGGAGCTTGACACTCACCCTGAACAAATCCCTCGACTGCTTCTTCCCCCAGAAAGATGGACAGAGTGCTGGCAGATCGGGCCTGCCATGTGGTGGGCCCTAACCATAACCTTTGGTTTGGTTCGGTTCTCAGGATTGTGACCCCAAAGGCCTTGCAGTAGGTGCCCTACAATTTGGGGAAACATGGGCAATCCCAGAGGACTCAGCCTGCTGCCCAGAAGGAAACTGTGCCATTTGGAACTCCAGAAAGGATTCAGAGGAGCAGAAATCTGCATGCCTAGCTGAGGACACACCCACAAAGAGCTGACTCCTGGACACAAAGCCAGAGCCAGACACTCACCCTCACCTCCACTGTCAACTCAGCCAACCTGACAGCTCTCCATGGGGTCTTCAGGTCAGTCCTGCCATGTCCCTGGTTCCTAACACTAACCCTTGGATGGGTTCTGTAATGATCTCCTCATTTCAGGTTATGTGGTGGTTCTGCAGGACATTGTCCTGGTGTGGGATCAAACACACTGAAGCATCCCGTGTGAAGTGGCAAACGTGGTAAAGAAATGACGGCTGGGGAATCTGAGTGTGGAGACAGCACGTATTTGTGCTGCTATAACAAGCTGACTGCACTTTGAAATCACCACAGAGGAAATGAATCTTCCAAACAACCATGTTAGCACGACGACACGGAAGCAGAGAGAACATCAGACTTTGGGATGGAGTCCAAGCCCTCCCAGATCCAGGTCACCCAACATGGAGAGGACACATGTTAGCAAGAGACTCGTGGGAGAATTAAATCATGGGCCCCTGTATCACAGGTGCAGTAGAAGCAGTGGATTTGGAATTTCAGTTTTTCCACAACGTTCCACCACAAGCTGGTTAGAACTGTGCAAAAGCAGGAAGGGAAGCCCCAGTAAAGTGGACTGGGGATGCCAGAAGGGGAGGCTGGAAGGGGGCGCTTGCTGCTCAGTGCCCATTACAGACTCCACATTGCAATTCCCCACAGGAGAGACTCACCAATTCCAGGCCCCACACGGGAAGCTGGAGGTTCATCTCCTGACTTTTTGTAGGAGCTTTGCAGCTCAGCTGGTGAGAATTCTCCATCACCCTGCCTTTCTCCAAGGGACTTTCCTTCAAGCACCCTTCCCAACTTCTTCCTCCTCCATGAAATAATGTTCCTCTCCTTTGTTTCTCGCACTTGCCTGTGATGGGACCTTAGCTTGCTCAGCCCAGACTGCCATTCTCTGCTCTTCCCAATTAAACCCATGCTGCTGGTCAAATAACTGGCAGATTGAGTTTAAGGCCAATCGAACAAATAAATTCAAGATCTTGCAAGGAACAAAATCAATATGCACAAATTAGTGGCACTCCTAGGTGCTCGGAAGGAACCATCAAAAAGAGACTGCGGAGAACGATCTCATTTACACCTGCATCCAAGACAGCAAGATACCCGGGAGGCCCCTGAACCAAGAAGGTGACAGACCTGTCATCTGACAGCCCTGCAACAATGACGACAGACAGGGAGGGGTACACACGGTGCTGGGGAGGCACTGTGCTCAGGGTAGAACCCACACTGGGAAAATACCTACTCTCCCCAAAACCGTCTACAGAGTCCTCACTCTGGCTCCCGAATTTCTGGACTCGGCGCAAGCCTGGAGTGGGTGTGGACACGGGAAGGACCCCGCAGGGCTGAGGTGGGGAGAGCACAAACACCGAAGAAGGCTGATGCTCCCTGACTGCAGACCATCTGAGGAGCCCCAGGAACCGAATCCGCAAGCACACAAACACAGACGAGGACCGAGGAGCACCCGAGCCCAGAAAGGGGGGAACCCACAGCCCCGTGCACAGCACAGCAGGAGGCCACGTCTCCTCACACAAAACGACGGAAGCCCCAGTGTCTACACAGGGCGCCCTTCCTCTGTGGGGTCCTGAGACCACGAAACCCTTGACAGTGCACTCAGGCGGCTTCTCCTCAGCTCCTCCAGCATCTGGTCCTTAGGAGGTTGGACTGCTGCCAGTGTGGGCACGTCCTCCACAACGGGTCCGGTCAGTGTGGATGCAGAGCCACACCCTCCTCAGCTTGTCCTGTCAGGGTGGGAGGCGCCCCACATTCTCCAGAAGTCTCCACAGTGGGTCCTGAAGAGGCGGGGCTCTGGTCCCAGCTGTGGCTGTGCACCTGGGCTCAGGGCGGGAGCTGGGGTCTGGCGCCCTCTACAGGCGGTGCAAGGCAGTGCAGGACTGTGGGAGCTCACCCTTCAGTGGAAGGTCCTGCTCCCTCCCCGGGTCCAGCTGATGCCATTTCATTCCGGAAATTCAAGCTGCATGGAGCCCAATACCCCTCAACTTCCCCCCAAATAGCTAAGGAACAATGAATTGGAAACAATGTGGAATTACAACAGTCCTTGACCCAAACAGTGTCACTGAACATGGCCCTGATGCAGACCCACACTCTGACCTCAACTTGGTCTCAAGCCTGGACCCTACCCTAATCCAAGACCCTAACCCTAGCCCCCAACCCAAACAATGTTCACAAGAATCAAAAGGTAGAAACTGCAAATATCCATCAATGGCAAGTGCATATGCAAAGTGTGGTGAAGGGTTTGAATTTGGGTTCAGGTTCAGGTTTTAGTCAGAGTTCTAGATCAGGCTTTGGGTTTAGTGTTAGGGTGAGGGTTTAGAGTGAAGGACAAGGGAACAGAGTTATAGTTTAGGGCTTTAAGTTTATGATTTAGGCTTTAAGACTCAGGGCTTATGGGATAAAGTTCAAGGTCAAATTTGGGGTTTGACTTCATGCTGAGATTTGGGTTCAGGTTTCATGACTTGGAGGTCTGGTTTAGGGTTTGGTTTCGTGGTTCAGGGCTTGGATCCAGGGCTCAGGTACAGGCTTTGGGTTCCATTCCAGGTTTGGGATTCAGGGTTCTAGTTTGGGCTTTAAGGTCAGCTTAGGTTTCAGCGTTGGTAGGGTTTAAGGTTAGGTTTAGGGATGACACATTTTTTTCAGTTGCCATCATGGACAAAATAATTCTATCTGAAGTTTCTAAGTCAGAAATGTATTTCATCTGGGGGCGCCTGGGTGGCTCCGTGTGTTAAGCCTCTGCCTTGGGCTCAGGTCATGATCTCAGGGTCCTGGGATCAAGCCCTTCATCAGACTCTCTGCTTGTCGAGGAGCCTGCTTCCCCATCTTTCTCTCTGCCTGCCTCTCTGCCTACTTGTGATCTCTGTCTGTCAAATAAATAGAATTAGTAAAAGCTATTATATGATCTTTTACAAACCATTTCCTATCTTTGCCTTCTCATGTGCCAAGACAGACAGGGATTATTTAAAACCCTGAAGAGAGTGCTCTTGCTTTTAAATTGCCTGTAACCTTCGTGTAATAGATTTATGATTGATGATAGATTTAGTTAAAATATAACTATTTAAAATATTTACTCTCAGTAAACGATTTCAACCTATGCTCATTTAAGTAACTTGGTGCATAATCCCTTTTCTATTAAACCATAGTGCAAGGACCAATGCAGCGTTTCCAGGAGAACCCCAAGCTATTTTTCTAGAATGGCTGTATGCTTATATATGGCGTCCTGTTTTCACTCCCTTTGTGGAGCACCTACCCTGGAGGTCATGTAATAACCAATGACCAAAAAAAACAAACAAAAAACCCAAACATCCAGGTCGAAGTGCCATCCCTGCCTGGAGTGGAGGAGACTGCTCAGACAGATCCCAGGCAGGCATCTCAGCCCAGGCCTGTGCTGGGGAAGCTGGTTCCTGGCTTTGGGCGCAATCTGGAAGCCAGCAAACTGACCCAAGAGTGCAGCCGGGGTTTAAGACTGATGATCTATTCGCAGCCAGGCTGCCCGTGGACACCCGCTCAGGGAGCCCGGCTAGGAGGCTGCCCAGCGCTGGCGCTGGCAATGCAGTAGCATGCCAGGGCTTAGCCCCGCACCCCAGCCATGGCTCAGGTTTTAAAAGTGAGGGGGCGGGGCCAGCGCAGAGAAGGGTCTTTGCTAATTTCCGAAGCTGGAAGTGAGCTCTCAGAAGACTCAGGAGGGAAGGGGGGGCGGGTCGGGGGCGGCCTTGAGCAGGGGTTTTGCTAATTGCCCAGGCGGGAAGGAGGGGCGCACAGCGCCAGGGTGCTGTGGTGCAGCCCATTCGGGACTGCAGGACACACCATACTCGCTGCCCCTGTGCTCCCACGCTGCAGCCTAGCCTCAGACGCCACGGTGTCCAGTTCCCGTTCAGGCCTTCAGGCCGCCTGCTGCCCCTCCCCGCCCCATGGCTTCTCTGGAGGACCCTCTGCTCACAGGTAAAGTGACACCGCGACGCGCCCTCACCTGAAGCAGAAAACGCAGGACAGGAGCGGGGTGTGGGGTGGTCGGGGCCCAGCCTCCCGCCAACCCCAGGGCACCAGGACCACCCCAGACGCCGCGCCACACCCTCTCCGCAGGGGGTCGGGCCAGGACGGCGCCACAGGAGGTACCCCCTCCTTCCCCCCGCCAGCCGGCAGGCTAGCCCCCATAGTTCCGCACTCCCACGCGCCTGTCAGAGCCTCCTGCCATTCCCAGGGCACCCAGAACCCAGAGAGTGAGGCCTTGGGTGCTTTCTAGTGACAGATTCAAGGCAATTTTTCGACTTTGGGACTCAGAGTTAACATAGTTTTCATTTGTGATTATTATTTTTGTGTGGGGGCCGTAGCTTTTCTTTTGACCTATGGGTGTTTTCACTCCCGGTTCTGAAGAAGCCCCTAAATCCTAACCCTGTTGAGGACTCAGAAAGTTCTCAGAGCAGCAGTGCTGGGGGACAGTGTGGACACATGGTTAGGTTTCTCCTCTGGCCTGCATCTGTGGCAGCCCCGCTCTGTCCTCCTCAGACTTCAGAGCAATATCTGAACAAGTGGAGAAGCGACCAGGGGGTCAGGAAGGTGGCCACCGAAGAGTGACTTCTCTGGAGGGTGGCTGAGCTAGCAAGTGAGCATGTTAATCCAGCTCTGCCTGCATTCAGTATGGAGCTGAACAGGAGCCAGGGAAGGGGAGGAGGAGCAGAGAGCAGGGACAAAGGAACCAAAGAGGAGATTCAGATGAAGGGAAGTAATGGGGAGGAAAGAGAAGAAACTCTAGAAGACAGGCATGTAGAAAGGAAAAGGGATGAAGTGGGCATTGGGAAAGGGCACCACCAGGGAAGGAGAGAGGGGAAGAAAAGAGGGAGGAAAGAGGAAAGGGGAAAGGGAGAAGGGAGGAGTCAGCATGCCAGGGCTCCCCCTGCATCTGAAGAAGAGGTGGCTGGTCCAGCTTGTCAAACAGGGTGCTCACTCTTTGGCCCCAGTTTCTGCTCCCAGTGCTACTGGGCTTTGCAAGGAAGGCAGGCTGTCCCTTGGGACCTACTGGAGCCCACTGGAGCCCACAGGAGGGTGGGAGAGGTAAGATGCCACCAGGTCCTGTCCTGAGCTGCTCCCAGCCACCAGCCTCACCACATGGTGCAAGAGGGACCCCAGAACAAAGGACGGACACAGGCCAGCATGTCTGCTGGTGGCCCTGGGCACTTAGCTCATCGCAGTGAACCACACGGCCTCCTCAACCCACGCTTTTAAAGCCTCCTTTTTCGTTTCTGGCTTTCATGTCTGTAGGAACATGAGCCAGATCTAACTCATCTCCGACAGACAATTCTGACTCACCCCGTGTCAGATTTTTAAGAGTGGCTGTGATAGAGTAAGATAGCAATGCTCCAACAAACGGACTGTTTCCTCCCACTTGACCTCAACAGTCTTATACATTTTCTTAGCGAAAACATCTTGTCTCCTTCCATTAAGCTCATAACGTGGTCTAGTAGTATACATGCGCCTTCGGTAGATGCGAAGCGATACAGAGGTCCTTTTTTTTTTTTTAATTTTACAAGGCAAAGTCAGTGAACACATCCAACTTGACCAATACGTCTCTAAAATGTCAATCCAGGCAAAGCTTTTTCTGCCTACAGTTTCGAGCCTACGTGGTGACATTTTTAAAATGCTTTCAGTCCCTCAGTGAGGCTCTTAGAAGCTAGCCAGGGCTTACTACGTGCCAGGCACTGTGTCAGGTGTTGGAGCTAAAGGGAAGGAGAGCTTGGAGGCTGGCTGGGGAGGGACATCCATGACACAAGCACAGCTAGAAACGGAGGCCAGTGCTAGAAAAGAGAGAGCAGGCTGCATGGAGAGTGTGTACCATGGGGCTTGTGAGCTCACGAATAAGTGGGAGTAACTGGAGTGGGGAGATGGGGGAGAGAAGAGGGTCTTCCCATCAATGGGAATCACCTGTGCTTGGAGGCAGGTGCCATGAGAGGTCTCCACAGGAAGAAGGAGGCAGTGTGGTTGAAGGGCAGAGAGATGGGGCAGAACAGGCATCAGTCAGTTGGAGGGGTATGAATAGACTGATGGGAGGATTATGGGTGCCTTTGGAGGACTGAGAATTTGTTAGAAGATCAGTGCAGATTTCTATGGAGACAAATGCCAGGAACTGATAGGTCTTTGAAAGGTCACTCTGGCTGCCTTTTGGCAAAGGGGTTGGTAAAAGGCACTTGCAGGTGTGAACACACCAGGTGGGAGGTGAGTGCAGGAAATCGGGTGAGGGAGCATGGGAACTTGGTCCCGGGGTATATAAGGGAGAATAGCCTTTAAGGAGTTCCACAAATTGGCACCAGCTGTGGCTTCATTACAGAGCTGGAAGGGGGAGGTGGGTGTGTCCTGGAGGTTACAGAAATTACATGAGAAAGGGAAGTCTTTTTAGATCTCTTTTTCAACTACAGGAACTCTCACCTTATTGATAGAATTCCAGAGTGGGAACCAATGATATGAGGACATCTTTGAAATGTCTGAATATATTCTTCGACATCTTTGAAAGTGACGAGGAGACCTTGGCCTTAGGAGGCCTTGGCCCTCTTTGTAGCCAGAAAGATTTCACGTACAGATTTGAGTTCTCCATTTTAAAGTCAAGGAGTCAGTCCTTCCAAAGGACACCTCCTATCATTTTACCCTCTCATCATACCTCACGTGCTGGCATCTCCAAGACCCTCTGTTCCAGGTTGAGAGTATCCACTTTGGCCAGGCTGGTCTTGCCAAGAACACCACCACAGGAAATCTAGAGCCTATAATGCTATTAATAACATCATCTAAGACTGTGTTTGCTGCCCTCATAGCCTCTTCCCACCATGACTCACTGAAGCTTTTAACACATTGTATCCATTAAGCTATAGTTCCCAAAGGTCATCTTCTCTAGTGCCATTAATTTTTAGGGGACCAGGCAAACCTTAAACTTGTCCCCTCTAATTGGACCCCTGTTCCCCCACAATCTATTTGAAAGCCTTTCACCATGATTCTTGAATGAGATCTGAGACCACTCCTGGTACCTAACACTTCTTGGCACCTTGTCTGTTAGGTTCTTGGAAGAGGAGATGGCTATGGAGGTGAGTGGGATGGGAGTGGGAGGATTTCTCCCTTCACTTTGCTTTTTGTGTTTTCAAATAATGGGTTTTGAGGGGGCGGGAAAGTTTAACCAGACCATTTATTTTCCATCTCCCATCGATAAAAAGTTTACCACTCCCCACTGGAAGAATTTATATCTTTCCTTTGAATCTACAGGAAAATCTCCCAAACCCAGACCACCACCATGTGGATTCAGCCATCTTCTGATTCACCTCCAGATTGTCTCCTCCTAACTGCTCAAGCCACAGGTTAAGGGCGAAATGTTCAATGCCCAAGCAGTTAAGTGGGGAACACGTTTATCTAAGCAATTGCATGCAGCTCTCTATCTGCATACAGGGGGTCTCTCCCAAGCCTTTCCAACCTCAGCAAAAGAAGACAAAGCCCCAGCAATCTGGGGTATATATCATTCATTCATTCCTGTGTTCAACACTCATGGCGGATCCCCACCAAGACAGTGGGAGAGCAAGGACTGGAGAAATCCTGGAAGCTGAAGTCTGAGGAGGATTTCAAATTCAAGTCAGAGATGAAAGAAACATCTGGACTTGGTCCTCAGGTACATGCAGTATTCTGAACTGAGGCTAGAACCAGAGACCATTCTAATGAAAGGCCTCTACAGGTGGGCTCTCACAGGTGGGCCCCAACTCAGTTTCGTGTATATTCATTCATGAAATAGCTCTTTGGGTCAACATGCAGAAGAAAACCATTTCAGAAAACTGAAAATGAGGAGAGGAAAGGGAAGCCAAAAGGCTTGTGAATGGGGAGAGAGGAGGAGCCAGGGCAGAAAACCAAGAATCCCTCCCTGCCCTCCTTGCTGCCAGGGAGGTCTGAGGGACTAGTTTCCACCTGGGATCAAAGTCCAGAACAAAAGCAGCGGGGCCACGGCGGGGGAGGGAAGGGGGTCCTCAGCACGGGCGCATGGGGCTGCGGAAAGATGGGGGCTAGCGTGCCTGCTGGCGGGGGGCACCTCGCAAGGCGCTGTCCCCAGCCTGACCCCATGAGGACCCGGGTTTGGCGCAGCGTCCGGGGTGGTCCCGGTGCCCTGGGGTTCCGGGAGGCTGGGCCTCCACAACCTCCCTCTCCGCCCCCAGGTCGGGTCCGCGCTTTCTGCTCCAGGTGAGGGCGCGGCGCGGTGTCACTTTACCCCTGTGCAGAGGGTGGTCCGGAGAAGCCTTGGGGCAGGGAGGGGCAGCAGGCAGCAGGAGCGGGACAGCGGAGCCTCACATGCGAGCTCCCTTTTCGCTTTGGCAATTAGCAAAGCCCCTTCTCCGCGCCGCCCCGCCCCCCTCCCTCCTGAGGCCCCGCCCTGGCTGGGGCGCGGGGGGAAGCCCCGGGGGCTGCAAGCTTTGCCAGCGCTGGCGCTGGGCAGCCTCCTAGCCTGGCTCCTTGAGCGGGTGTCCACCCGCGGCCTGGCTGCAAAAAGATCATCAGTCCTGTTAACCCTGGCTGCACTCTCCCGTCAGTTTGCTGGCTTCCTGATTGCGCCCAAAGCCATGAACCAGCTTCCCCAGCACAGGCCTGGCCTGAGATGCCTGCCCAGGATCTGTTTGAGCAGTCTACTCATCTCCAGGCAGGGATGGCACTTCCACATGGATGTTTGGGTTTTTTTATTGTTTTTTGGTCATTGATTATTATTACATGACCTCCAGGGTAGGTGCTCCACAAAGGGAGTGAAAACAGGATGCATGATATACCCCTCACCTCCCATGCTGTCTTTCTCTTAAATAATAAGCACTGCTGAACTATCTTAGATTCTGTACCTTCTCTCCAGCCATGAACCTATCACTGTCTTTAACTCTTGAAAACTTCATTAGACAAATTAATGTGGTGAAGGAAGCAATATGAGAAAGCCTATTAATCTGATGAGCATGGAACTGAACAAACCCTATAGATACTTTCCCTTTGATTTCTAGCCTATCAATACCTACAGTGAGTCACATACACTCAAGATTATTGTTTTTATTGTATACTTCATATATTCATTGATTTTGGACTCGTTATCATTTCGTTGAAGTGTTAAACTATGGTAATAAACAAACTTTTAATTAACTTTTCCTCCTATGATACAAATATAACTTGCACTTGAGCTTTAGCTAATTTTAGGTTCTAAAATTGCCAAAACAAAATGATCAAGGTTTCTAGATTATTTACTGTATTTTCTACTATATAATATTGTTCTATCTCTTCTGTATAAAGAAAATGAATGCTTGGGGCTCTTGGGTGGCTCAGTGTGTTAAAGCCTCTGCCTTCTGCTTAGGTCATGATCCCAGAGTCCTGGGATAGAGCCCCACATCAGGCTCTCTGCTCAGCAGGGACCCTGCTTCCCTTCCTTTCTCTCTGCCTGCCTCTCTGTCTACTTGTGATCTCTGTCTGTCAAATAAATAAATAAAATCTTTAAAAAAAGAAAATGAATGCTTGATAACTAAATGAATGCTTTATTGAACAAATTAAATATGGCAATAGCATTTTATTTTATCATGCTTCACATATTAAACAATAATATTATATCACTAGTCTACAAATAATCTACTCGCATAGTCATTTGGAAGCTTTTAGCAAAAGAATTCTTCCTCCTGATTGTAGTATAAAAGCCACAGAAATATACAGAAGACTCCTAGGATAGAAAGTGAAATCCAGTTATCCGTGATGCCTTGAGGAGGACCTGACCTATGTATGTCCTGGGATGCACTAGTAACTGTTACATGTGATAGGATTATATTTAATATATACAGTTTCATTTACTTCACAAAGGACATATAAATTTGAGAATAAAATATTTGATGAATCTATAAAGTCTATATCTATTTGTAACTAATGTGGTAGAATTAAGATGTTAATTTGAAAAAAAATTCATTGAACACATTCAATTGTTTTTATATATATAAACAGCATTATTTATTTATGTAAATAAATGCATTGTCAGTAAAATCCATTTACTTATCAATCATAAGGGTAATTTTAAGTACTAAGAATAAGAAATATGTGAAAAGATAAGTGTTCAAGAGTGCAGTTTGTGGTAATTAATACAATATGATAGGCTCATAAAAATGATATATTACTTGAACTTAAAAGCTTCTATAATTAAGCGATGACCACTTGAAATTTGTAATTAGTCTTGCTGCAGTTTTTCCTTGCACTTATTGCCCTTCCCCAGAAGTTCATTAAGAATTTCTGTGAATGTCCTTATGTTTAATCTCATTCATAGATTCCACTGCTGCTCACAAAACAAAGCCAAAAAGAGAGGTAACTCTATGTGGCACTCCATCCACAAGCAATACATTCATAAATAATTAAAAAGCTCTCTACTTCATTTGTTACCCATTCAGCTGATAATTTAAATGAGTAACTGAGGCCATTTTATCAGCACTTTTAATAGAATGCGACTCAGAAAATTCACAGTGTTATTTAAGAAGAAATGCTCACGTGTTAAGGTTTTTATTTTTTTAAATCAACAAAATAATTTTCAAATATTAAAAGCAAATGTCTCCTTTTCCTCCAAGTTTCCTTGCTATGTCAAAGTTACAAATAAATACATTAAAATCGTATTTTGAGTAGTAGATAAAAACAAAAGTTTTGAAACTGTGGGTTCAGTGTCTGGGTTAACTTGTATAAATATCTGAACTCAATGTATTTAGACTTTATTAGATTTTTTTTTAGACTATTTAAAAATACATGCTGAGATAATGACAACATTATTTTATTCATTTTAATAAATAAATTATTTTATTTAATTATGTTTAGATATTTATTTATTAAATTAATGATTTAATATTTAATAATCTAAATTTGAAATATTTTAAATTCTAAAAATATTTATTTAATTAAATTGATATATTTAATATAAATATTTAATAAATTATTTAACCATTATTATAATTATGCAATACATTATGTATTGTGTAATAATTGCATTTTAATAAATAAATAAATGTATTATTTACATTATTTTATTATATTTTATTTCGTTGACAAAGAGAGGGAGAACGCAAACAAAGGGAGCTGCAGGCAAAAGGAGAGGGAGAAGTAGGCTCCCAGCTGAGCAGAAAGTTCAACCTGGGGTTCCATCCCACGACCCTGGGATCACCACCTGAGTCGAAGGCAGATGCTTAAGTGACTGAGCCATCCAGATGCCCAAGGCTTTGTATTCTTCGCTTCTAAATATTGATGCTCCTTCATCTCTGGAGTTAGTAAATTGATGTTGAGAATTCATATCAAAGAATTGATAGTAGCTGTTAAACAGAAACATGTAATTTAGGGGAAAAAAAAGAACAGAAGGAAGAGAAAGGCCAAAAGTCAAAAGCACATTAATATAAAATTTAATTAGATAAAAAAGCTGATATTCCTGAAGGGGGCTAATAAAAGAGCTGCAAAGAGCTGATAGGATTAGGAAAATTGTCCACTCCTGGTCATTTCATAATTTTAAACTATTCCTTATTAATAAATATACTTAGTTCCAGAAACACAAGCACATAGGAACATTTCCACCAAGTTTCCTCTAACAGCATTTACAAATTAGACGTTCAAACAATGCAGTTCATTACATGTTGCATCTGTATCTTAAAGTTTAAACACTTTCTGTGACACATTTTCTAACAATTAAAATTAAAATATATATATATATATATATACCTTATCCCTAAATGGAAAAAAATATATATATATATATATATACATAGAAACCTTATTCCTAAATGAAACCTTTCTTTGTTTATTAGCTTAAATAGGTAAATTAGCAACAACAACAACAACAAACAGCTAATATTATAAAGGTAGGAACAATTTACCTTTTCATTTATTGCTATTTTCTAAAAATTCCTATTTTATTTTTTTCTCAAGTCTGTCATAATAATTTTCTAAATCTCCTGCCTTATTCAATTTTTTTCTTTTAGTGGAAATCTCTATGTCATATTTATTTTCTCTTCCTCCACTCTTTGCTCTAATAATTCAATGTATTATTAGATTTTCTGTTTTTCTCTTTATCCAGATATATCTTTTCTTTCTTTCTTTCTTTTTTAAATAATTTGATTTGCTGGCATTTTACATCAGTACATGCTTTCTTATGGATGTTAGAAATGTCTGTGGAACTACTAGAAGAATAAACTTTTTTACCTTTAAGAAGTTTACAGTCTAGAGTGCCTGGGTGGCTCAGTTGGTTAAGTGTCTTCCTTCAGCTTAGGTCATGATGCCAGGGTACTAGGATCCAGTCCTGCATCAGCTGCCTGCTCAGCAAGGAGTCTGGTTCTTCCTCTCCCTCTGCCCCTCCCTCTCTCTCTCTAATAAATAAATAAAATCTTTTAAAAAAAGACTTACTGAAATCTGAGACTGAATTACTAAATTCAGTCTTAATAGAAGACAGCTAAACAAAGCAATGATCACAACTGGAAAATTTAGCGAGATCATGATTTAACATTTTTGGTTGACACAGGACCTCTTTCAGTAACAACTTTCCCTAAATATCAATTTCTTTGTAAGGCAAAAAATTTTGACAAGAAATCCAGATCCTTCTGATCGTTTTCATATCAATTTAATGTGACATCCTCAGAGTATATAATCAAATATGTAATTATTCTATCTGTTGCCTTGTATATTGCCTGTATCTTTTTCAGACTCAAAGTTCCATTGAGGTAGAGTTTTTTTTTTTTTAAAGCAGAGATTTTTAAAGTGTTTGATATATACAAGATGCTTAATAAGTTTTTAAAAAACCTATGTATTACAGAAGCCTTAAACAGGCTTTAAAAAAAGAAGGTGATATTAGTGGTCATATCAAACAATTTTCAGGTTTCAGTCATGTAAATAACTACATTTCTCAGAGACAGAGAAACATACAAATGATCTGGGTCCAGTAGGATAATGCTAGCATGTGTTGTAAATTCTTTTATATGACCTTATTCTTGCAAGAATTGGTTATGTGGCAGAAAAAAAGGTATCACTATCTTATACTTTATTATTTAAAGAGATTTATGGAAGTGTTAATTTCTTACACTACCCCTTTGTTTCAGTGGACCCAATTTCCGTGGTAATGGTGAGAGGAAAGTAGGCAATTTAGGCAGCAGCCAAAATCACCTACAAGGCACTATAAAATAAGGCTTGTTCTAGATCATGGGTCTGTCCAAAGGGGAATGTTAAGGGGTAGAATGGATGATGGATGCATTGTGGACTTATAACTTTAAGATTAATACTGTTATGCCCCAATAATGGGTCTATGATTAAAGGAGCGAGACTGATGTAGGGCAAAGGTCAAGCAAAGCTTTATTTCATGCCAAGCATCAAGAATCTAACCGAACGTTTGGGGCCACATCTCTTATGAGAGAAGGCAACCCTTTGCTGTTTCACAGTCTAGCTTTTAAGGGCAAAGGCCATGCAGTCAGGCCTGGCCACGCACAGGTGACCAATGAGATTTTAACACACACAGGAAACTCCACAGTGAGGCTAGGTGACCAATTGAGGTTCAATTTACCCTAGTATAGACATTTGACCCAGCCTATTACACCTTGATTAGGATTAGTGCCAAAAAGGTTCCCAAAGAGCAGAGGAGTGGGGCATACTCATTAGTATCTAGGGAGACAATATGCAAACACCGCCCCCCCCCTCTGCTCATTGAAGTCTCCACCTGGCCTGACCCACCCTTGTATATGGGCTTTGTTACCTGGAGCTGATTTCCAGGACTTGTTTTTAAGTGAATCCCCTGGGGGAAGGGGAGCAAGGACAGTTTAAGGGTTAACCTCAATGAAAGCCTCTTGCTAAAATATAAAAATATAAAATAGGTCCTTACATTACAACAACTCAGTAGGGAAAGTCCCAGTGTGGTGATAAAAGAAGTGAGGTAACTTGCATTGCACATTTTTTTTTAAAAAGTGTAAGTTGTATTATTCCGTGCCATGACATCATACTTTATCTTCATCTCTGTCTACTAGTTTAAAACTAGTTAAACAAATTCAACAATTTTTTTAAAAATATTTTATTTATTTATTTAAGAGCAAAAGCCAGAGAGAGAGAGAGAGAGAGCATGAGCAATATGGGGCTCGATCCCAGGACTCTTGAGATCCTGATCTGAACCAAAGGCAGACACTTAACTGACTAAGCAAATGAGACTCCCACAAACTCAACAATTTTATAAAATTTTTATTTGTTGGGGTGCCTGGCTGGAACAGTCAGTAAAATATATAAATCTTGATCTTGGAGTTGTACGTTTGAAATCCACCTTGGGTGTAGAGGTTTTATTTAAAAATAAAATCTTTAACAAAATTTTTTTCATTTTTTTATTTAAGCCATTGTATGGCAGTGTTGATCACTATATTGTACACCTGAAACTAATATTAACCTTATTTTAACTAACTGGAATTTAAATAAAAACTTTAAAAATAAAATAAAAATAATAATCATAAAAATAAAAAAGAGGAAAAATTATTTGGCAGGAAATTTTCTTAATTGCATTATTATTTATTATTATCATAGTCTGTGTGTGTCGGTGGGAAGTGGCTGGTATTACAGTGAGTTCCATATCTGTGTTACACTGAGTTCCATGTCTGTAGTCAGTCTTTTTTTTCTTTTAGTTTATTTTCAGGGATCCAAAATTCATTGTTTATGCACCACACCCAGTGCTTCATGTAATAAATTCCCTCCTTAATACCCACCACTGGGCTCACCCAACCACCTGCCACCCTCCTCTTCAAAACCCTCAGTTTGTTTCTCAGAGTCCACAGTCTCTCATGGTTTGTCTCTCCCTCCGATTTCCCCCAGCACACTTCTCTCCATCTCCCAGTGTCCTCCACGTTATTCCTTATGTATTGATTCTTATAAGAACTTTTATTTCTTTCCCTATTCTGCTTTGCATATGCTTACCTTAGATGTTAAAATGTTATAAACCTCTCCTGCCTGGTCCATTTTCTCTCTCTTCTCTCATGATTTCTCATGCTCTCCCTGCCAACCCCACATGCCTTACAATATCTGGATATGACTAATTTCTTCCTGAGCTACTTTATTCTACTCTGCCATATGGTTGCCCTTCCCTCTTCTGTACCATAACTTCTATCCCCTGCATTTGTGCTTTAACAATACCTAATTCTTTTCACTGCATCTGTATCTTTGAGGTCAATACTCAGTAGTGCAATCGCTGGGTCATAGGCTAGCTCTATTTTACTGGAAAGAAGGGCCATATGCACCCCAGTGTTCATAGCAGCAATGTCCACTATAGCCATTCTGTTGAAAGAGCCAAGATCCCCTTCAACAGACAAACGGATAAAGAAGATGTGATCCAAGGATACAATGGAATATCACTCAGCCATCAGAAAGGATGAATACCCAACTTTTGCATCAACATGGATGGGAATGTAGGAGATTATGTTAAGTGAAATAAGTCAAGCAGTGAAAGTCAATCATCATATGGTTTCACTTATTTGTGGAACCTAAGGAATAGCATGGAGGACATTAGGAGAAGGAAAGGAAAAATGAAGTGGGGGGATTGGAAGGGGAAATGAAACATGAAAAACTATGGACTCCAAGAAACAAACTGAGGGTTTTAAAGATGAGAAGGATGTGGGGATGGGTGAGCCTGGTGATGGGTATTAAGGAGTGCACATATTGCATGGGGCACTGGGTGTTTTACACAAACAATGAATCATGGAACACTACTTCAAAAACTAATGATGTATTGTATGGTAACTAACATAACATAATTAAAAAGAAAAGGAGGGGGACAATACCTAACACTCAATCTTTGCTAGTTTCTTGTTTACCTCCTTTTAAGAGTAAGCTCATTAGTGTTTTTTGTTTGTTTGTTTGTTTTTGTCTCAACTAAAAGAAGAAAAATAATACACATTATTTTGAAAACTTTTTGAACAGTGTACAAACGTTAGTCAAGTCCACAATGTCTCATCTCTTCTGCCTCCTAACATGGCTAAGATGAAAAACCCTTTATCTGGGAAAAGATCATTCTCCTGCCACCTTGTGTAAGATTTTGGCTTTAGCTTAGATTATCCTTTCTTTCCTTTTCTGAAAATAAGTTGAAAATATTAATAGCCTCAGTTTCTTCTTCCAAAATATGACTGCTTCTTTACCAAGTGCAAAAGCAACCCATTTTGACCATAGTAAACAGCTTGGACCTACTTTTTTTGGCTCACTGTTTTAGTGAGACAAGTGGAGTGAAGATGACACACCATTTCCAAATGTATTAATAATTGGTAGACCATACTTCTAAATTGAAGATTTGTTGCCATTAAACTACGACCAGACTCGCTATAATTACAGAGGTAAATTCTTTATATTTACTATATTTGAAATTACCATATAATACCAAAATAAAATTATGATTATGTGAAGAGTCTGTAATATTAAGAAGATGACTTTGAAATGATTGCTTATCTAAATGAAATTTCCCATTTTATAATCTTGTATAAGCTTCCGTTGTCATTTCCTATTTAAAATCTATTAGAAGGCACTCTTATTTTCCCTTAAGTGGGAAGTCAAATGTGGAACAAATTCATCCCAAAGGAACTGATTCTATATTCCACTGAAGACCAGGTGGCTTCCATGTGGCATTTTGCCTCTTGCATATTGTTCATCTCCTACAACAAATGGGGGTATGCTCTTTAGTAAACTAATTCAACTCAATTAGAGGCATTGTCTTCAAGGGATAACATCATAGAGACTAGAATCAGAATCATACTTTTGGGAAAATTGGGCCTAGGATTTTTGTTTTGTTTTGTTTTAAGATTTTATTAATTTATTTGACAGGCAGAGACCACAAGTAGGCAAAGAGGCAGGGGGGGGGGGAGCAGGCTCCCTGCTGAACAGAGAGCCTGATGCAGAGCTTGATCCCAGGATCCTGAGATCATGGCCTGAGCCGAAGGCAGAGGCTTAACCCACTGAGCTACCCAGGGGCCCCTGGGCCCAGGTTTTGATGGCTTCTTTCCTCAATCTTATAAAACCTATTTGAACTCTACTGGATGCCAGAACTGCTTAAAAATATTTGGTCCCTTGTAATTTTAACCTTCCAGTATTCAATGCACCTGATCCATGTAATATCCTATAGTATTTTTGTCAAATGAAGACTCTCAAAGTGTGTTTCTTGGGAGACACTTTTCAATTGGTTGCTTACATTTCTGCATTTATTATTTGTTCTAGGCCATCCTTTGAAGATGGTTGTATTGAATAGACTTGGAAGATAGAAATAGTATCTTTTTTTTTAACTTAACCTGTTGTGTTTGCAAATATTATCTGCCTCTGTTTTGATTCTTCTTGTGGGAACTGAGGCTCAGAACTGATATATAACTCCCACCCCTACACACACACACACACACACAAACACAAATACACACACACACACAAATATTGTTAATATTCTGGCTACCTCTATTGCTGTGAATAATAAACTATATTATTTCTGAACCATGAGTCTGCGTCTTCTATCAACACCCAAGAAACTACGGCAGACTCATACACCAGCTTTCAAATAAGGGAAAATAATCTCAGATGCTTTATATTTTTTGATAGTGTTACCTACTTCTGAACATATGACTGAACACATATAAAGCTGGAGCCCTTTCCATTTAGAGCTTCTTCTGTGGAAGAACTATGCATTCACTAGTAAACAAAAGTAGATTCATCTTTTTTTTTTTTTTCCTCCTGACACCATTTCCTCTCTCACACTGTTGCTCAAATTGAATGGAGTCTAAGGTCCTTTGAGGAAATTTTTGTTTAATGACTCAAAATAAAATAGGAAGAGTCTAAAGTGCTAAAAATACTTCTAGATAAAAGGTATAAGATAATGCCAGAAAGGATAGTAATTTTATCTAACAACTGCCTGTTCACCCCTTTTTTGTTCATTAACTAATCTCCAAATTCCTGACTAAATCCCTTTTGTAAGCCAGAATGTGAGCTAAAAACTGGGATTTTAAAAAATGTTCATTTGAAATCCAGTTAGTTAACATATATGGTTGTATTAGTTTCATGTGTACAATATAACATATAGCACTCAGTGCTCATCATGACAAGTGCTCTAATTAACCCCCATCACTTATTTAATCCATCACTCCTTTCAGATCCCGTCAAGTAACCATCAGTTTGTTCTCTGTAATGAAATGTCTGTTTCTTGCTTTGTTTCTCTTTCTATGTCTTATTATTTCCCCTTTGCTTGTTTGTTTTGTTTCTTTTATTCCATATATGAGTAAAGGTATTTGTCTTTCTCTGACTGACTTATTTCACTTTTAGCATTATACTGTCTAGTTCCAACCATGTTATTGCAAATGGCAAGATTTCAGTCTTTTTTATGGCAGAATAATATTCCATTGTATATACATACCACTTATTCTTTATTTATTCATCAATTGATGGATACTTGGGCGCTTTCCATATCTTAGCTTTATAAATAATGCTGCTATAAACATAGGGGTGCTAGAATCCCTTTGAATAAGTTTTCTTATATTCATTGGGTAAATACACACCAACAGGATTGTTGGATCACAAAGGACTTCTATTTTTAAATTTTATGGAAATTCCATACTGTTTTCAAATATGGCTGTATCAGTTTGCATCACCACCAACAGTTCACAATTGTTACTTTTTTTTTTTTAAGATTTTATTCATTTGACAGAGAGAGATCACAAGTAGAGAGAGAGAGAGGAGGGAGCAGGCTCCATGCCTGGCAGAGAGCCCGATGTGGGACTTGATCCCAGGACCCTGAGATCATGACCTGAGCTGAAGGCAGAGGCTTAACCCACTGAGCCACCCAGGCAGCCCCCACAAGTGTTACTTTTTCACATCCTCTCCAACACCTTTTGTTTCTTGTAGTGTTGATTTTAGCCATTCTGACAGGTGTGAGGTGGTATCTCTTTCTAGTTTTGCTTTGCAATTTCCTGATGATACATGATGATGGACATCTTTTCATGTATCTACTGAACATTTGAATGTGTGCTTTGGGGAAACACTTGTTCATGTCTTCTATCCATGGTTTTATTGGATTATTTGTTTTTGGATGTTGACTAAAAACTGGATATTAAGTAACACACAAGACAGGTTTCTTGAGCTTAAATTTTATTTGCATGAGTATCATTAACAGGAAAAAATATGCATATGTGTATGTACAAGTGTGTTTATGTATACATCTATCTATCTATCCTCTATCCCATGTCTTCTAATTGTGGTAAATCCTGTAAGGTGGGGAATGGGATAGTCTGAAGAAATATGCTTCTGGATATGCTGGGTAAGCAAATTTAATTGCACTCAGATGCATTGGATATAAGTGAATCACTCAAATGAGTTATTTAATATTATATAGAAACAAATTAAAAGTTTATGTAGTTGAAAATAATAGGTAGTTAAAATAATTTTTTTGTTTGTTGTTTTTGTGTCTTTTTTTGTTTATATATACTATGGTGTGAATGTTTATGTCTCCCAAAATCATATTATGGAATCTAACTCTGGAAGTGATAGTATTAAAACTTAGGGGCCTTTGGGAGGTGATTAGGTCATAAGTGGGATTACAGTCCTTTTAAAGGAGACCCCAGAGAGTTCTCTTGATTCATTCATCATGTACGTTTACAGTGAGAAGATAGCCATCTATGAGGAAGTGGGCTCTCCCTGGATCTGCCCATTCCTTAATCTTGAACTTCTCCGTTCTAGAACTGTGAGAAATAAATTCCTGTTCTTTATAAGCTATTAAGTCTATATCATGTCCGTTATAGCAGCCTGTATGCAGAAGGACACTATGACCTAAAATGAGAGCAATAAATATAAAGTTTCAGTAAAGTCAGTTGGTACAATGTTTTTTTTTTTTTTTTACTTAGAGAAGACATGCTGCTTCATGTTAAACCTTGATATTGTATATGTTTCTTGAAGGGCCACTTCTTACTCCTTTGTGTGTTTTCCACAAAGTCCAGGATGATGCCTTACATAAAGGTAATATTTTATAAATACTGTTGGAAATATATACTTCTCTAAAATCTTATTTTGCCTACAGATTACTTGGATCCACTTTGCCTTGTGTAGAATATTTGAAATATATTAAGTACAGAATGTCTCTCTAAATAACATTTAGAATCATCATTAGTTTATGACTCCTGACTCATTTGTTTATGCAGTGATACTTACTTCAAGAACACTGAAATTTGTAATATAATTTTGAATTAATCACCAAGCTAGTTTATTTTAACTTATGAAAAAATAATTTCTCAGGTTGGTTTAATTCTGCTCTTATGTTATGGTCATGACATTTTCATTAAAATAAAGTAGAAAATAGAAGTAAATAATTAATGAAAAATAAAAAATAATAAATAAAAAATAAAAGCAAATCTCTTGTGAAATGTTAAACTTTTCTTACTTATTTTGTTTTGCTTTTCCTCTACCATGCTGGCAAAGCTGTATGTTGCAGATAAGTATAATTTTCTAGGTGGTAGGTTTGTTACTTTTACTAAAATTTTCAAAATATAAGGAGTTGAATAGTCATGGATTGTTTATTAAACTCCTTATCTACACATATAAAAATAAAACAATGATGGTGACCTGGGTATTTCTAAAATTGTATTCTGTTTTTCCATATTATGGTTTACAATGTAATTAATAAAGATTCTGCATATATTAACATCCATCCCCTTCTATCTCATCTGTATGTCCATACAGAGCATGTATGATTTCTATTCATTTCTATGTTGTGGTGAAGAGATTGTCTGAAGTAGCCTATATTTATGCAGGTAGATCTTAAGCTACGGTGCTCTTGTTTATTTGCTTGTTCGTGATCAGTATGTCTGAAAGATGATAACTATTGCATCAGGTGTGACGATTAAAAAATATTATTGGTGCCTGATACACTGTGATGAAATAGGTAAGTCAATTCATAATTTGTTAATTAAATTAGAAAAGAAATTCCTTTGGATTTGTTCTTTATTAAAGTTTTTTTTTAACGAATTCCTTGGGATGTTTTTTGTGTAATATATATCACATGCCTCAACCTTTAAATTTGAATGTAGAAAAGAGTTATCAGAATGAGCCTAGAAAATATTGTTATGGGGGCGCCTGGGTGGCTCAGTGGGTTAAGCCGCTGCCTTTGGCTCAGGTCATAATCTCAGAGTCCTGGGATCGAGTCCCACATTGGGCTCTCTGCTCAGCAGGGTGCCTGCTTCCTCCTCTCTTTCTGCCTGCCTCTCTGCCTACTTGTGATCTCTCTCTGTCAAATAAATAAACAAAATCTTAAAAAAAAAGAAAACATTGTTTTGAAATATTTTTGTTCTGTTATATTATGTTAACTTAGGAAATAATGGTAGTTATTTTTATTAGCATTTCCTACTTTCCACATGCCCTTACAGATGAGATATCATGTTTTTCCTACTCTTTTTATCGTGGTTGTTATATTCTTCATGATCAATAACAATCAATAAAAATTCATAACATTAATTTTCTTTGGGAAAGTGATATTTTAGCAAGAATCCATGACCAAAAATTTTAGCTGTTGTTCTTCCAGGAGATGAGACTATCAATGTTCCCAAAATTTTAAGAAATAGAACTTATTAATTGTGTTGGTTGATGTTTATTGTCTCTGAACTTAGAGGTGCATAATTCAATTTAAAATTTATTTTGGGGGCGCCTGGGTGGCTCAGTGGGTTAAAGCCTCTGCCTTTGGCTCAGGTCATGATCCCAGGGTCCTGGGATCGAGCCCCGCATCGGGCTCTCTGCCTAGCAGGGAGCCTGCTTCCTCTTCCCTCTCTCTCTGCCTGCCTCTCTGCCTACTTGTGATCTCTATCTGTCAAATAAAATAAATAAAATCTTAAAAAAACCGGAGTGGACATTATGGGGGTGCTTATCTGAAATTGAGGGACATTATAAAAAAATAAAAAAATAAAATTTATTTTGAATTGAAAACAAGATCTTACTGAATTTTAGGCATCCCACTTTATATCAGGCCTCCAGTACATTCTAATTTATTTATAGAAAATATCATAAACATGAATGACACTTTTCCTATTGCATTTATATGAAACTACAATGACTCAAAGATGTCAGATTTGAAAAGCACTACCTTTCTATAATTTCTGTTTCCTAGGAGGAATGGATATACCATTTTAGCTCAATTATCCAACAGTATTCAAAACCACCATGAATTTTAAAACATAGTTATTACACCCTAAAAATCAAGTATGAAAATGTATAAACAACCAAATCTCTATCTGTAAATGAAATACTCCCACACAGACGGGTTTTAAAACTTTCTAACTTAAGGAATTTGATAGCACAGACTCAGGGTAGTAGTTTCAGTGCCTACAGTATACTTTCAGGGAGAGAGTAATGTAAGCTCTGAGTCACTTTCTGCCTAGAGATGACCTAATAGTGGTTCTGGCATTGTTTGTTTGTTTTTGAAAATACGTTCCTGGGCGTCATTCAGAAAATGCAGAGTTTGGCATCTATATAAATTAAGGATGATCTTTTTGAACTTTTGTCTTTCATTACATCAAATTACCATAATTGGACAGAAATTCCACTAAATTAAGCATTGTTAGGATATGTGTAAATTGGAGCTACTCAAATTAGTTGCTCTTTGAACTATGTGCTGTTGGTTCAGGATTAGATAAGGAGTTTGAAGGCAAACCTAAATTATTGCTTCCTTTTTTGAGAGATTCTCAGCATATTTTCTTAAAATTAGCTGAAATAAACAATGTGTTTAGTCGCAAAGTGATTTGCATTTTTGCACAAACTCCCTATCTCCTTGAGAATTATAACAGATATTTCATGAAACATCATTGATCTTTACTTTGTTACACTGCTGTAAAGTACATTCAGAGTTGCCAGTTAAAGGTGTTAGTGTTGAGATGAAATGTCATGCATTTTTCTTCACTTCCATGCAAATGAACACAGTAATTTATTAAGACACAATGAAGAAAAAAAAATTGACAATGAGTTCCAGATTTTAAAAATCACTTGCCATTCAATCCAAATTGTGAGTTTGATCGGTTACCGAACACTTTATAATGCACCCCCGGTAATTTTACAGAGATTACTTTTTTCTTACCAATTCTTGATTATTCTGTCTTGCAATGCAGAGAAAGCTAACTAATTTAAAATAAACTTCCGTTAATTGTGATTGTTATAATCTTAAAATTGACTAATTTCCATATACAGAGTTTAAAATGTTCACAATTTACATTAAATATATATTCTGTGTATACCTTGGAAAAATTATACTGAAAATTGAAATTAAAATGATGTTGTATATAGCTGCAAGAAGCCGCCTGTCCCATTTCATCTTACTATATAAGTTGTGTCAGGTAATTTATAAAATCCCTGCTGCATAACAAATCTATTTTTTGTTGGAATGGGTAGTAATGTTTCTTCTTATTTCGAAATAAGAGTTGGTCTATGAGTGCCTCTGCAACTGTATTTTTCCTAAGTGGCTTCATGGTCTTAACTGAGAAAGTTCAGAGCATTAAACATCAAAGTAATATATTTTGACATAATTAGACATCAAGGAAATGCAATTAAAATGACACTGAGATATCACTAAACACTTACCAGAATGGCTAAAATAAAATATAATGACAAGCCCAAAAGAAAAAATAGACCATTTGATGATACACAATGGCAAGTTGTACCATAACTTAACCATCTCAGACTAGTGTAGTGTTAAATTTGGTTTTCTAAGCCATGTTTTGGGTCACTTACCACTTTTCAAGGATATAAAGTGCTATCATTTTACTTAAAACTGTGAAATTTGGTCAGATTTAAATTTCAATTTATGTTAAAACATTCTGTAAACTGTGTTAGACTTTGACATTTGTTCCCTCAGTTCAGTGAATAACACTATATCATATTCTGAAAAATACGCTAATTTTTTATTATTTTGAAAAATATCCCTTTTTCCTCTTATGGTAATTATGAATATGAATTAATAGTAGAATTTGATATGGTCCAATATGACCATAAATACTTTATTGTATATTATCAAATTTAATAATGAATATAATGTACTTCTTTGGACAATTTTTAAAGACCAGTCTACTCTTAAAACAAAAAAAATGGAGATGCACTTCTTTAGTTCACACAAATTTCATTTTATTATATATGACCTCAGATAAATTTCAACAAATCATAATTTATTAAAATCATGTCTACTTAAAAATCTCATAGAAGAGTTAAACCATCAAAAATAAAAATAAACACACACAACACACACACATCACCCATGTATTGGCAAATCACAATTGCTGTAACAATACATTAGGCATTCCACAGTTAAGGGCTATCAAAATTTCCATCAGTGACAAAAAGATTTGTATCCAAATGGACTGATTTTCCAGAATCCAAGAAAAAGTCTCCTAGGATTTATTTAAAGATAAATATTTGAACAAATACTTCTTAAATTTAGGAAATTCAGAACATACGATTAAAGAATATTTGCAGTGCAGACTATATTCAATCCTTCCTTCAAAATGTGCCTTTGAGTACATAATTCTGTTTTCTCGATCTCAATTGAGCTGTCTTCCAAGGAAGTTTTCCAAAATGTGTGTCTCTGTGTGATAAATGTTCTAAGACCTAACATGCTTCATTGTATTTTTACTGTGCTCTCAAATTTAATCAATAATTTGGATTGATGTATAATACCTAGTTTCAAATATCTTTTCCATCTATAAAAACTCCCAGCTGTCTCTTTATATGCTATTACTATTGAGAATTGTGCTGTCAGTATTATTCTTGTACATTTTAGGTGATCTGTTCTTCTCTTGGGCATCATTTATGCTCTTCTCTGTTTTTGATATTCTTAAAACTCACCATAATGTATACGAGTGGTTTTTAGTGTGTGTAGTTTTTGTTTTGTTTTGTTTCTGATATCTCGTGTTTGGCATCATTTAAGTCTGGTATCTTTTATCTTTCTTTAATTCTCCAAAATTTATCTCAGTACTTATTTAAATATTTTCTTTATTTTTTTTTTCTCTTCTGCTGTATTTGGGCAGAAGTCATTAATTTGTTTGTTTTTCCCAACTCATTTATTCATTTTACAGCTATATTCATCTTAGTCTCCATTTATTGTATTCTTTATTTCAACAATTTTCACTTAATTTATATTCACAGTATAGTATCTTTCTTTTCCTTGTATATGTATATCATTATTTTATCATATACTTTTAAGCTATTTTTAAAAATATTTTATTTATTTATTTGACAGTGAGAGATCACAAGTAGGCAGAGAGGTGGGCAGAGAGAGAGGAAGAGAAGCAGGCTACCTGCTGAGCAGAAAGCCCGATGTGGGGCTTGATCCCAGGACCCTGAGATCATGACCTGAACGGAAGGCAGCGGCTTAACCCACTGAGCCACCCAGGCGCTCCTTTTAAGCTATTTTTTAAAAGTACAGTCATTCTTTTTTTTTTTTTTAAGATTTTATTTATTTATTTATTTGACAGAGAGAGATCACAAGTAGACAGAGGGCAGGCAGAGAGAGAGAGAGGGAAGCAGACTCCCTGCTGAGCAGAGAGCCTGATGCAGGACTTGATCCCAGGACCCTGAGATTATGACCTGAGCTGAAGGCAGTGGCTTAATCCACTGTGCCACCTAGGCGCCCCTAAGCTATTTTTTTAATTCCTGTTCCAATAACACTTGGATTGGCATATAAAGTTAACCACATCATATTTTTTAGGTAAGTAATTGTACTTTTTATGTGCATAGTTATTTTGGTCCATGAGTTCAGCTCTTCTTAGGATCATCAAATCTCTGTAAAGTCTGGGTATGCTAGGATTTTCTAAGCAACAATAAAATACATTGAAACCTGGTAGCTTAATTATAATAATGTTTTCTTTCTCAATCATTCATAATAGTATTCCATTCTGAGTAGCTTCCTTCTATTTTGCAGCTTTAGTGTTTGGAAAAACTTGAAATGTGATATTACTGTGATAATGTGAATTAGTCAGGGTTTTTCAGAGAATCGGGAAGAGAAAAAAAGGAAGATATTCTCCAGGGCCAACTCTAGAAGTGACTATTAAAACATCTGTCCAAATTCAATTGAACAAAACTCAGAAATGCCATCTCCAGTGAAATACAAAAAAGATTATATATAGTTCTGGGCACACACATCTCATTTGACCCAATGATGTATATCAATGAAAGACTGAAGGCCAATCACCACTCCATGGGAGAATTTAAAAATAAATTTACTAATGAGGCCAAGAATTCAGAATCACCAATACTTCAGAACTAATAATAACTGCCTTCACTTGATTTTATTCTATAAGATAAATCCTATGATCAAGTTTCAATTTTAAATTCTTACAATTTTAAATTCTTAAATCCTTATGAAGAAGCATCATTTGGAGGGAGCAGTTTTCATAATTTATCATCCATCAGCTTTTTTTTAAAGATTTTATTTATTTATTGGACACAGAGAGAGAGAAAGAGAGAGAGAGAGAGATCACAAGTAAGCAGAGAGGCAGGCAAGCAGGGAGGGAAGCAGGCTTCTTTTTGAGCAGAGCCCGATGTGGGGCTGGATCCCAGGACCCAGAGACCATGACTTGAGATGAAGGCAGAGGCTTAACCCACCACCCACGTGATGAGAGAGCCACTCAGGTGCCCCTCATCCATCAGTCTTAATTGATTGGAGGAAAATGTGTGGAGGAATAATGCCTTAGGGAGCTAATCTCTCTAAAGAATTTTCAAGTCTTTACCCCTTCAAGGTTTTTGTAAAGTTCTGATAGCCTCTAAACATCTAGTGGATTTCTACAGTGACAGGCCTGTTAAAACCTGTCTTCAAACCAGGAATAGAGCTTGAAACATACCAGTCAAGGGCAACTTTGAGTCTTTTAAGGAATTTATCATCATTTCTTTCTTTTTGGTTAATATCTGAAATAGTTCCATATTACACTGGCATAATTTCTCCAGAGCTGACTTTGAAGGAGGCATTCAGTTCCAGCTAGTTCCATATTTTGGCAAGAACTATACTTCTATATTAAAAAAAAAACATATTTTAGGGCACCTGGGTGGCTCAGTGGGTTAAAATCTCTTCCTTCGGCTCAGGTCATGATTCCAGGTTCCTGGGATTGAGTACTACAGTGAGCTCTCTTCTCAGCTGGGAGCATGCTTCCATTCCTCTCTCTCTGGCTGCCTCTCTGCCTTCCTATGATCTCTGTCAAGTAAATAAATAAAATTTTTAAAAAAACATATTTTATACCAGTTATCCATGTTTATTAACTAAGATATCACAATACAAATAATACAAACAGTTGCTCTTTATTAATACCTTCAACCAAGATCAAAAAATATGTCATATTTTCTCCAAAAATTTTATATCATCTGATAGGTCAGATATATATATAAAATTACTTTTAAAGTTTTAAAAATATCAGCAAATATTTTCATTTAAATGCAAATTTGAAAAAAAATCTACTTTTCCAAACACGACTTTTTATCCTATTTATTTTGAATTTTGTCAACAACTGATAAAATGTTTAGCGAGACTATAAATGTTAGATCGAAAAAAATGATTAATAGATGTAGGTTCAAATTATTATGTTCCATTAAAAATGATTTAGTCTTTGATGAACATCTGTTTGGTAATATATTGATCCAGATATAGTAAATTAAAGACATATATAAAATTATAGGGAAATGACATCTTTCGTTCCATTATGAGTAGAGCTTTTAAAATGCTATTTGTCACAACCTGTCATCTTGTCATTATGTAGCATTATGTAGCAATTAAAAAATGTATACTCTTCACTTAGAAGTCTTTTAGAAATCTAAAATATGACTTTCTATGTTTTGTGTCTCCATATTGCTTTATTGCCAGTTAAAACAAATCCACATGCTTTGATTCAAAGGTAATAAATTCCTCTTATTTGGAAAAAGGATGTTTATTTTTGTTCTCTCACCCTTAGCAGGTGGTTTCATTTTAGCACACTTCAGAGTTATAATTTCATGCTTATTAAAAATATTTATTTTGATCTACATAGATGAATGAAACTTTTATTTTATTAAATTATTTGCCAAAAATCTGTGAGTTTTAAAAATGTATTTCCTTTGAAGGGTTATTTTAGAGCATTCAAACAGGATCTAAGAGTGTGGTATTATGCAGTTTTTAAGTAGGTATGAAATGGTTAATTATAGGATTGTTTCTTTAGGCTTATGTATATTGTCCATTATATGCTATAAAATATTTTGAAAGTAAATTTAAAGTATGTTTTATGTAGTTTATTTTTTGGAAAAAAATATTGAAATGACTTATGAAATTCAGTATACTCTCAACATTGATTTATTTTGAAATTTACCAGTTGTCTACTGAACTATTATATGGCAGATATTACTTCAGACTACACTGGTAAATGAAATACTTGGCTTTGTAGAACTTTTATTTTAATGGGTGAGACAATTCAAAGCTATAAACCTTAATAAAAATGGCATAGTGCATTCAAAAAGGAAGAGTACAATGGGGAAAAAGAAAAATTCGATCAGGGTGAGAAAAATCAAGGTTGCTAGGCAGGGGATGGGGAGTTAAAATTTTTAATAGGAAGATCAGGGTAGTTACAATGAAGCTGACAATTGAACAAAGGTATGGAAAGGTGATGAATTTGCGCAGAACTATCAGCAATAAGGTCACTCCAGACAAAGGAATTGGCTATCTTGAAGGCCATAAGGTTGGATCATGCCTGGCATATCTGAGGAATAGCAAGGAGGCCACTGTGAGTGACTGAAGAGTAGCAGGGAAAGAGGTCACAGAGGTTAAATGAGTGGCTAGATCATGTAAAAGCTTCGAAGTCATTGTAAAACTCTGGCTTTTATATTTGGAAACTTACTGTGTGATAGAATTTTTGCTAATAACTGAGAGTTCAAATGTCCATAAAATTTCAAGGATTCTTATTCTAGTAAGACAGAATAAAGAGAAAGAGTTCATATTTTCACATGGTGTAAGAAATGCTCGGAGATCCAAGTGTAGGAAGCTATGGGAGCACAGAAGAAGGCACTAAAATCACACCATATATTTGATGACTGTGACTATATATAAATTTGTATTTTCTAGATTTTTTGTAGTCATGGAATCACACAGTATATACTATTCATGGCCTGGATTTTCTTTTCTCGGCATCATTACTTTGAGAATCTCCAATTGTCTTTGCTCTATTGATGGACATTGATGAACATTTCCACTGTTTTCAATTCTTAAAAATAAAGCTCCTATGAAATTCACATACAAGTCCTTGTATGAACATAGGGATTGTTTCTCTTGGTGAAATGCCTAGAATAAAATGGCTATTTGTGTAACTGCAACATATTTTTCATTTAAAAAAATTTTGAAACTATTTTCCAAAGTGGTTGTATCATGATATATGCCAACAACAGTTTAGATTTTTTGTTTCTTCTCAATCTAGCTCAGACCAAGTACAATTAGCCTTTATAATTTTAGCCATTCTAATAGATATGTAAGCATGTCTCATTATGATTTTAATTTTTATTTCTTTAATGTTTAAATGTTGAGAAATTGGCCATGTGCTTATAAGCCATCCATATACTTTTGGTGACATGTCTCTTCCATTATTTCCTTCACATGTAAAATTGGATACTCTGTTTGGTTATTAGTAAGGTTTTTTATTTTTATTCATTTTTAAATAATCAGAGTAGATGTCCATTATCAGATATTTAATTTGCAAATCCCTTCTCCATCTTTACGGATTCTCAATGGAGCTTTGATAGCTGTGTCTTTCAAGAAATATGCTACTTCTTTCCTGATACACGGAGGTATGACTAGAACATTATCAATGTTGACCTTTGCAAAGAAAATCATGGCTTAAGATATATGTAGTCTGCAGTTGTTGGGAGTGTTCACCATCCTTGCCTCTAACTCATCTCTCACTGCCCACACATTCAGGTATAGGGGAATATTGATTGACAAAATATTAATTGCCAAATAACACTAGTTAGAGAATAAGAAAAATGCAGGCACCTGATTATATAATATTCCTTAAATAAAATATGTTTTTATAAGTGCTATTGGAAGTAAATTCCTCAATACTTTAATCACACAGAATGATGGAATCCTAGATTTTTTTTTCTTGTATTTACTAAGAAAATGATCATGCCTCAAGTATATTAAAATGGAATAGGGAAAATTAAAAATTGCTTTAAGTCGATTTGCGTGTGTTGTGCGTATGTGAGAGAGAAAGTGAGAGAGAAAGAGAAAGAGAGAAAAAGAGAAAGGGAAAGACAGAGAGGTGGCTGCAGTGCATTGATGAGTTGCAGGATAGATTTTAAAGTTTTTTCTTTTGCTTTCTACATTTCCTTTTCCTTAGGTTCAAGAGAACAATCAGTAATATCTCAGATGCCTGCTGGTAACATCAGCAGAAAGAGTTAGAGGTTCCTAGAAAATTAAAGAAGAGATATAGTTTTCCTGACATAAGAAAAGTCATTTTTTGTCCCCAGCTATTTTCAATGATCTATACCCCACCTGTGTACTTGCCCCAGCACACTTCTTCCAAAAATTCCTGGGAGGTTCTTACAAAGAAATGCAAAAACCTCACTCCTAAGGATTTTGAGGGAACAAGGCAATGGGAAAACTAACAGTCACCACCAGAGCAGGAAATAGCCTAAGCTATTGAGACAATAAATCAGTGGTAAAACTCCTAGTGCTATTTCAAAAGCAATCAAGGCCTTTCATTCCTTGTCCCAGAAAATGAGCCCAAGACCCCATCTAGTTTATATCTGCTCTTGAAGCCTGCAGAGTTCCTTTCCCTTGTCCAACAGTTACCTCTGCTTTATTCTAACGTTGAAGTTTCTGCCCTCGGTGGAATACAAGCTTCATTCAGGTGAACATGCAATACATATTGCACAAATACATATGTGGATGTGCATGCATCCACAACCTTATGACCAACCATACACGGGATAATAAAACTCTCCCTTCTGAGTATTCATCTTAAATACTAAATAAAAATCTCTCTCCTGTTCAAACAGTCAAGGCTTTGGAACTTATTCCCTGTGAACTCCTTGTATGTTGTAAACAAAGATTCCTTTGTTTGATAACTCCACCTGTTTCTGTGATTCACCAAAGACTGACCTCAGTTAGTTCAGTTACTGTAATGTAATATCAAGCATATCTAGTTAGTTGATCATTTTGTTCAAGTCTTACATATCTTACCAATATGATGACCATTTGTCTATGTAATCTTAAAATAAGGGTGTTGAAATTATTTTCCATTTGTCGTCCAAGGTAGAAGTTATGATTTTTCTTCTTAGTTTTTCCCTATATATCCCCAAATCTGTTGTTACGTATTAAAATTCAAGAATTATTATACTCCCGGGGCGCCTGGGTGGCTCAGTGGGTTAGGCCGCTGCCTTGGGCTCAGGTCATGATCTCTGGGTCCTGGGATCGAGTCCCGCATCGGGCTCTCTGCTCAGCAGGGAGCCTGCTTCCTCCTCTCTCTGTCTCTGCCTGCCTCTCTGCCTACTTGTGATCTCTCTCTGTCAAATAAATAAATAAAATCTTTAAAAAAAAAAAGAATTATTATACTCCCTGATGAATTCATCCTTTTACTCTTCTGTAATTTTGACTTGATCTTTATGTCTGATAATGAAATTTGCTTTAAAATCACTTTTCATTATCTTGATATAACCACCAAAGTTATAGTGTGATTAGAGTTAATATAGCATATTTTTTCTTTTACTTTTTAAAGCACTTCTATATTGAATCCTGACAAAGAAACAAAACAGCTTTTTAACTCTGGAAGCATCTTTCTAAATTATCCTTTTTTTTTTTTTAATGAAGCAGTAGCAATTTTTGTTAAGGGACCTAAACTGAAAGTAGGTTTAGAAATTTATTTATTTTTTTATTTATTTAGTAAAAGATTTTATTTTATTTATTGACAGCAAGAGAGAGAGAGAGAGAGAGAAGAAGCACACAAACAGGGGGAATCATGTGCAAAGGGAGAGGAAGAAGCAAGCTCCTTGGGGTGCAAGTAGTCCCATGCAGGGCTGGATCCCTGTACACTGGAATCATGACCTCAGCCAAAGGCAAACATCTGCTTAAACAACTAAGTCATCCAGGCACCCCTAGAAAATTAAAAAAAAAAAAAAGGCCTTTTAAAACATTTTGTTTCTTTCTTGTTTTTTTTTTAATATTTTATTTATTTGACAGACAGAGAGACAGGAAGAGGAACTATAAGCAGGGCAGAGGGAAAAGGAGAAGCAGGTTTCCCACTGTGCAGAGAGCCTGATGTGGGGCTTCATCCCAGGACCCTGGGATCATGACCTGAAAAGAAGGGACACTTCTTGGAGGAAGCCACCCAGACACCTCTTTTCTTTGTTTTTAATATATGGCAACTGATGCTTCCCAGCCACGAGGAGCATATTACCCATTGATTAAATCTTTGATAACAACCTATTTAAAAAGGTGTGTAAATATATACTTACTCAGATTTATACACTTTGTGTTTTCTTCATAGTTTGGGGCTGGACCCCATGGTCACAACACTGCTTCCAGTCTTTGCCTTCCCATCTTTTGATACCAGGTATTTGGTCAGCAAAGCAAATTAGTATCAAAATTGATAAGCCCTTGGCACCATATCTCTGGAGCAGGGCTTGCTCTTAGCCAAGGCCCAGAGCAGTTGACCTCCCCTCACTAGTGCTATAGCCCCAAGGACTAGGTCCCTGCCACCAGAACTCAGTCTTACATGTTATGCTAAGCAGACAAAACCAAACCAGGAAAGCTCCAACAGCTTTCACTGGCATGCCTCATCTCCAACTCTCTCGACGTCTAGGCAGTACCAGATGACAGGGAGGGGTCTTGGTCCAACATATGGGAGGGAAGGAAGTAGCCACGAGCAAGTACCTGCCTCTCTGTTCCTTTCTTTCATGAGCAGGTTGTAAGGAGGAGGAAGAGGAAGGGGAAGAGAGGTGAACTTCAAGGGGTGAAGGCCTCAGGTAGGCAGCTGGCTCCTGCCAGTAGGAAAGGGACAAAGGAGAAGGCAGTGAGTCTTGCAGGGAGGGTGGGGGGTAAGGGTTACAGCTTATGACGGAATCTGGACAGGAGTAATAGGGATACTAGTCATTTGAGTCCACCATTGGCAAGCTGGGCTGGGTGTCAGGGCAGATAGGCCTCCCTGGGCAACGGCACATGAGAGAAGGTGGAATTCTTCTCTGAGGAGCAGGTGAAGCTTTGGGTGTTGGGAAAGCATAGACAGTATTGTTCCAGGGCCAAGGACAGGTCCGGGTACTCCTGGTTGGAGGTCAAGGCCACAGTATGATCCAGGTCTTCTACCAGCAGCTTGAAGGTACCACATGCCAGCCACCCCTCATTATTGTGTATAACTCTCTGGTGCACTTATTGGCTTATCCATCAAATGACTCCTTCAGCAGCTTGAAAACCACCTCCACAGGCACTCCAGGATATGGGAGGCTTCCAGAGTGAAAATTTTGCACAGGATCACCCCCAAAAGACCAGAAGTCACTCTGGTGGATGTAGATCTGGTCAAACATGGCCTTAGGGACCATCCACTTCACAGGCAGTCCACTGTTGGTTCTCATTTTATAGTAACTGATGTGGTGATATCTCTGGCAAGGCTGAAGTCTGAGATCTTCATCATGTTGTCCTTTGTCACCAGCACTTCCCTGGTGGCCAGGTCTTGGTGTATGCACTTCTTGGAGGCAAGGTACTCCATGCCTCAGGCTACCTGGTAGGCAAAGTATACCGGGTGCTTGGAGGAGAGTTGCTCTGCTGCATTGTGGCTGATATTGTAACAGTACTCCAGGTCAGGAGGCCTCTGGGCCTGCAGGTACTCCTGTATGTTGTCTTTGGAGGCATATTCCATGATAGTGTACGAAGGACCATCCTGTGTGCAGGACCCAGCAGGTTGATGGTGTCCTTGTGCTGTCCAATCATCTTCATCATCTCCATTTCTGAGATTAGGTTTGACAGGTCTTTCTCTGCTGCATCTGACTTCAACATCTTCACAGACACTTTAGTCAAATGGTTGGATTTGTCTTTGTCCAGCCCAAAGTAGGCCTCTCTTAGGGGTCTGCCTAAACTGCCTACAACCAGCCTGCCTCAAGGCAGTTATGAACTCTAGATTATCCTCAAAAACATTAAACCACAAGCTAAAAATTCTCTTCACTAGGTCTCTGTCGCAGGTCTAATTTTCTTATCTTTCATCATTTATCTTTTTCCTAATTCTTATTTTCAGTATAGTTTATTTGGCTTCCAGGTGTTTCCCCGGGTTTCTGTATGCTGTTTCATAGGGAAGAATTATCCTGTCATAAAATTATTTCTTGAGCATTCATTACATCTCTCGGTTAAAATGGGTTCTTTTATGGTATTGATTCATTTGAGTTTTCTCAAAATGGGAAGAATTTTCAAAATGGTGTTTTCCTCAAGGTTCAGAGTATGTCTTAGCCTCATCTTTACTCTTTTTGAAATTCACTTTTCAAATTCTTGTCCCTCTTTTTATCTTTTTAAATTAAAATGTTTCCTTTTACTATTTTTTTATTTGAGTGTAGTTGATAGTCAGTGTTACATTGGTTTCAGGTTTTCAAGATCTCCATACATTATTCTATGATCACTACAAATATAGCCACCATCTGTCACTATTATAATATCATTGACTATATTCTCTACACTGTCCCATATCTCTTTTTAAAATCTCTGATTTTTATGTTTTCTGTTATTCCAATTTTCGACCTCATTTTACTTGGTTACTTTAATAAAATATGCCTGATTACACACTCTATGCTGAAAACCATAGCATTTGATTTATAGTAGTCTTCTTCTTCTTCTTCTTCTTCTTCTTCTTCTTCTTCTTCTTCTTCTTCTTCTTCTTCTTCTTTCTTCTTCTTAATTAACATATAATGTATTATTAGCCCCAGGGGTACAGGTCTGTGAATCGCCAGGTTTACACACTTCACAGCACTCACCACAGCACATACCCTCCCCAATGTTCATAACCCCACCACCCTCTCCCTAACCTCCCCACCCCCCCCCCCGGCAACTCTCAGTTTGTTTTGTGAGATTAAGAGTCTCTTATGGTTTGTCTCCCTCCCGATCCCATCTTGTTTCATTTACTCTTTTCCTGTTCCCCAAACCCCCCACATTGCACCTCCATTTCCTCATATCAGGGAGATCATATGATAGTGACTTTCTCTGGTTGACTTATTTTGCTAAGCATAATACCCTCCAGTTCCATCCATGTCAACGCAAATGGCAAGATTTCATTTCTTTTGATGGCTGAATAGTATTCCATTGTGTGTGTGTGTATATATATATATATATATATATATATATATATATATATATATTTCATTTGTTGATGGACATCTAGGTTCTTTCCATAGTTTGGCTATTGTGGATATTAATGCTATAAACATTTGGTGCACGTGCCCCTTTGGATCATATAGCAGTCTTCTTTACCTCTATCAGAACCCCAGGAAGCTTTATTTATTTATTTACTCACATAAACAGATGATCCAACACAACGTTTTTTGATGTTCCAATGTATTATAATGTCTTACCGCTTAACACTATGCTTACTGCTCTCTTTCACTGTCTGACTAAATCCTCATCATCACTATGCCATTTAATGAGAAAGAACATTTGAACTCAGAGTTCTCTCCATATCAGGGAATGAAGACTCCACCCTTCTGTTTGTGCAGGTAAAATAAATGTTGATGTCTGTCCTGCACATACCCCATCCTGTTCACCAGAATATTCACCATCAAAATATATACACAATGAAAACCATACCTCACCACTTCTATTACCACCCAGCATGCTAAAAACACCATCATATGTTCCTGAATTATTGACTTGATTGATAACCCCACTTCCACACATACTGCACTCCTTTCTCCATGCAAATTTATTTTGGTACAGCAATTTAACCTAAAAATCAAGTCATATGATTTTATTCTGCTGTTGAAAGACTTTTGGTATCTTCCCCTTTCATATTAAATAAAAACTGAAGGCGTTTCAATGTACTAGAAGGTCATACATCAATACGTTCTTCCTCTCTCCACCACTATGAACTCCTCATTGGCCTCCTTGCTTTTCCTCAAAAGTAACAGACAAGCTGTTCACACAAAGTCTATATACTTACTTGCTCTGCCTAGAGCAATCTTTTCCTTTAATATTTGTATAACACTCTCCTTCACTTCCTGGGTCTTTGTGCAAATAACATCTCATAAATGAGATATAACCACCCAAAACAAAATAAAATTAACTTTCATCCCAGCATTCCCCAATGGCTTTTACCTTTCTTGTATTTCTTTGTATCACTTATCACCATCAACCATCAATCATTATTCTATTACTGGTTGATTTTCTTATTTGAGACAGAGAGAGAGAGAATTGGGAGGGTGCGCAGAGGAAGAAGAAAACACCCCACTGCCTAGAAAGCCTGCTGGGGAGTTACATCCCAGGACCCTGAGATCATGACCCAAGCCAAAGGCAGTCACTCAATGGACTGAGCCACCCAGGTGCCCCTCTATTATTGGTTTATTTCACTATTATATTTCAAAAGAATGTGAGCTCTTTGTGGTCAGGTATTTTATATGTTTTATTAATTGAAGTATTCTCAGAAAGGTAGCTGGCAGATTGTAAGGGCTCACTAAACTGTATTTTGTTGTTATTATTGGGCTCCTTTATGGGCTTTACCTCTTACGCTAGAAGTCTATCCTTCAGATGTAAGCGATAAGAATAGAGCCCTGCTGCCTGTTCAAATGTGTAAAAAGCCTGTATTAAGTGGATATTTTAAAAGCTAAATGAATGGCTTAATAGTTGTATATAGGGGAAAAGGGAACATATTTTCCACAGTTTAGAAGTGGAGTTCTTTTATAGAGTTCTTGTACAAGCCTACACTATGGAACGATAATGGGCAGTTGTACATTACAATTATACAAACACTTTGGTAATTTATATCCTTTTTTTGTAATTCTTGACTGGATCATTTAATTCCTTAGGAGCATTATAGCATTTCAACTTTTCATGTTCAATAAACTTATTGGGGTTGCTACCTTTTTTATTCAAATGGAGAAATAGTCATGATTTAATCTAAATAAAGTGTTATTGATTGTGTTGTTTTCTAGGAATGAGTCGCACATGCTAGTTTAAAAGTTTTGTTAAATTCCCAAGTCTGTCACTGATAAAAGCCTTTTGTAGATTAGTAACTTGATCAAAACGGAAAAGTTATGTATCACCTATTGTTATACTATCTTTGTTTCCATCTTGCATTGTAATAACACCCATCTTAACTCTATTTAAGACAAATCATTGCCAGATGGATTTCTGGCATTGATTGCAGGATATGAAATCTAGTATAACTAAAAGTTTTTGGTTTTAGTAGCATATAAATCAATTTAGAAAAATATATGTATTTGAATATAAGATAAAGTTTTAAATTATTTGGCAATAATAAACTAAACTTTTTTTTTGTAAATTTTTATTTTCTAAAATTTCATTGAGCTCTCTTGCAATAAGAAACAAGTTACAAAAAATTAAGGTTTATTTACCCCAATTCAAAATTATTAGGAATATAATCATAGAGGTTGAAGTATTTAAAATATTGAACCCAAAATGTTTTATTAGGTAAATTCATGAATGCTGAGCATTCACTGTTAAAATATACTAATAACATTGATAGACTGGTAGAAGCCTAAAATCAAATATTTATTAAATATTTATATCCATATCTTTTCATAGCTTGGTAATTCATTTCTCTAGCATTAAATAATATTCCATTGTTTGCATGTACTACACTTTCTTTGACCTTTCACTTATGGAAGGATATGTTGGTTGCTTCCAAGCTTTTGTCAGTTATGAATAAAACTACTATAGACATCTTTGTGGGTATAGATTTCATCTTCTTTGGATAAATACCAAGAGCTGCTACTGCTGAATCATCTGGCAAGAATATGTTTAGTTTTGTAAGAAACTGCCAAGTTGTTTTCCATTCTTTATTCTCAATACACATGGAAGAACATTCCTGTTGCTCCACATCCTCACCAACATTTCGTGTTCTGTTGTCAGTGCTCTGGATTCTGGGTATGTACTGGTGTCTCTTTTTTGTTTTAATTTGCATTTTCCTGATGACATATGATGTGAAGCATCTTTTTATATGCTTATTTGCCATCTGTAATATTTTCTTTGGTGAGGTATCTGCTAAGGCCTTTGGCTCATTTTTAATCCGGTTTTTCCCCCATTGTTGAGTTTTTAGGGGTCTTTGTGTATTTTTGATTAACAGTCCTTTGCCAGATGTGTATTTTGCAAATTTTTTCTCATAGTCTGTGCTTTGCCTTTTCATTCTCTTGGCATTGTGTTTCACAGAGTAGACATTTTTAAATTCAGTGCTTGTGCTTTTGTAGCTAAAGTTATTGCGAAAACCAAGGTCATTTAAATTTTCTTCTATATTACCTTCTACATGTTTCATGTTTAGGTTTATAATCCAATCTGAGTTAATTTTTGTGAAGAGTGTAGGATATCTGCCTGGATTTATTTTATTTTATATTTTTAGATTTAGCTTCACCATTGCTACAGAACCATTTGTTTAAAAGATTGTATTTTGCTCTCTTGTATTGCTTTTGCTTTTCTATTAAATATAAAATATAATTGATAATATATATTCTGTTGCTTTAATCTAGTCTCTCTGTGGTATTACAATATCATGCTTACAATTATCGTTATGGTAAACTTTTTTTTAAGATTTTATTTATTTATTTGACAGAGAGAGAGATCACAAATGGGCAGAGAGACAGCCAGAGAGAGAGATGAGGAAAAGCAGGCTCCCTGCTGAGCAGAGAACCCAATGCCGGACTGATCCCTGGCCCCTGGGATCATGACCTGAGCCGGAAGGCAGAGGCTTAACCCAGTGAGCCACCCAGGCGCCCAATCGTTATGGTAAACTTTGAAGTCAGTCCTCAGTCTTTGTTCTCCTTCAACACTATGTTGACTATTGTGAGTCTTTGCCTCTCCATATAAACTTTAAAATAAGTTTGTTAATATTAAAAAAAAAGAACTTGCTGGTATGCATTAATTGTATAGATAAACTTGGAAACCAGTGACCTCTTGAGCTTAGCAGGAGATAGACCATGGACATCAGTTGTCACAGTGGTGCCTCTGGCAGAACCTATTGCAAATCCCTAGGCAAAATGAGACCTCAAGGATCTGAGAGAATGTCTAAGAAGTACTTGATACATCCCTTGGGTATGGTTTATTGAAGTGTCCACCTGTCTGAAAGCTGGGGAATCTAGATAAGGGAGGGAAAATTAGTTATGATAAAGCATATCAACAAACATCAATAAATTTTGTAAAACTAATTGTCATGGCTCATATACAATATGACCAACAGAGGGACCATCAGAAGGAAAGCATCAGTTATGTTTATTGTGAAATTTTTTATTCAAAATAAAGCAATGTGAGGGGAAGACACAATGAGAAAATTACCAGTTTTTAAATGGTAAACATCTTACAAAATGGAATAGGTTTTATATTCTAAGTAGTATATTGAAAAGTAAAACATTGGGGCGCCTGGGTGGCGCAGTGGGTTGGGCTGCTGCCTTCAGCTCGGGTCATGATCTCAGGGTCCTTGGATTGAGCCCCGCATCGGGCTCTCTGCTCCGCAGGGAGCCTGCTTCCCCCTCTCTCTCTCTCTCTCACTGCCTGCCTCTCTGCCTACTTGTGATCTCTGTCTCTCAAATAAATAAATAAAATCTTTAAAAAAAAAAGAAAAGAAAAGTAAAACATTAAAAAATAAAATTTCAATGAAAAAAATTATTTAATTTTTAAAAAGGTTAAAAATAGCAGAACCATTTTTCTTATAACTGGAAAATACACTGTATATACATCTATCAAAATAACTTGTCATGGGGGAGCCTGGGTGGCTCAGTAGGTTAAAGCATCTGCCTTCGGCTCAGGTCATGATTCCAGGATCCTTGGATCGAGGCCCACATCGGGCTCTCAGCTCAGCAGGGAGCCTGCTTCCTCCTCTCTCTCTCTGCCTGACTCTGCCTTATTGTGATCTCTGTCAAATAAATAAATAAAAACTTTTATAATAAATATTTGAAAAATAACTTGTCATGTCTGGAATCAGGAGCATATGGAAAAAAATAATATCTGAGGACAATACTTCTGCCATGTTTTGTGCCTTGCTAATATTTTTAAACAGTCAGGCAAATTTTAGCCTTATTGAAATACCTGCTAAGATACCTGCAGTGCCTTTTGGAGCCCTATGACTATAAAAATTAATTGCAAATATTCAAAATGTTTACTATGGTGTCACTATTTAGGGCCACCACCAAGTATGTTTCAGAAGTAAGCATAACTGTTACTCTTCCATAAGGCAAAAGGGCATATTTTCAGGAGTTCCATCTGCTGTACCAGGAGGTGAATCAAGTAATGATTTTTGTCTATAAAATAATTCACTTTTCAATCTAACATTCCTCATTCCACATTATAATAATAAAAACTAGGAGGAGACTAAAACAAACAAACAAATACAACTACAACAACCAGCTTTTCCTACAGTGGAAAAGTAAATATAACCTAAGGAGTAGCCTAAAATTTATTTTTAAATATTTTAAGATAAACGTTTTTGTTAGAAAACCATATATTTTATATTACTAAGAAATAACAGGCAATGTTTTATTAACTTCTAAAAAGTCTAGTTACTTGTATTTATCTATTAACTCATCTCTTTATGAAGTAGAACATGATCACACCTCTTGTATCTACCCAAGTTTGTATGCTTTGGTTGTTTTATGTTTGCTATTTCCTTGCTTAATTTTTACAATATTTGATACATAATAGTATCTTTAAGTCCATCTATGATTTCACAGAATTTGTTTGAACTTCATAAAAATGTACCATACTTTTTGCACTGTCCTTGTTTTACTTCTCTATTAGCTTTCCAAGTTTTATTCACTTTAGAGTGTGTAGCTATCATTTATTTTTACTCCTCCATAATGCTATGTTTACAAATTTGTATTTATCTGTACTTTTAAAAATATCTTAATTATATACCATTTCTCATCTCACGTAACACTCATGTTACTTCTACACTTATCAGATATTATGTAACTGAAAACCACAACTCAGCAACAATAGAACACCATTTTTCAAAATTAAATGGCTTACCAGAATTCTTTAATTCTATCCTTTATTTGTATTAGATGACCCTTTGTTCTGGTATTTGGCATTGTTCATATGGAGGAAATCTTATAAGTTGATATTCCATAAATAGAAGGATTTTTATGATCGATTAATTATTTTCATTTAGAATGCATAGAATATGGTTGATTTAATATTTCTTTCTTACTCTCTGCCTGGAACATAGTGCTATCTATGCAATAGCCACTAAAATATTAAGTTAATTACCTAGACTTTAAACTGCATATTAATAGGAATAGCATACAGAACTCTTCTCAGATTGGGACACCTGGGTGGCTCAGTCAGTTAAACGCCTGAGCCTTTAGCTCGGGTCATGATCTTAGGGTCCTGGGACTCAGTTCTGCAACAGATTCCCTGCTTAGCCGGGAGTTTGCTTCTCCCTCATCCTGCTGCTCCCCCTGCTTGTGCTCTCTCTCACTCTCTCTCTTACAAATAAATAAAATTAAAAAAATAAATTCTTCTCAGATAGCTAATATAGAATATCGTCTTTGTATTCATCAAAGGGAAAGTGCCATATAATAATGAAATCCAGACTACTTCAAATTCATTTTTTAACCAGTAAGAAATACTGGAAACAAGCCAAAAATGTCTTCAATGAATTAAAGAAATAGATTGATTTTCAATATCTTAATGTTTCTAATGTTAAATTGCAAGATTTTTATACTAGATATCAGTGTAAATATTCATTATACAAGGATATTCTAAAAATAAACCTGAGAAAACTACTTGACATATATGATGACAAAAACCAATGTCAGTTTGGGTAAAACTTACAACACCTACCACCTGAAACTCTTGTTCTATATGGTGCCATCTTGTGATGCTGGGCAGCGGCAGTGAGCCACAGCTTCCAGTCAGCTAGAAGATTACAGGGGTGAACACCTGATATTCTTACAAGCATTCTATATATAGAATATATATATAGAATATATATATTCTTCTTTTTTTAGTGTAATATTTAATAAATTGCATGTGATATTTGATACTTTGTTATAAAATAGGCTTTGCTTAAGATGATTTTGCCCAAATGCAGGCAAATGTAAGTGTTCTGAGTATGTTTAAATAAGCTTAAGGTAAGCTATGATATTTGATAGTTTTGGGGTATTAAATGCATTTTCAATTTTTTATGTGTTTCTCTGTACATAGCCCCCTTGTAAGCTGAGGAACATCTCTATATGTATATGTAGCCTTGGTATGGCTTACATATTATTGGCATGAAACATCTAGAACAGTACGTGTGCCATAGAATTGTCTACAACATCAAACAAGTTTCTTGAAAACTTGTGCCAAAGGGGTTATGTCTTTAAGGATTCTTATTTCAGAAGGGTTCTCTCAAACGTAAGATTTTTCAGAAGTTAAGTGAAAATCTGACCAAACTAAACATTTTTCCATTTTCCCTAGTGAGCAAAGATAGCTAAAATCTATCTGCCATTTTCAACACTGTACTCAACGATTGTAATTCTAATTTAAGAACAGATTATTTATATCAAAACCACATGTTGGCCTAATCTTATACAATATTCATAAGTCACACTCAGACCCTTGGACACTTTTATTTGTTGAGTCTATATGGTACTACGGACATTCATCTTTTTTGACCTCATAGCTTCATGTATGTCTATACTTTTGTAAATACATGCATCATAGTTCCATTGTAAAATGTCTGGGTTATAAAATGTGCTATGCTATCAAAATGGTAATAAGAACATACAAATGACCTGATGTAATGAACTGGACCAGATTGCCAGATATCACATTGCATACCAGAAAGATTCAGTGGTAAGTTTTAAAATGGCCAGCTATACACTGACTGAATTATAACTCATTTAGCTTCTTTCTTTGTGTACAGTATTATACATTAGTCAGTATTATAGTAGATAAGTACTTTGGACAGATGTAAATATGCTGTAATAAAAAATGTTTTTCTTCTTTCTTTTAGTCCTTTTTACTTGTAAGACTAGCCACAAATACCACGCCTCCCCCAAAATAATTTGCAATCCAAATTTATCTCTAAATGAATTTATTGCACAGAAATATATGTATATATATATATATATATATATATATATATATATATACACTTACAGAAGACATGTTCAAAAATAGTTACACAACAGCAGGGCCCTAAATGTAAGCAGTATAGTTGTTTTGTTTTGTTTTGTTTTATTTCTTTTAAAAAAAGAGGTTATGTGAAATATTAGGATTTTATTTCCAGGCGTAGTATTTCAAGACAGTTAACTACACCTATGGTGTCAACAGCCTCTTGTTGGCAGTATGATTTTATTGGCTCCATGGAATAACAGCAAGAATTTACTATTGCTTCTTTCTTTTATGACACACACAGAAAAAAAAAATTGACACATTTGCTCAAGACCAACCAGAATCATTTTAACCTATCAAAATTGATGGGAGGCCTTCACTGCCAAAGTCACTGCTGCGTTTTCACAATTCACTGCAGACAATCTGCTACTCCCATTATGATAAAGGAGAGCAGAGTCATAATCAGGGAAGAAAGCTAGATTAATACTTGTAATTATCATTGAATATTTAGCCTGCTATAGGATTATTATTATTAGTGTCATTTGATAATTTTCTCTCATTTTATTAAACACAACTGTGAGTAATTACGCTACCTAATATTTCTCTGTATTGGCTGACTAGCTAGCAAACATTCATGAAAATATCCATTAGCCACACATATAAAATGCTGCATTATGATGCTGTTGAATCAGAACATACCACTACCTGATCCTGTAGCTCTTTGGGGATTTGCAAATCAATTAATTCTATGTTTATTGGATTCTTCCCATACAATTAGAAAATTTATAATCGAGTCCATGAACATTATTAGTTTTACCATTTTAAACCAGCAATCACACTTTGATTTTTACAACAAAAGCAGAAATATAAACACACACATTTGGATCAGTTTTCTCTTAGTCTGTCTGGACTTCAAAATCCTATTCCTCAAGATGATGCACACCAAAGTTCTGGATTAAACAAGAAATTAGATGGCACCTGAACACTTGGTTTAATATTCTCAAAAGGATTATGCAACTTCTTTCTTACAATATGACATTGTTTTACAAAGATCCACACTTTTATAATGTTAGTATTTATAATAATCAATAAAGTCAATTAATCATGATTAAAAATCAAACATAAAAATTTCTACTTTTTGCTTTTGCCCCCTCCATTTAGAACTTATTTATAGCCTGATAATTCAAAGGTCCCTATGTTTATGAAAATCTGGACAGAAATAGCTCTAAGATCCCATTCAGAACTTGATATTAATCTAAGTCTTTTGGCTCCATTTATCCTGAGAGCAAAGAGTAGGACAAAGGATTTGAGTACTGTTAGTTTATCTGGGAGATTATCCAAGGTAGAAAAGAATGGGAAAGTGATACAGTGAAGAAGCAACTTTGTCAAAGAGGTACATTGTTGATATAATTGTTGTGGATAGAAAATGAAGGCTTGCTTTTACTGAAAGGTCCTGAGAAACTTCTTTAAGTTGTCCTCATGAAGACCTGAAAACTGACAATTTTACCTATGGTTCTTATTTCCACTTCACTGAGAGCTGTCCTCAGAGGACATTAACTCTCCTACACTTTCAGGTTGTGTTGGAGACATTCTAAAATGAGAGAGAGAACATGAGATGCTATCAGTGTTAAGTAACTGCAATTTCCCATGGAACTATCCACCACAGGTTTGGCTATAATCAGGTGTTGGGCCTTGATATCAGAGGGATTTGAGGCAGTATCATTTTAGGTTAATCATTATATCTGAAATTTCCAAAAACTTCAACTGATGAAACTTTGATTATAAACCTATAAATATAACAATAAATCTACAGTATTCAAATTATTTTCATAGAAATACACAAACAAAGCATCAACTGATTAATATTTAAATGTTACAAAATACTGAACTGAAAGAATTTGGTCATATAACAACGTGTAAGAAGTAGAGCTTAGGTTTAGGTTAGAAGTCAGGATGCATTTGGGACTCAGTTAAGAAATTGAATGGAGGGACGCCTGGGTGGCTCAGTGGGTTAAGCCACTGCCTTCGGCTCAGGTCATGATCCCAGGGTCCTGGGACCGAGCCCCAAATCAGGCTCTCTGCTCAGCAGGGAGACTGCTTCCTCCTCTCTCTCTGCCTGCCTCTCTGCCTGCTTGTCATCTCTCTCTGTCAAATAAATAAATAAAATCTTAAAAAAAAAGAAATTGAATGGATGTCTGACTATCTTATAGGTTTGCTAAAAATCAGTGACTTTGTGTTCACGTGTGGCTATGCGGGAATTTTTAACTTTCTCTAAGAAGTTATTAGATTGATTATATAATGGCAGTAAAGGATGGGGAAAAGCAAAGTACAAACCCCATAAAGACAAAGACACTGAGTATGAGAAAAGAGTAATAGATAAGAAGAATCAATGCATTTGAGGAAAATGGGAATTGAAATACACAATGATTGTTGATTTTTTTAGATGCAGAAATCAAAACTAGCTTGCAAGAAGGAAATAACAGAAGACATGTTGTGAAAAGGCAGTAACGTGGAATAAAGGAGTAGGGAGAGCATATCAGGTAATTTGGATAGGAAGGAGTTAGGAGATAGCTGCTTGATAAATTTTATATGGCCCACTTAAATGCACAGATTTCTCTTCTTTAATTTATATGGAGAACAGGGTGTCGTTTCTCTTCCCTTTCAGAGCACCCGAGGTGTACTCTTTCAGACTGAAAACCTGAAAAGCTCAGGACTCAGTTGCTTAAGCACAGCTGAGAGGACATATTTCAATTAAGATTTACAGTTTGCTGTAGGTAGTAGACTGTCAAAAGTGGTTTAACCATATTTTTCATTTAACAAGAAGACTACAGAGAGTGTTTTCTGGTGTTGGTTCAGAGTCTTAAGAAAGTCAAGTGAACTATCTTAGAGGTTTTCATGGCTTTTTATTCACAGTTGCAAAAATTGCTGTTGGAGTTCTCACTATTAAGCCCACATTTCTGGCAGAAAGATAGAGGTAAAAGAGAATGATATCTTGTACGACTGATACTTTGTCATATGGTTACAATGTAACTAGAAAAGAGACAATAAAATATTTGATGTTGTTTTAAGTTTCCTTGTTGTCAATCCCTCAGTGCTTTCTGATACTAAAGGAAAAAGTAGATGGATATTGACCTGGCAACTATCAACACCTGTCAGTCTCTCTTGGATAACCAATATCTCTATAATCTCTTCTTCCCAGTAAAAAAAAAATAAAATATATTCATAAACCACACTGTGCCATCTCAAGTTACTGCACCAAGATAAAATTACAATGATTTTCAGTTGTTCCAAATGGACAGAATACCCTTCCTTATGATATCATGTCTTATAAGATAGATAATTGGCTTGCTACCAATATACCCAGATGAGACTGTGGAAGAGACAGGAAAAAAATAATAATATTTATTTATTCCTTGGGTTGACCCTGTTTACACAGATGCATTACTATTAGAAAAGGTTGGTTTGGGACATTGGAATGAATTTACTTAATGGGTCTGTATGTAATTGGGTTGGAGAAAATTTTTAATTTCTACAAAAATTATTAGAATTCTATCTTATTCCCTTTTGATAATTTTCACATGTTAACAAAGCCAACGTTTTTGTCTAGCAGACAAGATCTTAAATCCTAACAAAACTCAATTTTTTCCTTTTTTTTTTTAAGTTTGAGAGCCTCATGTTCTCTCATGCTGCTTTAAATACAACTCAAAAAAACAAAAGGAGCTAAATGGGGCAGTAAGCCCAGTCTTTTTATTTTAATTTATTTATCTTATTTTTAATTAAAAAATTAAAGATTGTATTTATTTATTTGAGAGAGAGAGAGCATGAGTGGGGCAGGGGGATGTAGCTGCAGAGAGAGACTGAGAAGTATACTCCCTAATGAGCAGGAAGCCCGATATGGGGCTCGATCCCAGGATACTGACTGAGATCATGACCAGAGACAAAGGCAGATACATGTGCAAAATCCCTTTTTTTCTGGGAAACAATACTTTACAAGAGATGTTTGAAAAAGTACTGGGGAAACAACTTTAATCAGAGATACAAAAATTTAATTGACTTCTGTAAAGCTACAGGGATCCAAATGATGGGAATCCCAGGCCGTTTAGGTTGTGGACCACAGAGTATTCTTCTCTGTAATATTTTATTTTCTTCCATGTCTACTAACTCCAGTCCAAGTTCACTGATCTCTTTTTAGATAGTGCAAAACATGGCAAAGAATACCAAACAAGTGCCCAATATTCTACATTTATTACATCATTTCTAACATATAGAAGTGTGTTACCAAGGCTGGTTCTGTGAACAAACCTAGTTATGCTAAAGTGTGTTTTGTTCTCCAAAAATTAAATTCATGATTATCACACAATTATAAAATACTTGTGTCAAGAATTTTTATTCAAAAATTAATAAGAGAAGCAGATATTAAAACTAGTTCACATGGTTATTTGGGATATAAGCAGAGTTGTGCAGCAGAAGTGCTCTGGGCCCATAATTTGGGTTATAGAATTTATGTTTTCTAATGAAAAATCACTAACTTGCATTATTGTTAACAAGAATCCTGTGCATTACCATCAGTTTTCTCCATTATAACCTCTTGCTCTACAGTTTGTAAATAACTTTGTCAATAGCAAGCTAATAAACGGGGTGACTCCAATGGATTGAGATAATCTCCAGAGTTTCTGCTACATAATGAACAGGACTCCATTGAAAGGACACCTAAGAGTTTATTTTGCCCAAAAATTTGATCACTTTTTTCACTGTCCTTACCTATTTTCCAAACCTAGTTCTTTTCAGTCTACAGACAACCCTGTATCTGACTGACTTGTTAATTCTGGGAATGTCTTGCAGATTAATTTGCTTGCCCGAGGTGGTTCCTCTAATTGATGTCTAAGAACCCTAATTAGTTAAGAAAACTTTTTTTTTAACATTTTCATTGCTATTTATTATTATTATTATTATTATTATTATTGCTAATATCTCTATTATAAATAATTCACAAGGGCATCTTTCTGACAAAAGACAAAGAGCTGGCTACTAGTAGAAAAAGTACATTTGATTCTGTCAGTGAAAGTGGTAAAGGGATTTGAGAAAATAAGGCAAAGCAGTGGAATTATGTGTTAAAACTTTAAATATTATAGACACATTTACTTAATTTCTAATACTGCTTATAATTAAAAAAGATGTTTTCCATGAACCACGCATTACAGCAAATATATTGTTTATACAGATTAAATTTTCATCAAAAGGGACGCCTGGGTGGCTCAGTTGGTTAAGCAGCTGCCTTTGGCTCAGGTCATGATCCCAGCATCCTGGGATCGAGTCCCGCATCTGGCTCCTTGCTCGGCCGGAGCCTGCTTCTCCCTCTACCTCTGCCTGCCATTCTGTCTGCCTGTGCTTGCTCTCTCGCCCACTCTCTCTGATAAAGAAATAAAATCTTAAAATAAATAAATAAATTTTCATCAAAAAATTATAAGTGTATTTTTTTGTAGGATCATGATAAGCATTTTGCAGATGAGAAAAGTGAAATTTAGAAAAGTATGTCTCTTCAAATCCCTCATACAATATCTGGCCTAGATAGAAGGATATACTATCACAATTGAGGAAGATAATTGAGATTACTTAAAATGATAAACTTTACTGTATAGGGTTTTTTACAAGTTTGCCACAGATTCACATTTTTTAAAATATATATCTATTTGTGTAAAGAGAATGCACTGAGAAGTAAAAAGATAGTGATATATCAGTGCTACCAACTAATGGCTATAATATCATCACCTTATTTATGAACAATGAAACAGTGTGTAATATTTAAATAAATTTAAATAAATTCCTATTTATTTTATATATTTATAAATTTAAATGAATTCCTATTTATTTATTATTAAAGAAATTCCTCTAACAAACAGTATGTTTTGAAGGTTGCTAGCAGGAAAGTGTTGTACGACATGGAAGTAATCAGAAAATGTGATCTAAAATTCTGCTTTCAAGGGCGCCTGGGTGGCTCAGTGGGTTAAAATTCTGCTTTCAAGAAGCTATAACAGTAAGTACTGAGCATTAGCTATTATATGCTATGGATGAATAACTGAAATCTACATTTGAAACTATTGGTACACTATATGTTACCTAATTGAATTTTAAAAAGTTAATAAAAAAAACCACTATTTTATAAAACAATATTCCCAACAGGCTCTTTTGCTTTAAAATACTCACTTTGTTTCCTCTCCGAGAGAACACCAAATGGCGGATGACGCCGGTGCTGCGAGAGGGCCCGGAGGGCCCGGGGGCCCTGGAATGGGAGGCCGCGGCGGTTTCCGCGGTGGCTTCGGCAGCGGCATCCGGGGCCGGGGCGGGCCGGGCCGTGGTGGGGGCCGGGGCCGAGGCCGCGGAGCTCGCGGGGGCAAGGCCGCGGACAAGGAGTGGATCCCCGTCACCAAGCTGGGCCGCCTGGTCAAAGACATGAAGATCAAGTCCCTGGAGGAGATCTATCTCTTCTCCCTGCCCATCAAGGAGTCTGAGATCATCGACTTCTTCCTGGGAGCCTCCCTCAAGGACGAGGTTTTGAAGATCATGCCTGTGCAGAAGCAGACGCGCGCGGGCCAGCGGACCAGGTTCAAGGCATTTGTCGCCATCGGAGATTACAATGGACACGTCGGTTTGGATGTCAAGTGTTCCAAGGAGGTAGCCACTGCCATCCGCGGAGCCATCATTCTGGCGAAGCTTTCCATTGTCCCTGTGCGGCGAGGCTACTGGGGGAACAAGATCGGCAAGCCCCACACTGTCCCGTGCAAGGTGACTGGCCGCTGTGGCTCTGTGCTGGTGCGTCTCATCCCCGCCCCCAGAGGCACTGGCATTGTCTCGGCCCCTGTGCCCAAGAAACTGCTGATGATGGCTGGTATTGACGACTGCTACACCTCGGCCAGGGGCTGCACTGCCACCCTAGGGAACTTTGCCAAGGCTACTTTCGATGCCATCTCCAAGACCTACAGCTATCTCACCCCTGATCTCTGGAAGGAGACTGTGTTCACCAAGTCTCCCTATCAGGAGTTCACGGACCATCTTGTGAAGACCCACACCAGAGTCTCTGTTCAGAGGACCCAGGCTCCAGCTGTGGCTACTACATAGTTTTATACAAGAAAAATAAACTGAACTAAAGCTTGAAAAAAAAATACTCACTTTGTAATGAGAGTCATTACTTTTGTCTAGCCAAATCTTATAGCACTGTTTATCCCTTCCCTGCTTTATCCCTTCCCAGTATCAATAAAGGCTCACTTGGGTTACCTAGAAGCCATGAGAAAGCTTGTAATAGATCTGGCTGGTTTTCACCAGCAATTTGACCACCATGTGCACAGGGAAGTCTATTGATAAAGGCTTTATTGCAATAAGTTGCAAATACATGGATGATTTTGAATTCTCTTTCTTGAGGTCTTGTTTCATGATAATAAATTTAGGGTGGCTTATTGGAATGGATGTTATTAACATATCTTCATAGTTATAAGCACATGGAATTGTAAAATAGATGAATGAATGTGGCATTACTGACAACTGTCCTCATTTTGAAATCAAATTACAGTGTACTAAGATGAGGAAGCAAAGCAGATTTGGGATTATGAGTGAAATAATTTTAAAAAGTATTAGGGGTATGATCGGACTATTGGGTAATTCAGTAGAAAAATGTCTACTGATTGAGATTCTGTGTTCCCTGATTTCAGAGAGAAGTTAAGATAAATAAGTAACACGAGGAGACTAGGAAGCCAAACATAAGTGATAATTTTGTGCCAGGGTGTGTATACATCTGTTTATCTTCTTGCTTTACCACTAAGGTTGCTCCTAGAGGAGAGTTTAAATATGTGTTGGAGCTAATCTCTGTGGATTACACAAGAAACCACATCCTACAGCTCTCCCTGAAACACCCCTTATGATTTCAATGTAATTTGGTTTTTGCATTTTTAGAAATAACAAAATACTTTGCAAACTCATCTACTTTATTACCATCACAAGTGAGTCAGCTGACTCCACATTTTAACACAGTGACAGTCACAGAGGAATGGAGGAATGAGTAGAGTTATCAATATATGTGCTTTTAAGAAGTATGACAGGGTAGCAGCTATTTCCAGGAACCAAAACATGGGTCAGCAGCTGTGCAGGAAAAGTGATGGAATAAATGACTCATTTCAGAGGAGTTCTATAACATATTAGTTCTATAATGTATCTTCAGCCCCCAATTACCCGCTTTGATCTAAAGATAAGGATTTACAGTTAAGGTCCCATTTATGATTTGACTGGTAGGGTCTGAATCATGTTTACTATTGTTTTGACTATTACTTGAAACCTATAGTAGTACTTGGGATATGTGTTGTGTATTCTGTGAACATGTGCTATTTTTAGATTAGATAATTTCTGTCTCGAACCCCTGTTCATTTGTTTGTTTTTGTTTATTTGATAGTGGTTTCAGTAAATGGATATATCTGAAAAATTGCAAAGCCACTATTAAAACAAGTTATTATTATATATAGCATGGAATTGCACATTCCTCCTTTGAATCCGACAGAGCTTCACCATATCCTTAACAATTTGGGAAAAACATGCTATTATTTTTCTTTATAAAATTTCTCCTGTTAGGCTGTGATGGTTGTCATCAGCAGTAACTCCTCTGAAGGCTTTGTCAAAAGAGTTGAAAAAATTGGAAAGGTGTGTGAATGAAGCTGTTTGTTGAATATAAAGAAAAGAGCATTGAAGTACAATTCACACTCTTACTTCTCCTTCTATGCTTTCAGATGTTTGTCATTTGAAAATTTTGCTTCTAGAAGAGATGCCCTATATAATTCTTACTTTAAGGAGCAAGTTGCTTTTATAATTTTTTTATTATTCTACCATTCCAGTATTTCCATTTAAATTAAATTCAATACCATTTAAAAAAAATCAAAAGTGCAGCCAGTATTCAATTCCTGGGCTAAATAATTTTAGAAAGCTTTGTGTTATTGAACCTACGGGGTTTTTATGTAGTTTTAACTCTTTCTTTCTGTGATTTTTCCCATTAGTCATGTAAGTGACTGCAATATAACAGACATTGAGGATAAAGAAGGACTGAATAGAACAATCCTTGGCCTCATGAAGTTGAGAATCTAGCAAGGGAGTCAAACAATTCAATCATTCAGAGACAATTTATTGAGTGCCTGGCCTAAGATGAGCACAACAAAACCCCAGCCCAGAGGAATCATTTTAATGGGAGAGATAGATAATAGGTAAGCCAACGTTAAAAAAAAAAACGTACTGATTTTTCTTTAATAGAGATGCATATTTGAACTAAATAAGCACATTTTTAAAAGAGCAGTGATTGAGAAGAGGTTTTTAAACTGAGTGGTCCAAAAGGGCCTCCCTGAAAAAGTCTGCTTTGAACAGATTTCTGAATAATATCAGCTAGGAAGCTGCGTAAAAATCTCAGGGATGGGTGATTTTTCCAGTCGAAAAACTGTAAAGGCTCCAAAGTCACAATAGAGCTATAAGTTTCTCTAATAAAGTAACTTCTGACAAAGAATGAGAAGAAATAACTAACCCAGGTTTGAAAGAAAAGGGACAGACTTTCTATGGAATTCATATTTAATTAAAGCTCTAAAGGACAAAAATACAATAGAGCAAAATTCTGGTCACGCTGATATACCTAACGAAAGTTCATAAACAAGCTTTGGGTAGCAAAGAGTGTGTGGGAATGTTGGTAAGAACAGTGGGGAAGAGTCATCCCTGAACATGTTCTTAAATGAAGCAATTCTTGGGTTGTTTTAAAGGGTGAATTGGAGTTTGCCTAAGTGATTAGAGAAGGATGCCTCAGCTTATGGAAGTTCAAAGCCATAAAGATGTGATAAACTACTGCAGATATTTTCATGTATATTTGTTGTTGCTTCTAGTAATGGTTATCTAAAAACTCCTACTTAAGACAACTAAAAATCCAGACAAAATAGCTTTTAAAGTTAAAAATATCAGAATGATTATAAAAATAAGTGAGGGATTACTGGGCCAAAATACAAAATACAATGAGAGCCTAGAGATATATGCCCTGAAGCCATTTTAGCTATGAGAGCATTTGAAACTGCTAAAACACACTGAGCTGTGTTGTTCATAGACTCTTGATACTAGAGAAACAAAATTCAAAATCCAGCAGCAATCAAATTTGAGGACTTTGGTACAACCCAAATTTAAGTTGAGATCCCCAAAGCACAAGGAGAAGCAGAAATAAGACTATAGCCTACCTTGCCTTCTGTGTAAACTGAGAAAGTCAATCACTGAATTTGGAGTATGATTGTCTTGTAGAGTCTCAGATATAAGAGAAAATCCTACCAAGGAGGACCATACCATTATTATAGCTCTTAATTATCCCTACTCAATAAGAGTTTCAAATATAATGTCTTGAACATAGCAAAATGTAACAAAGCACACAAAGAAAAACCATTAACAAGATTTGATAGACAAAATGGGATTAAGTATGATGTTAAAATGATCAATAAAGATTGTAAAATGGCTTGATTACTCTGCTCAAAGAAATGAGAGGGGAAGCAAATTGAACCAAAAACTGACACTAAAAATGATATTGAGAAAGGTTTTATAAATGAACAAATGGATACTCTAGAACTTTAAAGATATGACAGCTAATTTAAGGTACCACAGGGGTGCCTGGGTGGCTCACTTAATTAAACCTCCAATTCTTTTTCCTTTTTTTTTTAACACCTTAATTTTATTTTATCTCTTTCATTTGGCTCAGGTCATGATGTCAGGGTTGTGAAATAGAGCCCAGAGTTGGGCTCTGTGCTGAGCCTGGAGTCTGCTTAAGATTCTTTTCCCTTCTTTTTCTATCCCTCCCTGCACTCTCACTTGCTCGCTCTCTCTTGCTTGCAAATAAATAGATAGATAGATAGATAGATAGATAATAGACAAAGAAAAATAAAAGCAGATTATGAAAATAAATATAAAGATTTTGAAATGAAAACAAGTTCAAAATAAAATAGAGAAGACCTACACAGCTTAAAGTTCATTCAGAAAATCTACTATTAAAGAAGTCAGTATGACACAATGTTAAGATATCAAAAGATTTGAGCATGCACTTTACAGAAAGGGTAATCCAAATGGCCACTCATATATAAAAACTGTTTATCTTTATTATGAATCTGGAATTAAATTAAATTATATTAATAATAAATTAAAACCTAAAATGACATACTATTACACACTTACCATATTGGGCAACAGTAAAATTGCCTTGCAAGAATGTGAAAGAATGAAAGTGCCCATAATAAAAACATTTGAGGTAAGTTGGACAATATTTAGAAAACTTAAAAATAAAAATAAAAATTTGGTCCATTCCTAGAAATACAACATGGAACTAAATGAATATTTTCACCAGGATATGCAAACAGATGATTATAGCTATTTCATTCATAACAGCAGATCAGTAGTGGTCTATTTGCACAATGTTACATTAAATAAGAGAGAATATTAACAAACTGGGAGGAGGGGCTAGGTTGTTATCATAAACAGATCTTCTATGGTGCTGATTATGTTCTATTTCTCAAAATCTTTAAGTTAAAAAAGTTTTCACATTATATCTAGATAGATAGATGATAGATAGATATCCCAGAAGCTGCAATGCTAGGCTAAGACCAGGCTTTAAAGGGCTTTTCTATACTCTACTAAATACTTGAAACCATTCATTATATCATAGCTCAGTGTTCAAATCTCCATTTGTTTCCTCAGGTTCCTAATATTTACCTTAAGGTGACCTGATCCAGACTTTTGATCACCTTTGTCTAAATATTTCTATTTTAACAAAGTCCTTTTTAACACTGAGAGACTAAAACTTAGAAAAATACTCTTTTATCTCACTAGAGTGGAAAATATATAGTTACCCATTAACTAATGATATCCATGTCTACATTAGATCAATGACATTTTTAATTCTTGGGAGCTTTTGGTTAAATGAAATTTTTAAGCTTCCTTTAAATGAAGCTTTAAGCCATCACCACATGAATAAAATTAAAGAACCAAATGAAAACAGGCCAAGTATTTACAGAGTAATAGAATGTGCAATGGTAAGAGTACAATTCTGAAATCATAAAGCCTAAATTAGTGTGATGCATTTTTGCTACCCATGTAATCATAAACCAGTTATCCAAACGTGTTAGCCTCAGTTTTTTCACCCATGAAATGGTGATGATAATACTTATTATGCTGCGTTGTTGTGTGTATGTGATGAAGCATGGAGCATGAGAATCTCATATTCCATGCTAAAATGATAGCTATTTTTATACTTATAATAATTCTAGTAATAGTAATTAAATTGTTCAAAATGGTAATATTCATTTATATTGAGGCATTGTATTGACTATTCATAGACACATTTACCAACATAAATTTCATTTTACTTTACCCCCTCTGAGGATATATATTCCCTAATTCAATATGAATCTCTTTATGAATAATATTTATCATAATAAATATGCTGATTTGTCTTCTATTTGTTTTTAGGGAGGTATCCTTTACTGTTGAACATGAAACTTAAGCAAGTCTGTCTTATTCAAAATTTGCATGCTGTTTTCTTATGAAACTAGATTATAGAGTTGTATGAAATAAATTCATGCAGTTAAGACATTGATGTTTGGAACACTGGGTGGTCAGTTTAGTATTTCAAAAGAAGATTTTAAATTTAAACCTTAAAACTGAGCTCTTTCAGCCTTATTTATAGACCATCCTTCATGTTTCATAAGTACTCCTCCATTGTAAACTAAGTAATACTTTTTGTCACAGTGTATATAATGAAAATGGATTTTATATTCTATTATTTCAGAGTTAGTTGCAGTTTCTACTGCCTTACTTCATTTTTTGAAAAATAGATTAATTCTACAAAAAGTTTTTTCCAGGTTTATTGAAAAAAATCGACATATTTGTAAATTTAAGAAATGATTTCTTATAACATTGCAAACCTTTAACATTGTGTAAATTTTGTACAATTTGATAAATTGGTATACATCTTTATTGCAATATAATCTACATAAAAATGTTAATACATCTACTATCTCGTATAGTTGCCACTGTTTTTTATGCATTTATCATAAGGAATTTTAAGATCTACTCTCTTAGCAACTTTTTTTTTTTTAATTTATTTTTTAGTTTCAGCATAACAGTATTCATTATTTTTTACCACACCCAGTGCTCCATGCAATTCGTGCCCTTTATAATACCCACCACCTAGTACCCCAACCTCCCACCCCCCACCCCTTCAAAACCCTCAGATTGTTTTTCAGAGTCCATAGTCTCTCATGGTTCACCTCCCCTTCCAATTTCCCCCAACTCCCTTCTCCTCTCTAACTCCCCATGTCTTCCATGCTATTTGTTATGCTCCACAAATAAGTGAAACCATATGATAATTGACTCTCTCTGCTTGACTTATTTCACTCAGCATAATAATCTCTTCCAGTCCCGTCCATGTTGCTACAAAAGTTGGGTATTGGTCCTTTCTTTTTTTTTTTTTTTTTATAAACATATATTTTTATCCCCAGGGGTACAGGTCTGTGAATCACCAGGTTTACACACTTCACAGCACTCACCAAAGCACATACCCTCCGCAATGTCCATAATCCCACCCCCTTCTCCCAAACCCCCTCCCCCCAGCAACCCTCAGTTTGTTTTGTGAGATTAAGAGTCACTTATGGTTTGTCTCCCTCCCAATCCCATCTTGTTTCATTTATTCTTCTCCTACCCACTTAAGCCTCCATGTTGCATCACCACTTCCTCATATCAGGGAGATCATATGATAGTTGTCTTTCTCTGCTTGACTTATTTCGCTAAGCATGATACGCTCTAGTTCCATCCATGTTGTCGCAAATGGCAAGATTTCATTTCTTTTGATGGCTGCATAGTATTCCATTGTGTATATATACCACATCTTCTTGATCCATTCATCTGTGGATGGACATCTAGGTTCTTTCCATAGTTTGGCTATTGTGGACATTGCTGCTATAAACATTCGGGTGCATGTGCCCCTTTGGATCACTACATTTGTATCTTTAGGGTAAATACCCAATAGTGCAATTGCTGGGTCATAGGGCAGTTCTATTTTCAACATTCTGAGGAACCTCCATGCTGTTTTCCAGAGTGGCTGCACCAGCTTGCATTCCCACCAACAGGGAGGAGTCAAGATGGCGGAGAAGTAGCAAGCTGAGACTGCTTCAGCTAGCCGGAGATCAGCTAGATAGCTTATCTAAAGATTGCAAACACCTGAAAATCCATCGGCAGACCGAAGAGAAGAAGAAGAGCAATTCTGGAAACAGAAAAACAACCACTTTCTGAAAGGTAGGACCGGCGGAGAAGTGAATCCAAAGCGACGGGAAGATAGACCCCGGGGGGAGGGGCCGGCAAGCGGCGGAGCAACCGCGCACAAAATCAGGACTTTTAAAAATCTGTTCCGCTGAGGGACATCAGTCCAGAGGCTAAACCGGGGCGAAGCCCACGCGGGGTCAGCGTGGCCTCAGGTCCCGCAGGGTCACAGAAGGATCGGGGGTGTCTGAGTGTCGCAGAGCTTGCGGGTATTGGAACGGGAAAGCCGGCTACAGAGACAGAGCCGACAGTAAGCTCACAGCTCGGTGTTACCTTGAACCGATCGCAGGCTCGGTGAGCTCGGAGCGCGGCCAGAGGTCAGGCAGACGGGAGTAACTGGGCGCTGTTCTCTGAGGGCGCACTGAGGAGTGGGGCCCTGGGCTCTCGGCTCCTCCGGGCCGGAGACCAGGAGGCCGCCATTTGTGTTCCCGTCCTCCGGAACTCTACGGAAAGCGCTCAGGGAACAAAAGCTCCTGAAAGCAAACCCGAGCGGATTACTCACCCCGACCCCGGGTAAGGGCGGTGAAATTCCGCCTGGGGCAAAGACACTTGAGAATCACTACAACAGGCCCCTCCCCCAGAAGATCAACAAGAAATCCAGCCGAGACCAAGTTCACCTACCAAGGAGTGCGGTTTCAATACCAAGGAGAGCAGCAGAATTCCAGAGGAGGAGAAAGCCAAGCACGGAACTCATGGCTTTTTTCCTGTGATTTTTTTTTAGTCTTGCAGTTAATTTAATTTTTTCTTTTTCATTTTTTTTTTCTTTTTTTCTTTTTCTTCTCGCCTTCGGGTAAAATTTTTTTTTTTTTAACTGTTACCTTTTTCTTTTTTAACGATTTTTTACTAGTTTATCTAATATATATATTTTTTCTTTTTTACATTTTTCTCAGGTGTTTTCTTTTTTTAAAAAAATTTTTTTTTCTTTTCTTTTTTTTTCTTTCTTCCTTTTTGAACCTCTTTTTATCCCCTTTCTCCCCACTCACGATTTTGGATCTCTTCTAATTTAGTTAAAGCATATTTTCCTGGGGTTGTTGCCACCCTTTTAGTATTTTACTTGCCCCTTCATTTACTCTTATCTGGCCAAAATGACAAGACGTAAAAATTCAACGCAAAAAAAAGAACAAGAGGCAGTACCAAAGGCTAGGGACCTAATCTCTTAGCAACTTTTATGTATATAGTATAGTAGAGATAAACTTCAGAGGTCTTGTGGGTTTTGTTCCAGACTGCCTCAATAAAGTGATTATCTCAATAAACTAAGTCAAATTATTATATTTTTTGGTTTCCCAGTGCATATAAAAAATTATGTTTCCCAGTGCATATAAAAAATAAAAACTATACTGCACTGTTCAAAAGCATTATGTTTTTAAAGAAAAACAATGTATATACCTTAAGTACACTAGTTCTGAGTTTTCAGTGGGTCATAATTACTGATCACAGATCACCATAACAAATACAATAATAATGAAAAAACTTGATATATTGCAAGAATTACCAACATGTGACAAAGAGACACAAAATGAACAAATGTTGTTAGAAAAATGGTGGCAGCAGACCTCTTTTATACAAGATTGCTATAAACTTTCAACTTGTAAGAATGTGATATATGCAAAGTTTAATAAAGGGAAGCACAATAAAAAAAAGTATGTATATCTTATTAACTATGATCATCATGCTGTACATTAGATCCCCAGAACTTTTTCATATTATAGTTGCAAGTTTGCACCCTTGGACCACCTTACTCCACCCCAGGTTCACCCCTTGTCAACTCAACTCTAAGTTTCCATTAGTTTTCCTTTTCCTCAGATTCTGTATGTAAGGGATATCATAATACATAAATTAAAAAAATATACAAAATCTTTGAAATATTTCACTTAGAATAATACCTTCAAGATCCATCCATGCTGTTGTAAATGGCAGTATTTCTTAATTTTTCATGGTTAAGTAGTATTCCGTAGTATATATTTACCATACTTATTTTACTCATTCATCCATTAATGGATACTGAAGTTATTTCCATCTCTTGCTTAGAGTTAATAATTTTATAATAAACATAAGAGTGCAGATATGTCTTTGAACAGTGAACTTCGTTTTCTTTAGATAGATACCTAGAAGTGGGATTATTGAATCATATGGTAATTTTACTTTTAATAATATGAATAATCTCCATACTGTTTTCCATACAAATTTATATCCCTATTACAGTGCATAAGTTCCCCGTTTTCCCCAATATTTACCAAAATTGGTTAGTTTCAATTTTTTGGTAGTATATATTCTAATATCTTGCTGTGTTTTTCAGAGGTAAACAACAACAACAACAACATAAGGACTTTGCCCTGAGATTTTTACGTTGAGCACTTTTTAATGCTCCTGTTGGTCATTTATATAACTTTTTTGAAAAAAAAAGTCTATTGAGATCCTTTTGCTATTTTTTTAATCATATATTTTTTTCTATTTGTATCTGTTGGTTATTAACCTCTTTTCAGATATAAGATTCGTAAGTATTTTCTTACATTCTGTGGATTGTGTTTTCATTCTCTCTCCCTTTTTTTGGCAATGCAGAAACGTTAGTTTGATGTAATACCATTTATTTATTTTTGCTTTTTTTGCTTGTGTTTTTAGTCTGGTATCCAAAAAACTATTGGCAAGACCAATGTCAAGGAGAATTTTTCCTATGTTTTCCTTTAGGAAATTTAGTTTCATGCATCACCTTTAAGTCTTTAATCTATTTCAAGTTCAGACTTATGAGTGATATAAGGTTCCCTTTTCATACTGTTTATGTGACTATTCAGTTTTAAATATCATTTATTGAACAGACTATCTTTCCCCATTACATATGTTGGCCCCTGTCAAATATTAGGTGACTGTATGAAAGGATTTATTTCTGGACTCTCAATTCTGTTCTACTTGTTTATTGGTCTGTTTTTATGCCAGTATACTTTATTGTTTTGAGCATGAGGGCTTTGTAGTATAGTTTCAAATCAAGAAGTGTAATCTCCCTTCTTCATTCTTTCTCAGAACTGCTTTGATTATTTGTTGTCTTTTATGGTCTCATATAAACTTTAGGATTCTTTACTTACTTCTGTAAAACAATAATATTGGATTTTTTTTTAAGATTTTTAATTTATTTATTTGACAGAGAGAGATGACAAGCAGGCAGAGAGGCAGGCAGAGAGAGAAGAGGAAGCAGGCTTCCTGCTGAGCAGAGAGCCTGATGCGGGGCTCGATCCCAGGACCCTGGGATCATGACCAGAGCCGAAGGCAGCGGCTTAACCCACTGAGCCACCCAGGCGCCCCTAACATTGGATTTTTGATAGGAATTGGATTTACAGATGGTTTACGGTAGTATGGACATTTTAACAATGTTAATTCTTACCATTCATAAATATGAGCTATCTTTCCATTTCTGTCACCTTCAATTTCTTTATCAATGTCATAGTTTATGGAGTACAGATCTTTCATCTTCTTAGTTAAATCTATTCCTAAGTATTTTATTATTTTTGATGCTATTGTGAATTAGATTGTTTTCTTTATTTTTTCAGATAGTTCATCATTAGAATGTTAAAATGCTCCTGTCTTGTGCTTACTTTGGCAGCACATATACTAAAATTGGAATGATGCAGAGAAGATTAGCGTGATCACTGAACAAGGATGACATGACAAACTGGGAAGCAGTCCATAAAAAAAAAAAAGAAACAAAACAAAATTCTTTTCTTTTATATATTGATCTTGTATTTGGTAATTTTACTAAATTTGTTTATTCAAATTTTTTGTGAATTTTTTAGGATTTTTTAACATGTAAGTTCATGTTATCCAAAAAAAGAAAATTTTACTTCTTCCTTTTTTTTTTTTTTTTTTTTTGGACTCTCTTATTTCTTTGTGTTCCTTGTTTCTCTGGCTAGGACATCCACTACTGTGTCAAATGAGAGTAGTGAAAATGGACACACTTGTCTTTCTTCTGATCTTTAAGGGGAAAACTTTCAAAAGTTTTGATTGAATATGAGATTAGCTCTGGGCTTGCAATCTGTGTTTTTTCTTTAATGGGTTTTTTAAATTATTTTTTAAAATTTTTTATATAATGTGTTTTTATCCCTAGGGGTACAGGTCTGTGATTCACAGCACTCACCATCACTCACCATAACACCTGCCCTCTCCAATGTCCATACCCCCACCATCCTCTCCCAACACACCTCCCCCCAGCAACCCTCAGTCTGTTTTGTGAGATTCAGTCTTTTATGGTTTGTCTCCCTCCTAATACCATCTTTTTTTATTTTTTTTTCGTACGCCCGAAACTGCCTATGTTGCATCTCCACTTCATCATATCAGGGAGATCATATGATAGTTGTCTTTCTCAGATTGATTTATTTCGCCAAGCATAATACCCTCTAGTTTCATCCACGTCATCACAAATAGCAGGATTTCATTTTTTTTTGATGGCTGCATAGTATTCCATTGAACATATATACCACATCTTATTTATTGATTCATCTGTTGAAGGACATTTAGTTTCTTTCCATAGTTTAACTATTGTGGACATTGCTGCTATAAACATTTGGGTGCATGTGCCCCTTCAGAATGCCACGTTTGTATCTGTAGGGTATATACCCAGTACTACAAGCACTGGGTCATAGGGTAGTTCTATTTTCAGCTTTTTGAGGCACGTCCACGCTGTTTTCCAGAGTGGTTGCACCAGCTTGCATTCCCACATACAGTGTAGGAGGGTTGCCCTTTCTCCACATCCTCGCCAGCATCTGTCATTGACTGACTTGTTCATTTTAGCCATTCTGAACGGTGTGAGGTGGTATCTCATTCTGGTTTTGATTTGTATTTCCCTGATGCCGAGTGATGTGGAGCATTTTTTCATGTGTCTGTTGGCCATTTGAATGTATTCTTTGATGGAACATGATAGTGAGCTTAGGGAATCACCAAGTTAATGAAAGAGGTGCCTCTTGTAGGTGAAGTAAGAGTGAGAGAAAGAAAAGAGGGCTTATCCTAGATTGGAGAACTCGGGGCTGAAAAGGACCCTCATCTGGGAGCAGAGAAAGTGGTCCAGAATCAGAGGCACAGAGGACTCCCAACACCTTCCACAGAAGCGGAGCACCTAAAGACATAGTGCCATTACCCCTGAAAATCTAGGCATGGAGGTATTCTCTTTAGGCAAATAGGCATCGGAGAATAGTTTGTCCATAGCCCAGTCACTGACTTCAAGAGGAAAAGCTATACCAGCTCTCGAAGCAGGCCGGATAGCTCAAGCAACAGCAGCCAAGCCAAAATCCTTATCCCCTGCATTTCTGAACAATGACAGAGCAGCGGTTCTGTCTAGAACCAGGAGGTATTCAGAAGTCAATTGTTGGGTCCCGGGTTGTGTCCATCAGTTCAGACGCGGCCTTCAGATCAACTCATGATTCCAGGGCCTTGGCATTGACTCTGTTCTCAGGTTCTCTGCTCAGGGGCAAGTAAGCTTCTCCCTCTCCAGCTCCACCCCCTGATTGGGATCTCTCTGCCTCTCTGTCCAAACGTGCATGTGCATGTTCGATAAGATAACAAAGACAAAAACAGTGCACAATAATTGACTGGGGCCAAAGGATGTTTTATTGAATTTGGACCTAGGTTCCTATGGAGGGCAGCCAGGTATAGAGAACCTCCCACCATCCTAAAATGCCCGACCTTCGCTTGGAGCTTCCTTGTTCATTCTCCTGTTCTTTGCCTTCCTGGATCTCCTCACCAACCTGCAGCATCCGCTGTCTGTCGTGCTGTACTGACCCCTTGTTAACACATTGTGCATCCTCTCGGGGCTCCATTGGAACATGCCCATCTTCCTCAAGAGGCACTGTTTGCTTATCGCATGTAACCATTTGGGGGATGGTCATGAGAGGGTGAAGGCAGGCTTGTGCTGCCACATCTCCATGCAGTTCCACAGAGGGTAGCTGATCCACCATGAGGGAGTGCTCAAGGTTCTTCCACATTCGAATCCTCTTCAATGCGTCCTTTTGCACATACAAGTTGTCTTCCTGAAATGGGCACCGAAGTCTTTCAGATGGCTTCACTTGGGCTTGGGTCTCTTCCAACATGCTCTCCGTTGGCTTCTGTGGACTCCAAGAACATGAGTCCGTCCTGGACCTAAGGTTCTAGGGTGTAGAGTCTGCCTTGGATGAATGGTGTTTTTGGAAGATTGGGAGGCCTTGTTGGCACCGTTTCTGGAGACCATTGAGGTACTCGTGTGCTTTCTTTGGAAGACTCCAGACATGTCTTTGGCACGGTTGTGGGGGTTCACTTTGAGCTTCCCTTGGGTGGACCTTTTCCTGTTGAGATGCTCCATGATTTGGTGGGAGGGTCTCACCCTTACGCAGGGCTCAGATTTCCTCCCCTGAGGCATTGCTTGCGGTCTGTTAGTTTCTTGGCTTGTCGTTGCTAAGATGGAATGCGGCATCTTGCCTTTCTCCGAGGTCCAGAGGGCTGGTGCTGACACTCACGACCAAATACTATGAATTGGGCCATGGAGAAGGTGACACCGACTCGCTTCGCAAACTGCCTTGGTGAGAGACCCAGGCGGCTCCAGCAGTTTGGGACGTCCTGGGGTCCTCTTGGCCCACCCATGACTACTCCAGTCAAGTGTAGTGATCAGGCCTGGGTTGATGAGGAGTGGTTGCTATGACCTCAAAGCTTTGTGACATCACAGATGCTGGCTTCACTGAAGCAGCTGTCCCTCTCCCATGACCTTGGTGTCCTATGGCTTTAAGTAGGAAGCCCTGGGAAGGACAGAACAAGAGCCCTCTGAACCTGATCAAGAACTCAGGATGTCTTGTGGGTTAATGTCCAACTTCCCCTTTCTGGAGACATAGAGGAAGGAAAATGACATTCAGTATACCTTCCTTTAGGCCAACATATCCCCAGAGACGGCAAGGTGTCCTTTTACACTACAATTTCTAGATATCTCAAGAAAAGGTGAGGCCTCGCGGGTATAAGCAGCTCTCCGTGGGGTTTGTCGTCCTGTGGGTGAGAGCGTACTTTGTCAGCGTCTTTTGCCTATGGGTCAGTGATGACTAAGATACGGAAAGTCCCTTTCGGAGGTAAAAGGTGAGGGCATCGCTATATGGTGCTGTCTGTGGCCTCGTCTCCTAGTGTTCTGAAACACGCGGCTAAGGGATGAGGCCTCTGTCTACCTGGCTTTCCCTTAAATACCTTTGCAAAGTCTTTGAGGAGAGTGATATTCTGCATCTGAGCTAACTCTCAATGAAGAGGCCTGGACCGAACCCGTTGTTATTATTAGTTAACTGTACTTGTTGTGGTAACGGGTATAAACATGTGGACCAAGACTCTTTAGTCAGAAGGAAAGGGACGGCCTATACCGAAGGCTTGCAAGGCCCATTCGAGCAGAACTTTGGAGTGAGTCGCAATGCCCTTGCAAGGACTAGTGGATCAGAAAGTTTGGGTCCATTTCGGCACCACAGTATTCCTCTGCCGTCGAGTGAATGAACCCCTGGACCTTGCCTTGACATGAATGTCCCATGCCCTGCTGTTGGGAAATGGAAAAGGCAAGCAAACAAAGGGAAATGTCATACGGCTACCCACAATATGTGCCTCGGGAGGAATACCTTGGCCCACTTAAGGAAGGGAATAATAAAGGGCAAGAAGTCAGAGAAGGAGACCCACCAGGAGTGACTCAGGACTCTGAGAATCCAGCTGAGGGCTACCGAAAAGAGAACTGATTAATGGGTGGTCAGGAGTTGTGGCATATATTAGGAGGAGCACTAGGACGTCCATGCAACTAAAGCATCCGTGAATACTCTGTCAAAAATGGATGATGGATGATAGGCAGGCTTTCTCAACAGAACAGCAACAAGAACAACATCAATTCATAGGAAAACAATGTGGCCCTCTCAAAACCAAAGGAAGTCACAGGGAGAAAAGGAAAGAATTATATTGTTTATTATCTTTCCTTATTGAAATGACATGGGTGGGTTTCCTAAAATGTCCTTCTTTGAATTGGGTCTTTATCCTTGTAAATTAGAGTTTACCCACCTCTTCCATCTCTGGATTTGATGAGAGGACATGACAATGCCTTCACTAAATACATAGAAGAGTGGCCCAAGCAAATGACTTGACCTGGCCTTCTGTGTGTTGGCAGGGGTTGGATTACTGCTTCAAAGGCTTCCGTCTAAACTAGAGAGCTGAGATTTTGTAGGTTTCCTGACCTAATCTTGGAAGTTTCTATGTGTCTGGGAATTTATCCTTTTCTCTCAGTTCTTGGATTTGCTAGCATAAATGTGTGGCTATGCCTTTTCGGTTATTCTTTTTTCCTTGCTACCAGTTGTGATGTGGTTTCATACTTGCAGCTGTGTGCTTGTCTCCCTGTTTTATCCCAGTAATGGCTTCTGCGGTTTGTTCCTGTTGTCAAAACTCAAGTGTGAGATCTCCTGATTTTTTTCCTATTGGTTTGTTTGTATTTCCTTAATTTTGATAATCACATGTCTGATTTCAATTTTTCTGTTAACTTTGGAGTTCGGTTTTTCTTCATCTTGTTCCTTCAGTCGTCCTTTTAGGTGGCTTTCTTTTTCGGTGTTTTTAAATTTTGGAAATGCACACATTTAACCCTATATTGTTTCCCCATAAAATGTTTTGGCATCCTCCTCTAAGTTTCTTAGAATTCCTTCGTTCATGGCTCTTCTTTTCCTTTGGATTTTCTTTCTTGCATTCATTGCAGTTCGTGAATGTGTTGTGTTTTCCACTTTAGTGTCTGGCTGTATTTCCAATTTGAAAGTGATATCTTCCTGTTTTCATACCTTCGTGATGATAAGTGCACAGGATAGGTTTTGACTTCTCTTCCATGAATTATGACTGGATTTGGACTCGAGCTCATGACCTGCGATAGACAAAGTTAGGTCTGCTGCTGGGAAGAACATATCTTATTGTCCTCAGAGACGCAATCTTACTCATGGACCCCCAAAGTTCAGGTGGTCTCGAATGCCCATGTGGACGTCTGTTATTCCTTAGCACCTTCCCATCCAGATAATCTGTCCTGTGCTTAACCTGGATATCATAGTTGCCAACAGTATTGGATAAACGTCGCCATCTCCATTCCTGTGTGTTCATAGGCTTCCAACGTTTAGATACACCTTTTTTCATGGTGGATATGTTGGCAATTCATCCAGGTTTCTGATGTTTTGATGCTCCATCAAGACAAAACACCTTCCGCTTAGCTTTTTTCTCTCGAAGGCATAAAATGACTCTCGCTGACTTAGGCACAAACACTTTGGCTCTCTTCTCCTTGGGAATAGCATAACCTACATCTTCCCTGTTTCTTCACTTGCAAGCTATGAGTATCTTTATAGTCGAAGGAAATCTCCTATGGGCAACAGAAGGACGAGCCTGTTTAATATTTGCTGTTTTCTTATGGATGTTTCTATTTTTTTTTTTTTTTTGATTTGGAATTTCAACCACTGTTACAAACTGTTTGTATTGACGGGAGTCTTTAGTCCTGAGTACTGAATGTATTATTGACAGGTAATAGTTCACTTTCTCATTTCGGTTGGCTTCTGACTTGGATTCTATTTGCCTTTCACCTATATGGTATTTTCTTGGGGTTGCTTCATTGGTACGATTCCTCGCTTCCTTCCCATATTTTGCATGTCTTATCTTTGTGTGTTTGCATGTGCATGTGTTAATGCTGTGTGGTGTGTGTGTGTTTCACATCACAATTATTATTAAAATACGAGAGAATGGAATTCGGTCTCTTGTGGGTAGCAATTCAATTTGACATGCCTTGAAATCTCACATTCCATTAGTTTCAGGAAATCTCCTTAAAGGAATGTCATCTCTTGTCCTCTTCAAGAATCCCGTGTTCTCACAAAACGGCCTTCCAACAAACAGCACCATTTGAATTCCTCATTAGAGTCATAATGTTTGTCCCAATACCCTTTCTTTTTCGTATGTTTCTTGACTGTCATGAGTTAGTGAAATCGTCTGTTTATTGTCTTTCTGAGAATGATAGATGTGACAAAGTCCAATGCTCTCCGCAAGACTGCCATAAGAGACATGTGGAAGAATTCCTTCTTGCTTATGTCACAGTACAAATTGTGGTGACATGAAGACACTGAGATGGTAGTAGTGTCTAATAACCTCATGCTTCTTCAACCATGAAGGCAACAAAAAGATGACCACAACAACTGCAGTGGGGTGGAAATTGACCTGAAGCCTACAAGGTAAACTCCACAGCGAAAGAGAACGGAAGTTGCAGAGATGATGGGAGAAGGTTGGAGACATGGCTCAGGGGAGATTTGGTTGGTTCGTGGATCAGAGGGCTGGAGTCCATGAAGAGGACCAAAGCACAGGAGAGCAGGGCACCCTGGGAACACACAAGGAACCTGTTTCCCAGTGCCGTTGACTGTGAGACGCAGAGGGTCTGAAGGGCACGAGTACTTGACAACACAAGTGTTGAGGGCTGAAGTTTTCCTATCAGCAGGCTTGGCAGACATCAACTTGAAAGAACACCATCTTTTTCCTGCATATGACACCAACAAGCGACCAGGAGCAGACAGCCTGGAGACAATGATCAGAGAGAGACAATACCAAGAGACGCAGTGGGAAGATGATGAGTCGTGGGAGTGATTCCGTGAAAGGCAGTGTTCGTGGAGATGACTCAATGTGGACATAATAAATTTTGGCTCTCACAACAGCAGCATCAAGACAGAGCTTGGCCAAGACAGGTATGTGAGGACAGAGACTCCCTAGCCAGCCAACACAAAATACCAACAGTGGAACACTTGGAGGATTGCCTTCCTCAGTCCAAGATGCTTAGTCCAAGGAGAACAGACTCTCCCATACGGGACGAGAAGAAAGCTTTGACCACATGTTCTCTTCTGAACACAGCATTCTGCAGGCCTGCGTTCTGTTGAGTTGGTAGAGTTTCTCCTTTCACAGGCACACCAGAGCCCACCAAGGTAAACCTCAGCATATTCAGCCCGGACCCTAAAAACAACAAACGGCCAGAAAGGAGAGCTACTGCAAATGACTGGCCTCCAGGACAGGGTCAGCCACAACACAAACAGCAGTGGCATGCATGCCACATACACTCTCACAAACACACACACACGCATGCACTCAACAAACCTTAAGGGCGAGCCCTGGGTCACTCACGGATCACTTCCTCCTAAATAAATTACCCTCAGGTTAGAAAACAGAATGAGTTTAACGAATACAGAGAGGTGACAGAGACTTAGATCCAATGCAAAGATGGAAGAATCAATTGATTCCCAGGTAAAGGAAGAAGGAGTGATTACGACTAGGCAGTCAGAGTGAAACCTCTACATAGAGCACGCCTGATGCGGGATAGAAAGCTGTGGCCTGGATACTCGCTGTACATCAGAAAACATAGGAGATATCAGAGAGTCTCGAAACACAGAGATAAAACTGATAAAGATAAAAACACCTAAAGAACTCCTGAAGAGAAGATTGGCAGGAGACTGGATGCAAAGTTCGGGAACATGGTAGAAGTGGAGGATCCAATTAGGAACCGAGAAGAACAAGCCTAGAAAATAAGGATGCAAATTCTAAGAGAGAAGGCAGAATGATGGAACATGATAGTGAGCTTAGGGAATCTCTAAGGAAATGAAAGAGGTGCCTCTTGTAGGTGAATTAAGAGTGAGAGAAAGAAAAGAGGGCTGATCCTAGATTAGAGAACTCGGGGCTGGAAAGGACCCTCATCTGGGAGCAGAGAAAGTGGTCCAGAATCAGAGGCACAGAGAACTCCCAACACCTTCCACAGAAGCGGAGCACCTAAAGACATAGTGCCATTCCCCCCGGAGAATCTAGGCATGGAGGTATTCTCTTTAGGCAAATAGGCATCGGAGAATAGTTTGTCCATAGCCCAGTCACTGACTTCAAGAGGAAAAGCTATACCAGCTCTCGAAGCAGGCCGGATAGCTCAAGCAACAGCAGCCAAGCCAAAATCCTTATCCCCTGCATTTCTGAACAATGACAGAGCAGCGGTTCTGTCTAGAACCAGGAGGTATTCAGAAGTCAATTGTTGGGTCCCGGGTTGTGTCCATCAGTTCAGACGCGGCCTTCAGATCAACTCATGATTCCAGGGCCTTGGCATTGACTCTGTTCTCAGGTTCTCTGCTCAGGGGCAAGTAAGCTTCTCCCTCTCCAGCTCCACCCCCTGATTGGGATCTCTCTGCCTCTCTGTCCAAACGTGCATGTGCATGTTCGATAAGATAACAAAGACAAAAACAGTGCACAATAATTGACTGGGGCCAAAGGATGTTTTATTGAATTTGGACCTAGGTTCCTATGGAGGGCAGCCAGGTATAGAGAACCTCCCACCATCCTAAAATGCCCGACCTTCGCTTGGAGCTTCCTTGTTCATTCTCCTGTTCTTTGCCTTCCTGGATCTCCTCACCAACCTGCAGCATCCGCTGTCTGTCGTGCTGTACTGACCCCTTGTTAACACATTGTGCATCCTCTCGGGGCTCCATTGGAACATGCCCATCTTCCTCAAGAGGCACTGTTTGCTTATCGCATGTAACCATTTGGGGGATGGTCATGAGAGGGTGAAGGCAGGCTTGTGCTGCCACATCTCCATGCAGTTCCACAGAGGGTAGCTGATCCACCATGAGGGAGTGCTCAAGGTTCTTCCACATTCGAATCCTCTTCAATGCGTCCTTTTGCACATACAAGTTGTCTTCCTGAAATGGGCACCGAAGTCTTTCAGATGGCTTCACTTGGGCTTGGGTCTCTTCCAACATGCTCTCCGTTGGCTTCTGTGGACTCCAAGAACATGAGTCCGTCCTGGACCTAAGGTTCTAGGGTGTAGAGTCTGCCTTGGATGAATGGTGTTTTTGGAAGATTGGGAGGCCTTGTTGGCACCGTTTCTGGAGACCATCGAGGTACTCGTGTGCTTGCTGTGGAAGATTCCAGACATGTCTTTGGCACGGTTGCGGGGGTTCACTTTGAGCTTCCCTTGGGTGGACCTTTTCCTGTTGAGATGCTCCATGATTTGGTGGGAGGGTCTCACCCTTACGCAGGGCTCGGATTTCCTCCCCTGAGGCTTTGCTTGTGGTCTGTTAGTTTCTTGGCCTGTCGTGGCTAAGATGGAATGAGGGATCCTTGCCTTTCTCCGAGGTCCAGAGGGCTGGTGCTGACATTCACGACCAAATACTACGAATTGGGCCATGGAGAAGTTGACACCGACTCGCTTCGCAAACTGCCTTGGTGAGAGACCCAGGCGGCTCCAGCGGTTTGGGATGGCTTGGGGTCCTCTTGGCCCACCCATGACTACTCCAGTCAAGTGTAGTGATCAGGCCTGGGTTGATGAGGAGTGGTTGCTATGACCTCAAGGCTTTGTGACATCACAGATGCTGGCTTCACTGAAGCAGCTGTCCCTCTCCCATGACCTTGGTGTCCTATGGCTTTAAGTAGGAAGCCCCGGGAAGGACAGAACAAGAGCCCTCTGAACCTGATCAAGAACTCAGGATGTCTTGTGGGTTAATGTCCAACTTCCCCTTTCTGGAGACATAGAGGAAGGAAAATGACATTCAGTATACCTTCCTTTAGGCCAACATATCCCCAGAGACGGCAAGGTGTCCTTTTACACTACAATTTCTAGATATCTCAAGAAAAGGTGAGGCCTCGCGGGTATAAGCAGCTCTCCGTGGGGTTTGTCGTCCTGTGGGTGAGAGCGTACTTTGTCAGCGTCTTTTGCCTATGGGTCAGTGATGACTAAGATACGGAAAGTCCCTTTCGGAGGTAAAAGGTGAGGGCATCGCTATATGGTGCTGTCTGTGGCCTCGTCTCCTAGTGTTCTGAAACACGCGGCTAAGGGATGAGGCCTCTGTCTACCTGGCTTTCCCTTAAATACCTTTGCAAAGTCTTTGAGGAGAGTGATATTCTGCATCTGAGCTAACTCTCAATGAAGAGGCCTGGACCGAACCCGTTGTTATTATTAGTTAACTGTACTTGTTGTGGTAACGGGTATAAACATGTGGACCAAGACTCTTTAGTCAGAAGGAAAGGGACGGCCTATACCGAAGGCTTGCAAGGCCCATTCGAGCAGAACTTTGGAGTGAGTCGCAATGCCCTTGCAAGGACTAGTGGATCAGAAAGTTTGGGTCCATTTCGGCACCACAGTATTCCTCTGCCGTCGAGTGAATGAACCCCTGGACCTTGCCTTGACATGAATGTCCCATGCCCTGCTGTTGGGAAATGGAAAAGGCAAGCAAACAAAGGGAAATGTCATACGGCTACCCACAATATGTGCCTCGGGAGGAATACCTTGGCCCACTTAAGGAAGGGAATAATAAAGGGCAAGAAGTCAGAGAAGGAGACCCACCAGGAGTGACTCAGGACTCTGAGAATCCAGCTGAGGGCTACCGAAAAGAGAACTGATTAATGGGTGGTCAGGAGTTGTGGCATATATTAGGAGGAGCACTAGGACGTCCATGCAACTAAAGCATCCGTGAATACTCTGTCAAAAATGGATGATGGATGATAGGCAGGCTTTCTCAACAGAACAGCAACAAGAACAACATCAATTCATAGGAAAACAATGTGGCCCTCTCAAAACCAAAGGAAGTCACAGGGAGAAAAGGAAAGAATTATATTGTTTATTATCTTTCCTTATTGAAATGACATGGGTGGGTTTCCTAAAATGTCCTTCTTTGAATTGGGTCTTTATCCTTGTAAATTAGAGTTTACCCACCTCTTCCATCTCTGGATTTGATGAGAGGACATGACAATGCCTTCACTAAATACATAGAAGAGTGGCCCAAGCAAATGACTTGACCTGGCCTTCTGTGTGTTGGCAGGGGTTGGATTACTGCTTCAAAGGCTTCCGTCTAAACTAGAGAGCTGAGATTTTGTAGGTTTCCTGACCTAATCTTGGAAGTTTCTATGTGTCTGGGAATTTATCCTTTTCTCTCAGTTCTTGGATTTGCTAGCATAAATGTGTGGCTATGCCTTTTCGGTTATTCTTTTTTCCTTGCTACCAGTTGTGATGTGGTTTCATACTTGCAGCTGTGTGCTTGTCTCCCTGTTTTATCCCAGTAATGGCTTCTGCGGTTTGTTCCTGTTGTCAAAACTCAAGTGTGAGATCTCCTGATTTTTTTCCTATTGGTTTGTTTGTATTTCCTTAATTTTGATAATCACATGTCTGATTTCAATTTTTCTGTTAACTTTGGAGTTCGGTTTTTCTTCATCTTGTTCCTTCAGTCGTCCTTTTAGGTGGCTTTCTTTTTCGGTGTTTTTAAATTTTGGAAATGCACACATTTAACCCTATATTGTTTCCCCATAAAATGTTTTGGCATCCTCCTCTAAGTTTCTTAGAATTCCTTCGTTCATGGCTCTTCTTTTCCTTTGGATTTTCTTTCTTGCATTCATTGCAGTTCGTGAATGTGTTGTGTTTTCCACTTTAGTGTCTGGCTGTATTTCCAATTTGAAAGTGATATCTTCCTGTTTTCATACCTTCGTGATGATAAGTGCACAGGATAGGTTTTGACTTCTCTTCCATGAATTATGACTGGATTTGGACTCGAGCTCATGACCTGCGATAGACAAAGTTAGGTCTGCTGCTGGGAAGAACATATCTTATTGTCCTCAGAGACGCAATCTTACTCATGGACCCCCAAAGTTCAGGTGGTCTCGAATGCCCATGTGGACGTCTGTTATTCCTTAGCACCTTCCCATCCAGATAATCTGTCCTGTGCTTAACCTGGATATCATAGTTGCCAACAGTATTGGATAAACGTCGCCATCTCCATTCCTGTGTGTTCATAGGCTTCCAACGTTTAGATACACCTTTTTTCATGGTGGATATGTTGGCAATTCATCCAGGTTTCTGATGTTTTGATGCTCCATCAAGACAAAACACCTTCCGCTTAGCTTTTTTCTCTCGAAGGCATAAAATGACTCTCGCTGACTTAGGCACAAACACTTTGGCTCTCTTCTCCTTGGGAATAGCATAACCTACATCTTCCCTGTTTCTTCACTTGCAAGCTATGAGTATCTTTATAGTCGAAGGAAATCTCCTATGGGCAACAGAAGGACGAGCCTGTTTAATATTTGCTGTTTTCTTATGGATGTTTCTATTTTTTTTTTTTTTTTGATTTGGAATTTCAACCACTGTTACAAACTGTTTGTATTGACGGGAGTCTTTAGTCCTGAGTACTGAATGTATTATTGACAGGTAATAGTTCACTTTCTCATTTCGGTTGGCTTCTGACTTGGATTCTATTTGCCTTTCACCTATATGGTATTTTCTTGGGGTTGCTTCATTGGTACGATTCCTCGCTTCCTTCCCATATTTTGCATGTCTTATCTTTGTGTGTTTGCATGTGCATGTGTTAATGCTGTGTGGTGTGTGTGTGTTTCACATCACAATTATTATTAAAATACGAGAGAATGGAATTCGGTCTCTTGTGGGTAGCAATTCAATTTGACATGCCTTGAAATCTCACATTCCATTAGTTTCAGGAAATCTCCTTAAAGGAATGTCATCTCTTGTCCTCTTCAAGAATCCCGTGTTCTCACAAAACGGCCTTCCAACAAACAGCACCATTTGAATTCCTCATTAGAGTCATAATGTTTGTCCCAATACCCTTTCTTTTTCGTATGTTTCTTGACTGTCATGAGTTAGTGAAATCGTCTGTTTATTGTCTTTCTGAGAATGATAGATGTGACAAAGTCCAATGCTCTCCGCAAGACTGCCATAAGAGACATGTGGAAGAATTCCTTCTTGCTTATGTCACAGTACAAATTGTGGTGACATGAAGACACTGAGATGGTAGTAGTGTCTAATAACCTCATGCTTCTTCAACCATGAAGGCAACAAAAAGATGACCACAACAACTGCAGTGGGGTGGAAATTGACCTGAAGCCTACAAGGTAAACTCCACAGCGAAAGAGAACGGAAGTTGCAGAGATGATGGGAGAAGGTTGGAGACATGGCTCAGGGGAGATTTGGTTGGTTCGTGGATCAGAGGGCTGGAGTCCATGAAGAGGACCAAAGCACAGGAGAGCAGGGCACCCTGGGAACACACAAGGAACCTGTTTCCCAGTGCCGTTGACTGTGAGACGCAGAGGGTCTGAAGGGCACGAGTACTTGACAACACAAGTGTTGAGGGCTGAAGTTTTCCTATCAGCAGGCTTGGCAGACATCAACTTGAAAGAACACCATCTTTTTCCTGCATATGACACCAACAAGCGACCAGGAGCAGACAGCCTGGAGACAATGATCAGAGAGAGACAATACCAAGAGACGCAGTGGGAAGATGATGAGTCGTGGGAGTGATTCCGTGAAAGGCAGTGTTCGTGGAGATGACTCAATGTGGACATAATAAATTTTGGCTCTCACAACAGCAGCATCAAGACAGAGCTTGGCCAAGACAGGTATGTGAGGACAGAGACTCCCTAGCCAGCCAACACAAAATACCAACAGTGGAACACTTGGAGGATTGCCTTCCTCAGTCCAAGATGCTTAGTCCAAGGAGAACAGACTCTCCCATACGGGACGAGAAGAAAGCTTTGACCACATGTTCTCTTCTGAACACAGCATTCTGCAGGCCTGCGTTCTGTTGAGTTGGTAGAGTTTCTCCTTTCACAGGCACACCAGAGCCCACCAAGGTAAACCTCAGCATATTCAGCCCGGACCCTAAAAACAACAAACGGCCAGAAAGGAGAGCTACTGCAAATGACTGGCCTCCAGGACAGGGTCAGCCACAACACAAACAGCAGTGGCATGCATGCCACATACACTCTCACAAACACACACACACGCATGCACTCAACAAACCTTAAGGGCGAGCCCTGGGTCACTCACGGATCACTTCCTCCTAAATAAATTACCCTCAGGTTAGAAAACAGAATGAGTTTAACGAATACAGAGAGGTGACAGAGACTTAGATCCAATGCAAAGATGGAAGAATCAATTGATTCCCAGGTAAAGGAAGAAGGAGTGATTACGACTAGGCAGTCAGAGTGAAACCTCTACATAGAGCACGCCTGATGCGGGATAGAAAGCTGTGGCCTGGATACTCGCTGTACATCAGAAAACATAGGAGATATCAGAGAGTCTCGAAACACAGAGATAAAACTGATAAAGATAAAAACACCTAAAGAACTCCTGAAGAGAAGATTGGCAGGAGACTGGATGCAAAGTTCGGGAACATGGTAGAAGTGGAGGATCCAATTAGGAACCGAGAAGAACAAGCCTAGAAAATAAGGATGCAAATTCTAAGAGAGAAGGCAGAATGATGGAACATGATAGTGAGCTTAGGGAATCTCTAAGGAAATGAAAGAGGTGCCTCTTGTAGGTGAATTAAGAGTGAGAGAAAGAAAAGAGGGCTGATCCTAGATTAGAGAACTCGGGGCTGGAAAGGACCCTCATCTGGGAGCAGAGAAAGTGGTCCAGAATCAGAGGCACAGAGAACTCCCAACACCTTCCACAGAAGCGGAGCACCTAAAGACATAGTGCCATTCCCCCCGGAGAATCTAGGCATGGAGGTATTCTCTTTAGGCAAATAGGCATCGGAGAATAGTTTGTCCATAGCCCAGTCACTGACTTCAAGAGGAAAAGCTATACCAGCTCTCGAAGCAGGCCGGATAGCTCAAGCAACAGCAGCCAAGCCAAAATCCTTATCCCCTGCATTTCTGAACAATGACAGAGCAGCGGTTCTGTCTAGAACCAGGAGGTATTCAGAAGTCAATTGTTGGGTCCCGGGTTGTGTCCATCAGTTCAGACGCGGCCTTCAGATCAACTCATGATTCCAGGGCCTTGGCATTGACTCTGTTCTCAGGTTCTCTGCTCAGGGGCAAGTAAGCTTCTCCCTCTCCAGCTCCACCCCCTGATTGGGATCTCTCTGCCTCTCTGTCCAAACGTGCATGTGCATGTTCGATAAGATAACAAAGACAAAAACAGTGCACAATAATTGACTGGGGCCAAAGGATGTTTTATTGAATTTGGACCTAGGTTCCTATGGAGGGCAGCCAGGTATAGAGAACCTCCCACCATCCTAAAATGCCCGACCTTCGCTTGGAGCTTCCTTGTTCATTCTCCTGTTCTTTGCCTTCCTGGATCTCCTCACCAACCTGCAGCATCCGCTGTCTGTCGTGCTGTACTGACCCCTTGTTAACACATTGTGCATCCTCTCGGGGCTCCATTGGAACATGCCCATCTTCCTCAAGAGGCACTGTTTGCTTATCGCATGTAACCATTTGGGGGATGGTCATGAGAGGGTGAAGGCAGGCTTGTGCTGCCACATCTCCATGCAGTTCCACAGAGGGTAGCTGATCCACCATGAGGGAGTGCTCAAGGTTCTTCCACATTCGAATCCTCTTCAATGCGTCCTTTTGCACATACAAGTTGTCTTCCTGAAATGGGCACCGAAGTCTTTCAGATGGCTTCACTTGGGCTTGGGTCTCTTCCAACATGCTCTCCGTTGGCTTCTGTGGACTCCAAGAACATGAGTCCGTCCTGGACCTAAGGTTCTAGGGTGTAGAGTCTGCCTTGGATGAATGGTGTTTTTGGAAGATTGGGAGGCCTTGTTGGCACCGTTTCTGGAGACCATCGAGGTACTCGTGTGCTTGCTGTGGAAGATTCCAGACATGTCTTTGGCACGGTTGCGGGGGTTCACTTTGAGCTTCCCTTGGGTGGACCTTTTCCTGTTGAGATGCTCCATGATTTGGTGGGAGGGTCTCACCCTTACGCAGGGCTCGGATTTCCTCCCCTGAGGCTTTGCTTGTGGTCTGTTAGTTTCTTGGCCTGTCGTGGCTAAGATGGAATGAGGGATCCTTGCCTTTCTCCGAGGTCCAGAGGGCTGGTGCTGACACTCACGACCAAATACTACGAATTGGGCCATGGAGAAGTTGACACCGACTCGCTTCGCAAACTGCCTTGGTGAGAGACCCAGGCGGCTCCAGCGGTTTGGGATGGCTTGGGGTCCTCTTGGCCCACCCATGACTACTCCAGTCAAGTGTAGTGATCAGGCCTGGGTTGATGAGGAGTGGTTGCTATGACCTCAAGGCTTTGTGACATCACAGATGCTGGCTTCACTGAAGCAGCTGTCCCTCTCCCATGACCTTGGTGTCCTATGGCTTTAAGTAGGAAGCCCCGGGAAGGACAGAACAAGAGCCCTCTGAACCTGATCAAGAACTCAGGATGTCTTGTGGGTTAATGTCCAACTTCCCCTTTCTGGAGACATAGAGGAAGGAAAATGACATTCAGTATACCTTCCTTTAGGCCAACATATCCCCAGAGATGGCAAGGTGTCCTTTTACACTACAATTTCTAGATATCTCAAGAAAAGGTGAGGCCTCGCGGGTATAAGCAGCTCTCCGTGGGGTTTGTCGTCCTGTGGGTGAGAGCGTACTTTGTCAGCGTCTTTTGCCTATGGGTCAGTGATGACTAAGATACGGAAAGTCCCTTTCGGAGGTAAAAGGTGAGGGCATCGCTATATGGTGCTGTCTGTGGCCTCGTCTCCTAGTGTTCTGAAACACGCGGCTAAGGGATGAGGCCTCTGTCTACCTGGCTTTCCCTTAAATACCTTTGCAAAGTCTTTGAGGAGAGTGATATTCTGCATCTGAGCTAACTCTCAATGAAGAGGCCTGGACCGAACCCGTTGTTATTATTAGTTAACTGTACTTGTTGTGGTAACGGGTATAAACATGTGGACCAAGACTCTTTAGTCAGAAGGAAAGGGACGGCCTATACCGAAGGCTTGCAAGGCCCATTCGAGCAGAACTTTGGAGTGAGTCGCAATGCCCTTGCAAGGACTAGTGGATCAGAAAGTTTGGGTCCATTTCGGCACCACAGTATTCCTCTGCCGTCGAGTGAATGAACCCCTGGACCTTGCCTTGACATGAATGTCCCATGCCCTGCTGTTGGGAAATGGAAAAGGCAAGCAAACAAAGGGAAATGTCATATGGCTACCCACAATATGTGCCTCGGGAGGAATACCTTGGCCGTAGTAAAGGAAGGGAATAATGAAGGGCAAGAAGTCAGAGAAGGAGACCCACCAGGAGTGACTCAGGACTCTGAGAATCCAGCTGAGGGCTACCGAAAAGAGAACTGATTAATGGGTGGTCAGGAGTTGTGGCATATATTAGGAGGAGCACTAGGACGTCCATGCAACTAAAGCATCCGTGAATACTCTGTCAAAAATGGATGATGGATGATAGGCAGGCTTTCTCAACAGAACAGCAACAAGAACAACATCAATTCATAGGAAAACAATGTGGCCCTCTCAAAACCAAAGGAAGTCACAGGGAGAAAAGGAAAGAATTATATTGTTTATTATCTTTCCTTATTGAAATGACATGGGTGGGTTTCCTAAAATGTCCTTCTTTGAATTGGGTCTTTATCCTTGTAAATTAGAGTTTACCCACCTCTTCCATCTCTGGATTTGATGAGAGGACATGACAATGCCTTCACTAAATACATAGAAGAGTGGCCCAAGCAAATGACTTGACCTGGCCTTCTGTGTGTTGGCAGGGGTTGGATTACTGCTTCAAAGGCTTCCGTCTAAACTAGAGAGCTGAGATTTTGTAGGTTTCCTGACCTAATCTTGGAAGTTTCTATGTGTCTGGGAATTTATCCTTTTCTCTCAGTTCTTGGATTTGCTAGCATAAATGTGTGGCTATGCCTTTTCGGTTATTCTTTTTTCCTTGCTACCAGTTGTGATGTGGTTTCATACTTGCAGCTGTGTGCTTGTCTCCCTGTTTTATCCCAGTAATGGCTTCTGCGGTTTGTTCCTGTTGTCAAAACTCAAGTGTGAGATCTCCTGATTTTTTTCCTATTGGTTTGTTTGTATTTCCTTAATTTTGATAATCACATGTCTGATTTCAATTTTTCTGTTAACTTTGGAGTTCGGTTTTTCTTCATCTTGTTCCTTCAGTCGTCCTTTTAGGTGGCTTTCTTTTTCGGTGTTTTTAAATTTTGGAAATGCACACATTTAACCCTATATTGTTTCCCCATAAAATGTTTTGGCATCCTCCTCTAAGTTTCTTAGAATTCCTTCGTTCATGGCTCTTCTTTTCCTTTGGATTTTCTTTCTTGCATTCATTGCAGTTCGTCAATGTGTTGTGTTTTCCACTTTAGTGTCTGGCTGTATTTCCAATTTGAAAGTGATATCTTCCTGTTTTCATACCTTCGTGATGATAAGTGCACAGGATAGGTTTTGACTTCTCTTCCATGAATTATGACTGGATTTGGACTCGAGCTCATGACCTGCGATAGACAAAGTTAGGTCTGCTGCTGGGAAGAACATATCTTATTGTCCTCAGAGACGCAATCTTACTCATGGACCCCCAAAGTTCAGGTGGTCTCGAATGCCCATGTGGACGTCTGTTATTCCTTAGCACCTTCCCATCCAGATAATCTGTCCTGTGCTTAACCTGGATATCATAGTTGCCAACAGTATTGGATAAACGTCGCCATCTCCATTCCTGTGTGTTCATAGGCTTCCAACGTTTAGATACACCTTTTTTCATGGTGGATATGTTGGCAATTCATCCAGGTTTCTGATGTTTTGATGCTCCATCAAGACAAAACACCTTCCGCTTAGCTTTTTTCTCTCGAAGGCATAAAATGACTCTCGCTGACTTAGGCACAAACACTTTGGCTCTCTTCTCCTTGGGAATAGCATAACCTACATCTTCCCTGTTTCTTCACTTGCAAGCTATGAGTATCTTTATAGTCGAAGGAAATCTCCTATGGGCAACAGAAGGACGAGCCTGTTTAATATTTGCTGTTTTCTTATGGATGTTTCTATTTTTTTTTTTTTTTTGATTTGGAATTTCAACCACTGTTACAAACTGTTTGTATTGACGGGAGTCTTTAGTCCTGAGTACTGAATGTATTATTGACAGGTAATAGTTCACTTTCTCATTTCGGTTGGCTTCTGACTTGGATTCTATTTGCCTTTCACCTATATGGTATTTTCTTGGGGTTGCTTCATTGGTACGATTCCTCGCTTCCTTCCCATATTTTGCATGTCTTATCTTTGTGTGTTTGCATGTGCATGTGTTAATGCTGTGTGGTGTGTGTGTGTTTCACATCACAATTATTATTAAAATACGAGAGAATGGAATTCGGTCTCTTGTGGGTAGCAATTCAATTTGACATGCCTTGAAATCTCACATTCCATTAGTTTCAGGAAATCTCCTTAAAGGAATGTCATCTCTTGTCCTCTTCAAGAATCCCGTGTTCTCACAAAACGGCCTTCCAACAAACAGCACCATTTGAATTCCTCATTAGAGTCATAATGTTTGTCCCAATACCCTTTCTTTTTCGTATGTTTCTTGACTGTCATGAGTTAGTGAAATCGTCTGTTTATTGTCTTTCTGAGAATGATAGATGTGACAAAGTCCAATGCTCTCCGCAAGACTGCCATAAGAGACATGTGGAAGAATTCCTTCTTGCTTATGTCACAGTACAAATTGTGGTGACATGAAGACACTGAGATGGTAGTAGTGTCTAATAGCCTCATGCTTCTTCAACCATGAAGGCAACAAAAAGATGACCACAACAACTGCAGTGGGGTGGAAATTGACCTGAAGCCTACAAGGTAAACTCCACAGCGAAAGAGAACGGAAGTTGCAGAGATGATGGGAGAAGGTTGGAGACATGGCTCAGGGGAGATTTGGTTGGTTCGTGGATCAGAGGGCTGGAGTCCATGAAGAGGACCAAAGCACAGGAGAGCAGGGCACCCTGGGAACACACAAGGAACCTGTTTCCCAGTGCCGTTGACTGTGAGACGCAGAGGGTCTGAAGGGCACGAGTACTTGACAACACAAGTGTTGAGGGCTGAAGTTTTCCTATCAGCAGGCTTGGCAGACATCAACTTGAAAGAACACCATCTTTTTCCTGCATATGACACCAACAAGCGACCAGGAGCAGACAGCCTGGAGACAATGATCAGAGAGAGACAATACCAAGAGACGCAGTGGGAAGATGATGAGTCGTGGGAGTGATTCCGTGAAAGGCAGTGTTCGTGGAGATGACTCAATGTGGACATAATAAATTTTGGCTCTCACAACAGCAGCATCAAGACAGAGCTTGGCCAAGACAGGTATGTGAGGACAGAGACTCCCTAGCCAGCCAACACAAAATACCAACAGTGGAACACTTGGAGGATTGCCTTCCTCAGTCCAAGATGCTTAGTCCAAGGAGAACAGACTCTCCCATACGGGACGAGAAGAAAGCTTTGACCACATGTTCTCTTCTGAACACAGCATTCTGCAGGCCTGCGTTCTGTTGAGTTGGTAGAGTTTCTCCTTTCACAGGCACACCAGAGCCCACCAAGGTAAACCTCAGCATATTCAGCCCGGACCCTAAAAACAACAAACGGCCGGAAAGGAGAGCTACTGCAAATGACTGGCCTCCAGGACAGGGTCAGCCACAACACAAACAGCAGTGGCATGCATGCCACATACACTCTCACAAACACACACACACGCATGCACTCAACAAACCTTAAGGGCGAGCCCTGGGTCACTCACGGATCACTTCCTCCTAAATAAATTACCCTCAGGTTAGAAAACAGAATGAGTTTAACGAATACAGAGAGGTGACAGAGACTTAGATCCAATGCAAAGATGGAAGAATCAATTGATTCCCAGGTAAAGGAAGAAGGAGTGATTACGACTAGGCAGTCAGAGTGAAACCTCTACATAGAGCACGCCCGATGCGGGATAGAAAGCTGTGGCCTGGATACTCGCTGTACATCAGAAAACATAGGAGATATCAGAGAGTCTCGAAACACAGAGATAAAACTGATAAAGATAAAAACACCTAAAGAACTCCTGAAGAGAAGATTGGCAGGAGACTGGATGCAAAGTTCGGGAACATGGTAGAAGTGGAGGATCCAATTAGGAACCGAGAAGAACAAGCCTAGAAAATAAGGATGCAAATTCTAAGAGAGAAGGCAGAATGATGGAACATGATAGTGAGCTTAGGGAATCTCTAAGGAAATGAAAGAGGTGCCTCTTGTAGGTGAATTAAGAGTGAGAGAAAGAAAAGAGGGCTGATCCTAGATTAGAGAACTCGGGGCTGGAAAGGACCCTCATCTGGGAGCAGAGAAAGTGGTCCAGAATCAGAGGCACAGAGAACTCCCAACACCTTCCACAGAAGCGGAGCACCTAAAGACATAGTGCCATTCCCCCCGGAGAATCTAGGCATGGAGGTATTCTCTTTAGGCAAATAGGCATCGGAGAATAGTTTGTCCATAGCCCAGTCACTGACTTCAAGAGGAAAAGCTATACCAGCTCTCGAAGCAGGCCGGATAGCTCAAGCAACAGCAGCCAAGCCAAAATCCTTATCCCCTGCATTTCTGAACAATGACAGAGCAGCGGTTCTGTCTAGAACCAGGAGGTATTCAGAAGTCAATTGTTGGGTCCCGGGTTGTGTCCATCAGTTCAGACGCGGCCTTCAGATCAACTCATGATTCCAGGGCCTTGGCATTGACTCTGTTCTCAGGTTCTCTGCTCAGGGGCAAGTAAGCTTCTCCCTCTCCAGCTCCACCCCCTGATTGGGATCTCTCTGCCTCTCTGTCCAAACGTGCATGTGCATGTTCGATAAGATAACAAAGACAAAAACAGTGCACAATAATTGACTGGGGCCAAAGGATGTTTTATTGAATTTGGACCTAGGTTCCTATGGAGGGCAGCCAGGTATAGAGAACCTCCCACCATCCTAAAATGCCCGACCTTCGCTTGGAGCTTCCTTGTTCATTCTCCTGTTCTTTGCCTTCCTGGATCTCCTCACCAACCTGCAGCATCCGCTGTCTGTCGTGCTGTACTGACCCCTTGTTAACACATTGTGCATCCTCTCGGGGCTCCATTGGAACATGCCCATCTTCCTCAAGAGGCACTGTTTGCTTATCGCATGTAACCATTTGGGGGATGGTCATGAGAGGGTGAAGGCAGGCTTGTGCTGCCACATCTCCATGCAGTTCCACAGAGGGTAGCTGATCCACCATGAGGGAGTGCTCAAGGTTCTTCCACATTCGAATCCTCTTCAATGCGTCCTTTTGCACATACAAGTTGTCTTCCTGAAATGGGCACCGAAGTCTTTCAGATGGCTTCACTTGGGCTTGGGTCTCTTCCAACATGCTCTCCGTTGGCTTCTGTGGACTCCAAGAACATGAGTCCGTCCTGGACCTAAGGTTCTAGGGTGTAGAGTCTGCCTTGGATGAATGGTGTTTTTGGAAGATTGGGAGGCCTTGTTGGCACCGTTTCTGGAGACCATCGAGGTACTCGTGTGCTTGCTGTGGAAGATTCCAGACATGTCTTTGGCACGGTTGCGGGGGTTCACTTTGAGCTTCCCTTGGGTGGACCTTTTCCTGTTGAGATGCTCCATGATTTGGTGGGAGGGTCTCACCCTTACGCAGGGCTCGGATTTCCTCCCCTGAGGCTTTGCTTGTGGTCTGTTAGTTTCTTGGCCTGTCGTGGCTAAGATGGAATGAGGGATCCTTGCCTTTCTCCGAGGTCCAGAGGGCTGGTGCTGACACTCACGACCAAATACTACGAATTGGGCCATGGAGAAGTTGACACCGACTCGCTTCGCAAACTGCCTTGGTGAGAGACCCAGGCGGCTCCAGCGGTTTGGGATGGCTTGGGGTCCTCTTGGCCCACCCATGACTACTCCAGTCAAGTGTAGTGATCAGGCCTGGGTTGATGAGGAGTGGTTGCTATGACCTCAAGGCTTTGTGACATCACAGATGCTGGCTTCACTGAAGCAGCTGTCCCTCTCCCATGACCTTGGTGTCCTATGGCTTTAAGTAGGAAGCCCCGGGAAGGACAGAACAAGAGCCCTCTGAACCTGATCAAGAACTCAGGATGTCTTGTGGGTTAATGTCCAACTTCCCCTTTCTGGAGACATAGAGGAAGGAAAATGACATTCAGTATACCTTCCTTTAGGCCAACATATCCCCAGAGACGGCAAGGTGTCCTTTTACACTACAATTTCTAGATATCTCAAGAAAAGGTGAGGCCTCGCGGGTATAAGCAGCTCTCCGTGGGGTTTGTCGTCCTGTGGGTGAGAGCGTACTTTGTCAGCGTCTTTTGCCTATGGGTCAGTGATGACTAAGATACGGAAAGTCCCTTTCGGAGGTAAAAGGTGAGGGCATCGCTATATGGTGCTGTCTGTGGCCTCGTCTCCTAGTGTTCTGAAACACGCGGCTAAGGGATGAGGCCTCTGTCTACCTGGCTTTCCCTTAAATACCTTTGCAAAGTCTTTGAGGAGAGTGATATTCTGCATCTGAGCTAACTCTCAATGAAGAGGCCTGGACCGAACCCATTGTTATTATTAGTTAACTGTACTTGTTGTGGTAACGGGTATAAACATGTGGACCAAGACTCTTTAGTCAGAAGGAAAGGGACGGCCTATACCGAAGGCTTGCAAGGCCCATTCGAGCAGAACTTTGGAGTGAGTCGCAATGCCCTTGCAAGGACTAGTGGATCAGAAAGTTTGGGTCCATTTCGGCACCACAGTATTCCTCTGCCGTCGAGTGAATGAACCCCTGGACCTTGCCTTGACATGAATGTCCCATGCCCTGCTGTTGGGAAATGGAAAAGGCAAGCAAACAAAGGGAAATGTCATACGGCTACCCACAATATGTGCCTCGGGAGGAATACCTTGGCCGTAGTAAAGGAAGGGAATAATGAAGGGCAAGAAGTCAGAGAAGGAGACCCACCAGGAGTGACTCAGGACTCTGAGAATCCAGCTGAGGGCTACCGAAAAGAGAACTGATTAATGGGTGGTCAGGAGTTGTGGCATATATTAGGAGGAGCACTAGGACGTCCATGCAACTAAAGCATCCGTGAATACTCTGTCAAAAATGGATGATGGATGATAGGCAGGCTTTCTCAACAGAACAGCAACAAGAACAACATCAATTCATAGGAAAACAATGTGGCCCTCTCAAAACCAAAGGAAGTCACAGGGAGAAAAGGAAAGAATTATATTGTTTATTATCTTTCCTTATTGAAATGACATGGGTGGGTTTCCTAAAATGTCCTTCTTTGAATTGGGTCTTTATCCTTGTAAATTAGAGTTTACCCACCTCTTCCATCTCTGGATTTGATGAGAGGACATGACAATGCCTTCACTAAATACCTAGAAGAGTGGCCCAGGAAAATGATCTTTTAGGCCAACCTTTCTCCAGAGATGGCAAAGTTTTCCTATTTCCTCTGAAATATCTAGAGATATCAGAAACAACAAGTCCTCTGGTATATCATCCCGTCTCTCTGAGGTTTGTCATCCTTTGCATGAGAGAGTGACATTATACATTATAGCTAATCCTTAAGGAGGAGCAATGGACAGCACTCCTTGTTACCATTATTTATCTCTACCTACTGTGTTAATGGGTATAACCCTGTTGACCAAGTCTCTTTAATCAAAGGAAAATTAATGGCTTATATCGATGGTCTGCAAGGCTCACTTGAACAGAACTGAGGATTGAGCTGCTATGTCCTTGCAAAGACTAGTGGATAAAGAAGGTGTGGTCCATATTGGCAACAGAGTATTCCTCAGCAATTAGGGAGGATGAACTCTTGATTCTTGCACTGGCATGAATGCCACAGGACTGGGTTTGTGAAATGAAATGGGCAAGGAGACATAGGGAAATATCATATGGCTTCTCTCATATGTGCCCTAGGACGAATACCACGGCCCTTAGTAGAAAGAAGGAAAAACTGAAGGGGATAAGTCAGAGAAGGAGACAAACCAGGAGTAACTCAGAACTCTGAGGAATCAAGCTGAGAGTCAAGGAAAAAAGAGACATGCAGGGAATGAGGGAACGGGCTAATGGGTGTTGAAGAGTTCTGGCATATCTTAGGCGGAGTACTAGGTCATATATGGAACTGAAGCATCAGTGAATACTCTGTCAAAAATGGATGATGGATGACAGGCTGGCTTCCTCAACAGTACAAAATAATACAAAAACAAGCTGGCCCTTTCAAATGCAGGTGAAGACAGACAGAGAAAAGGAAAGAATTATATTTTTATTATGTTTAATTATTGAAATGGAATATAATTTATTTCCTAAAATGTCATTATTTGAATTGGGTCTTTATACTAGTAAAGTGGAGTTCATCCACCTCCTCCATTTGTGGAATTGATGAGAAGAAAATGGCATTGCCTTCTCTAAATGTCTAGAAGAGTTGAACAGGAAATGATTTGCACCTCGCCATCTGTGTGTTGACAGGGGTTTCATTACTGCTTCAAACGCTTTAGTCACTACTACAGAGCTGAGATTTTGTAGGTTTCCTGACCTAATCTTTGGAGTGAATATGTGTCTTGGAATTTATCCTTTTCTCTCAGTTCTTTTCTTTTGGGTTTGCTTCATTAGTGCTATTCTTCACTTCCTCCCCATCTTTTGTGTGTCTTATCTGTGTGTGTGTGTGTGTGTGTGTGTGTGTGTGTGTGTGTGTGCTGAGTGTGTTTCAAATAACAATTATAATTAAATTGATGGAGATAGGAAGTCGGTATTTAATGGATAGCAGTTCCATTTGACATGCCTTGAAAACTCACATTCCCTCTCTTTCAGCCACATTTCCTACAAAGAATGTCATCTTTTGTCCTCTTTGATAAACACATATTTTCTCAAACCTGACCTCAACAAACACCACATTTTGTGTGCCTGGGTAGTGTCGTATTATTTGTCCATTTTTCCCTTGCTTTTTCATATGTCTCTTGACAGTCATGAGAGAGTGAAATTGTATGTTATTTGTCTTTCTGGGACTGATAGATGTGACATAGGCTAATGCTCTCCACAATTCTGCCACATGAGGCAAGTGGAAAGAATTCATTCTTGCTTATGGCTGGGTAAGATTCTGTGGGGCTTTTTCAGGACAGTGAGATGGTAGTAGTGTCTGGTAACTCCAGACTTGTCTTTATCCAGGAACACAACAGGAAGATTACCACATCAACTTCAACATGGCAGAAATGAACTGGAGCCCACAAAGCAAACTCCATAGCAAAAGAGAGAATAAGTTGCAATCACTATGGGAGAAGACTGGAGACATGGTTTAGGGGAAAAGTGGAAAGTTGGTAATTCAGAAGGCAGTGAGACAATGCAATGGGCAAAGCCACAAGAGATCGGAGCACACTTGGAACCCACAAGGAGTACGTTCTCCAATTCCATTGATTCTGACCATCAGGGGGTCTGAATCATACTAGTTCATGCCAACAAAGGGCCTTGAGGCCTGGAGATTTTAGATCAGCAGCCTTGGCATATCAACTCAAAAGAACACTGTATTTCTCTGTCAGAGAACACCAACAAATAGCCAGGTGAAGACAGCCTGGAAACCACGATTAGAGACAATACCAGGTGACACAGTGGGAAGATGGTGGGTTCTGGCTGTACATTAGTGAGAGGCAGTGTTCTTGGAGATGATTTGATGGGGGCAAAAGAAATTTGGGGCTCTCGCACAGGCAGCATCAAGCCCGAGCTACTGGCCAAAGACAGGTTGGTGAGGGCTTTAATTGCCTCTCCTGCAAACACGAAATTCTAACCATGGAACACATAGGGTACTGTGTTCCTCAGTCCAACTTGCTTCATTTTAAGAGAACAGATTCTCCCATAGGGGACTAGAAGAAAGCCCTGTCCATAGGCTGTCCCCTGACCACAGAATGCTACAGGCATTCATTCTGTTGTGAAGGTTGAATTTCTCCTTTCACAGGCACACCAGATCCCACCAAGCTAAACCTCAGCCTATTCAGCCCAGACCCCAAACACACCAAAAGGCTGGCAAAGAGAGCCTCTGCAGATGACTGGTCTCAAGGACAGGGGGCAGCTATGATACAACAGCAGAGGGCATGCATGCCACACACACATACCTGAGACTCCCTCAAGGGCCAGCCCTTGGGCACTCCATGATATCTTATTTCTAAAGAAATTACCATCAGGATAAAAAACAGAATTGATTTTTCAAATACTGAGAAAGAGTCAGAGACCTATATCCAAGACAAAGATGGAAGAATCAATTGTTGCCAAGGAAGAAGACAAGAAATTATCATGGCCAGGTAATCGGAGTGAAACCTCACATATAACACGCCCAATGGAGGATTGAAAGCAGAAAGATATCAGGGAGTCTCAAAACACATAGATTAAACTGATAGAAATAAAATAAAGTAAAATAAAATAAAATAAAATAAATAAAGAATTTCTAAAGAAAAGATTGGTAGCAGACTGAAGGAAAAGTCCAAGAAGCTGGCAGAAGCAAAGGACCAAATTTTTGACCTGGCAGAAAAGGAATGGTAAATAAGGAAACAAATCCAAAGAAAGAAGGAAGAATGATGAAACATGACAATGAGCTTAGGAAAGTCATTGACTCCAAGGAATAGAAAGAGGTGCTTATTGTAGGAGAAGTCGGAGTGAGAGAAAAAAAAGAGGGCTGAACATGGATTTGAGAATTCAGAGCTAAAACTGTCCCTCATCTGGGAGCAGAAACAGAGATCCAGATTCAGAGGCAAGGAGGACTCACATCACCATCCACAGAAGCATGGAACCACAAGACATAGTTTCATTCAATGGAGGAATTCTCTTTACCTAAATATGCGTGGGAGTGTAGTTTGTACATAGCCAAATCACTTACCTCAAGAGGACAAACTATACCAGCTCTCAAAGCAGGCCAGGTTGCTCAAGCAACACCAGCCCAAGCCAAAATCCATTTCCCCTTCATTTGTGAACAATGACAGAGCAGTGGTTCACGTCTAGAACTAGGACATATTCAGAAGTCAAAGGTTGTGTCATGGATTGTGTCTATCAGTTCAGAGGCGGCCTTCAGCTCAACTCATGATCCCAGGGTCTTGGCATCGACTCTGGTCTCAGGTTCCCTGCTCAGGGGTAAGTCAGCTTTTCCCTCTCCAGCTCTACACCCTGATTGTGATCTCTCTGTCTCTCTGTCAAATATGTGCATGTGCATTGTTTGACAAAAAGACAAAAACACAACCGGGGTACAAGGATTGACTGTGGCCAGGGGATGTTTTCTTTAATTTGGACCTAGATCTCTATGGAAGGCAGCCAGGTTTAGAGAACCTCCCATTATCTCAAATGCTAGACCTTCGCTCAGAGCTCCAATGTTCATTCTCCAGTTCCTTGTCTTCCTGAATATCCTCACCAACCTGTAGCATACGCTGTCTCTGGCTCTCTAATGGCCCTTTGTTGTCCCACTGTTCATCTTCTGCTGCCTCCATTAGAACACGCCCATCTTCCACAAGAGGCATTGTTTGCTTATCCCATGAAACTATTTGGGGGATGTTCATGAGAGGGTGAAGGCAGGCTTGTGCTGTCACATCTACATGTACTCCTCCAGAGGGTATCTGCACGACCCTGTGGGAATGCTCCAGGTTCTTTGACATTTGAATCCTCTTCAATGCGTCCTTTTGAAGATACAAGTTGTCTTCCTGAAACGGGCACGGAAGTCTTTCAGATGGCTTCATTTGGGCTATGGGTCTTTTCCAACATGCTCCATGCTTGCTCCTGTGGACTCCAAGTACATGAGTCCATTCTGGACCTAAGGTTCTAGGATGTAGAATCAGCTTTTGGTAAATCGTCAGTTTTGAAGATTTGGAAGTCATTTTGGCTCTATTTCTAGGGATGCTACAGCTACTCATTATAAGGTCCGCTAGGCCAGAGGGAGTCATTTTGTGTTTCTGCAGTAAACTTATATTGAACCCATGCTGTAAACAAAATTGACCCTACTCCTCCCAGAGGAGCTTACTCTCAAAGCCTAGATACAAGGGTGAATCAGGCCAGGTGAAGACATCCCATTAGAGGGGCACGCATATATCTACTAGGGTAAATTGAGATCCAATTGTCCACCCATGTGTTACCTAGCATTTTTGTTTTTGTGGTGTAGCAGACTTAGCACGACTGTGCAGTTTTTTCTGTATTGTTATCTCATTGGCCACGTCTGTATAGCCTGGCTAAACTACCGCTATAAATGTTAGTCTCTGAGGCTGGGAGGGGTTGCCTCTTTGCAAGAGAAGGCCCTGACCGGTCAATATGATTCTCGATGCTTTGTGCAAAATTAACGTTTGCTTGACCTTCACTTTGTATCAGTCTCGCTCTTTTGAATAAGGACCCTATCTTTGGAGGGCCACCCGAATTCAAATGATGAGAACTGAAACAGCATTGGAATTTTTGGAAAAGCCTCTGGAGGTAAGATCATGGGATCCTGCATGGAGCTGCAGTGTACAGTCTCCTGCCAATCTTCTCTTCAGGAGTTCTTTAGGTGCTTTTATCTTTATCAGTTTTATCTCTGTGGTTCGAGACTCTCTGATATCTCCTATGTTTTCTGACGTACAGCGAGTATCCAGGCCCCTGCTTTCAATCCCGCATCGGGCGTTTTCTATGTAGAGGGTTCACTCTGATTGCCTAGCCATAATCATTCCTTCTTCCTTTACCTGGGCATCAATTGATTTTTTCATCTTTGCATTGGATCTAAGTCTCTGTCACCTCTCTGTATTCGTTAAACTCATTCTGCTTTCTAACCTGAGGGTAATTTATTTAGGAGGAAGAGATCCGGAGTACCCAGGGCTGGCCCTTAAGGTTTGTTGAGTGCGTGCGTGTGTGTGTGTTTGTGAGTGTGTATGTGGCATGCATGCCACTGCTGTTTGTGTTGTGGCTGACCCTGTCCTGGAGGCCAGTCATTTGCTGTAGGTCTCCTTTCCGGCCGTTTGTTGTTTTTAGGGTCCGGGTTGAATATGCAGAGGTTTACCTTGGTGGGCTCTGGTGTGCCTGTGAAAGGAGAAATTCGAGCAACTCAGCAGAACGCAGGCCTGCAGAATGCTGTGTTCAGAAGAGAACATGTGGTCAAAGCTTTCTTCTCGTCCCCTATGGGAGAGTCGTTGTCCTTGGACTAAGCATCTTGGACTGAGGAAGGCAGTTTTCCAAGTATTCCACTGTCGGGATTTCGAGTTGGCTGGCTAGGCAGCCTATGTCCTCACATACCTGTCTTGGCCAGTAGCTTTGTCTTGATGCTGCTGTTGCGAGAGCCCAAAATTTATTATGTCCACATTGAGACATCTCCACGAACACTGCCTTTCACGGAATCACTCCCACTACTCACCATCTTCCCAGTGCGTCACTTAGTATTGTCTCTCTCTGATCATTGTCTCCAGGCTGTCTGCTCCTGGTCGCTTGTTGGTGTCATATGCAGGAAAAAGATGGTGTTCCTTCAAGTTGATGTCTGCCAAGCCTGCTGATAGGAAAACTTCAGCCTTCAACACTTGTGTTGTAAAGTACTCGTGCCCTTCAGACCCTCTGCGTCTCACAGTCAACGGCACTGGGAAACAGGTTCCTTGTGGGTTCCCAGTGTGCCCTGCTCTCCTGTGCCTTGGTACTCTTCATGGGATCCAGCCCTCTGATCCACTAACCAACCAAATATCCCCTGAGCCATGTCTCCAACCTTCTCCCATCATCTCTGCAACTTCCGTTTTCTTTCGCTGTGGAGTTTATCTTGTAGGCTTCAGGTCAATTTCCACCCCAATGCAGTTGTTGTGTTCATCTTCCTGTTGCCTTCATAGCTGAAGACAAGCATGAGGTTATTAGACACTACTACCATCTCACTCTCCTCCATGTCACCGCAATTCGTACTGAGACATAAGCAAGAAGGAATTCTTCCACTTGTCTCTTATGGCAGTCTTGCGGAGAGCATTGGGCTTTGTCACATCTATCATTCTCAGAACGACATCAGACAGACGATTTCACTAACTCATGACACTCAAGAATCATACGAAAAAGAAAGGGTATTGGTACAAACAGTATGACTCTAATGAGAAATTCAAATGGTGCTGTTCTTTGGAAAGCAGTTTTGTGAGAACACGTGTTACTTGAAGAGGACAAGAGATGACATTCCTTGCAGGAGATTTCCTGAAACTGATGGAATGTGAGATTTCAAGGCATGTCAAATTGAATTGCTACCCACAAGAGACCGAATTCCATTCTCTCGTATTTTAATAATAATTGTGATGTGAAACACACACACACCACACAGCATTAACACATGCACATGCAAACACACAAAGATAAGACATGCAAAATATGGGAAGGAAGCGAGGAATCGTACCAATGAAGCAACCCCAAGAAAATACCATATAGGTGAAAGGCAAATAGAATCCAAGTCAGAAGCCAACCGAAATGAGAAAGTGAACTATTACCTATCAATAATACATTCAGTATCAGGACTAAAGACTCCCGTCAATACAAACAGTTTGTAACAGTGGTTGAAATTCCAAATCAAAAAAAAAAAAAAAAGGTAGAAAACATCCATAAGAAAACAACAAATATTAAACTAGCTCGTCCTTCTGTTGACCATAGGAGATTTCCTTCGACTATAAAGATACTCATAGCTTGCAAGTGAAGAAACAGGGAAGATGTAGGTTATGCTATTCCCAAGGAGAAGAGAGCCAAAGTGTTTGTGCATAAGTCAGCGAGAGTCATTTTATGCCTTCGAGAGACAAAAGATAAGCGGAAGTTGTTTTGTCTTGATGGAGCATCAAAACAACAGAAACCTGGAAGAATTGCCAACATATACACCACGAACAAGGGTGTATCTAAACGTTGGAAGGTATGAACACACAGGAAGGGAGATGGTAAATTTTATCCAATACTGTTGGCAATTATGATATCTACGTTAAGCACAGGACAGATCATCTGGATGGGAAGGTGCTAAGGAATAACAGACGTCCACATGGGCTCTCGAGACCACCTGAACTTTGGGGATCGATGAGAAAGATTGCGTCTCTGAGGACAATAAGATATGTTCTTCCCAGCAGCAGACCTAACTTTGTCTATCGCAGGTCATGAGCTCGAGTCCAAATCCAGTCGTAATTCATGGAAGAGAAGTCAAAACCTATCCTGTGCACTTATGATCACGAAGGTATGAAAACAGGAAGATATCACTTTCAAATTGGAAATACAGCCAGACACTAAAGTGGAAAACACAACACATTCACGAACTGCAATGAATGCAAGAAAGAAAATCCAAAGGAAAAGAAGAGCCATGAATGAAGGAATTCTAAGAAACTTAGAGGAGGATGCCAAAACATTTTATGGGGAAACCATATAGGGTTAAATGTGTGCATTTCCAAAATTTAAAAACACTGAAAAAGAAATCCCCCTATAAGGACGACTGAAGGAACAAGATGAAGAAAAACCGAACTCCAAAGTTAACAGAAAAATTGAAATCATACATGTGATTATCAAAATTAAGGAAATACAAACAAACCAATAGGAAATGAATCAGGAGACCTCACACTTCAGTTTTCACAACACGAACAAACCACAGAAGCCATTACTGGGATAAAACAGGGAGACAAGCACACAGCTGCAAGTATGAAACCACATGACAACTCGGAGAAAGGAAAAAAGAAAAACCGAAGAGGCACATCCACCCATTTATGCTAGCAAATCCAAGAACTGAGAGAAAAGGATAAATTCGCAGACACATAGGAACATCCAAGTTAGGTCAGTAATCCTACAAAATCTCAGCTCTAGTAGTGACGGAACCATTTGAAGCAGTAATCCAACCCCAGCCAACACACAGAAGGCCAGGTCAAGACATTTTCTTGAGCCACTCCTCTAGGTATTTAGTGAAGGCATTGTGATGTCCTCTCATCAAATCCAGAGATGGAAGAGGTGGGTAAACTCTAATTCACAAGGATAAAGACCCAATTCAAAAAAGGACATTTTAGGAAACCAATTCCATGTCATTTCAATAAAGGAAAGACAATAAACAATATAATTCTTTCCTTTTCTCCTGTGACTGCCTTTGGTTTAGAGAGGGCCATAATGTTTTCCTCTGAAATTATGTTGTTCTTGTTGCTGTTCTGTTGAGAAAGCCTGCCTATCATCCATCATCCGTTTTTGACAGAGTATTCAGGGATGCTTTAGTTGCATGTACGTCCAGTGCTCCTCTTAATATATTCCACAACTCCTGACTACCCATTAAGCAGTTCTCTTTTTGGTAAACCTCAGCTGGATTCTCAGAGTCCTGAGTCACTCCTGGTGGGTCTCCTTCTCTGACTTCTTGCCCGTCAGTATTCCCTTCCTTTTCCATTTCCCAACAGCAGGGCATGGGACATTCATGTCAAGGCAAGGTCCAGGGGTTCATTCACTTCGACGGCAGAGGAATACTGTGGTGCCGAAATGGACCCAAACTTCCTGATCCACTAGTCCTTGCAAAGGCATTGCGGCTCACTCCAAAAGTCTGCTCGAATGGGCCTTGCAAGCCGTCGGTATAGGCCGTCCCTTTCCTTCTGACTAAAGAGACTTGGTCCACATGTCTATACCCGTTACCACAACAAGTACAGTTAACTAATAATGACAACAGTTTCGGTCCAGGCCTCTTCAATGAGAGTTAGCTCTGATGCAGAAGGTCACTCCCTCGAAGTCTTTGCAAAGGTATTTAAGGGAAAGCCAGGTAGACAGAGGCCTCATCCCTTAGCCGTGTGTTTCAGAACACTAGGAGACTAGGCCCCAGACAGCACCATATATCGATGCCATCACCTTTTACCTCGGAAAGGGACTTTCCGTACCTTAGTCATCACAGACGCATAGGCGAAAGACGCTGACAAAGTACGCTCTCACCCACAGGACGAGAAAACCCACGGAGAGCTATTCATACCCGCGAGGCCTCACCTTTTCTTGAAATATCTAGAAATTGTAGTGGAAAAGGACACCTTGCCATCTCCGGGGATATGTTGGCCTAAAGGAAGGTATACTGAATGTCATTTTCCTTCCTCTATGTCTCCAGAAAGGGGAAGTTGGACATTAACCCACAAGACATCCTGAGTTCTTGATCAGGTTCAGAGGGCTCTTGTTCTGTCCTTCCCGGAGCTTCCTACTTAAAGCCATAGGACACCAAGGTTATGGGAGAGGGACAGCTGCTTCAGTGAAGCCAGCATCTGTGATGTCACAAAGCTTTGAGGTCATAGCAACCACTCCTCATCAACCCAGGCCTGATCACTACACTTGACTGGAGTAGTCATGGGTGGGCCAAGAGGACCCCAGGCCGTCCCAAACCTCTGGAGCTGCCTGGGTCTCTCACCAAGGCAGTTTGCGAAGCGAGTCGGTGTCACCTTCTCCATGGCCCAATTCATAGAGGGAAAAGGGATATTTTTCAAAATAAAAATTAGCGTATTTTTCAGAATATGATATAGTGTTATTCACTGAACTGAGGGAACAAATGTCAAAGTCTAACACAGTTTACAGAATGTTTTAACATAAATTGAAATTTAAATCTGACCAAATTTCACAGTTTTAAGTAAAATGATAGCACTTTATATCCTTGAAAAGTGGTAAGTGACCCAAAACATGGCTTAGAAAAACAAATTTAACACTACACTAGTCTGAGATGGTTAAGTTATGGTACAACTTGCCATTGTGTATCATCAAATGGTATATATTTTCTTTTGGGCTTGGCATTATATTTTATTTTAGCCATTCTGGTAAGTGTGTAGTGATATCTCAGTGTCATTTTAATTGCATTTCCTTGATGTCTAATTATGTCAAAATATATTACTTTGATGTTTAATGCTCTGAGCTTTCTCAGTTCAAGACCATGAAGCCACTTAGGAAAAATACAGTTGCAGAGGCACTCATAGACCAACTCTTATTTCGAAATAAGAAGAAACATTACTACCCATTCCAACAAAAATTAGATTTGTTATGCAGCAGGGATTTTATAAATTACCTACACAACTTATATAGTAAGATGAAATGGGACAGGTGGCTTCTTGCAGCTATATACAACATCATTTTGTGATTTTAGTGCCTTCTTCTGTGCTCCCATAGCTTCCTACACTTGTATCTCCGAGCATTTGTTACACCATGTGAAAATATGAACTCTTTCTCTTTATTCTGTCTTACTAGAATAAGAATCCTTGAAAGTTTATGGACAATTGAACTCTCAGTTATTAGCAGAAATTCTATCACACAGTAAGTTTCCAAATATAAAAGCCAGAGTTTTACAATGACTTCTAAGCTTTTACATGATCTAGCCACTCATTTAACCTCTGTGACCTCTTTCCCTGCTACTCTTCAGTCACTCACAGTGGCCTCCTTGCTATTCCTCAGATATGCCAGGCATGATCCAACCTTATGGCCTTCAAGATAGCCAATTCCTTTGTCTGGAGTGACCTTATTGCTGATAGTTCTGCGCAAATTCATCACCTTTCCATACATTTGTTCAATTGTCAGCTTCATTGTAAGTACCCTGATCTTTCTATTAAAAGATTTAACTCCCCATCCCCTGCCTAGCAACCTTGATTTTTCTCACCCTGATCGAATTTTTCTTTTTCCCCATTGTACTCTTCCTTTTTGAATGCACTATGCCATTTTTATTAAGGTTTATAGCTTTGAATTGTCTCACCCATTAAAATAAAAGTTCTACAAAGCCAATTATTTCATTTACCAGTGTAGTCTGAAGTAATATCTGCCATATAATAGTTCAGTAGACAACTGGTAAATTTCAAAATAAATTAATGTTGAGAGTATACTGAATTTCATAAGTCATTTCAATATTTTTTTCCAAAAAATAAACTACATAAAACATACTTTAAATTTACTTTCAAAATATTTTATAGCATATAATGGACAATATACATAAGCCTAAAGAAACAATCCTATAATTAACCATTTCATACCTACTTAAAAACTGCATAATACCACACTCTTAGATCCTCTTTGAATGCTCTAAAATAACCCTTCAAATGAAATACATTTTAAAAACTCACAGATTTTTTGGCAAATAATTTAATAAAATAAAAGTTTCATTCATCTATGTAGATCAAAATAAATGTTTTTAATAAGCATGAAATTATAACTCTGAAGTGTGCTAAAATGAAACCACCTGCTAAGGGTGAGAGAACAAAAATAAACATCCTTTTTCCAAATAAGAGGAATTTATTACCTTTGAATCAAAGCATGTGGATTTGTTTTAACTGGCAATAAAGCAATATGGAGACACAAACCATAGGAAGTCATATTTTAGATTTCCAAAAGACTTCTAAGTGAAGAGTATACATTTTTTAATTGCTACATAATGCTACATAATGACAAGATGACAGGTTGTGGCAAATAGCATTTTAAAAGCTCTACTCATAATGGAACGGAAGATGTCATTTCCCTATAATTTTATATATGTCTTTAATTGACTATATCTGGATACAACATATTACCAAACAGATGTTCATCAAAGACTAAATCATTTTTAATGGAACATAATAATTTGAACCTACATCTATTAATCATTTTTTTCGATCTAAAATTTATAGTCTCGCTAAACATTTTATCAGTTGTTGACAAAATTCAAAATAAATAGGATAAAAAGTCGTGTTTGGAAAAGTAGATTTCTTTTCAAATTGGCATTTAAATGAAAATATTTGCTGATATTTTTAAAACTTTAAATGTAATTTTATATATATATCTGACCTATCAGATGATATAAAATTTTTGGAGAAAATATGACATATTTTTTGATCTTGGTTGAAGGTATTAATAAAGAGCAACTGTTTGTATTATTTGTATTGTGATATCTTAGTTAATAAACATGAATAACTGGTATAAAATATGTTTTTTTAAAAATTTTATTTATTTACTTGACAGAGATCATAGGAAGGCAGAGAGGCAGCCAGAGAGAGAGGAATGGAAGCATGCTCCCAGCTGAGAAGAGAGCCCACTGTGGGACTCAATCCCAGGAACCTGGAATCATGACCTGAGCCGAAGGCAGAGATTTTAACCCACTGAGCCACCCAGGCACCCTAAAATATGTTTTTTTTTTAATATAGAAGTATAGTTCTTGCCAAAATATGGAACTAGCTGGAACTGAATGCCTCCTTCAAAGTCAGCTCTGGAGAAATTATGCAAGTGTAATATGGAACTATTTCAGATATTAACCAAAAACAAAGAAATGATGATAAACGCCTTAAAATACTCAAAGTTGCCCTTGACTGGTATGTTTCAAGCTCTATTCCTGGTTTGAAGACAGGTTTTAACAGGCCTGTCACTGTAGAAATCCGCTGGATGTTTAGAGGCTATCAGAACTGTACAAAACCTTGAAGGGGTAAAGACTTGAAAATTCTTTAGAGAGATTAGCTCCCTAAGGCATTATTCCTCCACACATTTTCCTCCAATCAATTAAGACTGATGGATGAGGGGCACCTGAGTGGCTCTCTCATCACGTGGGTGGTGGGTTAAGCCTCTGCCTTCATCTCAAGTCATGGTCTCTGGGTCCTGGGATCCAGCCCCACATCGGGCACTGCTCAAAAGGAAGCCTGCTTCCCTCCCTGCTTGCCTGCCTCTCTGCTTACTTGTGATCTCTCTCTCTCGCTCTCTTTCTCTCTCTCTGTGTCCAATAAATAAATAAAATCTTTTAAAAAAGGCTGATGGATGATAAATTATGAAAACTGCTCCCTCCAAATGATGCTTCTTCATAAGGATTTAAGAATTTAAAATTGAAACTTGACCGTAGGATTTATCTTATAGAATAACATCAAGTGAAGGCAGTTTTTATTAGTTCTGAAGTATTTGTGATTCTGAATTCTTGGCCTCATTAGTAAATTTATTTTTAAATTCTCCCATGGAGTGGTGATTGGCCTTCAGTCTTTCATTGATATACATCATTGGGTCAAATGAGATGTGTGTGCCCAGAACTATATATAATCTTTTTTGTATTTCACTGGAGATGGCATTTCTGAGTTTTGTTCAATTGAATTTGGACAGATGTTTTAATAGTCACTTCTAGAGTTGGCCCTGGAGAATATCTTCCTTTTTTTCTCTTCCCGATTCTCTGAAAAACCCTGACTAATTCACATTATCACAGTAATATCATAATTCAAGTTTTTCCAAACACTATAGCTGCAAAATAGAAGGAAGCTACTCAGAATGGAATACTATTGTGAATGATTGAGAAAGAAAACATTATTATAATTAAGCTACCAGGTTTCAATGTATTTTATTGTTGCTTAGAAAATCCTAGCATACCCAGACTTTACAGAGATTTGATGATCCTAAGAAGAGCTGAACTCATGGACCAAAATAACTATGCACATAAAAAGTACAATTACTTACCTAAAAAATATGATGTGGTTAACTTTATATGCCAATCCAAGTGTTATGGGAACAGGAATTAAAAAAATAGCTTAGGGGCGCCTAGGTGGCACAGTGGATTAAGCCACTGCCTTCAGCTCAGGTCATAATCTCAGGGTCCTGGGATCAAGTCCTGCATCAGGCTCTCTGCTCAGCAGGGAGTCTGCTTCCCTCTCTCTCTCTCTGCCTGCCCTCTGTCTACTTGTGATCTCTCTCTGTCAAATAAATAAATAAATAAAATCTTAAAAAAAAAAAAAAAGAATGACTGTACTTTTAAAAAATAGCTTAAAAGGAGCGCCTGGGTGGCTCAGTGGGTTAAGCCGCTGCCTTCCGTTCAGGTCATGATCTCAGGGTCCTGGGATCAAGCCCCACATCGGGCTTTCTGCTCAGCAGGTAGCCTGCTTCTCTTCCTCTCTCTCTGCCCACCTCTCTGCCTACTTGTGATCTCTCACTGTCAAATAAATAAATAAAATATTTTTAAAAATAGCTTAAAAGTATATGATAAAATAATGATATACATATACAAGGAAAAGAAAGATACTATACTGTGAATATAAATTAAGTGAAAATTGTTGAAATAAAGAATACAATAAATGGAGACTAAGATGAATATAGCTGTAAAATGAATAAATGAGTTGGGAAAAACAAACAAACAAATTCATGACTTCTGCCCAAATACAGCAGAAGAGAAAAAAAAATAAAGAAAATATTTAAATAAGTACTGAGATAAATTTTGGAGAATTAAAGAAAGATAAAAGATACCAGACTTAAATGATGCCAAACACGAGATATCAGAAACAAAACAAAACAAAACAAAAACTACACACACTAAAAACCACTCGTATACATTATGGTGAGTTTTAAGAATATCAAAAACAGAGAAGAGCATAAATGATGCCCAAGAGAAGAACAGATCACCTAAAATATACAAGAATAATACTGACAGCACAATTCTCAATAGTAATAGCATATAAAGAGACAGCTGGGAGTTTTTATAGATGGAAAAGATATTTGAAACTAGGTATTATACATCAATCCAAATTATTGATTAAATTTGAGAGCACAGTAAAAATACAATGAAGCATGTTAGGTCTTAGAACATTTATCACACAGAGACACACATTTTGGAAAACTTCCTTGGAAGACAGCTCAATTGAGATCGAGAAAACAGAATTATGTACTCAAAGGCACATTTTGAAGGAAGGATTGAATATAGTCTGCACTGCAAATATTCTTTAATCGTATGTTCTGAATATCCTAAATTTAAGAAGTATTTGTTCAAATATTTACCTTTAAATAAATCCTAGGAGACTTTTTCTTGGATTCTGGAAAATCAGTCCATTTGGATACAAATCTTTTTGTCACTGATGGAAATTTTGATAGCCCTTAACTGTGGAATGCCTAATGTATTGTTACAGCAATTGTGATTTGCCAATACATGGGTGATGTGTGTGTGTTGTGTGTGTTTATTTTTATTTTTGATGGTTTAACTCTTCTATGAGATTTTTAAGTAGACATGATTTTAATAAATTATGATTTGTTGAAATTTATCTGAGGTTATATATAATAAAATGAAATTTGTGTGAACTAAAGAAGTGCATCTCCATTTTTTTTGTTTTAAGAGTAGACTGGTCTTTAAAAATTGTCCAAAGAAGTACATTATATTCATTATTAAATTTGATAATATACTATAAAGTATTTATGGTCATATTGGACCATATCAAATTCTACTATTAATTCATATTAATAATTACCATAAGAGGAAAAAGGGATATTTTTCAAAATAAAAATTAGCGTATTTTTCAGAATATGATATAGTGTTATTCACTGAACTGAGGGAACAAATGTCAAAGTCTAACACAGTTTACAGAATGTTTTAACATAAATTGAAATTTAAATCTGACCAAATTTCACAGTTTTAAGTAAAATGATAGCACTTTATATCCTTGAAAAGTGGTAAGTGACCCAAAACATGGCTTAGAAAAACAAATTTAACACTACACTAGTCTGAGATGGTTAAGTTATGGTACAACTTGCCATTGTGTATCATCAAATGGTATATTTTTTTCTTTTGGGCTTGTCATTATATTTTATTTTAGCCATTCTGGTAAGTGTGTAGTGATATCTCAGTGTCATTTTTTTTTAAAGATTTTATTTGTTTATTTGACAGAGAGAAATCACAAGTAGATGGAGAGGCAGGCAGAGAGAGAGAGGGGGAAGCAGGCTCCCTGCTGAGCAGAGAGCCCGATGCGGGACTCGATCCCAGGACCCTGAGATCATGACCTGAGCCGAAGGCAGCGGCTTAACCCACTGAGCCACCCAGGCGCCCTCTCAGTGTCATTTTAATTGCATTTCCTTGATGTCTAATTGTGTCAAAATATATTACTTTGATGTTTAATGCTCTGAGCTTTCTCAGTTCAGGACCATGAAGCCACTTAGGAAAAATACAGTTGCAGAGGCACTCATAGACCAACTCTTATTTCGAAATAAGAAGAAACATTACTACCCATTCCAACAAAAAATAGATTTGTTATGCAGCAGGGATTTTATAAATTACCTGACACAACTTATATAGTAAGATGAAATGGGACAGGCGGCTTCTTGCAGCTATATACAACATCATTTTAATTTCAATTTTCAGTATAATTTTTCCAAGGTATACACAGAATATATATTTAATGTAAATTGTGAACATTTTAAACTCTGTATATGGAAATTAATCAATTTTAAGTTTATAACAATCAAAATTAACGGAAGTTTATTTTAAATTAGTTAGCTTTCTCTGCATTGCAAGACAGAATAATCAAGAATTGGTAAGAAAAAAGTAATCTCTGTAAAATTACCGGGGGTGCATTATAAAGTGTTCAGTAACTGATCAAACTCACAATTTGGATTGAATGGCAAGTGATTTTTAAAATCTGGAACTCATTGTCAATTTTTTTTTCTTCATTGTGTCTTAATAATTTACTGTGTTCATTTGCATGGAAGTGAAGAAAAATGCATGACATTTCATCTCAACACTAACACCTTTAACTGGCAACTCTAAATGTACTTTACAGCAGTGTAACAAAGTAAAGATCAATGATGTTTCATGAAATATCTGTTATAATTCTCAAGGAGATAGGGAGTTTGTGCAAAAATGCAAATCACTTTGCGACTAAACACATTGTTTATTTCAGCTAATTTTAAGAAAATATGCTGAGAATCTCTCAAAAAAGGAAGCAATGATTTAGGTTTGCCTTCAAACTCCTTATCTAATCCTGAACCAACAGCACATAGTTCAAAGAGCAACTAATTTGAGTAGCTCCAATTTACACATTTCCTAACAATGCTTAATTTAGTGGAATTTCTGTCCAATTATGGTAATTTGATGTAATGAAAGACAAAAGTTCAAAAAGATCATCCTTAATTTATATAGATGCCAAACTCTGCATTTTCTGAATGACGCCCAGGAACGTATTTTCAAAAACAAACAAACAATGCCAGAACCACTATTAGGTCATCTCTAGGCAGAAAGTGACTCAGAGCTTACATTACTCTCTCCCTGAAAGTATACTGTAGGCACTGAAACTACTACCCTGAGTCTGTGCTATCAAATTCCTTAAGTTAGAAAGTTTTAAAACCCGTCTGAGTGGGAGTATTTCATTTACAGATAGAGATTTGGTTGTTTATACATTTTCATACTTGATTTTTAGGGTGTAATAACTATGTTTTAAAATTCATGGTGGTTTTGAATACTGTTGGATAATTGAGCTAAAATGGTATATCCATTCCTCCTAAGAAACAGAAATTATAGAAAGGTAGTGCTTTTCAAATCTGACATCTTTGAGTCATTGCAGTTTCATATAAATGCAATAGGAAAAGTGTCATTCATGTTTATGATATTTTCTATAAATAAATTAGAATGTACTGGAGGCCTGATATAAAGTGGGATGCCTAAACTTCAGTAAGATCTTGTTTTCAATTCAAAATAAATTTTATTTTTTATTTTTTTATAATGTCCCTCAATTTCAGATAAGCACCCCCATAAGGTCCACTCCGTTTTTTTTAAGATTTTATTTATTTTATTTGACAGATAGAGATCACAAGTAGGCAGAAAGGCAGGCAGAGAGAGAGGGAAGAGGAAGCAGGCTCCCTGCTAGGCAGAGAGCCCGATGCGGGGTTCGATCCCAGGACCCTGGGATCATGACCTGAGCCAAAGGCAGAGGCTTTAACCCACTGAGCCACCCAGGCGCCCCCAAAATAAATTTTAAATTGAATTATGCACCTCTAAGTTCAGAGACAATAAACATCAACCAACACAATTAATAAGTTCTATTTCTTGAAATTTCGGGAACATTGATAGTCTCATCTCCTGGAAGAACAACAGCTAAAATTTTTGGTCATGGATTCCTGCTAAAATATCACTTTCCCAAGGAAAATTAATGTTAGGAATTTTCATTGATTGTTATTGATCATGAAGAATATAACAACCACGATAAAAAGAGTAGGAAAAACATGATATCTCATCTGTAAGGGCATGTGGAAAGTAGGAAATGCTAATAAAAATAACTACCATTATTTCCTAAGTTAACATAATATAACAGAACAAAAATATTTCAAAACAATGTTTTCTTTTTTTTAAGATTTTATTTATTTATTTGACAGAGAGAGATCACAAGTAGGCAGAGAGGCAGGCAGAGAGAGAGGAAGAAGCAGGCACCCTGCTGAGCAGAGAGCCCAATGTGGGACTCAATCCCAGGACTCTGAGATTATGACCTGAGCCGAAGGCAGCGGCTTAACCCACTGAGCCACCCAGGCGCCCCCATAACAATATTTTCTAGGCTCATTCTGATAACTCTTTTCTACATTCAAATTTAAAGGTTGAGGCATGTGATATATGTTACACAAAAAACATCCCAAGGCATTCGTTAAAAAAAAAAAAAACTCTTAATAAAGAACAAATCCAAAGGAATTTCTTTTCTAATTTAATTAACAAATTATGAATTGACTTACCTATTTTATCACAGTGTATCAGGCACCAATAATATTTTTTAATCGTCACACCTGATGCAATAGTTACCATCTTTCAAACATACTGATCACGAACAAGCAAATAAACAAGAGCACCTTAGCTTAAGATCTACCTGCATAAATATAGGCTACTTCAGACAATCTCTTCACCACAACATAGCAATGAATAGAAATCATACATGCTCTGTATGGACATACAGATGAGATAGAATGGGATGATGTTAATATATGCAGAATCTTTATTAATTACATTGTAAACCATAATATGGAAAAACAGAATACAATTTTAGAAATACCCAGGTCACCATCATTGTTTTATTTTTATATGTGTAGATAAGGAGTTTAATAAACAATGCATGACTATTCAACTCCTTATATTTTGAAAATTTTAGCAAAAGTAACAAACCTAGCACCTAGAAAATTGTACCTATCTGCAATATACAGCTTTGCCAGCATGGTAGAAGAAAAGCAAAACAAAATAAGTAAGAAAAGTTTAACATTTCACAAGAGATTTGCTTTTATTTTTTTATTTTTTAATTTTTATTTTTCATTTATTATTTACTTCTATTTTCTACTTTATTTTAATGAAAATGTCATGAGCATAACATAAGAGCAGAATTAAACCAACATGAGAAATTATTTTTTCATAAGTTAAAATAAACTAGCTTGGTGATTAATTCAAAATTATATTACAAAGTTCAGTGTTCTTGCAGTAAGTATCACTGCATAAACAAATCAGTCAGGAGTCATAAACTAATGATGATTCTAAATGTTGTTTAGAGAGACATTCTGTTCTTAATATATTTCAAATATTCTACACAAGGCAAAGTGGATCCAAGTAATCTGTAGGCAAAATAAGATTTTAGAGAAGTATATATTTCCAGCAGTATTTATAAAATATTACCTTTATGTAAGGCATCATCCTGGACTTTGTGGAAAACACACAAAGGAGTAAGAAGTGGCCCTTCAAGAAACATATACAATATCAAGGTTTAACATGAAGCAGCATGTCTTCTCTAAGTAAAAAAAAAAAAAAACATTGTACCAACTGACTTTACTGAAACTTTATATTTATTGCTCTCATTTTAGGTCATAGTGTCCTTCTGCATGCAGGCTGCTATAACGGACATGATATAGACTTAATAGCTTATAAAGAACAGGAATTTATTTCTCACAGTTCTAGAACGGAGAAGTTCAAGATTAAGGAATGGGCAGATCCAGGGAGAGCCCACTTCCTCATAGATGGCTATCTTCTCACTGTAAACGTACATGATGAATGAATCAAGAGAACTCACTGGGGTCTCCTTTAAAAGGACTGTAATCCCACTTATGACCTAATCACCTCCCAAAGGCCCCTAAGTTTTAATACTATCACTTCCAGAGTTAGATTCCATAATATGATTTTGGGAGACATAAACATTCACACCATAGTATATATAAACAAAAAAAGACACAAAAACAACAAACAAAAAAATTATTTTAACTACCTATTATTTTCAACTACATAAACTTTTAATTTGTTTCTATATAATATTAAATAACTCATTTGAGTGATTCACTTATATCCAATGCATCTGAGTGCAATTAAATTTGCTTACCCAGCATATCCAGAAGCATATTTCTTCAGACTATCCCATTCCCCACCTTACAGGATTTACCACAATTAGAAGACATGGGATAGAGGATAGATAGATAGATGTATACATAAACACACTTGTACATACCCATATGCATATTTTTTCCTGTTAATGATACTCATGCAAATAAAATTTAAGCTCAAGGAAACCTGTCTTGTGTGTTACTTAATATCCAGTTTTTAGTCAACATCCAAAAACAAATAATCCAATAAAACCATGGATAGAAGACATGAACAAGTGTTTCCCCAAAGCACACATTCAAATGTTCAGTAGATACATGAAAAGATGTCCATCATCATGTATCATCAGGAAATTGCAAAGCAAAACTAGAAAGAGATACCACCTCAAACCTGTCAGAATGGCTAAAATCAACACTACAAGAAACAAAAGGTGTTGGAGAGGATGTGAAAAAGTAACACTTGTGGGGGCTGCCTGGGTGGCTCAGTGGGTTAAGCCTCTGCCTTCAGCTCAGGTCATGATCTCAGGGTCCTGGGATCAAGTCCCACATCAGGCTCTCTGCCAGGCATGGAGCCTGCTCCCTCCTCTCTCTCTCTCTACTTGTGATCTCTCTCTGTCAAATGAATAAAATCTTAAAAAAAAAAGAAAAAGTAACAATTGTGAACTGTTGGTGGTGATGCAAACTGATACAGCCATATTTGAAAACAGTATGGAATTTCCATAAAATTTAAAAATAGAAGTCCTTTGTGATCCAACAATCCTGTTGGTGTGTATTTACCCAATGAATATAAGAAAACTTATTCAAAGGGATGCTAGCACCCCTATGTTTATAGCAGCATTATTTATAAAGCTAAGATATGGAAAGCGCCCAAGTATCCATCAATTGATGAATAAATAAAGAATAAGTGTTATGTATATACAATGGAATATTATTCTGCCATAAAAAAGACTGAAATCTTGCCATTTGCAATAACATGGTTGGAACTAGACAGTATAATGCTAAAAGTGAAATAAGTCAGTCAGAGAAAGACAAATACCTTTACTCATATATGGAATAAAAGAAACAAAACAAACAAGCAAAGGGGAAATAATAAGACATAGAAAGAGAAACAAAGCAAGAAACAGACATTTCATTAAGGAGAACAAACTGATGGTTACTTGACGGGATCTGAAAGGAGTGATGGATTAAATAAGTGATGGGGTTAATTAGAGCACTTGTCATGATGAGCACTGAGTGCTATATGTTATATTGTACACATGAAACTAATACAACCATATATGTTAACTAACTGGATTTCAAATGAAAATTTTTTAAAATCCCAGTTTTTAGCTCACATTCTGGCTTACAAAAGGGATTTAGTCAGGAATTTGGAGATTAGTTAATGAACAAATAAGGGGTGAACAGGCAGTTGTTAGATAAAATTACTATCCTTTCTGGCATGATCTTATACCTTTTATCTAGAATTATTTTTAGCACTTTAGACTCTTCCTATTTTATTTTGAGTCATTAAACAAAAATTTCCTCAAAGGACCTTAGACTCCATCCAATTTGAGCAACAGTGTGAGAGAGGAAATGGTGTCCAGGAGGAAAAAAAAAAGATGAAACTACTTTTGCTTACTAGTGAATGCATAGTTCTTCCACAGAAGAAGCTCTAAATGGTCAGGGCTCCAGCTTTATATGTGTTCAGTCATATGTTCAGAAGTAGGTAACACTATCAAAAAATATAAAGCATCTGAGATTATTTTCCCTTATTTGAAAGCTGGTGTATGAGTCTGCCATAGTTTCTTGGGTGTTGATAGAAGACGCAGACTCATGGTTCAGAAATAATATAGTTTAATATTCACAGCAATAGAGGTAGCCAGAATATTAACAGTATTTGTGTGTGTGTGTGTGTGTGTGTGTGTGTAGGGGTGGGAGTTATATATCAGTTCTGAGCCTCAGTTCCCACAAGAAGAATCAAAACAGAGGCAGATAATATTTGCAAACACAACAGGTTAAGTTAAAAAAAAGATACTATTTCTGTCTTCTAAGTCTATTCAATACAACCATCTTCAAAGGATGGCCTAGAACAAATAATAAATGCAGAAATGTAAGCAACCAATTGAAAAGTGTCTCCCAAGAAACACACTTTGAGAGTCTTCATTTGACAAAAATACTATAGGATATTACATGGATCAGGTGCATTGAATACTGGAAGGTTAAAATTACAAGGGACCAAATATTTTTAAGCAGTTCTGGCATCCAGTAGAGTTCACATAGGTTTTATAAGATTGAGGAAAGAAGCCATCAAAACCTGGGCCCAGGGGCACCTGGGTAGCTCAGTGGGTTAAGCCTCTGCCTTCGGCTCAGGCCATGATCTCAGGGTCCTGGGATCGAGCTCTGCATCAGGCTCTCTGTTCAGCAGGGAGCCTGCTTCCCAACCCCCCCCCCCTGCCTCTTTGCCTACTTGTGGTCTCTGTCTGTCAAATAAATAAATAAAATCTTAAAACAAAACAAAACAAAACAAAAATCCTGGGCCCAATTTTCCCAAAAGTATGATTCTGATTCTAGTCTCTATGATGTTATCCCTTGAAGACAATGTCTCTAATTGAGTTGAATTAGTTTACTAAAGAGCATACCCTCCTTTGTTGTAGGAGATGAACAATATGCAAGAGGCAAAATGCCACATGGAAGCCACCTGGTCTTCAGTGGAATATAGAATCAGTTCCTTTGGAATGAATTTGTTCCACATTTGACTTCCCACTTAAGGGAAAATAAGAGTGCCTTCTAATAGATTTTAAATAGAAATGACAATGGAAGCTTACACAAGATTATAAAATGGGAAATTTCATTTAGATAAGCAATCATTTCAAAGTCATCTTCTTAATATTACAGACTCTTCACATAATCATAATTTTATTTTGGTATTATATGGTAATTTCAAATATAGTAAATATAAAGAATTTACCTCTGTAATTATAGCGAGTCTGGTCGTAGTTTAATGGCAACAAAACTTCAATTTAGAAGTATGGTCTACCAATTATTAATACATTTGGAAATGGTGTGTCATCTTCACTCCACTTGTCTCACTAAAACAGTGAGCCAAAAAAAGTAGGTCCAAGCTGTTTACTATGGTCAAAATGGGTTGCTTTTGCACTTGGTAAAGAAGCAGTCATATTTTGGAAGAAGAAACTGAGGCTATTAATATTTTCAACTTATTTTCAGAAAAGGAAAGAAAGGATAATCTAAGCTAAAGCCAAAATCTTACACAAGGTGGCAGGAGAATGATCTTTTCCCAGATAAAGGGTTTTTCAACTTAGCCATGTTAGGAGGAAGAAGAGATGAGACATTGTGGACTTGACTAACGTTTGTACACTGTTCAAAAAGTTTTCAAAATAATGTGTATTATTTTTCTTCTTTTAGTTGAGACAAAAAAAGCAAACAAACAAAAAAAAAAAACACTAATGAGCTTACTCTTAAAAGGAGGTAAACAAGAAACTAGCAAAGATTGAGTGTTAGGTATTGTCCCCCTCCTTTTTTTTTTTAATTCTGTTATGCTAGTTACCATACAATACATCATTAGTTTTTGACGTAGTGTTCCATGATTCATTGTTTGTGTAAAACACCCAATGCCCCATGCAATATGTGCCCTCCTTAATACCCATCACCATGCTCACCCATCCCCACATCCTTCTCATCTTTAAAACCCTCAGTTTGTTTCTTGGAGTCCATAGTTTTTCATGTTTCATTTCCCCCTCCAATACCCCCACTTCATTTTTCCTTTCCTTCTCCTAATGTCCTCCATGCTATTCCTTAGGTTCCACAAATAAGTGAAACCATATGATGATTGACTTTCACTGCTTGACTTATTTTACTTAACATAATCTCCTACAGTCCCATCCATGTTGATGCAAAAGTTGGGTATTCATCCTTTCTGATGGCTGAGTGATATTCCATTGTATCCTTGGATCACATCTTCTTTATCCGTTTGTCTGTTGTAGGGGATCTTGGATCTTTCAACAGAATGGCTATAGTGGACATTGCTGCTATGAACACTGGGGTGCATATGGCCCTTCTTTCCAGTAAAATAGAGCTAGCGTATGACCCAGCGATTGCACTACTGAGTATTGACCTCAAAGATACAGATGTAGTGAAAAGAATTAGGTATTGTTAAAGCACAAATGCAGGGGATAGAAGATATGGTACAGAAGAGGGAAGGGCGACCATATGGCAGAGTAGAATAAAGTAGCTCAGGAAGAAATTAGTCATATCCAGATATTGTAAGGCATGTGGGGTTGGCAGGGAGAGCATGAGAAATCATGAGAGAAGAGAGAGAAAATGGACCAGGCAGGAGAGGTTTATAACATTTTAACATCTAAGGTAAGCATATGCAAAGCAGAATAGGGAAAGAAATAAAAGTTTTTATAAGACTCAATACATAAGGAATAACGTGGAGGACACTGGGAGATGGAGAGAAGTGTGCTGGGGGAAATCGGAGGGAGAGACAAACCATGAGAGACTGTGGACTCTGAGAAACAAACTGAGGGTTTTGAAGAGGAGGGTGGCAGGTGGTTGGGTGAGCCCAGTGGTGGGTATTAAGGAGGGAATTTATTACATGAAGCACTGGGTGTGGTGCATAAACAATGAATTTTGGATCCCTGAAAATAAACTAAAAGAAAAAAAAGACTGACTACAGACATGGACCTCAGTGTAACACAGATATGGAACTCACTGTAATACCAGCCACTTCCCACCGACACACACAGACTATGATAATAATAAATAATAATGCAATTAAGAAAATTTCCTGCCAAATAATTTTTCCTCTTTTTTATTTTTATGATTATTATTTTTATTTTATTTTTAAAGTTTTTATTTAAATTCCAGTTAGTTAAAATAAGGTTAATATTACTTTCAGGTGTACAATATAGTGATCAACACTGCCATACAATGGCTTAAATAAAAAAATGAAAAAAAATTTTTTTAAAGATTTTATTTTTAAATAAAACCTCTACACCCAAGGTGGATTTCAAACGTACAACCCCACGATCAAGATTTACATATTTTACTGACTGTTCCAGCCAGGCACCCCAACAAATAAAAATTTTATAAAATTGTTGAGTTTGTGGGAGTCTCATTTGCTTAGTCAGTTAAGTGTCTGCCTTTGGCTCAGATCAGGATCTCAAGAGTCCTGGCATCGAGCCCCATATTGCTCATGCTCTCTCTCTCTCTCTCTCTGGCTTTTGCTCTTAAATAAATAAATAAAATATTTTTAAAAAAATTGTTAAATTTGTTTAACTAGTTTTAAACTAGTAGACAGAGATGAAGATAAAGTATGATGTAATGGCACGGAAAAATACAACTTACACGTTTTAAAAAAAAATGTGCAATGCAAGTTACCTCACTTCTTTTATCACCACACTGGAACTTTCCCTACTGAGTTGTTGTAATGTAAGGACCTATTTTATATTTTTATATTTTAGCAAGAGGCTTTCATTGAGGTTAACCCTTAAACTGTCCTTGCTCCCCTTCCCCCAGGGGGTTCACTTAAAAACAAGTCCTGGTAATCAGCTCCAGGTAACAAAGCCCATATACAAAAGTGGGTCAGGCCAGGTGGAGACATCAATCAGCGGGAGGGGGGGCGGTGTTTGCATATTGTCTCCCTAGATACTAAGGAGTATGCCCCACTCCTCCACCCTTTGGGAACCTTTTTGGCACTAATCCTAATCAAGGTGTAATAGGCTGGGTCAAATGTCTATACTAGGGTAAATTGAACCTCAATTGGTCATCTAGCCTCACTGTGCAGTTTCCTGTGTGTGTTAAAATCTCATTGGTCACCTGTGCGTGGCCAGGCCTGACTGCATGGCCTTTGCCCTTAAAAGCTAGACTGTGAAACAGCAAAGGGTTGCCTTCTCTCATAAGAGGTGTGGCCCCAAACGTTCGGTTAGATTCTTGATGCTTGGCATGAAATAAAGCTTTGCTTGACCTTTGCTTTACATCAGTCTCGCTCCTTTAATCATAGACCCATTATTGGGGCATAAGAGTATTAATCTTAAAGTTATAAGTCCACAATGCATCCATCATCCATTCTACCCCTTAACATTCCCCTTTGGACAGACCCATGATCTAGAACAAGCCTTATTTTATAGTGCCTTTTAGGAGATTTTTGCTGCTTCCTAAATTGCCTACTTTCCTCTCACCATTACCACGGAAATTGGGTCCACTGAAACAAAGGTGTAGTGTAAGAAATTAAGACTTCCATAAATCTCTTTAAATAATAAAGTATAAGATAGTGATACCTTTTTTTCTGCCACATAACCAATTCTTGCAAGAATAAGGTCATATAAGAGAATTTACAACACATGCTAGCATTATCCTACTGGACCCAGACCATTTGTATGTTTCTCTGTCTCTGAGAAATGTAGATACTTACATGACTGAAACCTAAAAATTGTTTGATATGACCACTAATATCACCTACATTATTTTAAAGCCTGTTTAAGGCTTCTGTAATACATAGGCTTTGTAAACACTTATTAAGCATCTTGTCTATATCAAACACTTTAAAAATCTCTGCTTTAAAAAAAAAAAAACTCTACCTCAATGGAACTTTGAGTCTGAAAAAGATACAGGCAATATACAAGGCAACAGATAGAATAATTACATATTTGATTATATACTCTGAGGATGTCACCTTAAATTGATATGAAAATGATCAGAAGGATCTGGATTTCTTGTCAAAAATTTTTGCCTTAAAAAGAAATTGATATTTAAAGAAAGTTGTTACTGAAAGAGGTCCTGTGTCAACCAAAAATGTTAAACCATGATCTCGCTAAATTTTCCAGTTGTGATCATTGCTTTGTTTAGCTGTCTTCTATTAAGACTGAATTTAGTAATTCAGTCTCAGATTCAGTAAGTCTTATTTTTAAAGATTTTATTTATTTATTAGAGAGAGAGAGGGAGGGGCAGAGGGAGAGGAAGAACCAGACTCCTTGCTGAGCAGGCAGCTGATGCAGGACTGGATCCTAGTACCCTGGCATCATGACCTAAGCTGAAGGAAGACACTTAACCAACTGAGCCACCCAGGCACTCTAGACTGTAAACTTCTTAAAGGTAAAAAAGTTTATTCTTCTAGTAGTTCCACAGACATTTCTAACATCCATAAAAAAGCATGTACTGATGTAAAATGCCAGCAAATCAAATTATTTAAAAAAGAAAGAAAGAAAGAAAAGATATATCTGGATAAAGAGAAAAACAGAAAATCTAATAATACATTGAATTATTACAGCAAAGAGTGGAGGAAGAGAAAATAAATATGAGATAGAAATTTCCACTAAAAGAAAAAAATTGAATAAGGCAGGAGATTTAGAAAATTATTATGACAGACTTGAGAAAAAAATAAAATAGGAATTTTTAGAAAATAGCAATGAATGAAAAGGTCAATTGTTCCTACCTCTATAATATTAGCTGTTTGTTGTTGTTGTTGTTGCTAATTTACCTACTTATGCTAATAAACAAAGAAAGGTTTCATTTAGGGATAAGGTTTCTCTCTCTATATATATATTTTTTCCATTAAGGGATAAGGTATATGTATATATACATATATATATATATATATATGTATATATATATATTTTTTTTTTAATTTTAATTGTTAGAAAATGTGTCACAGAAAGTGTTTAAACTTTAAGATACAGATGCAACATGTAATGAACTGCATTGTTTGAACGTCTAATTTGTAAATGCTGTTAGAGGAAACTTGGTGGAAATGTTCTTATGTGATTGTGTTTCTGGAACTAAGTATATTTATTAATAAGGAATAGTCTAAAATTATGAAATGACCAGGAGCGGACAATTTTCCTAATCCTATCAGCTCTTTGCAGCTCTTTTATTAGCCCCCTTCAGGAATATCAGCTTTTTTATCTAATTAAATTTTATATTAATGTGCTTTTGACTTTTGGCCTTTCTCTTCCTTCTGCTCTTTTTTACCCCTAAATTACATGTTTCTGTTTAACAGCTACTATCAATTCTTTGATATGAATTCTCAACATCAATTTACTAACTCCAGAGATGAAGGAGCATCAATATTTAGAAGCGAAGAATACAAAGCCTTCGACATCTGGATGGCTCAGTCACTTAAGAATCTGCCTTCGACTCAGGTGGTGATCCCAGGGTCGTGGGATGGAACCCCAGGTTGAACTTTCTGCTCAGCTGGGAGCCTACTTCTCCCTCTCCTTCTGCCTGCAGCTCCCTTTGTTTGCGTTCTCCCTCTCTTTGTCAACTAAATAAAATATAATAAAATAATGTAAATAATACATTTATTTATTTATTAAAATGCAATTATTACACAATACATAATGTATCGCATAATTATAATAATGACTAAATAATTTATTAAATATTTATATTAAATATATCAATTTAATTAAATAAATATTTTTAGAATTTAAAATATTTCACATTTAGATTATTAAATATTAAATCATTAATTTAATAAATACATATCTAAACATAATTAAATAAAATAATTTATTTATTAAAATGAATAAAATAATGTCATTATCTGAGCATGTATTTTTAAATAGTCTAAAAAAAACCATGTAATAAAGTCTACATACATTGAGTTTAGATATTTATACAAGTTAAACCAGACACTCAACCCACAGACAGTTTCAAAACTTTTGTTTTTATCTACTACTCAAAATACGATTTTAATGTATTTATTTGTAACTTTGACATAGCAAGGAAACTTGGAGGAAAAGGAGACATTTGCTTTTAATATTTGAAAATTATTTGGTGATTTAAAAAAAATAAAAACCTTAACACGTGAGCATTTCTTCTTAAATAACACTGTGAAGTTTCTGAGTCGCATTCTATTAAAAGTGCTGATAAAATGGCCTCAGTTACTCATTTAAATTATCAGCTGAATGGGTAACAAATGAAGTAGAGAGCTTTTTAATTATTTATGAATGTATTGCTTGTGGATGGAGTGCCACATAGAGTTACCTCTCTTTTTGGCTTTGTTTTGTGAGCAGTAGTGGAATCTATGAATGTGATTAAATATAAGGACATTCACAGAAATTCTTAATGAACTTCTGGGGAAGGGCAATAAGTGCAAGGAAAAACTGCAGCAAGACTAATTACAAATTTCAAGTGGTCATCGCTTAATTATAGAAGCTTTTAAGTTCAAGTAATATATCATTTTTATGAGCCTATCATATTGTATTAATTACCACAAACTCTTGAACACTTATCTTTTCACATATTTCTTATTCTTAGTACTTAAAATTACCCTTATGATTGATAAGTAAATGGATTTTACTGACAATGCATTTATTTACATAAATAAATAATGCTGTTTATATATATAAAAACAATTGAATATGTGTATGTGTTCAATGAATTTTTTTTCAAATTAACATCTTAATTCTACCACATTAGTTACAAATAAATATAGACTTTATAGATTCATCAAATATTTTATTCTTAAATTTATATGTCCTTTGTGAAGTAAATGAAACTGTATATATTAAATATAATCCTATCACATGTAACAGTTACTAGTGCATCCCAGGACATACATAGGTCAGGTCCTCCTCAAGGCATCACGGATAACTGGATTTAACTTTCTATCCTAGGAGTCTTCTGTATATTTCTGTGGCTTTTATACTACAATCAGGAGGAAGAATTCTTTTGCTAAAAGCTTCCAAATGACTATGCGAGTAGATTACTTGTAGACTAGTGATATAATATTATAGTTTAATATGTGAAGCATGATAAAATAAAATGCCATTGCCATATTTAATTTGTTCAGTAAAGCATTCATTTAGTTATCAAGCATTCATTTTCTTTTTTAAAAGATTTTATTTATTTATTTGACAGACAGAGATCACGAGTAGACAGAGAGGCAGGCAGAGAGAAAGGAAGGGAAGCAGGGTCCCTGCTGAGCAGAGAGCCTGATGTGGGGCTCTATCCCAGGACTCTGGGATCATGACCTGAGCAGAAGGCAGAGGCTTTAATGCACTGAGCTACCCAAGAGCCCCAAGCATTCATTTTCTTTATACAGAAGAGATAGAACAATATTATATAGTAGAAAATACAGTAAATAATCTAGAAACCTTGATCATTTTGTTTTGGCAATTTTAGAACATAAAATTAGCTAAAGCTCAAGTGCAAGTTATATTTGTATCATAGGAGGAAAAGTTAATTAAAAGTTTGTTTATTACCATAGTTTAACACTTCAACAAAATGATAACGAGTCCAAAATCAATGAATATATGAAGTATACAATAAAAACAATAATCTTGAGTGTATGTGACTCACTGTAGGTATTGATAGGCTAGAAATCAAAGGGAAAGTATCTATAGGGTTTGTTCAGTTCCATGCTCATCAGATTAATAGGCTTTCTCATATTGCTTCCTTCACCACATTAATTTGTCTAATGAAGTTTTCAAGAGTTAAAGACAGTGATAGGTTCATGGCTGGAGAGAAGGTACAGAATCTAAGATAGTTCAGCAGTGCTTATTATTTAAGAGAAAGACAGCATGGGAGGTGAGGGGTATATCATGCATCCTGTTTTCACTCCCTTTGTGGAGCACCTACCCTGGAGGTCATGTAATAATAACCAATGACCAAAAAACAATAAAAAAAACCCAAACATCCATGTGGAAGTGCCATCCCTGCCTGGAGATGAGTAGACTGCTCAAACAGATCCTGGGCAGGCATCTCAGCCCAGGCCTGTGCTGGGGAAGCTGGTTCATGGCTTTGGGCGCAATCAGGAAGCCAGCAAACTGATGGGAGAGTGCAGCCAGGGTTAACAGGACTGATGATCTTTTTGCAGCCAGGCCGCGGGTGGACACCCGCTCAAGGAGCCAGGCTAGGAGGCTGCCCAGCGCCAGCGCTGGCAAAGCTTGCAGCCCCCGGGGCTTCCCCCCGCGCCCCAGCCAGGGCGGGGCCTCAGGAGGGAGGGGGGCGGGGCGGCGCGGAGAAGGGGCTTTGCTAATTGCCAAAGCGAAAAGGGAGCTCGCGGAGGACTCAGGAGGGAGGGGGGCGGGGGCGGGTGGAGGGCGGCGGGGAGAAGGTGCTTTGCTAATTGCCGAAGCTGGAAGTGAGCTCACAGAGGATGTGGCTGAGAGTCTGGGAGGAGGTGGAGGGGCTGGCGGAGGAGGGGCGGGCAGCGCCGCGGTGCTGTGCTGCGGCCCAGTCGGGACTGCAGGACCCACCGGACTCGCCCCCCGTGCGCTCCCATGTGAGGCCTCGCTGTCCTGCTCCTGCTGCCTGCTGCCCCTCCCCGCCCCAAGGCTTTTCAGGACCACCCTCTGCACAGGGGTAAAGTGACACCGCGCCGCACCCTCACCTGGAGCAGAAAGCGCGGACCCGACCTGGGGGCGGAGAGGGGGGTTGTGGAGGCCCAGCCTCCCGCGAACCCCAGGGCACCGGGACCACCCAAGACGCTGCGCCAAACCTAGGTCCGCATGGGGTCGGGCTGGGGACAGCGCCTTGCGAGGTGCCCCTCGCTAGCGAGCGCGCTAGCCGCCATCTTTTAGCAGCCCCATGCGCCCCTGCTGAGGACCCCCTTCCCTCCCCCACCGTGGCCCCGCTGCTTTTGTTCTGGACTTGGGATCCCAGGTGGAAACTAGTCCCTCAGACCTCCCTGGCAGCAAGGAGGGCAGGGAGGGATTCTTGGTTTTCTGCCCTGGCTCCTCCTCTCTCCCCATTCACATGCCTTCTGGCTTCCCTTTCCTCTCCTCATTGTCAGTTTTCTTAAATGGTTTTCTTCTGCATGTTGACCCGAAGAGCTATTTCATGAATGAATATACACGAAACTGAGTTGGAGCCCACCTGTGAGAGCCCAACTGTAGTGGCCTTTCATTAGAATGGTCTCTGGTTCTAGCCTCAGTTCAGAATACTGCATGTACCTGAGGATCAAGTCCAGATGTTTCTTTCATCTCTGATTGAATTTGAAATCCTCCTCAGACTTCAGCTTCCAGGATTTCTCCAGTCCTTGCTCTCCCACTGTCTTGGTGGGGATCCGCCATGAGTGTTGAACACAGGAATGAATGAATGATATATACCCCAGATTGCTGGGGCTTTCTCATGTTTTGCTGAGGTTGGAAAGGCTTGGTAGAGACCCCCTGTAAGCAGATAGAGAGCTGCATGCAATTGCTTAGATAAACGTGTTCCCCACTTAATTGCTTGGGCATTGAACATTTCGCCCTTAACCTGTGGCTGGAGCAGTTAGGAGGAGACAATCTGGAGGTGAATCAGTAGATGGCTGAATCCACATGGTGGTGGTCTGAGTTTGGGAGATTTTCCTGGAGATTCAAAGGAAAGATCTAAATTCTTCCAGTGGGGAGTGGTAAACATTTTATCGATGGGAGATGGAAAATAAATGGTCTGGTTAACCTTTCCCTCCCCCTCAAAACCCATTATTTGAAAACACAAAAAGGGAAGTGAAGGGAGAAATCCTCCCACTCCCATGCCCACTCACCTCCATAGCCACCTCCTCTTCCAAGAACCTAGCAGACAAGGTGCCAAGAAGTGTTAGGTACCAGCAGTGGTCTCAGGTACTCAGCATGAACTCATTCAAGGATCATGGTGAAAGGCATTCAAAGAGATTGTGGGGGCACAGGGATCCAGTTAAGGGGAACAAGTTTAAGGTTTGCCTGGTCCCCTAAAAATTACTGGCACTAGAGAAGATGAGCTTTGGGAACTATAGCTTAATGGATACAATGTGTTAAAAGCTTCAGTGAGTCATGGTGGGAAGAGGCTATGAGGGCAGCAAACACAGTCTTAGATGATGTTATTAATAGCACTACAGGCTCTAGATTTCCTGTGGTGGTGTTCTTGGCAAGACCAGCCCGGCCAAAGTGGATACTCTCAACCTGGAACAGAGGGTCTTGGAGATGCCAGCACGTGAGGTATGATGAGAGGGTAAAATGATAGGAGGTGTCCTTTGGAAGGACTGACTGCTTGACTTTAAAAGGGAGAACCCAAATCTGTAGGTGAAATCTTTCTGGCTACAAAGAGGGCCAAGGCCTCCTAAGGTCAAGGTCTCCTCGTCACTTGCAAAGATGTCGAAGAACATATTCAGACATTTCAAAGATGTCCTCATATCATTGGTTCCCACTCTGGAATTCTATCAATAAGGTGAGAGTTCCTCTAGTTGAAAAAGAGATCTAAAAAGACTTCCCTTTCTCATGTAATTTCTGTAACCTCCAGGACACACCCACCTCCCCCTTCCAGCTCTGTAATGAAGCCACAGCTGGTGCCAATTTGTGGAACTCCTTAAAGGCTATTCTCCCTTATATACCCCCGGACCAAGTTCCCATGCTCCCTCACCTGATTTCCTGCACTCACCTCCCACCTGGTGTGTTCACACCTGCAAGTGCCTTTTACCAACCCCTTTGCCAAAAGGCAGCCAGAGTGACCTTTCAAAGACCTATCAGTTCCTGGCATTTGTCTCCATAGAAATCTGCACTGATCTTCTAACAAATTCTCAGTCCTCCAAAGGCACCCATAATCCTCCCATTAGTCTCTTCATACCCGTCCAACTGACTGATGCCTGTTCTGCCCCATCTCTCTGCCCTTCAACCACACTGCCTCCTTCTTCCTGTGGAGACCTCTCATGCCACCTGCCTCCAAGCACAGGTGATTCCCATTGATGGGAAGACCCTCTTCTCTCCCCCATCTCCCCACTCCAGTTACTCCCATTTATTCGTGAGCTCACAAGCCCCATGGTACACACTCTCCATGCAGCCTGCTCTCTCTTTTCTAGCACTGGCCTCCATTTCTAGCTGTGCTTGTGTCATGGATGTCCCTCCCCAGCCAGCCTCCAAGCTCTCCTTCCCTTTAGCTCCAACACCTGACACAGTGCCTGGCATGTAGTAAGCCCTCCTAGCTTCAAAGAGCCTCACTGAGGGACTGAAAGCATTTTTAAAATGTCACTACGTAGGCTCCAAACTGTAGACAGAAAAAGCTTTGCCTGGATTGACATTTTAGAGACGTATTCGTCAAGTTGGATGTGTTCACTGACTTTGCCTTGTAAAATTAAAAAAAAAAAAAAAAGGACCTCTGTATCGCTTCGCATCTACCAAAGGCGCATGTATACTCCTAGACCACGTTATGAGCTTAATGGAAGGAGACAAGTTGTTTTCGCTAAGAAAATGTATAAGACTGTTGAGGTCAAGTGGGAGGAAACAGTCCGTTTGTTGGAGCATTGCTATCTTACTCTATCACAGCCACTCTTAAAAATCTGACACGGGGTGAGTCAGAATTGTCTGTCGGAGATGAGTTAGATCTGGCTCATGTTCCTACAGACATGAAAGCCAGAAACGAAGAAGGAGGCTTTGAAAGCGTGGGTTGAGGAGGCGGTGTGGATCACTATGATGAGCTAAGTGCCCAGGGCCACCAGCAGACATGCTGGCCTGTGTCCTTCCTTTGTTCTGGGGTCCCTCTTGCACCATGTGGTGAGGCTGGTGGCTGGGAGCAGCTCAGACAGTACCTGGTGGCATCTTACCTCTCCCACCCTCCTGTGGGCTCCAGTGGGCTCCAGTAGGTCCCAAGGGACAGCCTGCCTTCTTTGAAAAGCCCAGTAGCACTGGGAGCAGAAACTAGGACCAAAGAGTGAGCACCCTGTTTGACAAGCTGGACCAGCCACCTCTTCTTCAGATGCAGGGGGAGCCCTGGCATGCTGACTCCTCCCTTCTCCCTTTCCCCTTTCCTCTCTTCCTCCCTCTTTCTTTCCCCTCTCTCCTTCCCTGGTGGTGCCCTTTCCCAATGCCCTCTTCATCCCTTTTCCTTTCTACATACCTGTCTTCCTGAGTTTCTTCTCTTTCCTCCCCATTACTTCCCTTCATCTGAATCTCCTCTTTGGTCCCTTTGTCCCTGCTCTCTGCTCCTCCTCCCCTTCCCTGGCCCCTGTTCAGCTCCATACTGAATGCAGGCAGAGCTGGACTAACATGCTCACTTGCTAGCTCAGCCACCCTCCAGAGAAGTCACTCTTCGGTGGCCACCTTCCTGACCCCCTGGTCGCTTCTCCACTTGTTCAGATATTGCTCTGAAGTCTGAGGAGGACAGAGCGGGGCTGCCACAGAAGCAGGCCAGAGGAGAAACCAAACCATGTGTCCACACTGTCCCCCAGCACTGCTGCTCTGAGAGCTTTCTGAGTCCTCAACAGGGTTAGGATTTAGGGGCTTCTTCAGAACCGGGAGTGAAAACAATCATAGGTCAAAAGAAAAGCGACGGCCCCCACACAAAAATAATAATCACAAATGAAAACTATGTTAACTCTGAGTCCCAAAGTCGAAAAATTGCCTTGAATCTGTCACTAGAAAGCACCCAAGGCCTCACTCTCTGGGTTCTGGGTGCCCTGGAAATGGCAGGAGGCTCTGACAGGCGCGTGGGAGTGCCGAACTATGGGGGCTAGCCTGCCCGCTGGCGGGGGTGAGGCGGTACCCCCTGTGGCACTGTCCTGGCCCGACCCCCTGCGGACAGGGTGTGGCGCGGCATCCAGTGTGGTCCTGGTGCACTGGGGTTGGCGGAAGGCTGGGCCCCACCACCCCACACCCTGCTCCTGGCTCCTGTTTTCTGCTTCAGGTGAGGGCGCGTCGCGGTGTCACTTTACCTGTGAACAGAGGGTCCTCCAGAGAAGCCATGGGGCGGGGAGGGGCAGCAGGCGGCCTGAACGGGAATGGGACACCGCAGCGTCTGGGGCTAGGCTGGAGCGTGGGAGCGCAGCCGCAGCGAGTATGGTGGGTCCTGCAGTCCCGAATGGGCTGCAGCACAGCACCCTGGCGCTGCGCGCCCCTCCTTCCCGCCTGGGCAATTAGCAAAGCCCCTTCTCCAGGCCGCCCCCGACCCGCCCCCGCCCCCCTCCCTCCTGAGTCCTCTGAGAGCTCACTTCCAGCTTTGGAAATTAGCAAAGAACCTTCTCTGCGCCGGCCCCGCCCCCTCACTCCTGAGGCCTGAGCACTGGCATGCTACTGCATTGCCAGCACCTGCGCTGGGCAGCCTCCTAGCCTGGCTCCCTGAGCGGCTGTCCACGTGCAGCCTGGCTGCGAATAGATCATCAGTCTTAAACGCCAGCTGCACTCTTGGGTCAGTTTGCTGGCTTCCAGATTGCGCCCAAAGCCAGGAACCAGCTTCCCCAGCACAGGCCTGGGCTGAGATGCATGCCCTGGATCTGTCTGAGCAGTCTCCTTGACTCCAGGCAGGGATGGCACTTCGACCTGGATGTTTGGGTTTTCTGTTTGTTTTTTTTGGTCATTGGTTATTACATGACCTCCAGGGTAGGTGCTCCACAAAGGGAGTGAAAACAGGACGCCATATATAAGCATACAGCCATTCTAGAGAAATAGCTTGGGGTTCTCCTGGAAACGCTGCATTGGTCCTTGCACTATGGTTTAATAGAAAAGGGATTATGCACCAAGTTACTTAAATGAGCATAGGTTGAAATCGTTTACTGAGAGTAAATATTTTAAATAGTTATATTTTAACTAAATCTATCATCAATCATAAATCTATTACACGAAGGTTACAGGCAATTTAAAAGCAAGAGCACTCTCTTCAGGGTTTTAAATAATCCTTGTCTGTCTTGGCACATGAGAATGCAAAGATAAGAAATGGTTTGTAAAAGATCATATAATAGCTTTTACTAATTCTATTTATTTGACAGACAGAGATCACAAGTAGGCAGAGAGGCAGGCAGAGAGAAAGATGGGGAAGCAGGCTCCCCGTCAAGCAGAGAGCCTGATGAAGGGCTCGATCCCAGGACCCTGAGATCATGACCTGAGCCCAAGGCAGAGGCTTAACACACGGAGCCACCCAGGCGCCCCCAGATGAAATACATTTCTGACTTAGAAACTTCAGATAGAATTATTTTGTCCATGATGACAACTGAAGAAAATGTGTCATCCCTAAACCTAACCTTAAACCCTACCAACGCTGAAACCTAAGCTGACCTTAAAGCCCAAACTAGAACCCTGAATCCCAAACCTGGAATGGAACCCAAAGCCTGTACCTGAGCCCTGGATCCAAGCCCTGAACCACGAACCCAAACCCTAAACCAGACCTCCAAGTCATGAAACCTGAACCCAAATCTCAGCATGAAGTCAAACCCCAAATTTGACCTTGAACTTTATCCCATAAGCCCTGAGTCTTAAAGCCTAAATCATAAACTTAAAGCCCTAAACTATAACTCTGTTCCCTTGTCCTTCACTCTAAACCCTCACCCTAACACTAAACCCAAAGCCTGATCTAGAACTCTGACTAAAACCTGAACCTGTACCCAAATTCAAATGCTTCACCACACTTTGCTTATGCACTTGCCATTGATGGATATTTGCAGTTTCTACCTTTTGATTCTTGTGAACATTGTTTGGGTTGGGGGCTAGGGTTAGGGTCTTGGATTAGGGTAGGGTCCAGGCTTGAGACCAAGTTGAGGTCAGAGTGTGGGTCTGCATCAGGGCCATGTTCAGTGACACTGTTTGGGTCAAGGACTGTTGTAATTCCACATTGTTTCCAATTCATTGTTCCTTAGCTATTTGGGGGGAAGTTGGGGGGTATTGGGCTCCATGCAGCTTGAATTTCCGGAATGAAATGGCGTCAGCTGGACCCCAGGAGGGAGCAGGACCTTCCACTGAAGGGTGAGCTCCCACAGTCCTGCACTGCCTTGCACCGCCTGCAGAGGGCGCCAGACCCCAGCTCCGCCCTGAGCCAAGGCTGCACAGCCACAGCTGGGACCAGAGCCCCGCCTCTTCAGGACCCACTGTGGAGACTTCTGGAGAATGTGGGGCGCCTCCCACCCTGACAGGACAAGCTGAGGAGGGTGTGGCTCTGCATCCACACTGACCGGACCCGTTGTGGAGGACGCGCCCACACTGGCAGCAGTCCAACCTCCTAAGGACCAGATGCTGGAGGAGCTGAGGAGAAGCCGCCTGAGTGCACTGTCAAGGGGTTCGTGGTCTCAGGACCCCACAGAGGAAGGGCGCCCTGTGTAGACACTGGGGCTTCCGTCGTTTTGTGTGAGGAGACGTGGCCTCCTGCTGTGCTGTGCGCGGGGCTGTGGGATCCCCCCTTTCTGGGCTCGGGTGCTCCTAGGTCCTCATCTGTGTTTGTGTGCTCACGGATTAGGTTCCTTGGGCTCCTCAGATGGTCTGCAGTCAGGGAGCGTCCCCCTGCTTCGGTGCTTGTGCTCTCCCCACCTCAGCCCTGCGGGGTCCTTCCCGTGTCCACACCCACTCCAGGCTTGCACCGAGTCCGGAAATTCGGGAGCCAGAGTGAGGACTCTATAGACGGTTTTGGGGAGAGTAGGTATTTTCCCAGTGTGGGTTCTTCCCTGAGCACAGTGCCTCCCCATCTCTGTGTGTACCCCTCCCTGTCTTTTGTCATTGTTGCAGGGCTGTCAGATGACAGGTCTGTCACCTTCTTGGTTCAGGGGCCTCCCGGGTATCTTGCTGTCTTGGATGCAGTTGTAAATGAGATCGTTCTCTGCAGTCTCTATTTGATGGTTCCTTCCGAGCACGTAGGAGTGCCACTAATTTGTGCATATTGATTTTGTTCCTTGCAAGTTCTTGTATTTATTTGTTCGATTGGCCTTAAACTCAATCTCCCAGTTATTTGACCAGCAGAATGTATTTAATTGGGAAGAGCAGAGAATGGCAGTCTGGGCTGAGCAAGCTAAGGTCCCATCACAGGCAAGTGCGAGAAACAAAGGAGATTAACATTATTTCATGGAGGAGGAAGAAGTTGGGAAGGGTGCTTGAAGGAAAGTCCCTTGGAGAAAGGCAGGGTGATGGAGAATTCTCACCAGCTGAGCTGCAAAGCTCCTACAAAAAGTCAGGAGATGAACCTCCACCTTCCCGTGTGGGGCCTGGAATTGGTGAGTCTCTCCTGTGGGGGATTGCAATGTGGAGTCTGTAATGGGCACTGAGCAGCAGGCGCCCCCTTCCAGCCTCCCCTTCTGGCATCCCCAGTCCACTTTACTGGGGCTTCCCTTCCTGCTTTTGCACAGTTCTAACCAGCTTGTGGTGGAACGTTGTGGAAAAACTGAAATTCCAAATCCACTGCTTCTACTGCACCTGAGATACAGGGGCCCATGATTTAATTCTCCCACGAGTCTCTTGCTAACATGTGTCCTCTCCATGTTGGGTGACCTGGATCTGGGAGGGCTTGGCCTCCATCCCAAAGTCTGATGTTCTCTCTGCTTCCGTGTCGTCGTGCTAACATGGATGTTTGGAAGATTCATTTCCTCTGTGGTGATTTCAAAGTGCAGTCAGCTTGTTATAGCAGCACAAATACGTGCTGTCTCCACACTCAGATTCCCCAGCCATCATTTCTTTACCACGTTTGCCACTTCACACGGGATGCTTCAGTGTGTTTGATCCCACACCAGGACAATGTCCTGCAGAACCACCACATAACCTGAAATGAGGAGATCATTACAGAACCCATCCAAGGGTTAGTGTTAGGAACCAGGGACATGGCAGGACTGACCTGAAGACCCCATGGAGAGCTGTCTGGGTGGCTGAGTTGACAGTGGAGGTGAGGGTGAGTGTCTGGCTCTGGCTTTGTGTCCAGGAGTCAGCTCTGTGTGGGTGTGTCCTCAGCTAGGCATGCAGATTTCTGCTCCTCTGAATCCTTTCCGGAGTTCCAAATGGCACAGTTTCCTTCTGGGCAGCAGGCTGAGTCCTCTGGGATTGCCCATGTGTCCCCAAATTGTAGGGCACCTACTGCAAGGCCTTTGGGGTCACAATCCTGAGAACCGAACCAAACCAAAGGTTATGGTTAGGGCCCACCACATGGCAGGCCCGATCTGCCAGCACTCTGTCCATCTTTCTGGGGGAGGAAGCAGTCGAGGGATTTGTTCAGGGTGAGTGTCAAGCTCCAGGTTTGCATCCAGTGGCCTGCTGAATATGGGGTGTCCCAGGTAGGAATGCAGATTTCAGTTCCTCTGAATCCTTTCTGGAGTTCCAAATGGCATGGTTCCTTTCAGGGTGGCAGGGTGAGTCCTATGGTGTTCCTCACTGTCCCCAATCTCTGAGGCTTTAGAGCCAGGCCGTCGGGGACACACCTCTCAGGACAGAATCTAGGCTTAAGAGTTTGTGCCTATGGGCATGGCTGCACTGATCTGAAAGCACTGTGGCGAGGATCACAGGGGTCTGAGTTGAGAGCATTGTTCAGGATCAGTATCAAGGTCTGGGTTTGTGTCCAGTGGACCGCTGAATGTGGGGGTGGTCTCAGATGTCCAAGACGATTTCCCCTACTCTGAATCCTTTCCAGCATTCCAAATAGCCTGGTTTCCTTCTGGGTGGCAAGCTGAAATCTCTGGGATTTCTCAGGTCTTGCCATTGCCCTTGCAAGGGCAAGATACTTTTTACAGTAAAAGAATTCACCAGATGAGCTGAACAGCAGAAAAGACACAGCTCAAGAGTTAATCAGTGAACAGGAATATCATGCCAAAAACTTCTTTGATAACACACTACAGAGCAAGGGAAGATAGGAGAGAAAGCTGAGATATAAAGGACAAACCCTCCAACTTTCCAACATCATTCCCTACTTGTTTATTTCCATTGCTGTCAGCTCATTCCCAGTCAAAAATAAGTCACATGAGCCAGCCTTTTTTCTTCCTGAGATTGGGGCACTGTAAAGCCCACCAGAGGGGCCAAGGGCACCCCTATACCTGCTGAGCTGAGCCCATTTGTACCCCAACCGTGAGGAGGTACCAGCCTGTCCCCCTGGTGCTCCATGGTCTGTGGCAGTCCTTCCTTCTGGACACTGCTTTGCTGCTCTATTTTCGATAACCCTGGTCTCAAACTAGGGATTGCTCCTGGAAGAGGAACTCAGGGAGATGAGGCTCAGGAGGGTCTCCCTGCCTGGAATCTTCGTGTGAGGAGTGCACAGCCAACAGATTTTGCCCAGGGACTTGCAAAATGCAGAGAGGCAGATTTCTTTCCTCTCTTTCTCTCTCTCTCTAGCCTCATACTAACCAGGAGTTCTTAGAACTTTCTTCAGTGACTTCTTTGTGTAGCTTGGCCACTTTTTCACAGAAAGGCCACTTGAGCATGATGAAACACACGTATAAGCAATTACATTAAAAAAAAAAAAAAACAATAAGCCAATGTACACAGACCTTTGACAGCAGCACATGACGCTCAAGGGACCAGAGTCCCTACCTTGGGCAATAGTGGTAGAGGCCGGGTTCTGCCATGCAGGTCCCTAGACCTTTGGCAGTTTCCACGATTGCAAATCCAGACATGCAGAATCCTGAGGGACAACCTACTAACTGCAAAAGAGCAAAAATTCATCAGGATTCAGAGAGTGGAAATCCATTTGTACTGGAAAAGAAAGAAGTAGGCTTGCTGTGAATCCAGCAGGGAGGACAGGCATAGATAAAAGCTGGTGTATGGGTCACGGAAACTATTGTTTCTCAAGGGTCCTGCTGTCTCTGTAAAATGCTATGAGGACTGTCTCTTGGGGACCTCCTGCTTTCCTACCAGTGACACCCCCAGATTCTGCTTTGCTAGTCCCATGGATTCCTGGGGATACCCAGTTGATAAGCTATGCTGTCCTCATGACAACACTTGCTAATGGACTGAATGTTTGTGTCTTGTCCCAATTCAGATGTTGAAGCCCTGACCCTCAAGGAGTGCCATCAGGAGGTATGGGCTTTGAGAGGTGGTGAGGTCATGAGATTGGAACACTTGTGAATGAGATAAAAGCACTTCTGAGAAACGACCTGAGAGATTGTTCTGCCAGCTGTCATCCATGCAAGTCTACAACAGAAATATGGGCATTTGTAGATAATGAAGCAGTCTCTTGCTAGATATCAGATCTCCCAGGATCTTGCTTTTGGACTTCTCAGTCTCTAGAACTGCAAGGAATAGTACATGTTTTGCTGTTTCAGCCACCCAGTCTGTCATCATTTGTTGCAGCAACTTGAACTGAATAAAGCAGAGCCCAAGTCCTGGTTAATCCCTGCTTCTACTCATTTCCCCTCAGAAAGAGCTTCTAATCCAGAACTGACCTCTGCTTTCCATACACGTGCTTCAGACTCCTTCTGTGAGAGCCCAGACTTTGTAAAAGACTCCTCCCTCATGGCAACCAGCATTCTGTGACTCCTGAGGACTGTCCTCCCTGACTGTATTGAGTCAATCAAACTGATTTTGATTCTGGAGTCCCAGGATCAAGGACTGCATCAGGCTCCCAGCTTCATGGGGAGTCCGCTTCTCCCTCTGACCTTCTCCCCTCTCATGCTCTCTCTCTCACTCTCTCTCTCTCTCTCAAATAAATAAATAAAAATCTTTTAAAAATCTGATTTTAACAGACCATAAGCTTGTTCTTGCTGGTCTTTGGAAGATTAGGCATTAGCCCTTCGGAGAAAGTTCTGAATGGCTGCTTCATGAAGGGGTGAACTGTGTCCCCAAAGTCTCTTTTTGCTGCCTTCTAATCACAGATGCTGAGACAAATCCTCCCAGGTGCTGGTTTTTCAAAGCACTTAATGCTTTGGCTTTGAAGTTCCTCACTTGACAGTTCTGCTTTAATCAGTTTGTGACAAAACAGCCAATTGGTGGTGGATGCAAAGTGCACTGATAAAGTTAATATCAGGGAACAATTTTTTGAGTGTCATGCATGTGCACGTGTGTGCACACACATATCCATGTGCTAAGCATTATGGTAAATGTCTGACAAGAACTAAAAGATCAAAAAGTCAGGATACCCCATTAGCTGATATTTTTATTATTCCTACATCCTAATCTATGAAAAACAGGGTCAGAGAATAAGAAGTGGCAAAAAGAATCAAGATTTGAGGCAGTTCGATTTCTCAGCCAGCCTTGATCAATAGGCATGTACACCTGTGTCTAGTTTCAGCTCTGTGTAACCTTGCCATAACCTTGGATAAGCCATTCATCTCTCAAGTTCAGGTTCTTGGTCCAAGGAGGGAAGGGGCACAGGTTGAGTACCTCCAGTGGGACTTCCTGGCAGGCTTGTTCATCCAAGCATTCCTGTTTCAGTTTGAGTAATTGAAGCCAGTCTTTGTTTTACCGAAGGCCAAGCTTGTCCAGTGTGTCCATGCCACCAGCCAACAGCATTTGTCCATGCCATGTAACAACTGAGCAACATTCATAGGAATGGGGGGAGGAAAAGATGTCCACAGGTGTTGACAGATGTTCTGCATGGAGGAACAGGAGCTGGGGCCATCACCTGCTGTTTCTAGTGGCCTTCTCTGTCGAGTTAAAATAAATGGCAATTATTTGCAATGACAGGGGTGAAAGTAGAGGGTATTATGCCAAGCGAAATAAGTCAGTCAGAGAAAGACAATTATCATATGATCTCACTCATATGTGGAGTTCAAGAAACAAACCAGAATCATAGGGGAGTAAAGGAAAAAAATAAAACAAGATGAAGTCAAAGAGGGAGACAAACCAGAAGAGACTTTAAAAAAAAAGATTTTTATTTACTTATTTGACAAACAGAGATCACAAGTAGGCAGAGAGGCAGGAAGAGCGAGAGAGGAGGATGCAGACTCCCCAGGGAGCAGAGAGCCTGATGTGGGGCTCGATCCCAGGACCCTGAGATCATAACCTGAGTTGAAGGCAGAGGCTTTAACCCACTGAGCCAGCCAGGTACCCCTCAGAAGAGACTCTTAATCACAGTAAACAAACTGAGGGTTCTTGGAGGGGAGAGGGATGGGTGGATGGGGTAACTGGGTGATGGACATTAAGGAAGGCATGTGATACAGTGAGCACTGGGTGTTACAAAAGACTGATGAATCACTAACCTGTATGTCTGAAACTAGTATTATATGTTAATTAATTGTATTTAGATTAAAATTTTCTTTAAAAATAATTTTAAAATAAAATAAGTAACAATCCAATAATGATCAGAGTTATCCAGCAGGGAGTATCAGATCTAGAAGTCAGTTAAATTTAAGGGGCTTGCCAAAGTTTAGGAGAGTCACGCTAGGTCATTTTCCTGTGTGGGGAAGTCTTCAGGGGCAGTTCCAAAGACAAAGATTATTAATATTTCTCCTTCCCCCATTCCTCCTAGAGCCAAAGATGTTTCCTCCACTCACCCACTGGCCCTGTATGTAGGTGTTGCTTTCTCTCTACCAATCAAAAAATCAGTGAGTAACTATAACTTCACCTTTTCCAATATCCCCCTACCCCCGACCTTTGGTCTTTAATGGCCATGGGCAACAGGGACAAAGACATTTTTTAAAAACTTACAGAGATCTATTATGCTCTACTACCTTGGCCCGCATGGGCCACTGCAAAGGGATTCTGTGAACCATGTACTCAGATGAATGGTCATTATCTTCAAAAAGGCAGGGGCAGTGATAGACACAGGAACCAAAAAAGCAAGAGTTAACGGACCATCAGAATAATGGAGTACCAACACTTTTATGTCCTTGGCTTGAATCCTCAAGGTCCAGTGTCTCAACAGAATTTTCATTTTGGTCTCATCTGCCTCACTTGTCCACCCCTGGGCCAGTTGGCAGTTATACTGAGAACCGGAAATTTTCCTTAGAAGAGAGAAAGAGTATTTGTCAGGTAAACCAAGGAAATGTCCATTATAGGAAGTTAGGCCTTTTGTCATGGTACTCCATTAGCACCCTCCTGACTGTTAAAGAAAAAAAAAATATTGTGACACCCATTAAAGAGAGTAAGGAAGATTTTATTCAAGGGATGCTACTATGATGAGATTTTATTGTATAGTATGGGAGAGAAATCTGGCTCAGCTCAGACAAATGGAGATTTACAGCTAAAGAGCATGGTGGGGATCACTGAATGTAAAATTAAGATGGAACATCAAGGGTAAGGATGAAGGGATTCTGGCTAAACCATCTGGACAGTAATATTGTTGAAGGAAGGCTAGGGTCATAAACTATTGAGATCAGGGGATAAGGAATTTTTTAAAAGACTTATTAATACATTTTAAAGAGAGGGAGCAGGGGTAGGGGTAGAGGGAGAGGGAAAGAGAATTTTAATCAGACTCTTCACTGAGCATAGAGCCTGAGGTGAGGCTTAATCTCAGGACCGTGAGATCATGACCAGAGTAGAAACCAAGAGTCAAACGTTCAACCAGCTGCACCAACCAGGTGCCCTGGGAATAAGGGATTGGATCAGATATTAAGGGTTATAGATACTGAAGCACCAGGGTGGCTTAGTTGGTTAAATCTCTGGCTTTGGCTTGGTCATGATCTGATCCCAGGATCAAGCCTGGCATTGGGCTTGCTGCTCAGTGGGGAGTCTGGTTCTCTCTCTCCCTCTGCTATTCCCCCTGCTCAGGCTCTCTCTCTGTCAAAATAAATAAATCTTAAAAAAAAAAAAAAAGTGGTAAGATACCAGGGGTGAGAGATAAGGAATTTGATCAGATATCAAGAGTAGGATAGAAGATTGCTGAAAAATGACCAAGCAGATTTCTTGCTAAAACTGGGCTAAGTGGGCGGAGCCTAAGGTCAAGGTAGACAGAAAGAGGACTCAGAGGAACTTGACTCGAGTCTGGTCAAGGAGAAAATCTTCATCAGCCATGACCATTGTATTTTCTGCAGTCACACATTTTACTAATTCTTTTATCAGACATTCAGTGAACGAGAAACATGAACGCAGCAGCAATAATATAACAAATGTAAGCGCTCTAGAAGAGACAAAGGCAGTATGGGAATCCACCTCATCAGATTTAGAATATGCATGACTCCATGACTGAATTACTACCACTGCTTGACTGTTGAGATTAAGATGTAGTACAGAGGATCAGAGGGAAGGGAGGGAAATCTGAATGGGAGTCATCAGAAAGGGAGACAAGCCATGAGGCACCTTTAACTATAGGAAACAGACTGAGAGTTGCTGGGGGGGAGGGGAGTGGGAGACATGGAGAAACTGGGTGATAGGCATTAAGGAGGACACGTGATGTGATGAGCACCAAGGGTTATCCACAACTGATGAGTTACTGAATTCTCTGAAACCAATGATGTACTATCTAATGGCTAATTGAATTTAAATATCTAAAAAAGGCACTTCAAAAAAAAAGATGTAGCATAACTCACAATATCCTTTGAGTGGAAGAATGTGCGGACTTTCCACACCTCTGCTGTCCAAGTCCCATGGCTAGTAGCCACATGTGGCTAATGACCACTTAAAAGGTGGCCAATTCAAATGGAGAAATGCTGTAAAAGCAGAATAAACACTGGCTTTCAAAGACATATTGTAACCAAAAGTCAGAGAGTATTGCCACCCTCACATCACAAACATCGCATGACTTCTACAGCTAATGAGAGTGGGACCCAAGATGAGAGAGGTCAACCTGAAAGTCCATGATGTCAGAAAGAACATGGAGAAGAAAGAGTCACAATCCTGGAGTGGATGGGCTGAAGACTGTCAGAATGCCTTTTTTTTTTTTTGGTGATTCTGTATACGGACAAGGAGAATTCACTGGAGATGACATCTGTATGCCTCACATTTTCAAGGGAAAATTATGAAAACGCATATAGACCCACAGCCATAGTTTAATTATGTTTGAAATATATTCAGAACTACTCCAGTCAGTAAATTGCATATTTTCACATTTAGCTTCTCAATTTTCTCTTCGGCACCTCCCATTCTTGAAATCCCAACACAAATCACATCTCTTGCCTAAGGACCATAAACTACCTCACTATCAAAGGCTACAGTTCATTCATTCATTTGATTCATTCAAAGCAACCTAATCTTGAGTGATGTCTTAGGCGCTCTTCTAGGGACTGGTGACACGGTGAACAAAATAGGTAAAAATCTCACTTTCATGGAGCCTCTCTGGTATTTAGGGGAAAATCTTTCCTTATCAACATGAAAATACTTTTTATGGATGTTGCTTAGAATTTCAGTTTTTTTTTTTCTTGACAGTATCTCAGGTGATCATCTTTGAGGTGGTTCTCCTGAAAATATTTTTGGGGGGTACTGACTCGACTTTCTGAGTCAGACACTTTCCTAAAGACAGGGGTCAAAGGAAAAGTGACAACTGTCACTCTTGCAGTAAGAACAGGGATCACAATGCTTGAAACAGATATGCTGCTCAGCTGTCAGAAAGTCCACAAGGCTCCAAATGTGTGTGGCCAACTAACGGAACCTGTAACTCAGAGGTTATCATCCTGAGAGCAATGGGAAATCCCTCTAGTTAAGGACTCTCCTTGACGGAAGCTTGACAATGGCCTTGATTTACTTACTATGATGTTTAGGTAATTATACACATTAAGAAAAGTGCACAAGGCACTTACATTTCCATGATACCATCAAAGATATTGTTGTTTTATTAAAATGTTACATCTAGAGTTGTAACGTATAGAGTAGTTAAGTCAATCACTATGAGGTACAGGTGAGACTATTGTAACAGCCATACTTCCATAAAAAAGAAAAATTTTTTGTGGTTTCTGATCTAGGAATCAGCCAGTGAATAATTCTATATCAGTGTCCAGTTACCGGGCTAAACATGTAATCTATTTATATTTCTGAGGGTAAGCTGAATTGTGATCACTGAGCCAGCTGTATTCTAGTAACTACTCATTTACCCAACATAACAGATATAAGAAGGTAAAAGGCTTCTAAGGAGACTGGTTACTTATATTTTGAACCACATTTTGGCAGGTATAACTTGCAACTTGTGCTTAGTGGTAAGATTTCTGATATTTACTTTCTCCTTCCTTTGGCAAGTCAAGTTAGTTAAAAAGTAATTAGAGTAGAGTCCATTGTTTTTCTTAAATGCTTACAGAGATATAGAACTCTCAAGTTTCTTTACTAGACAGGATTAGATCACATTAGTGATAAAGATCAGAATGATTTACATTGCTAAAACGAGAACTTCCTGTCAGTTTGGAGAAAGCTCATTTTTATAACCAACATATTGGCTGGGCTAGAGATTAATGAGTGCTATGGGTGGGGTGATGAATGTGATATATTCAATGACCTGTGGAATTTGTTCTGTAATTTCCCCACTCCTCTGGTCAGCAGAGCGTCTTCTTCAGTACCCAGCACTGCCCATAACTGCATTCAGAAAATCACTCTCCAAAAATGGTTATTTGTTTTGCCTTTTTTATAATTTTTTAAAACATTTGATTTATTTACATGTCAGAGAGAGGGAATGAGAGCACAAGCAGGGGGAGCAGGAGAGGGAAGGGGAGAAGCAAGCTTCCTGCTTGGTGGGATTGCACAAGGGCTGAAGAAGACAGAATGGGAAGGGGACAAGGAGAATAGTGGGTTTCAGATTCTTGGGAACAGAGCCCACATCTATTTCTATGTTTATCTCACTGCTATAAACCCAGGTCACAGCAGAGTGCCTGCAGCAGAGTCATGGAAGTGCTCCAGAACTGATAACTATTGCTATTTATACTACTAACATTCCTCCACAAAGGGCCAAGTGTCATAGCTTCTCCCAGTTCCCCACACTGAACGCAATGAAGAATCAAACTATCAGGTGAAGGATGGCGAGGGGCATTTAACAGGACCCAGATCACAGGAGCCATATTGTATTGCAGGACCAGGGGTCTTACCAGTGACTAGGTATTCACTCCTCTTGAGAGGCTAGCTCCTTGGATCTCCCTCTTCAATCCTCTGAACCCATGTCTGGCATCAGAAACAAAAGTAAACATAACGTATCACCCTTGTTTATTTTTTACTATTATTTGTTACAGAGGAAGAGAGAGATCACAAGCAAGGGGAGCTGCAGGCAGAGGGAAGGCAGGCCCCCCACTAGAGCCTGGTATGGGATCCAATCCCAGGACCCTGGGATCATGACCTGAACCAAAGGTAGATGCTTAACTGAGTAAGCTACCCAGGCGTCCCTTATTGTCCTTCTTTAAAATTTAATGTATTCTCTCTCCCTCTCTCTTTGTCCCCACTCTGTCACTCATACTCACACAATCACAGAGTCACAGACAATAGCAAGGCATTTCCCATTCTAATTCGCTAAGGCACTGTGAGCTTAAGCTCAACAGAATCACTTTGCCAGCTGCTGCTCTACCGTGCCCTGATCCCTTCTCTATCCCCAAGCTCGATCTGTAACTCAAGTGTCATGGTGGTGGCTCTTTCTGCCCTCCCTCCACAAGGCTGTCATCAGCACACTCTTCCCCGTGGCTCCACTCCCCAGCACTGGCTGCCTTTGGTCTACGGGTATGCCCTCTCCTAGAGCTTTTCCACTCTCCCTGAGGGGAAGACAACCCTTACTTCTCCCCGGTGGCTGTCACGTGTCCGCTATATATTGTGACGATCAGCCCGATTAAGAGATTGGGAACTAAAAGACCGGCTTCTGCTTATGGATCAAACTAACTCTGGGGCTTGGGACACATGACAGCAGCACATGGTGGTAGAACTGAGATGGTTAGGGAGTTAATCTGCATTTTCACATCTGGTCAGCAGCAGAACAAAGAAGACACCCCAGATCTCCTATCTCCCAGAACAGTACTCTTCAAGTAACTTACAGCACCATCCTTCTCCAGCTTTGGAAGTGGCACTTTTCCAACCCCAAAGTCTTGATTCTAGGCAGCACTCCGAGAGATACTCCCTCCAGAATCACCCCTGGCTGGAAGTAGTGGTCGGCCAAGGCCTCCCAAATATCTTCCCTTCAGAGTTGCGCTTGCATCAAACTCAAAACTGTGGCACGTACGGGACTTTCCTGTCGGCCTCTAGCTCTAATGACCTATTGGACTTCAGAGGTGCTCTTTTATACCCACTTACCTTATAACATCAACGTGTGACTCCTCTAGAATTCTCTCCATGGTTTTTCTCCTGTACTAATTGTTATGGACTGAATTGTGTCCCCACAAAAGTCATATGAAGAATTCCTAATCTCCGGTGTGACTGCATCTGGAGATAGGGCCTACCTAGAAGGAGGTACTGAAGGCTTGGTGAGGTCACAGGAGTCCTAATCTGCTAGGACTGGTGTCCTCATAAGGGTGAAACACATGAAAGCACTCCCCCTACCTCCCCTCTGGGGGTCCACAGAGAAGAGGTCATCTGAGGGCACAGTTGAAAAGGTAGTGATCTATAGACCAACAAGAAAAGGCTCACTGGAGACCAACCTTGCTGGCACCTTGATCTGGAACTTCTGGCCTCCAGATCTGTGAGAAAATACATTTCTGACATTAAAGCTCTCCAGCCTGTGTTTGTCTGTCCCCGACGGCCTGGCTCCAAAGCCTCAGAGAATGGGGACAGTGAGGAACACCATAGGACTCAACCTGCCACCCTGAAAGGAACCATGCCATTTGGAACTCCAGAAAGGATTCAGAGGAACTGAAATCTGCATTCCTACCTCTGGACACCCCCATATTCAGCAGGCCCCTGGATGCAAACCTGGAGCTTGACACTCAACCTGAACAAATCCCTCGACTGCTTCCTCCCCCAGAAAGATGGACAGAGTGCTAGCAGATCGGGCCTGCCATGTGGTGGTCCCTAACCATAACCTTTGGTTTGGTTTTCAAGATACTGACCCCAAAGGCCTTGCAGTAGGTGCCCTACAATTTGGGGACACATGGGCAATCCCAGAGGACTCAGCCTGCTGCCCAGAAGGAAACTGTGCCATTTGGAACTCCGGAAAGGATTCAGAGGAGCAGAAATCTGCATGCCTAGCTGAGGACACACCCACACAGAGCTGACTCCTGGACACAAAGCCAGAGCCAGACACTCACCCTCACCTCCACTGTCAACTCAGCCACCCAGACAGCTCTCCATGGGGTCTTCAGGTCAGTCCTGCCATGTCCCTGGTTCTTAACACTAACCCTTGGATGGGTTCTGTAATGATCTCCTCATTTCAGGTTATGTGGTGGTTCTGCAGGACATTGTCCTGGTGTGGGATCAAACACACTGAAGCATCCCGTGTGAAGTGGCAAACGTGGTAAAGAAATGATGGCTGGGGAATCTGAGTGTGGAGACAGCACGTATTTGTGCTGCTATAACAAGCTGACTGCACTTTGAAATCACCACAGAGGAAATGAATCTTCCAAACATCCATGTTAGCACGATGACACGGAAGCAGAGAGAACATCAGACTTTGGGATGGAGGCCAAGCCCTCCCAAATCCAGGTCACCCAACATGGAGAGGACACATGTTAGCAAGAGACTCGTGGGAGAATTAAATCATGGGCCCCTGTATCTCAGGTGCAGTAGAAGCAGTGGATTTGGAATTTCAGTTTTTCCACAACGTTCCACCACAAGCTGGTTAGAACTGTGCAAAAGCAGGAAGGGAAGCCCCAGTAAAGTGGACTGGGGATTTCAGAAGGGGAGGCTGGAAGGGGGCGCCTGGTGCTCAGTGCCCATTACAGACCCCACATTGCAATCCCCCACAGGAGAGACTCACCAATTTTAGGCCCCACAGGGGAAGCTGGAGGTTCATCTCCTGACTTTTTGTAGGATTTTTGCAGCTCAGCTGGTGAGAATTCTCCATCACCCTGCCTTTCTCCAAGGGACTTTTCTTCAAGCACCCTTCCCATCTTCTTCCTCCTCCATGAAATAATGTTCCTCTCCTTTGTTTCTCGCACTTGCCTGTGATGGGACCTTAGCTTGCTCAGCCCAGACTGCCATTCTCTGCTCTTCCCAATTTAAACCCATGCTGCTGGTCAAATAACTGGCAGATTGAGTTTAAGGCCAATTGAACTAATAAATTCAAGAATTTGCAAGGAACAAAATCAATATGCACAAATTAGTGGCACTCCTAGGTGCTCCGAAGGAACCATCAGAAAGAGACTGCGGAGAACGATCTCATTTACACCTGCATCCAAGACAGCAAGATACCTGGGAGGCCCCTGAACCAAGAAGGTGACAGACCTGTCCTCTGACAGCCCTGCAACAATGACGACAGACAGGGAGGGGTACACACAGAGATGGGGAGGCACTGTGCTCAGGGAAGAACCCACACTGGGAAAATACCTACTCTCCCCAAAACCGTCTACAGAGTCCTCACTCTGGCTCCCGAATTTCCGGACTCGGTGCAAGCCTGGAGTGGGTGTGGACACGGGAAGGACCCCGCAGGGCTGAGGTGGGGAGAGCACAAGCACCGAAGCAGGGGGACGCTCCCTGACTGCAGACCATCTGAGGAGCCCAAGGAACCTAATCCGAGAGCACACAAACACAGATGAGGACCTAGGAGCACCCGAGCCCAGAAAGGGGGGACCCCACAGCCCCGCGCACAGCACAGCAGGAGGCCACGTCTCCTCACACAAAACGACGGAAGCCCCAGTGTCTACACAGGGCGCCCTTCCTCTGTGGGGTCCTGAGACCACGAACCCCTTGACAGTGCACTCAGGCGGCTTCTCCTCAGCTCCTCCAGCATCTGGTCCTTAGGAGGTTGGACTGCTGCCAGTGTGGGCACGTCCTCCACAACGGGTCCGGTCAGTGTGGATGCAGAGCCACACCCTCCTCAGCTTGTCCTGTCAGGGTGGGAGGCGCCCCACATTCTCCAGAAGTCTCCACAGTGGGTCCTGAAGAGGCGGGGCTCTGGTCCCAGCTGTGGCTGTGCAGCCTTGGCTCAGGGCGGAGCTGGGGTCTGGCGCCCTCTGCAGGCGGTGCAAGGCAGTGCAGGACTGTGGGAGCTCACCCTTCAGTGGAAGGTCCTGCTCCCTCCTGGGGTCCAGCTGATGCCATTTCATTCCGGAAATTCAAGCTGCATGGAGCCCAATACCCCCCAACTTCCCCGCAAATAGCTAAAGAACAATGAATTGGAAACAATGTGGAATTACAACAGTCCTTGACCCAAACAGTGTCACTGAACATGGCCCTGATGCAGACCCACACTCTGACCTCAACTTGGTCTCAAGCCTGAACCCTACCCTAATCCAAGGCCCTAACCCTAGCCCCCAACCCAAACAATGTTCACAAGAATCAAAAGGTAGAAACTGCAAATATCCATCAATGGCAAGTGCATAAGCAAAGTGTGGTGAAGCATTTGAATTTGGGTACAGGTTCAGGTTTTAGTCAGAGTTCTAGATCAGGCTTTGGGTTTAGTGTTAGGGTGAGGGTTTAGAGTGAAGGACAAGGGAACAGAGTTATAGTTTAGGGCTTTAAGTTTATGATTTAGGCTTTAAGACTCAGGGCTTATGGGATAAAGTTCAAGGTCAAATTTGGGGTTTGACTTCATGCTGAGATTTGGGTTCAGGTTTCATGACTTGGAGGTCTGGTTTAGGGTTTGGGTTCGTGGTTCAGGGCTTGGATCCAGGGCTCAGGTACAGGCTTTGGGTTCCATTCCAGGTTTGGGATTCAGGGTTCTAGTTTGGGCTTTAAGGTCAGCTTAGGTTTCAGCGTTGGTAGGGTTTAAGGTTAGGTTTAGGGATGACACATTTTCTTCAGTTGTCATCATGGACAAAATAATTCTATCTGAAGTTTCTAAGTCAGAAATGTATTTCATCTGGGGGCGCCTGGGTGGCTCCGTGTGTTAAGCCTCTGCCTTGGGCTCAGGTCATGATCTCAGGGTCCTGGGATCGAGCCCTTCATCAGGCTCTCTGCTTGACGGGGAGCCTGCTTCCCCATCTTTCTCTCTGCCTGCCTCTCTGCCTACTTGTGATCTCTGTCTGTCAAATAAATAGAATTAGTAAAAGCTATTATATGATCTTTTACAAACCATTTCCTATCTTTGCATTCTCATGTGCCAAGAGAGACAGGGGTTATTTAAAACCCTGAAGAGAAAGCTCTCTCTTTTAAATTGCCTGTAACCTTCGTGTAATAGATTTATGATTGATAATAGATTTAGTTAAAATATAACTATTTAAAATATTTACTCTCAGTAAACGATTTCAACCTATGCTCATTTAAGTAACTTGGTGCATAATCCCTTTTCTATTAAACCATAGTGCAAGGACCAATGCCGCGTTTCTGAGAGAACCCCAAGCTATTTTTCTAGAATGGCTGTATGCTATATATGGCGTCCTGTTTTCACTCCCTTTGTGGAGCACCTACCCTGGAGGTCATGTAATAACCAATGACCAAAAAAACAAACAAGAAACCCAAACATCCAGGTCGAAGTGCCATCCCTGCCTGGAGTGGAGGAGACTGCTCAGACAGATCCCAGGCAGGCATCTCAGCCCAGGCCTGTGCTGGGGAAGCTGGTTCCTGGCTTTGGGCGCAATCTGGAAGCCAGCAAACTGACCCAAGAGTGCAGCTGGCGTTTAGGACTGATGATCTTTTCGCAGCCAGGCTGCGCGTGGACACCCGCTCAGGGAGCCAGGCTAGGAGGCTGCCCAGGGCAGGCGCTGGCAATGCAGCAGCATGCCAGGGCTTAGCCCCGCACCCCAGCATGGGCTCCGGCCTCAGAAGTGAGGGGGGCGGGGCCAGCGCAGAGAAGGGTCTTTGCTAATTTCCAAAGCTGGAAGTGAGCTCTCAGAGGACTCAGGAGGGAGGGGGGCGGGGGCGGCCGGGAGAGGGGCTTTGCTAATTGCCCAGGCGGGAAGGAGGGGCGCGCAGCGCCAGGGTGCTGTGCTGCAGCCCATTTGGGACTGCAGGACCCACCATACTCGCTGCCCCTGCACTCCCATGCTCCAGCCTAGCCCCTGAGGCCGCGGTGTCCTGTTCCCGTTCCCGCCGCCTGCTGCCCCTCCCCGCCCCATGGCTTCTCTGGAGGACCCTCTGCTCACAGGTAAAGTGACACCACGACACGCCCTCACCTGAAGCAGAAAACGCAGTCCAGGAGCTGGGCGCAGCCTCCCGCCAACCCCAGGGCACCAGGACCACCCCAGACGCTGCGCCACACCCTGTCCGCAGGGGGTCAGGCCGGGACAGCGCCACAGGAGGTACCTCCCCCCCTGCCAGCGGGCAGGCTAGCCCCCATAGTTCTGCACCCCCACGCGCTTTTCAGAGCCTCCTGCCATTCCCAGGGCACCCAGAACCCAGAGAGTGAGGCCTTGGGTGTTCTCTAGTGACAGATTCAAGGCAATTTTTCGACTTTGGGACTCAGAGTTAACATAGTTTTCATTTGTGATTATTATTTTTGTGTGGGGGCCGTCGCTTTTCTTTTGACCTAGGCTTGTTTTCACTCCCGGTTCTGAAGAAGCCCCTAAATCCTAACCCTTTGAGGACCCCGAAAGCTCTCAGAGCAGCAGTGCTGGGGGACAGTGTGGACACATGGTTTGGTTTCTCCTCTGGCCTGCTTCTGTGGCAGCCCCGCTCTGTCCTCCTCAGACTTCAGAGCAATATCTGAACAAGTGGAGAAGCAACCAGGGGGTCAGGAAGGTGGCCACCGAAGAGTGACTTCTCTGGAGGGTGGCTGAGCTAGCAAGTGAGCATGTTAGTCCAGCTCTGCCTGCATTCAGTATGGAGCTGAACAGGGGCCAGGGAAGGGGAGGAGGAGCAGAGAGCAGGGACAAAGGGACCAAAGAGGAGATTCAGATGAAGGGAAGTAATGGGGAGGAAAGAGAAGAAACTCTAGAAGACAGGTATGTAGAAAGGAAAAGGGATGAAGTGGGCATTGGGAAAGGGCACCACCAGGGAAGGAGAGAGGGGGAGAAAAGAGGGAGGAAAGAGGAAAGGGGAAAGGGAGAAGGGAGGAGTCAGCATGCCAGGGCTCCCCCTGCATCTGAAGAAGAGGTGGCTGGTCCAGCTTGTCAAACAGGGTGCTCACTCTTTGGCCCCAGTTTCTGCTCCCAGTGCTACTGGGCTTTGCAAGGAAGGCAGGCTGTCCCTTGGGACCTACTGGAGCCCACTGGAGCCCACAGGAGGGTGGGAGAGGTAAGATGCCACCAGGTCCTGTCCTGAGCTGCTCCCAGCCACCAGCCTCACCACATGGTGCAAGAGGGACCCCAGAACAAAGGACGGACACAGGCCAGCATGTCTGCTGGTGGCCCTGGGCACTTAGATCATCGCAGTGAACCACACGGCCTCCTCAACCCACGCTTTCAAAGCCTCCTTCTTCGCTTCTGGCTTTCATGTCTGTAGGAACATGAGCCAGATCTAACTCATCTCCGACAGACAATTCTGACTCACCCCGTGTCAGATTTTTATGAGTGGCTGTGATAGAGTAAGATAGCAATGCTCCAACAAACGGACTGTTTCCTCCCACTTGACCTCAACAGTCTTATACATTTTCTGAGTGAAAACATCTTGTCTCCTTCCATTAAGCTCATAACGTGGTCTAATAGTATACATGTGCCTTCCTTAGATGCGAAGCGATACAGAGGTCATTTTTTTTTTTTAATTTTACAAGGTAAAGTCAGTGAACATATCCAACTTGACGAATACGTCTCTAAAATGTCAATCCAGGCAAAGCTTTTTCTGCCTACAGTTTCGAGCCTACGTGGTGACATTTTTAAAATGCTTTCAGTCCCTCAGTGAGGCTCTTAGAAGCTAGCCAGGGCTTACTACGTGCCAGGCACTGTGTCAGGTGTTGGAGCTAAAGGGAAGGAGAGCTTGGAGGCTGGCTGGGGAGGGACATCCATGACACAAGCACAGCTAGAAACGGAGGCCAATGCTAGAAAAGAGAGAGCAGGCTGCATGGAGAGTGTGTACCATGGGGCTTGTGAGCTCACGAATAAGTGGGAGTAACTGGAGTGGGTCAATGGGGGAGAGAAGAGGGTCTTCCCATCAATGGGAATCACCTGTGCTTGGAGGCAGGTGCCATGAGAGGTCTCCACAGGAAGAAGGAGGCAGTGTGGTTGAAGGGCAGAGAGATGGGGCAGAACAGGCATCAGTCAGTTGGAGGGGTATGAATAGACTGATGGGAGGATTATGGGTGCCTTTGGAGGACTGAGAATTTGTTAGAAGATCAGTGCAGATTTCTATGGAGACAAATGCCAGGAACTGATAGGTCTTTGAAAGGTCACTCTGGCTGCCTTTTGGCAAAGGGGTTGTTAAAAGGCACTTGCAGGTGTGAACACACCAGGTGGGAGGTGAGTGCAGGAAATCGGGTGAGGGAGCATGGGAACTTGGTCCCGAGGTATATAAGGGAGAATAGCCTTTAAGGAGTTCCACAAATTGGCACCAGCTGTGGCTTCATTACAGAGCTGGAAGGGGGAGGTGGGTGTGTCCTGGAGGTTACAGAAATTACATGAGAAAGGGAAGTCTTTTTAGATCTCTTTTTCAACTAGAGGAACTCTCACCTTATTGATAGAATTCCAGAGTGGGAACCAATGATATGAGGACATCTTTGAAATGTCTGAATATGTTCTTCGACATCTTTGCAAGTGACGAGGAGACCTTGACCTTAGGAGGCCTTGGCCCTCTTTGTAGCCAGAAAGATTTCACCTACAGATTTGGGTTCTCCCTTTTAAAGTCAAGGAGTCAGTCCTTCCAAAGGACACCTCCTATCATTTTACCCTCTCATCATACCTCACGTGCTGGCATCTCCAAGACCCTCTGTTCCAGGTTGAGAGTATCCACTTTGGCCGGGCTGGTCTTGCCAAGAACACCACCACAGGAAATCTAGAGCCTGTAGTGCTATTAATAACATCATCTAAGACTGTGTTTGCTACCCTCTTGGCCTCTTCCCACCATGACTCACTGAAGCTTTTTACACATTGTATCCATTATGCTATAGTTCCCAAAGCTCATCTTCTCTAGTGCCATTAGTTTTTAGGGGACCAGGCAAACCTTAAACTTGTCCCCCTTAATTGGATCCCTGTGCCCCCACAATCTCTTTGAATGCCTTTCACCATGATTCTTGAATGAGATCTGAGACCACTGCTGGTACCTAACACTTCTTGGCACCTTGTCTGCTAGGTTCTTGGAAGAGGAGGTGGCTATGGAGGTGAGTGGGGATGGGAGTGGGAGGATTTCTCCCTTCACTTCCCTTTTTGTGTTTTCAAATAATGGGTTTTGAGGGGGAGGGAGAGGTTAACCAGACCATTTATTTTCCATCTCCCATCGATAAAATGTCACACAGGAGAGAGGTGGCAGAAACGCACTTTCAGGTTAATTTTTTTACAAGGAAGATTGACTTATGAACCTACTTTGTTATTCCCTTTCATTCAATTTCCCTGTACCTCCTTTTCTATGAAGCGTAACGGTAACCCATTATTATTTTTATTGTTGGCACGTGCTTTGTGAACCATAAAGTGTACGCTATAAATGGGAGCACTTTTCTTTTTTTTTTTTTTTGTAGTTTACGAAAAACTAATATTTTTTAAATTAATTTTTTATTTATTTTCAGCATAACAGTATTCATTCTTTTTGCACCACACCCAGTGCTCCATGCAAGCAGTGCCCTCTATGATACCCAACACCTGGTACCCCAACCTCCAAATCCCCCGCCCCTTCAAAACCCTCAGATTGTTTTTCAGAGTCCATAGTCTCTCATGATTCAGCTCCCCTTCCAATTTCCCCCACCTCCCTTCTCGTCTCTAACTCCCCATGTCCATGAAAAACTAATTTAAAAACATTCATCCACCAGAGTACCCAAAGGGCTCCCATATAAACTATCTGTCGTTACATTATGTCCCGATGTGGAGCTCGATCCCAGGATCCTGAGATAATGACCTGAACTGAAGGCAGAGGCTTTAACACACTGAGCAACCAGCCCCAATGTATTCTCTTCAGTACCAGAATTTGTAACCAATTGACAGATGAAAAAGGAGGCAGTCAAGTGAAAATCAATAGGTCTTAGACCTGCAAGAAATTTGAATTACATGAATTCAGCTACTCAGGCACTGTTTCACATTTTCAGATCTCTGCAGAAAAGGAGTTAACCTTTTTACAGCATGTAAAAGAGAAGACTATAACACATACTATTTGTAAGCATGTAAATATCAAAAAATATCCCATTAGTTGCTAAGACACACAGGGCCTATATTTTCTCTCAAATTCATGAATATGTAGGAGCAATAAGTGAGAAGTGAATGTATACTTTTCACTTCGAAGTCTTTTAGAAATGTAAAATATGACTTTCTATGGTTTGTGTCTCCATATTCCTTTATTGCCAGTTTGAACAAATCCACATGCTTTGATTCAAAGGTAATAAAATCCTCTTATTTGGAAACATGATGTTTATTTTTATTCTCTCACCCTTAGCAGGTGGTTTCATTTTAGCACACTTCAGAGTTATAATTTCATGCTTATTAAAAACATTTATTATGATCTACATAGATGAATGAAACTTTTATTTTATTAAATTATTTGACAAAAAATCTGTTATTTTTAAAAATGTATTTCCTTTAGGGTTATTTTAGAGCGTTCAGAGAGGATCTAGGAGTGTGGTATTATGTAGTTTTTAAGTAGGTATGAAATGGTTATTTATAGGATTGTTTCTTTAAGGCTTATGTATATTGTCCATTATATGCTATAAAATATTTTGAAAGTAAATTTAAGGTATGTTTTACATAGTTTATTTTTTGGAAATAAATATTGAAATGACTTGTGAAATTCAGTATATTCTCAACATTAATTTATTTTGAAATTTACCAGTTGTCTACTGAACTATTATATGGCAGATATTACTTCAGACTACACTGGTAAATGAAATACTTGGCTTTGTAGAACTTTTATTTTAATGGGTGAGACAATTCAAAGCTATAAACCTTAATAAAAATTGCATAGTGCATTCAAAAAGGATGAGTACAATGGGGAAAAAGAAAAACTCGATCAGGGTGAGAAAAATCAAGGTTGCTAGGCAGGGGATGGGGAGTTAAAATTTTTAATAGGAAGATCAGGGTAGTTACAATGAAGCTGACAATTGAACAAAGGTATGGAAAGGTGATGAATTTGCGCAGAACTATCAGCAATAAGGTCACTCCAGACAAAGGAATTGGCTATCTTGAAGGCCATAAGGTTGGATCATGCCTGGCATATCTGAGGAATAGCAAGGAGGCCACTGTGAGTGACTGAAGAGTAGCAGGGAAAGAGGTCACAGAGGTTAAATGAGTGGCTAGATCATGTAAAAGCTTAGAAGTCATTGTAAAACTCTGGCTTTTATATTTGGAAACTTACTGTGTGATAGAATTTCTGCTAATAACTGAGAGTTCAATTGTCCATAAAATTTCAAGGACTCTTATTCTAGTAAGACAGAATGAAGAGAAAGAGTTCATATTTTCACATGGTGTAACAAATGCTCAGAGATGCAAGTGTAGGAAGCTATAGGATCACAGAAGAAGGCACTAAAATCACACCAATATATTTGATGACTGTGACTATATATAAATTTGTATTTTCTAGATTTTTTATAGTCATGGAATCACACTGTATATACTATTCATTGCCTGGCTTTTCTTTTCTCAGCATCATTACTTTGAGAATCTCCAATTGTAAATAGTTCATTTTGATGTTGAATAGTAATCTCTTTAATGAATAGATCATAATTTTTCTTTGCTCTATGGATGGACATTGATGAACATTTCCACTGTTTTCAATTCTTAAAAATAAAGCTGCTATGAAATTCATATACAAGTCCCTGTATGAACATAGGGCTTGTTTCTCTTGGTTAAATGCCTAGAAGTAAAATGGCTATTTTTGTAACTGCAACATATTTTGCATTTAAAAAAATTTTCAAACTATTTTCCAAAGTGGTTGTATCATGATATATGCCAACAACAGTTTAGATTTTTTGTTGCTTCTCAATCTAGCTCAGACCAAGTACAATTAGCCTTTATAATTTTAGCCATTCTAATAGATATGTAAGCATGTCTCATTATGATTTTAATTTGTATTTCTTTAATGTCTAAATGTTGAGAAATTTGTCATGTGCCTATAAGCCATCCATATACTTTTGGTGACATGTCTCTTCCATTATTTCCTTCACATGTAAAATTGGATACTCTGTTTGGTTATTAGTAAGGTTTTTTTATTTTTATTCATATTTAAATAATCAGAGTAGATGTCCATTATCAGATATGTAATTTGGAAATCGCTTGTCCATCTTTACAGTTTCTCAATGGAGCTTTGATAGCTGTGTCTTTCAAGAAATATGCTACTTCTTTCCTGGTACACGGAGGTATGACTAGAACATTATCAATGTTGACCTTTGCAAAGAAAATCATGGCTTAAGATATATGTAGTCTGCAGTTGTTGGGAGTGTTCACCATCCTTGCCTCTAACTCATCTCTCACTGCCCACACATTCAGATATAGGGGAATATTGATTGACAAAATATTAATTGCCAAATAACACTAGTTAGAGAATAAGAAAAATGCAGGCACCTGATTATATAATATTACATAAATAAAATGTGTTTTTATAAGTGCTATTGGAAGTAAATTCCTCAATACTTTAATCACACAGAATGATGGAATCCTAGATTTTTTTTTCTTGTATTTACTAAGAAAATGATCATGCCTCAAGTATATTAAAATGGAATAGGGAAAATTAAAAATTGTTTTAAGATGATTTGCGTGTGTTGTGCGTATGTGAGAGAGAAAGTGAGAGAGAAAGAGAAAGAAAAAGAGAAAGGGAAAGACAGAGAGGTGGCTGCAGTGAATTGATGAGTTGGAGGATAGATTTTAAAGTTTTGTCTTTTGCTTTCTACATTTCTTTTTCCTTAGGTACAAGAGAACAATCAGTAATATCTCAGAAGCCTGCTGGTAACATCAGCAGAAAGAATTAGAGGTTCCCAGAAAATTAAGATGACATATAGTTTTCCTGACATAAGAAAATCATTTTTTGTCCCCAGCTATTTTCAATGATCTATACCCCACCTGTGTACTTGCCCAAGCACACTTCTTCCAAAACTTCCTGGGAGGTTCTTAAAAAGAAATGCAAAAACCTCACTCCTTAAGGATTTTGAGGGAACAAGGCAATGGGAAAACTAACAGTCACCACCAGACCAGGAAATAGCCTAAGCTATTGAGACAATAAATCAGTGGTAAAACTCCTAGTGCTATTTCAAAAGCAATCAAGGCCTTGCATTCCTTGTCCTAGAAAATGAGCCCAAGACCCCATCTAGTTTCTATCTGCTCTTGAAGCCTGCAGAGTCCCTTTCCCTTGTCCAACAGTTACCTCTGCTTTATTCTAACGTTGAAGTTTCTGCCCTCGGTGGAATACAAGCTTCATTCAGGTGAACATGCAATACATATTGCACAAATACATATGTGGATGTGCATGCATCCACAACCTTATGACCAACCATACACGGAATAATAAAACTCTCCCTTCTGAGTATTCATCTTAAATACTAAATAAAAATCTCTCTCCTGTTCAAACAGTCAAGGCTTTGGAACTTATTCCCTGTGATCTCCTTGTATGTTGTAAACAAAGATTCCTTTGTTTGACAACTCCACCTGTTTCTGTGATTCACCAAAGACTGACCTCAGTTAGTTCAGTTGCTGTAATGGCTTTCACTACTCTGATTCTACCTCTGCAAGTCTCCAAATTTAACTATTTTTTCTCCCAATTCTGCATGTTCTTGGCTTTAAACTGCAACTCTGAAGAGAAGATTTGCTTGTTTAAAAAAAAAAAATCAAGAAAAGGTAGTAGTAGTTAACATTGTTACTTTGAACTTCCTGCCCTAAGGGGCTCTCCTGTTCTTTCTCTTTGACTTCCTGGACTAAAACGACAGAAATTTGGCAATACATCACTCCCCAATCCAGATTACTGCCAGAACAGTTTATACTCTTAGAAAAATATTAGTTTAAAAGATCACATAATTAAATACTTAAGCATGTAGTGTAATATAGTGGTTTACAAGAAATATATTTTGGTCATCTGAATATTTGGTTTTCAACCATGGCTACTGACTCACAGCTCCTAAAACTCTTGGGATTTCCTGTGATAAGGGTGAGAGAGGTGTGTTTTGTTCTGTTAATGAAGTGACCTTCAGACCTCACTCAAGGCAAGGGCTGTTTGCCTGAAGGACCAACCACTTGGTGAAAGCCTTCACAACTTTTTGCCTCCCCTTCCTCCCAATACAGGATTATCTGGGGAGGGAAGAGGATCTGGAGATTAGATCAGCAAATGACAATGATTTAGTCAGTCATGACTATGTCATGAAGCCTCCACAGAAAAGCTGAAAGGACTGGGTTCAGAAAGCTTTTAGTTTGTTAAATGTATGAAAAGGCAGGAAGAGTGGCAGTCTTACAGAAGGTAATAGAAGCTCTGTGCCCATTCTCCATACCTTGCCCTGTGCACTTCTTTATCTATCTATTGATTTAAATCTTCTATTATATCTTTTAATAAGCTGGCAAACATAAAGTAAGTATTTTTCTGAGTTTTGTGAGTCCCTGTAGCAAATTAAAAGAACGTAAGAAGTAGGCCACTGGGACCTCCAACCTGTAGTTGCTCAGTCACAAGCACAGGTAATAACCTGGGGCCTACAGTGAGACTGGCATCTGAGGTGGGGTTGGAGATAGTCTTGGAGGACTGATCCATTAACTGATGAAATCTTACACTATGTTCAGGTAGATAGTGTCAGAATTTAGTTGAATTCTTGGAGATCCTGCTGTTGTCTGAAAATTATTTGGCATTGTTGGTATGATGTCCTAAAACCCAAAAAGATATAGCTACCTCAAAATAAGAATACGGTTGACAGCTTATATATAATAAGTGAGTATTTCAGGGATTTAAAATATACCCAATAAATAATGTAAGGAAATAAGGAAAGATTTTGAAATAAAAACAAGAATAAGAACCTAGTGGTACTAATAGATTAAATATATGTAATCTAGTTGAATTAAGAATACAATGGATAGAATACATAATGGATTCAATAGAGATAAGAAGTCACTTAAGGATATAGTCATCTGGATACCAGCAAAGCATTAAAATTATCAATATAAAAGAGGTGTAAGATGTAGGTGATGTGTGTGGAACAAAAGCTAGAGAAGAAATTAGATTTCCTTACTACTCATAGCCTGTTGACAAGTCCTTGAAGCTCCTCTGGGGACTCAGCTGCTTCCATGTGGACACATCCACTCAGGGCAAAAAGCATTCTTAGTCCACCCCCCAGGATACTGAAAATCTACTTTCACATGTAAAAATTACTTTGGAAACTTCTTTATCTCTACTCCCCACCCCTGCCCTCAAGATATACATTGGCAATCATCTCCCAAGCATATACCCACTGATACACATCAGAAGAGTCTCTTCCCTGAGTTTTTACTAAATAGTAATAAATGACCTTTCCCTAACAATAGCTAGCCCCCTCAAGGTCCTGGAAACCTTGTTTATAAAATACCTTGGAGGCTTGTGCTATCCCTAACCTCCTCCCAAATTGAAAGTATATAATCAGCCACTCTTCATGACCCTCTCTCTCTACTCCAAATAAATAAATAAATATTTTTAAATAAAATAAAATAAATGACTTTTTTTAAATGAAAGAAGAAAAAGGAAAGAAATATTTGAATATTAATGTACATCTATTTCTCAAGCATAAAATAGTCAAGACACTGGATTAAAACTTACATACAAGAAAAGAAAGAAAATATTCATAACTAGAGTTGACTCTATGAATCCCAAACTAGGGCATACATACCAAAGACACACAAAAAAAATCACAAGTGTTAGAGAGAAAAAAAATAATTCATTAATAAAGAAACAAGAATCAGACTGACAGAAATTTTTTAAATAACATCAGATATAAAAAAGAATGAAGTAATAGCTTTATTATCTTGAAAAAAAATCACAAATGGAAACATTTAGATCCTTATAAAATGTCATTGGCATAGGAAGGCATAATAAAAAAAATATTTTCAGGAATACAGATCACAGATAATTTGCCTTAATTTGTGTAGGCAGCACTTAAATACTAATATTATTTTAACAGTTAAAATATACTCTATGATCTTTGAGGTTGGGGAAAAGAGGATGACCAAGTCATCTTGAAATAATTCAGTTTTATGAAAAAAGTAAAAAGATCAAAAAAAAGACTTGTAGAAAAGAGAGATAAAACATATGCATAATAAAAATAAATAAATAAATAAACAGCTGGAGTGCCTGGGTGACTTAGTCGGTTCAAGTGTCTGCCTTCAGCTCAGGTGATGATCCCAGGGTCCTGGTATTGAGCCCTGCATCAGGCTCCCTGCTCAGTGGAGAGTCTGCTTCTCCCTCCCATTGAGAAAAAAAATTTGACTTATTTATTTGAGAGAGATAATCTTTAAATTTTACTTATTTATTTGAGAGAGAGTGAGAAAAGAAAAACATGCACACAGCAGAGGGAATAACAGAGGGAGAGGGAGAAGCACGCCACTGAGCAGGGAACCCCCTGCGGGGCTCTATCCCAGGACCCGGGTATTATGACCTGAGCTATAGGTAGACACTTAACTCAGGTACCCCAATAAATACAATCTTTTAAAAAAAATAAATAATAATAAAAATAAATAATATTTCAGATAGTATGATTTTTTTAATGTGAGACTTGGTATAAAAACAGGATGACATACTTGTCTAATTATAGCAAAGACTTTGATAAGTTTAGATGCAGTAGTACATAAAAAATTTAACTTCTTTCATTAACTGATAATTTAATTAGATTAAATTAAGAGACATCAAAATTTAGAGAATCTAATAGTCCTGATCTATTAATAAATGTAGCCATCCTAACCCCAAAACAAGAGTCTTCAGTAAGTATATAAGCATAAGTTGAACATTTTCACAAACAGGCCATTATTTAGGCCAGAAGTATATGCCAATAAATTCCTAGAGTTAAATATCAGGCTATATTTTCCAAGAATAAGGCAATAAAATTAGAAAACAATGACCAAAATATTAAATTCATATAATTGGAAGTTAACTTCATACCTAAAAAGAAATAATACAGCTAATTCAGAAATTTTTAGAATTACAGTACTTTGGTAATATCAACTCTCAAAATGAGTAACGGACAGGTGGGGCTAGCAAGAGACTCGTGGGAGGATTAAATCATGGGCCCCTGTATCTCAGGTGCAGTAGAAGCAGTGGATTTGGAATTTCAGTTTTTCCACAACGTTCCACCACAAGCTGGTTAGAACTGTGCAAAAGCAGGAAGGGAAGCCCCAGTAAAGTGGACTGGGGATGCCAGAAGGGGAGGCTGGAAGGGGGCGCCTGGTGCTCAGTGCCCATTACAGACCCCACATTGCAATCCCCCACAGGAGAGACTCACCAATTTTAGGCCCCACAGGGGAAGCTGGAGGTTCATCTCCTGACTTTTTGTAGGATCTTTGCAGCTCAGCTGGTGAGAATTCTCCATCACCCTGCCTTTCTCCAAGGGACTTTTCTTCAAGCACCCTTCCCAACTTCTTCCTCCTCCATGAAATAATGTTCCTCTCCTTTGTTTCTCGCACTTGCCTGTGTTGGGACCTTAGCTTGCTCAGCCCAGACTGCCATTCTCTGCTCTTCCCAATTAAACCCATGCTGCTGGTCAAATAACTGGCAGATTGAGTTTAAGGCCAATTAAACTAATAAATTCAAGAACTTGCAAGGAACAAAATCAATATGCACAAATTAGTGGCACTCCTAGGTGCTCCGAAGGAACCATCAGAAAGAGACTGCGGAGAACGATCTCATTTACACCTGCATCCAAGACAGCAAGATACCTGGGAGGCCCCTGAACCAAGAAGGTGACAGACCTGTCCTCTGACAGCCCTGCAACAATGACGACAGACAGGGAGGGGTACACACAGAGATGGGGAGGCACTGTGCTCAGGGAAGAACCCACACTGGGAAAATACCTACTCTCCCCAAAACCGTCTACAGAGTCCTCACTCTGGCTCCCGAATTTCCGGACTCGGTGCAAGCCTGGAGTGGGTGTGGACACGGGAAGGACCCCGCAGGGCTGAGGTGGGGAGAGCACAAGCACCGAAGCAGGGGGACGCTCCCTGACTGCAGACCATCTGAGGAGCCCAAGGAACCTAATCCGCGAGCACACAAACACCGATGAGGACCTAGGAGCACCCGAGCCCAGAAAGGGGGGACCCCACAGCCCCGCGCACAGCACAGCAGGAGGCCACGTCTCCTCACACAAAACGACGGAAGCCCCAGTGTCTACACAGGGCGCCCTTCCTCTGTGGGGTCCTGAGACCACGAACCCCTTGACAGTGCACTCAGGCGGCTTCTCCTCAGCTCCTCCAGCATCTGGTCCTTAGGAGGTTGGACTGCTGCCAGTGTGGGCGCATCCTCCACAACGGGTCCGGTCAGTGTGGATGCAGAGCCACACCCTCCTCAGCTTGTCCTGTCAGGGTGGGAGGCGCCCCACATTCTCCAGAAGTCTCCACAGTGGGTCCTGAAGAGGCGGGGCTCTGGTCCCAGCTGTGGCTGTGCAGCCTTGGCTCAGGGCGGAGCTGGGGTCTGGCGCCCTCTGCAGGCGGTGCAAGGCAGTGCAGGACTGTGGGAGCTCACCCTTCAGTGGAAGGTCCTGCTCCCTCCTGGGGTCCAGCTGATGCCATTTCATTCCGGAAATTCAAGCTGCATGGAGCCCAATACCCCCCAACTTCCCCCCAAATAGCTAAGGAACAATGAATTGGAAACAATGTGGAATTACAACAGTCCTTGACCCAAACAGTGTCACTGAACATGGCCCTGATGCAGACCCACACTCTGACCTCAACTTGGTCTCAAGCCTGGACCCTACCCTAATCCAAGACCCTAACCCTAGCCCCCAACCCAAACAATGTTCACAAGAATCAAAAGGTAGAAACTGCAAATATCCATCAATGGCAAGTGCATAAGCAAAGTGTGGTGAAGCATTTGAATTTGGGTACAGGTTCAGGTTTTAGTCAGAGTTCTAGATCAGGCTTTGGGTTTAGTGTTAGGGTGAGGGTTTAGAGTGAAGGACAAGGGAACAGAGTTATAGTTTAGGGCTTTAAGTTTATGATTTAGGCTTTAAGACTCAGGGCTTATGGGATAAAGTTCAAGGTCAAATTTGGGGTTTGACTTCATGCTGAGATTTGGGTTCAGGTTTCATGACTTGGAGGTCTGGTTTAGGGTTTGGGTTCGTGGTTCAGGGCTTGGATCCAGGGCTCAGGTACAGGCTTTGGGTTCCATTCCAGGTTTGGGATTCAGGGTTCTAGTTTGGGCTTTAAGGTCAGCTTAGGTTTCAGCGTTGGTAGGGTTTAAGGTTAGGTTTAGGGATGACACATTTTCTTCAGTTGTCATCATGGACAAAATAATTCTATCTGAAGTTTCTAAGTCAGAAATGTATTTCATCTGGGGGCGCCTGGGTGGCTCCGTGTGTTAAGCCTCTGCCTTGGGCTCAGGTCATGATCTCAGGGTCCTGGGATCGAGCCCTTCATCAGGCTCTCTGCTTGACCAGGAGCCTGCTTCCCCATCTTTCTCTCTGCCTGCCTCTCTGCCTACTTGTGATCTCTGTCTGTCAAATAAATAGAATTAGTAAAAGCTATTATATGATCTTTTACAAACCATTTCATATCTTTGCATTCTCATGTGCCAAGACAGACAAGGATTATTTAAAACCCTGAAGAGAGTGCTCTTGCTTTTAAATTGCCTGTAACCTTCGTGTAATAGATTTATGATTGATAATAGATTTAGTTAAAATATAACTATTTAAAATATTTACTCTCAGTAAACGATTTCAACCTATGCTCATTTAAGTAACTTGGTGCATAATCCCTTTTCTATTAAACCATAGTGCAAGGACCAATGCCGCGTTTCTGAGAGAACCCCAAGCTATTTTTCTAGAATGGCTGTATGCTATATATGGCGTCCTGTTTTCACTCCCTTTGTGGAGCACCTACCCTGGAGGTCATGTAATAACCAATGACCAAAAAAACAAACAAGAAACCCAAACATCCAGGTCGAAGTGCCATCCCTGCCTGGAGTGGAGGAGACTGCTCAGACAGATCCCAGGCAGGCATCTCAGCCCAGGCCTGTGCTGGGGAAGCTGGTTCCTGGCTTTGGGCGCAATCTGGAAGCCAGCAAACTGACCCAAGAGTGCAGCTGGCGTTTAGGACTGATGATCTTTTCGCAGCCAGGCTGCGCGTGGACACCCGCTCAGGGAGCCAGGCTAGGAGGCTGCCCAGGGCAGGCGCTGGCAATGCAGCAGCATGCCAGGGCTTAGCCCCGCACCCCAGCATGGGCTCCGGCCTCAGAAGTGAGGGGGCGGGGCCAGCGCAGAGAAGGGTCTTTGCTAATTTCCAAAGCTGGAAGTGAGCTCTCAGAGGACTCAGGAGGGAGGGGGGCGGGGGCGGCCGGGAGAGGGGCTTTGCTAATTGCCCAGGCGGGAAGGAGGGGCGCGCAGCGCCAGGGTGCTGTGCTGCAGCCCATTTGGGACTGCAGGACCCACCATACTCGCTGCCCCTGCACTCCCATGCTCCAGCCTAGCCCCTGAGGCCGCGGTGTCCTGTTCCCGTTCCCGCCGCCTGCTGCCCCTCCCCGCCCCATGGCTTCTCTGGAGGACCCTCTGCTCACAGGTAAAGTGACACCACGACACGCCCTCACCTGAAGCAGAAAACGCAGTCCAGGAGCTGGGCGCAGCCTCCCGCCAACCCCAGGGCACCAGGACCACCCCAGACGCTGCGCCACACCCTGTCCGCAGGGGGTCAGGCCGGGACAGCGCCACAGGAGGTACCTCCCCCCCTGCCAGCGGGCAGGCTAGCCCCCATAGTTCTGCACCCCCACGCGCTTTTCAGAGCCTCCTGCCATTCCCAGGGCACCCAGAACCCAGAGAGTGAGGCCTTGGGTGTTCTCTAGTGACAGATTCAAGGCAATTTTTCGACTTTGGGACTCAGAGTTAACATAGTTTTCATTTGTGATTATTATTTTTGTGTGGGGGCCGTCGCTTTTCTTTTGACCTAGGCTTGTTTTCACTCCCGGTTCTGAAGAAGCCCCTAAATCCTAACCCTTTGAGGACCCCGAAAGCTCTCAGAGCAGCAGTGCTGGGGGACAGTGTGGACACATGGTTTGGTTTCTCCTCTGGCCTGCTTCTGTGGCAGCCCCGCTCTGTCCTCCTCAGACTTCAGAGCAATATCTGAACAAGTGGAGAAGCAACCAGGGGGTCAGGAAGGTGGCCACCGAAGAGTGACTTCTCTGGAGGGTGGCTGAGCTAGCAAGTGAGCATGTTAGTCCAGCTCTGCCTGCATTCAGTATGGAGATGAACAGGGGCCAGGGAAGGGGAGGAGGAGCAGAGAGCAGGGACAAAGGGACCAAAGAGGAGATTCAGATGAAGGGAAGTAATGGGGAGGAAAGAGAAGAAACTCTAGAAGACAGGTATGTAGAAAGGAAAAGGGATGAAGTGGGCATTGGGAAAGGGCACCACCAGGGAAGGAGAGAGGGGAAGAAAAGAGGGAGGAAAGAGGAAAGGGGAAAGGGAGAAGGGAGGAGTCAGCATGCCAGGGCTCCCCCTGCATCTGAAGAAGAGGTGGCTGGTCCAGCTTGTCAAACAGGGTGCTCACTCTTTGGCCCCAGTTTCTGCTCCCAGTGCTACTGGGCTTTGCAAGGAAGGCAGGCTGTCCCTTGGGACCTACTGGAGCCCACTGGAGCCCACAGGAGGGTGGGAGAGGTAAGATGCCACCAGGTCCTGTCCTGAGCTGCTCCCAGCCACCAGCCTCACCACATGGTGCAAGAGGGACCCCAGAACAAAGGACGGACACAGGCCAGCATGTCTGCTGGTGGCCCTGGGCACTTAGCTCATCGCAGTGAACCACACGGCCTCCTCAACCCACGCTTTCAAAGCCTCCTTCTTCGCTTCTGGCTTTCATGTCTGTAGGAACATGAGCCAGATCTAACTCATCTCCGACAGACAATTCTGACTCACCCCATGTCAGATTTTTATGAGTGGCTGTGATAGAGTAAGATAGCAATGCTCCAACAAACGGACTGTTTCCTCCCACTTGACCTCAACAGTCTTATACATTTTCTGAGCGAAAACATCTTGTCTCCTTCCATTAAGCTCATAACGTGGTCTAATAGTATACATGCGCCTTCCTTAGATGCGAAGCGATACAGAGGTCCTTTTTTTTTTTTTAATTTTACAAGGTAAAGTCAGTGAACATATCCAACTTGACGAATACGTCTCTAAAATGTCAATCCAGGCAAAGCTTTTTCTGCCTACAGTTTCGAGCCTACGTGGTGACATTTTTAAAATGCTTTCAGTCCCTCAGTGAGGCTCTTAGAAGCTAGCCAGGGCTTACTACGTGCCAGGCACTGTGTCAGGTGTTGGAGCTAAAGGGAAGGAGAGCTTGGAGGCTGGCTGGGGAGGGACATCCATGACACAAGCACAGCTAGAAACGGAGGCCAATGCTAGAAAAGAGAGAGCAGGCTGCATGGAGAGTGTGTACCATGGGGCTTGTGAGCTCACGAATAAGTGGGAGTAACTGGAGTGGGTCGATGGGGGAGAGAAGAGGGTCTTTCCATCAATGGGAATCACCTGTGCTTGGAGGCAGGTGCCATGAGAGGTCTCCACAGGAAGAAGGAGGCAGTGTGGTTGAAGGGCAGAGAGATGGGGCAGAACAGGCATCAGTCAGTTGGAGGGGTATGAATAGACTGATGGGAGGATTATGGGTGCCTTTGGAGGACTGAGAATTTGTTAGAAGATCAGTGCAGATTTCTATGGAGACAAATGCCAGGAACTGATAGGTCTTTGAAAGGTCACTCTGGCTGCCTTTTGGCAAAGGGGTTGGTAAAAGGCACTTGCAGGTGTGAACACACCAGGTGGGAGGTGAGTGCAGGAAATCGGGTGAGGGAGCATGGGAACTTGGTCCCGGGGTATATAAGGGAGAATAGCCTTTAAGGAGTTCCACAAATTGGCACCAGCTGTGGCTTCATTACAGAGCTGGAAGGGGGAGGTGGGTGTGTCCTGGAGGTTACAGAAATTACATGAGAAAGGGAAGTCTTTTTAGATCTCTTTTTCAACTAGAGGAACTCTCACCTTATTGATAGAATTCCAGAGTGGGAACCAATGATATGAGGACATCTTTGAAATGTCTGAATATGTTCTTCGACATCTTTGCAAGTGACGAGGAGACCTTGACCTTAGGAGGCCTTGGCCCTCTTTGTAGCCAGAAAGATTTCACCTACAGATTTGGGTTCTCCCTTTTAAAGTCAAGGAGTCAGTCCTTCCAAAGGACACCTCTATCATTTTACCCTCTCATCATACCTCACGTGCTGGCATCTCCAAGACCCTCTGTTCCAGGTTGAGAGTATCCACTTTGGCCGGGCTGGTCTTGCAAAGAACACCACCACATGAAATCTAGAGCCTATAGTGCTATTAATAACATCATCTAAGACTGTGTTTGCTACCCTCTTGGCCTCTTCCCACCATGACTCACTGAAGCTTTTTACACATTGTATCCATTATGCTATAGTTCCCAAAGCTCATCTTCTCTAGTGCCATTAGTTTTTAGGGGACCAGGCAAACCTTAAACTTGTCCCCCTTAATTGGATCCCTGTGCCCCCACAATCTCTTTGAATGCCTTTCACCATGATTCTTGAATGAGATCTGAGACCACTGCTGGTACCTAACACTTCTTGGCACCTTGTCTGCTAGGTTCTTGGAAGAGGAGGTGGCTATGGAGGTGAGTGGGGATGGGAGTGGGAGGATTTCTCCCTTCACTTCCCTTTTTGTGTTTTCAAATAATGGGTTTTGAGGGGGAGGGAAAGGTTAACCAGACCATTTATTTTCCATCTCCCATCGATAAAATGTCACACAGGAGAGAGGTGGCAGAAACGCACTTTCAGGTTAATTTTTTTACAAGGAAGATTGACTTATGAACCTACTTTGTTATTCCCTTTCATTCAATTTCCCTGTACCTCCTTTTCTATGAAGCGTAACGGTAACCCATTATTATTTTTATTGTTGGCACGTGCTTTGTGAACCATAAAGTGTACGCTATAAATGGGAGCACTTTTCTTTTTTTTTTTTTTTGTAGTTTACGAAAAACTAATATTTTTTAAATTAATTTTTTATTTATTTTCAGCATAACAGTATTCATTCTTTTTGCACCACACCCAGTGCTCCATGCAAGCAGTGCCCTCTATGATACCCAACACCTGGTACCCCAACCTCCAAATCCCCCGCCCCTTCAAAACCCTCAGATTGTTTTTCAGAGTCCATAGTCTCTCATGATTCAGCTCCCCTTCCAATTTCCCCCACCTCCCTTCTCGTCTCTAACTCCCCATGTCCATGAAAAACTAATTTAAAAACATTCATCCACCAGAGTACCCAAAGGGCTCCCATATAAACTATCTGTCGTTACATTATGTCCCGATGTGGAGCTCGATCCCAGGATCCTGAGATAATGACCTGAACTGAAGGCAGAGGCTTTAACACACTGAGCCACCAGCCCCAATGTATTCTCTTCAGTACCAGAATTTGTAACCAATTGACAGATGAAAAAGGAGGCAGTCAAGTGAAAATCAATAGGTCTTAGACCTGCAAGAAATTTGAATTAGATGAATTCAGCTACTCAGGCACTGTTTCACATTTTCAGATCTCTGCAGAAAAGGAGTTAACCTTTTTACAACATGTAAAAGAGAAGACTATAACACATACTATGTGTAAGCATGTAAATATCAAAAAATATCCCATTAGTTGCTAAGACACACAGGGCCTATATTTTCTCTCAAATTCATGAATATGTAGGAGCAATAAGTGAGAAGTGAATGTATACTCTTCACTTCGAAGTCTTTTAGAAATCTAAAATATGACTTTCTATGGTTTGTGTCTCCATATTCCTTTATTGCCAGTTTGAACAAATCCACATGCTTTGATTCAAAGGTAATAAATTCCTCTTATTTGGAAACATGATGTTTATTTTTATTCTCTCACCCTTAGCAGGTGGTTTCATTTTAGCACACTTCAGAGTTATAATTTCATGCTTATTAAAAACATTTATTATGATCTACATAGATGAATGAAACTTTTATTTTATTAAATTATTTGACAAAAAATCTGTTATTTTTAAAAATGTATTTCCTTTAGGGTTATTTTAGAGCGTTCAGAGAGGATCTAGGAGTGTGGTATTATGTAGTTTTTAAGTAGGTATGAAATGGTTATTTATAGGATTGTTTCTTTAAGGCTTATGTATATTGTCCATTATATGCTATAAAATATTTTGAAAATAAATTTAAGGTATGTTTTACATAGTTTATTTTTTGGAAATAAATATTGAAATGACTTGTGAAATTCAGTATATTCTCAACATTAATTTATTTTGAAATTTACCAGTTGTCTACTGAACTATTATATGGCAGATATTACTTCAGACTACACTGGTAAATGAAATACTTGGCTTTGTAGAACTTTTATTTTAATGGGTGAGACAATTCAAAGCTATAAACCTTAATAAAAATTGCATAGTGCATTCAAAAAGGATGAGTACAATGGGGAAAAAGAAAAACTCGATCAGGGTGAGAAAAATCAAGGTTGCTAGGCAGGGGATGGGGAGTTAAAATTTTTAATAGGAAGATCAGGGTAGTTACAATGAAGCTGACAATTGAACAAAGGTATGGAAAGGTGATGAATTTGCGCAGAACTATCAGCAATAAGGTCACTCCAGACAAAGGAATTGGCTATCTTGAAGGCCATAAGGTTGGATCATGCCTGGCATATCTGAGGAATAGCAAGGAGGCCACTGTGAGTGACTGAAGAGTAGCAGGGAAAGAGGTCACAGAGGTTAAATGAGTGGCTAGATCATGTAAAAGCTTAGAAGTCATTGTAAAACTCTGGCTTTTATATTTGGAAACTTACTGTGTGATAGAATTTCTGCTAATAACTGAGAGTTCAATTGTCCATAAAATTTCAAGGACTCTTATTCTAGTAAGACAGAATGAAGAGAAAGAGTTCATATTTTCACATGGTGTAACAAATGCTCAGAGATGCAAGTGTAGGAAGCTATAGGATCACAGAAGAAGGCACTAAAATCACACCAATATATTTGATGACTGTGACTATATATAAATTTGTATTTTCTAGATTTTTTATAGTCATGGAATCACACTGTATATACTATTCATTGCCTGGCTTTTCTTTTCTCAGCATCATTACTTTGAGAATCTCCAATTGTAAATAGTTCATTTTGATGTTGAATAGTAATCTCTTTAATGAATAGATCATAATTTTTCTTTGCTCTATGGATGGACATTGATGAACATTTCCACTGTTTTCAATTCTTAAAAATAAAGCTGCTATGAAATTCATATACAAGTCCCTGTATGAACATAGGGCTTGTTTCTCTTGGTTAAATGCCTAGAAGTAAAATGGCTATTTTTGTAACTGCAACATATTTTGCATTTAAAAAAATTTTCAAACTATTTTCCAAAGTGGTTGTATCATGATATATGCCAACAACAGTTTAGATTTTTTGTTGCTTCTCAATCTAGCTCAGACCAAGTACAATTAGCCTTTATAATTTTAGCCATTCTAATAGATATGTAAGCATGTCTCATTATGATTTTAATTTGTATTTCTTTAATGTCTAAATGTTGAGAAATTTGTCATGTGCCTATAAGCCATCCATATACTTTTGGTGACATGTCTCTTCCATTATTTCCTTCACATGTAAAATTGGATACTCTGTTTGGTTATTAGTAAGGTTTTTTTATTTTTATTCATATTTAAATAATCAGAGTAGATGTCCATTATCAGATATGTAATTTGGAAATCGCTTGTCCATCTTTACAGTTTCTCAATGGAGCTTTGATAGCTGTGTCTTTCAAGAAATATGCTACTTCTTTCCTGGTACACGGAGGTATGACTAGAACATTATCAATGTTGACCTTTGCAAAGAAAATCATGGCTTAAGATATATGTAGTCTGCAGTTGTTGGGAGTGTTCACCATCCTTGCCTCTAACTCATCTCTCACTGCCCACACATTCAGATATAGGGGAATATTGATTGACAAAATATTAATTGCCAAATAACACTAGTTAGAGAATAAGAAAAATGCAGGCACCTGATTATATAATATTACATAAATAAAATGTGTTTTTATAAGTGCTATTGGAAGTAAATTCCTCAATACTTTAATCACACAGAATGATGGAATCCTAGATTTTTTTTTCTTGTATTTACTAAGAAAATGATCATGCCTCAAGTATATTAAAATGGAATAGGGAAAATTAAAAATTGTTTTAAGATGATTTGCGTGTGTTGTGCGTATGTGAGAGAGAAAGTGAGAGAGAAAGAGAAAGAAAAAGAGAAAGGGAAAGACAGAGAGGTGGCTGCAGTGAATTGATGAGTTGGAGGATAGATTTTAAAGTTTTGTCTTTTGCTTTCTACATTTCTTTTTCCTTAGGTACAAGAGAACAATCAGTAATATCTCAGAAGCCTGCTGGTAACATCAGCAGAAAGAATTAGAGGTTCCCAGAAAATTAAGATGACATATAGTTTTCCTGACATAAGAAAATCATTTTTTGTCCCCAGCTATTTTCAATGATCTATACCCCACCTGTGTACTTGCCCAAGCACACTTCTTCCAAAACTTCCTGGGAGGTTCTTAAAAAGAAATGCAAAAACCTCACTCCTTAAGGATTTTGAGGGAACAAGGCAATGGGAAAACTAACAGTCACCACCAGACCAGGAAATAGCCTAAGCTATTGAGACAATAAATCAGTGGTAAAACTCCTAGTGCTATTTCAAAAGCAATCAAGGCCTTGCATTCCTTGTCCCAGAAAATGAGCCCAAGACCCCATCTAGTTTCTATCTGCTCTTGAAGCCTGCAGAGTCCCTTTCCCTTGTCCAACAGTTACCTCTGCTTTATTCTAACGTTGAAGTTTCTGCCCTCGGTGGAATACAAGCTTCATTCAGGTGAACATGCAATACATATTGCACAAATACATATGTGGATGTGCATGCATCCACAACCTTATGACCAACCATACACGGAATAATAAAACTCTCCCTTCTGAGTATTCATCTTAAATACTAAATAAAAATCTCTCTCCTGTTCAAACAGTCAAGGCTTTGGAACTTATTCCCTGTGATCTCCTTGTATGTTGTAAACAAAGATTCCTTTGTTTGACAACTCCACCTGTTTCTGTGATTCACCAAAGACTGACCTCAGTTAGTTCAGTTGCTGTAATGGCTTTCACTACTCTGATTCTACCTCTGCAAGTCTCCAAATTTAACTATTTTTTCTCCCAATTCTGCATGTTCTTGGCTTTAAACTGCAACTCTGAAGAGAAGATTTGCTTGTTTAAAAAAAAAAAATCAAGAAAAGGTAGTAGTAGTTAACATTGTTACTTTGAACTTCCTGCCCTAAGGGGCTCTCCTGTTCTTTCTCTTTGACTTCCTGGACTAAAACGACAGAAATTTGGCAATACATCACTCCCCAATCCAGATTACTGCCAGAACAGTTTATACTCTTAGAAAAATATTAGTTTAAAAGATCACATAATTAAATACTTAAGCATGTAGTGTAATATAGTGGTTTACAAGAAATATATTTTGGTCATCTGAATATTTGGTTTTCAACCATGGCTACTGACTCACAGCTCCTAAAACTCTTGGGATTTCCTGTGATAAGGGTGAGAGAGGTGTGTTTTGTTCTGTTAATGAAGTGACCTTCAGACCTCACTCAAGGCAAGGGCTGTTTGCCTGAAGGACCAACCACTTGGTGAAAGCCTTCACAACTTTTTGCCTCCCCTTCCTCCCAATACAGGATTATCTGGGGAGGGAAGAGGATCTGGAGATTAGATCAGCAAATGACAATGATTTAGTCAGTCATGACTATGTCATGAAGCCTCCACAGAAAAGCTGAAAGGACTGGGTTCAGAAAGCTTTTAGTTTGTTAAATGTATGAAAAGGCAGGAAGAGTGGCAGTCTTACAGAAGGTAATAGAAGCTCTGTGCCCATTCTCCATACCTTGCCCTGTGCACTTCTTTATCTATCTATTGATTTAAATCTTCTATTATATCTTTTAATAAGCTGGCAAACATAAAGTAAGTATTTTTCTGAGTTTTGTGAGTCCCTGTAGCAAATTAAAAGAACGTAAGAAGTAGGCCACTGGGACCTCCAACCTGTAGTTGCTCAGTCACAAGCACAGGTAATAACCTGGGGCCTACAGTGAGACTGGCATCTGAGGTGGGGTTGGAGATAGTCTTGGAGGACTGATCCATTAACTGATGAAATCTTACACTATGTTCAGGTAGATAGTGTCAGAATTTAGTTGAATTCTTGGAGATCCTGCTGTTGTCTGAAAATTATTTGGCATTGTTGGTATGATGTCCTAAAACCCAAAAAGATATAGCTACCTCAAAATAAGAATACGGTTGACAGCTTATATATAATAAGTGAGTATATCAGGGATTTAAAATATACCCAATAAATAATGTAAGGAAATAAGGAAAGATTTTGAAATAAAAACAAGAATAAGAACCTAGTGGTACTAATAGATTAAATATATGTAATCTAGTTGAATTAAGAATACAATGGATAGAATACATAATGGATTCAATAGAGATAAGAAGTCACTTAAGGATATAGTCATCTGGATACCAGCAAAGCATTAAAATTATCAATATAAAAGAGGTGTAAGATGTAGGTGATGTGTGTGGAACAAAAGCTAGAGAAGAAATTAGATTTCCTTACTACTCATAGCCTGTTGACAAGTCCTTGAAGCTCCTCTGGGGACTCAGCTGCTTCCATGTGGACACATCCACTCAGGGCAAAAAGCATTCTTAGTCCACCCCCCAGGATACTGAAAATCTACTTTCACATGTAAAAATTACTTTGGAAACTTCTTTATCTCTACTCCCCACCCCTGCCCTCAAGATATACATTGGCAATCATCTCCCAAGCATATACCCACTGATACACATCAGAAGAGTCTCTTCCCTGAGTTTTTACTAAATAGTAATAAATGACCTTTCCCTAACAATAGCTAGCCCCCTCAAGGTCCTGGAAACCTTGTTTATAAAATACCTTGGAGGCTTGTGCTATCCCTAACCTCCTCCCAAATTGAAAGTATATAATCAGCCACTCTTCATGACCCTCTCTCTCTACTCCAAATAAATAAATAAATATTTTTAAATAAAATAAAATAAATGACTTTTTTTAAATGAAAGAAGAAAAAGGAAAGAAATATTTGAATATTAATGTACATCTATTTCTCAAGCATAAAATAATCAAGACACTGGATTAAAACTTACATACAAGAAAAGAAAGAAAATATTCATAACTAGAGTTGACTCTATGAATCCCAAACTAGGGCATACATACCAAAGACACACAAAAAAAATCACAAGTGTTAGAGAGAAAAAAAATAATTCATTAATAAAGAAACAAGAATCAGACTGACAGAAATTTTTTAAATAACATCAGATATAAAAAAGAATGAAGTAATAGCTTTATTATCTTGAAAAAAAATCACAAATGGAAACATTTAGATCCTTATAAAATGTCATTGGCATAGGAAGGCATAATAAAAAAAATATTTTCAGGAATACAGATCACAGATAATTTGCCTTAATTTGTGTAGGCAGCACTTAAATACTAATATTATTTTAACAGTTAAAATATACTCTATGATCTTTGAGGTTGGGGAAAAGAGGATGACCAAGTCATCTTGAAATAATTCAGTTTTATGAAAAAAGTAAAAAGATCAAAAAAAAGACTTGTAGAAAAGAGAGATAAAACATATGCATAATAAAAATAAATAAATAAATAAACAGCTGGAGTGCCTGGGTGACTTAGTCGGTTCAAGTGTCTGCCTTCAGCTCAGGTGATGATCCCAGGGTCCTGGTATTGAGCCCTGCATCAGGCTCCCTGCTCAGTGGAGAGTCTGCTTCTCCCTCCCATTGAGAAAAAAAATTTGACTTATTTATTTGAGAGAGATAATCTTTAAATTTTACTTATTTATTTGAGAGAGAGTGAGAAAAGAAAAACATGCACACAGCAGAGGGAATAACAGAGGGAGAGGGAGAAGCACGCCACTGAGCAGGGAACCCCCTGCGGGGCTCTATCCCAGGACCCGGGTATTATGACCTGAGCTATAGGTAGACACTTAACTCAGGTACCCCAATAAATACAATCTTTTAAAAAAAATAAATAATAATAAAAATAAATAATATTTCAGATAGTATGATTTTTTTAATGTGAGACTTGGTATAAAAACAGGATGACATACTTGTCTAATTATAGCAAAGACTTTGATAAGTTTAGATGCAGTAGTACATAAAAAATTTAACTTCTTTCATTAACTGATAATTTAATTAGATTAAATTAAGAGACATCAAAATTTAGAGAATCTAATAGTCCTGATCTATTAATAAATGTAGCCATCCTAACCCCAAAACAAGAGTCTTCAGTAAGTATATAAGCATAAGTTGAACATTTTCACAAACAGGCCATTATTTAGGCCAGAAGTATATGCCAATAAATTCCTAGAGTTAAATATCAGGCTATATTTTCCAAGAATAAGGCAATAAAATTAGAAAACAATGACCAAAATATTAAATTCATATAATTGGAAGTTAACTTCATACCTAAAAAGAAATAATACAGCTAATTCAGAAATTTTTAGAATTACAGTACTTTGGTAATATCAACTCTCAAAATGAGTAACGGACAGGTGGGGCTAGCAAGAGACTCGTGGGAGGATTAAATCATGGGCCCCTGTATCTCAGGTGCAGTAGAAGCAGTGGATTTGGAATTTCAGTTTTTCCACAACGTTCCACCACAAGCTGGTTAGAACTGTGCAAAAGCAGGAAGGGAAGCCCCAGTAAAGTGGACTGGGGATGCCAGAAGGGGAGGCTGGAAGGGGGCGCCTGGTGCTCAGTGCCCATTACAGACCCCACATTGCAATCCCCCACAGGAGAGACTCACCAATTTTAGGCCCCACAGGGGAAGCTGGAGGTTCATCTCCTGACTTTTTGTAGGATCTTTGCAGCTCAGCTGGTGAGAATTCTCCATCACCCTGCCTTTCTCCAAGGGACTTTTCTTCAAGCACCCTTCCCAACTTCTTCCTCCTCCATGAAATAATGTTCCTCTCCTTTGTTTCTCGCACTTGCCTGTGTTGGGACCTTAGCTTGCTCAGCCCAGACTGCCATTCTCTGCTCTTCCCAATTAAACCCATGCTGCTGGTCAAATAACTGGCAGATTGAGTTTAAGGCCAATTGAACTAATAAATTCAAGAACTTGCAAGGAACAAAATCAATATGCACAAATTAGTGGCACTCCTAGGTGCTCCGAAGGAACCATCAGAAAGAGACTGCGGAGAACGATCTCATTTACACCTGCATCCAAGACAGCAAGATACCTGGGAGGCCCCTGAACCAAGAAGGTGACAGACCTGTCCTCTGACAGCCCTGCAACAATGACGACAGACAGGGAGGGGTACACACAGAGATGGGGAGGCACTGTGCTCAGGGAAGAACCCACACTGGGAAAATACCTACTCTCCCCAAAACCGTCTACAGAGTCCTCACTCTGGCTCCCGAATTTCCGGACTCGGTGCAAGCCTGGAGTGGGTGTGGACACGGGAAGGACCCCGCAGGGCTGAGGTGGGGAGAGCACAAGCACCGAAGCAGGGGGACGCTCCCTGACTGCAGACCATCTGAGGAGCCCAAGGAACCTAATCCGCGAGCACACAAACACCGATGAGGACCTAGGAGCACCCGAGCCCAGAAAGGGGGGACCCCACAGCCCCGCGCACAGCACAGCAGGAGGCCACGTCTCCTCACACAAAACGACGGAAGCCCCAGTGTCTACACAGGGCGCCCTTCCTCTGTGGGGTCCTGAGACCACGAACCCCTTGACAGTGCACTCAGGCGGCTTCTCCTCAGCTCCTCCAGCATCTGGTCCTTAGGAGGTTGGACTGCTGCCAGTGTGGGCGCATCCTCCACAACGGGTCCGGTCAGTGTGGATGCAGAGCCACACCCTCCTCAGCTTGTCCTGTCAGGGTGGGAGGCGCCCCACATTCTCCAGAAGTCTCCACAGTGGGTCCTGAAGAGGCGGGGCTCTGGTCCCAGCTGTGGCTGTGCAGCCTTGGCTCAGGGCGGAGCTGGGGTCTGGCGCCCTCTGCAGGCGGTGCAAGGCAGTGCAGGACTGTGGGAGCTCACCCTTCAGTGGAAGGTCCTGCTCCCTCCTGGGGTCCAGCTGATGCCATTTCATTCCGGAAATTCAAGCTGCATGGAGCCCAATACCCCCCAACTTCCCCCCAAATAGCTAAGGAACAATGAATTGGAAACAATGTGGAATTACAACAGTCCTTGACCCAAACAGTGTCACTGAACATGGCCCTGATGCAGACCCACACTCTGACCTCAACTTGGTCTCAAGCCTGGACCCTACCCTAATCCAAGACCCTAACCCTAGCCCCCAACCCAAACAATGTTCACAAGAATCAAAAGGTAGAAACTGCAAATATCCATCAATGGCAAGTGCATAAGCAAAGTGTGGTGAAGCATTTGAATTTGGGTACAGGTTCAGGTTTTAGTCAGAGTTCTAGATCAGGCTTTGGGTTTAGTGTTAGGGTGAGGGTTTAGAGTGAAGGACAAGGGAACAGAGTTATAGTTTAGGGCTTTAAGTTTATGATTTAGGCTTTAAGACTCAGGGCTTATGGGATAAAGTTCAAGGTCAAATTTGGGGTTTGACTTCATGCTGAGATTTGGGTTCAGGTTTCATGACTTGGAGGTCTGGTTTAGGGTTTGGGTTCGTGGTTCAGGGCTTGGATCCAGGGCTCAGGTACAGGCTTTGGGTTCCATTCCAGGTTTGGGATTCAGGGTTCTAGTTTGGGCTTTAAGGTCAGCTTAGGTTTCAGCGTTGGTAGGGTTTAAGGTTAGGTTTAGGGATGACACATTTTCTTCAGTTGTCATCATGGACAAAATAATTCTATCTGAAGTTTCTAAGTCAGAAATGTATTTCATCTGGGGGCGCCTGGGTGGCTCCGTGTGTTAAGCCTCTGCCTTGGGCTCAGGTCATGATCTCAGGGTCCTGGGATCGAGCCCTTCATCAGGCTCTCTGCTTGACGGGGAGCCTGCTTCCCCATCTTTCTCTCTGCCTGCCTCTCTGCCTACTTGTGATCTCTGTCTGTCAAATAAATAGAATTAGTAAAAGCTATTATATGATCTTTTACAAACCATTTCCTATCTTTGCATTCTCATGTGCCAAGAGAGACAGGGGTTATTTAAAACCCTGAAGAGAAAGCTCTCTCTTTTAAATTGCCTGTAACCTTCGTGTAATAGATTTATGATTGATAATAGATTTAGTTAAAATATAACTATTTAAAATATTTACTCTCAGTAAACGATTTCAACCTATGCTCATTTAAGTAACTTGGTGCATAATCCCTTTTCTATTAAACCATAGTGCAAGGACCAATGCCGCGTTTCTGAGAGAACCCCAAGCTATTTTTCTAGAATGCTATATATGGCGTCCTGTTTTCACTCCCTTTGTGGAGCACCTACCCTGGAGGTCATGTAATAACCAATGACCAAAAAAACAAACAAGAAACCCAAACATCCAGGTCGAAGTGCCATCCCTGCCTGGAGTGGAGGAGACTGCTCAGACAGATCCCAGGAGGGCATCTCAGCCCAGGCCTGTGCTGGGGAAGCTGGTTCCTGGCTTTGGGCGCAATCTGGAAGCCAGCAAACTGACCCAAGAGTGCAGCTGGCGTTTAGGACTGATGATCTTTTCGCAGCCAGGCTGCGCGTGGACACCCGCTCAGGGAGCCAGGCTAGGAGGCTGCCCAGGGCAGGCGCTGGCAATGCAGCAGCATGCCAGGGCTTAGCCCCGCACCCCAGCATGGGCTCCGGCCTCAGAAGTGAGGGGGCGGGGCCAGCGCAGAGAAGGGTCTTTGCTAATTTCCAAAGCTGGAAGTGAGCTCTCAGAGGACTCAGGAGGGAGGGGGGCGGGGGCGGCCGGGAGAGGGGCTTTGCTAATTGCCCAGGCGGGAAGGAGGGGCGCGCAGCGCCAGGGTGCTGTGCTGCAGCCCATTTGGGACTGCAGGACCCACCATACTCGCTGCCCCTGCACTCCCATGCTCCAGCCTAGCCCCTGAGGCCGCGGTGTCCTGTTCCCGTTCCCGCCGCCTGCTGCCCCTCCCCGCCCCATGGCTTCTCTGGAGGACCCTCTGCTCACAGGTAAAGTGACACCACGACACGCCCTCACCTGAAGCAGAAAACGCAGTCCAGGAGCTGGGCGCAGCCTCCCGCCAACCCCAGGGCACCAGGACCACCCCAGACGCTGCGCCACACCCTGTCCGCAGGGGGTCAGGCCGGGACAGCGCCACAGGAGGTACCTCCCCCCCTGCCAGCGGGCAGGCTAGCCCCCATAGTTCTGCACCCCCACGCGCTTTTCAGAGCCTCCTGCCATTCCCAGGGCACCCAGAACCCAGAGAGTGAGGCCTTGGGTGTTCTCTAGTGACAGATTCAAGGCAATTTTTCGACTTTGGGACTCAGAGTTAACATAGTTTTCATTTGTGATTATTATTTTTGTGTGGGGGCCGTCGCTTTTCTTTTGACCTAGGCTTGTTTTCACTCCCGGTTCTGAAGAAGCCCCTAAATCCTAACCCTTTGAGGACCCCGAAAGCTCTCAGAGCAGCAGTGCTGGGGGACAGTGTGGACACATGGTTTGGTTTCTCCTCTGGCCTGCTTCTGTGGCAGCCCCGCTCTGTCCTCCTCAGACTTCAGAGCAATATCTGAACAAGTGGAGAAGCAACCAGGGGGTCAGGAAGGTGGCCACCGAAGAGTGACTTCTCTGGAGGGTGGCTGAGCTAGCAAGTGAGCATGTTAGTCCAGCTCTGCCTGCATTCAGTATGGAGCTGAACAGGGGCCAGGGAAGGGGAGGAGGAGCAGAGAGCAGGGACAAAGGGACCAAAGAGGAGATTCAGATGAAGGGAAGTAATGGGGAGGAAAGAGAAGAAACTCTAGAAGACAGGTATGTAGAAAGGAAAAGGGATGAAGTGGGCATTGGGAAAGGGCACCACCAGGGAAGGAGAGAGGGGGAGAAAAAAAGGGAGGAAAGAGGAAAGGGGAAAGGGAGAAGGGAGGAGTCAGCATGCCAGGGCTCCCCCTGCATCTGAAGAAGAGGTGGCTGGTCCAGCTTGTCAAACAGGGTGCTCACTCTTTGGCCCCAGTTTCTGCTCCCAGTGCTACTGGGCTTTGCAAGGAAGGCAGGCTGTCCCTTGGGACCTACTGGAGCCCACTGGAGCCCACAGGAGGGTGGGAGAGGTAAGATGCCACCAGGTCCTGTCCTGAGCTGCTCCCAGCCACCAGCCTCACCACATGGTGCAAGAGGGACCCCAGAACAAAGGACGGACACAGGCCAGCATGTCTGCTGGTGGCCCTGGGCACTTAGCTCATCGCAGTGAACCACACGGCCTCCTCAACCCACGCTTTCAAAGCCTCCTTCTTCGCTTCTGGCTTTCATGTCTGTAGGAACATGAGCCAGATCTAACTCATCTCCGACAGACAATTCTGACTCACCCCATGTCAGATTTTTATGAGTGGCTGTGATAGAGTAAGATAGCAATGCTCCAACAAACGGACTGTTTCCTCCCACTTGACCTCAACAGTCTTATACATTTTCTGAGCGAAAACATCTTGTCTCCTTCCATTAAGCTCATAACGTGGTCTAATAGTATACATGCGCCTTCCTTAGATGCGAAGCGATACAGAGGTCCTTTTTTTTTTTTAATTTTACAAGGTAAAGTCAGTGAACATATCCAACTTGACGAATACGTCTCTAAAATGTCAATCCAGGCAAAGCTTTTTCTGCCTACAGTTTCGAGCCTACGTGGTGACATTTTTAAAATGCTTTCAGTCCCTCAGTGAGGCTCTTAGAAGCTAGCCAGGGCTTACTACGTGCCAGGCACTGTGTCAGGTGTTGGAGCTAAAGGGAAGGAGAGCTTGGAGGCTGGCTGGGGAGGGACATCCATGACACAAGCACAGCTAGAAACGGAGGCCAATGCTAGAAAAGAGAGAGCAGGCTGCATGGAGAGTGTGTACCATGGGGCTTGTGAGCTCACGAATAAGTGGGAGTAACTGGAGTGGGTCGATGGGGGAGAGAAGAGGGTCTTCCCATCAATGGGAATCACCTGTGCTTGGAGGCAGGTGCCATGAGAGGTCTCCACAGGAAGAAGGAGGCAGTGTGGTTGAAGGGCAGAGAGATGGGGCAGAACAGGCATCAGTCAGTTGGAGGGGTATGAATAGACTGATGGGAGAATTATGGGTGCCTTTGGAGGACTGAGAATTTGTTAGAAGATCAGTGCAGATTTCTATGGAGACAAATGCCAGGAACTGATAGGTCTTTGAAAGGTCACTCTGGCTGCCTTTTGGCAAAGGGGTTGGTAAAAGGCACTTGCAGGTGTGAACACACCAGGTGGGAGGTGAGTGCAGGAAATCGGGTGAGGGAGCATGGGAACTTGGTCCCAGGGTATATAAGGGAGAATAGCCTTTAAGGAGTTCCACAAATTGGCACCAGCTGTGGCTTCATTACAGAGCTGGAAGGGGGAGGTGGGTGTGTCCTGGAGGTTACAGAAATTACATGAGAAAGGGAAGTCTTTTTAGATCTCTTTTTCAACTAGAGGAACTCTCACCTTATTGATAGAATTCCAGAGTGGGAACCAATGATATGAGGACATCTTTGAAATGTCTGAATATGTTCTTCGACATCTTTGCAAGTGACGAGGAGACCTTGACCTTAGGAGGCCTTGGCCCTCTTTGTAGCCAGAAAGATTTCACCTACAGATTTGGATTCTCCCTTTTAAAGTCAAGGAGTCAGTCCTTCCAAAGGACACCTCCTATCATTTTACCCTCTCATCATACCTCACGTGCTGGCATCTCCAAGACCCTCTGTTCCAGGTTGAGAGTATCCACTTTGGCCGGGCTGGTCTTGCAAAGAACACCACCACAGGAAATCTAGAGCCTATAGTGCTATTAATAACATCATCTAAGACTGTGTTTGCTACCCTCTTGGCCTCTTCCCACCATGACTCACTGAAGCTTTTTACACATTGTATCCATTATGCTATAGTTCCCAAAGCTCATCTTCTCTAGTGCCATTAGTTTTTAGGGGACCAGGCAAACCTTAAACTTGTCCCCCTTAATTGGATCCCTGTGCCCCCACAATCTCTTTGAATGCCTTTCACCATGATTCTTGAATGAGATCTGAGACCACTGCTGGTACCTAACACTTCTTGGCACCTTGTCTGCTAGGTTCTTGGAAGAGGAGGTGGCTATGGAGGTGAGTGGGGATGGGAGTGGGAGGATTTCTCCCTTCACTTCCCTTTTTGTGTTTTCAAATAATGGGTTTTGAGGGGGAGGGAGAGGTTAACCAGACCATTTATTTTCCATCTCCCATCGATAAAATGTCACACAGGAGAGAGGTGGCAGAAACGCACTTTCAGGTTAATTTTTTTACAAGGAAGATTGACTTATGAACCTACTTTGTTATTCCCTTTCATTCAATTTCCCTGTACCTCCTTTTCTATGAAGCGTAACGGTAACCCATTATTATTTTTATTGTTGGCACGTGCTTTGTGAACCATAAAGTGTACACTATAAATGGGAGCGCTTTTCTTTTTTTTTTTTTTTTGTAGTTTACGAAAAACTAATATTTTTTAAATTAATTTTTTATTTATTTTCAGCATAACAGTATTCATTCTTTTTGCACCACACCCAGTGCTCCATGCAAGCAGTGCCCTCTATGATACCCAACACCTGGTACCCCAACCTCCAAATCCCCCGCCCCTTCAAAACCCTCAGATTGTTTTTCAGAGTCCATAGTCTCTCATGATTCAGCTCCCCTTCCAATTTCCCCCACCTCCCTTCTCGTCTCTAACTCCCCATGTCCATGAAAAACTAATTTAAAAACATTCATCCACCAGAGTACCCAAAGGGCTCCCATATAAACTATCTGTCGTTACATTATGTCCCGATGTGGAGCTCGATCCCAGGATCCTGAGATCATGACCTGAACTGAAGGCAGAGGCTTTAACACACTGAGCCACCAGCCCCAATGTATTCTCTTCAGTACCAGAATTTGTAACCAATTGACAGATGAAAAAGGAGGCAGTCAAGTGAAAATCAATAGGTCTTAGACCTGCAAGAAATTTGAATTACATGAATTCAGCTACTCAGGCACTGTTTCACATTTTCAGATCTCTGCAGAAAAGGAGTTAACCTTTTTACAACATGTAAAAGAGAAGACTATAACACATACTATGTGTAAGCATGTAAATATCAAAAAATATCCCATTAGTTGCTAAGACACACAGGGCCTATATTTTCTCTCAAATTCATGAATATGTAGGAGCAATAAGTGAGAAGTGAATGTATACTCTTCACTTCGAAGTCTTTTAGAAATCTAAAATATGACTTTCTATGGTTTGTGTCTCCATATTCCTTTATTGCCAGTTTGAACAAATCCACATGCTTTGATTCAAAGGTAATAAATTCCTCTTATTTGGAAACATGATGTTTATTTTTATTCTCTCACCCTTAGCAGGTGGTTTCATTTTAGCACACTTCAGAGTTATAATTTCATGCTTATTAAAAACATTTATTATGATCTACATAGATGAATGAAACTTTTATTTTATTAAATTATTTGACAAAAAATCTGTTATTTTTAAAAATGTATTTCCTTTAGGGTTATTTTAGAGCGTTCAGAGAGGATCTAGGAGTGTGGTATTATGTAGTTTTTAAGTAGGTATGAAATGGTTATTTATAGGATTGTTTCTTTAAGGCTTATGTATATTGTCCATTATATGCTATAAAATATTTTGAAAATAAATTTAAGGTATGTTTTACATAGTTTATTTTTTGGAAATAAATATTGAAATGACTTGTGAAATTCAGTATATTCTCAACATTAATTTATTTTGAAATTTACCAGTTGTCTACTGAACTATTATATGGCAGATATTACTTCAGACTACACTGGTAAATGAAATACTTGGCTTTGTAGAACTTTTATTTTAATGGGTGAGACAATTCAAAGCTATAAACCTTAATAAAAATTGCATAGTGCATTCAAAAAGGATGAGTACAATGGGGAAAAAGAAAAACTCGATCAGGGTGAGAAAAATCAAGGTTGCTAGGCAGGGGATGGGGAGTTAAAATTTTTAATAGGAAGATCAGGGTAGTTACAATGAAGCTGACAATTGAACAAAGGTATGGAAAGGTGATGAATTTGCGCAGAACTATCAGCAATAAGGTCACTCCAGACAAAGGAATTGGCTATCTTGAAGGCCATAAGGTTGGATCATGCCTGGCATATCTGAGGAATAGCAAGGAGGCCACTGTGAGTGACTGAAGAGTAGCAGGGAAAGAGGTCACAGAGGTTAAATGAGTGGCTAGATCATGTAAAAGCTTAGAAGTCATTGTAAAACTCTGGCTTTTATATTTGGAAACTTACTGTGTGATAGAATTTCTGCTAATAACTGAGAGTTCAATTGTCCATAAAATTTCAAGGACTCTTATTCTAGTAAGACAGAATGAAGAGAAAGAGTTCATATTTTCACATGGTGTAACAAATGCTCAGAGATGCAAGTGTAGGAAGCTATAGGATCACAGAAGAAGGCACTAAAATCACACCAATATATTTGATGACTGTGACTATATATAAATTTGTATTTTCTAGATTTTTTATAGTCATGGAATCACACTGTATATACTATTCATTGCCTGGCTTTTCTTTTCTCAGCATCATTACTTTGAGAATCTCCAATTGTAAATAGTTCATTTTGATGTTGAATAGTAATCTCTTTAATGAATAGATCATAATTTTTCTTTGCTCTATGGATGGACATTGATGAACATTTCCACTGTTTTCAATTCTTAAAAATAAAGCTGCTATGAAATTCATATACAAGTCCCTGTATGAACATAGGGCTTGTTTCTCTTGGTTAAATGCCTAGAAGTAAAATGGCTATTTTTGTAACTGCAACATATTTTGCATTTAAAAAAATTTTCAAACTATTTTCCAAAGTGGTTGTATCATGATATATGCCAACAACAGTTTAGATTTTTTGTTGCTTCTCAATCTAGCTCAGACCAAGTACAATTAGCCTTTATAATTTTAGCCATTCTAATAGATATGTAAGCATGTCTCATTATGATTTTAATTTGTATTTCTTTAATGTCTAAATGTTGAGAAATTTGTCATGTGCCTATAAGCCATCCATATACTTTTGGTGACATGTCTCTTCCATTATTTCCTTCACATGTAAAATTGGATACTCTGTTTGGTTATTAGTAAGGTTTTTTTATTTTTATTCATATTTAAATAATCAGAGTAGATGTCCATTATCAGATATGTAATTTGGAAATCGCTTGTCCATCTTTACAGTTTCTCAATGGAGCTTTGATAGCTGTGTCTTTCAAGAAATATGCTACTTCTTTCCTGGTACACGGAGGTATGACTAGAACATTATCAATGTTGACCTTTGCAAAGAAAATCATGGCTTAAGATATATGTAGTCTGCAGTTGTTGGGAGTGTTCACCATCCTTGCCTCTAACTCATCTCTCACTGCCCACACATTCAGATATAGGGGAATATTGATTGACAAAATATTAATTGCCAAATAACACTAGTTAGAGAATAAGAAAAATGCAGGCACCTGATTATATAATATTACATAAATAAAATGTGTTTTTATAAGTGCTATTGGAAGTAAATTCCTCAATACTTTAATCACACAGAATGATGGAATCCTAGATTTTTTTTTCTTGTATTTACTAAGAAAATGATCATGCCTCAAGTATATTAAAATGGAATAGGGAAAATTAAAAATTGTTTTAAGATGATTTGCGTGTGTTGTGCGTATGTGAGAGAGAAAGTGAGAGAGAAAGAGAAAGAAAAAGAGAAAGGGAAAGACAGAGAGGTGGCTGCAGTGAATTGATGAGTTGGAGGATAGATTTTAAAGTTTTGTCTTTTGCTTTCTACATTTCTTTTTCCTTAGGTACAAGAGAACAATCAGTAATATCTCAGAAGCCTGCTGGTAACATCAGCAGAAAGAATTAGAGGTTCCCAGAAAATTAAGATGACATATAGTTTTCCTGACATAAGAAAATCATTTTTTGTCCCCAGCTATTTTCAATGATCTATACCCCACCTGTGTACTTGCCCAAGCACACTTCTTCCAAAACTTCCTGGGAGGTTCTTAAAAAGAAATGCAAAAACCTCACTCCTTAAGGATTTTGAGGGAACAAGGCAATGGGAAAACTAACAGTCACCACCAGACCAGGAAATAGCCTAAGCTATTGAGACAATAAATCAGTGGTAAAACTCCTAGTGCTATTTCAAAAGCAATCAAGGCCTTGCATTCCTTGTCCCAGAAAATGAGCCCAAGACCCCATCTAGTTTCTATCTGCTCTTGAAGCCTGCAGAGTCCCTTTCCCTTGTCCAACAGTTACCTCTGCTTTATTCTAACGTTGAAGTTTCTGCCCTCGGTGGAATACAAGCTTCATTCAGGTGAACATGCAATACATATTGCACAAATACATATGTGGATGTGCATGCATCCACAACCTTATGACCAACCATACACGGAATAATAAAACTCTCCCTTCTGAGTATTCATCTTAAATACTAAATAAAAATCTCTCTCCTGTTCAAACAGTCAAGGCTTTGGAACTTATTCCCTGTGATCTCCTTGTATGTTGTAAACAAAGATTCCTTTGTTTGACAACTCCACCTGTTTCTGTGATTCACCAAAGACTGACCTCAGTTAGTTCAGTTGCTGTAATGGCTTTCACTACTCTGATTCTACCTCTGCAAGTCTCCAAATTTAACTATTTTTTCTCCCAATTCTGCATGTTCTTGGCTTTAAACTGCAACTCTGAAGAGAAGATTTGCTTGTTTAAAAAAAAAAATCAAGAAAAGGTAGTAGTAGTTAACATTGTTACTTTGAACTTCCTGCCCTAAGGGGCTCTCCTGTTCTTTCTCTTTGACTTCCTGGACTAAAACGACAGAAATTTGGCAATACATCACTCCCCAATCCAGATTACTGCCAGAACAGTTTATACTCTTAGAAAAATATTAGTTTAAAAGATCACATAATTAAATACTTAAGCATGTAGTGTAATATAGTGGTTTACAAGAAATATATTTTGGTCATCTGAATATTTGGTTTTCAACCATGGCTACTGACTCACAGCTCCTAAAACTCTTGGGATTTCCTGTGATAAGGGTGAGAGAGGTGTGTTTTGTTCTGTTAATGAAGTGACCTTCAGACCTCACTCAAGGCAAGGGCTGTTTGCCTGAAGGACCAACCACTTGGTGAAAGCCTTCACAACTTTTTGCCTCCCCTTCCTCCCAATACAGGATTATCTGGGGAGGGAAGAGGATCTGGAGATTAGATCAGCAAATGACAATGATTTAGTCAGTCATGACTATGTCATGAAGCCTCCACAGAAAAGCTGAAAGGACTGGGTTCAGAAAGCTTTTAGTTTGTGAAATGTATGAAAAGGCAGGAAGAGTGGCAGTCTTACAGAAGGTAATAGAAGCTCTGTGCCCATTCTCCATACCTTGCCCTGTGCACTTCTTTATCTATCTATTGATTTAAATCTTCTATTATATCTTTTAATAAGCTGGCAAACATAAAGTAAGTATTTTTCTGAGTTTTGTGAGTCCCTGTAGCAAATTAAAAGAACGTAAGAAGTAGGCCACTGGGACCTCCAACCTGTAGTTGCTCAGTCACAAGCACAGGTAATAACCTGGGGCCTACAGTGAGACTGGCATCTGAGGTGGGGTTGGAGATAGTCTTGGAGGACTGATCCATTAACTGATGAAATCTTACACTATGTTCAGGTAGATAGTGTCAGAATTTAGTTGAATTCTTGGAGATCCTGCTGTTGTCTGAAAATTATTTGGCATTGTTGGTATGATGTCCTAAAACCCAAAAAGATATAGCTACCTCAAAATAAGAATACGGTTGACAGCTTATATATAATAAGTGAGTATTTCAGGGATTTAAAATATACCCAATAAATAATGTAAGGAAATAAGGAAAGATTTTGAAATAAAAACAAGAATAAGAACCTAGTGGTACTAATAGATTAAATATATGTAATCTAGTTGAATTAAGAATACAATGGATAGAATACATAATGGATTCAATAGAGATAAGAAGTCACTTAAGGATATAGTCATCTGGATACCAGCAAAGCATTAAAATTATCAATATAAAAGAGGTGTAAGATGTAGGTGATGTGTGTGGAACAAAAGCTAGAGAAGAAATTAGATTTCCTTACTACTCATAGCCTGTTGACAAGTCCTTGAAGCTCCTCTGGGGACTCAGCTGCTTCCATGTGGACACATCCACTCAGGGCAAAAAGCATTCTTAGTCCACCCCCCAGGATACTGAAAATCTACTTTCACCTGTAAAAATTACTTTGGAAACTTCTTTATCTCTACTCCCCACCCCTGCCCTCAAGATATACATTGGCAATCATCTCCCAAGCATATACCCACTGATACACATCAGAAGAGTCTCTTCCCTGAGTTTTTACTAAATAGTAATAAATGACCTTTCCCTAACAATAGCTAGCCCCCTCAAGGTCCTGGAAACCTTGTTTATAAAATACCTTGGAGGCTTGTGCTATCCCTAACCTCCTCCCAAATTGAAAGTATATAATCAGCCACTCTTCATGACCCTCTCTCTCTACTCCAAATAAATAAATAAATATTTTTAAATAAAATAAAATAAATGACTTTTTTTAAATGAAAGAAGAAAAAGGATAGAAATATTTGAATATTAATGTACATCTATTTCTCAAGCATAAAATAGTCAAGACACTGGATTAAAACTTACATACAAGAAAAGAAAGAAAATATTCATAACTAGAGTTGACTCTATGAATCCCAAACTAGGGCATACATACCAAAGACACACAAAAAAAATCACAAGTGTTAGAGAGAAAAAAAATAATTCATTAATAAAGAAACAAGAATCAGACTGACAGAAATTTTTTAAATAACATCAGATATAAAAAAGAATGAAGTAATAGCTTTATTATCTTGAAAAAAAATCACAAATGGAAACATTTAGATCCTTATAAAATGTCATTGGCATAGGAAGGCATAATAAAAAAAATATTTTCAGGAATACAGATCACAGATAATTTGCCTTAATTTGTGTAGGCAGCACTTAAATACTAATATTATTTTAACAGTTAAAATATACTCCATGATCTTTGAGGTTGGGGAAAAGAGGATGACCAAGTCATCTTGAAATAATTCAGTTTTATGAAAAAAGTAAAAAGATCAAAAAAAAGACTTGTAGAAAAGAGAGATAAAACATATGCATAATAAAAATAAATAAATAAATAAACAGCTGGAGTGCCTGGGTGACTTAGTCGGTTCAAGTGTCTGCCTTCAGCTCAGGTGATGATCCCAGGGTCCTGGTATTGAGCCCTGCATCAGGCTCCCTGCTCAGTGGAGAGTCTGCTTCTCCCTCCCATTGAGAAAAAAAATTTGACTTATTTATTTGAGAGAGATAATCTTTAAATTTTACTTATTTATTTGAGAGAGAGTGAGAAAAGAAAAACATGCACACAGCAGAGGGAATAACAGAGGGAGAGGGAGAAGCACGCCACTGAGCAGGGAACCCCCTGCGGGGCTCTATCCCAGGACCCGGGTATTATGACCTGAGCTATAGGTAGACACTTAACTCAGGTACCCCAATAAATACAATCTTTTAAAAAAAATAAATAATAATAAAAATAAATAATATTTCAGATAGTATGATTTTTTTAATGTGAGACTTGGTATAAAAACAGGATGACATACTTGTCTAATTATAGCAAAGACTTTGATAAGTTTAGATGCAGTAGTACATAAAAAATTTAACTTCTTTCATTAACTGATAATTTAATTAGATTAAATTAAGAGACATCAAAATTTAGAGAATCTAATAGTCCTGATCTATTAATAAATGTAGCCATCCTAACCCCAAAACAAGAGTCTTCAGTAAGTATATAAGCATAAGTTGAACATTTTCACAAACAGGCCATTATTTAGGCCAGAAGTATATGCCAATAAATTCCTAGAGTTAAATATCAGGCTATATTTTCCAAGAATAAGGCAATAAAATTAGAAAACAATGACCAAAATATTAAATTCATATAATTGGAAGTTAACTTCATACCTAAAAAGAAATAATACAGCTAATTCAGAAATTTTTAGAATTACAGTACTTTGGTAATATCAACTCTCAAAATGAGTAACGGACAGGTGGGGCTAGCAAGAGACTCGTGGGAGGATTAAATCATGGGCCCCTGTATCTCAGGTGCAGTAGAAGCAGTGGATTTGGAATTTCAGTTTTTCCACAACGTTCCACCACAAGCTGGTTAGAACTGTGCAAAAGCAGGAAGGGAAGCCCCAGTAAAGTGGACTGGGGATGCCAGAAGGGGAGGCTGGAAGGGGGCGCCTGGTGCTCAGTGCCCATTACAGACCCCACATTGCAATCCCCCACAGGAGAGACTCACCAATTTTAGGCCCCACAGGGGAAGCTGGAGGTTCATCTCCTGACTTTTTGTAGGATCTTTGCAGCTCAGCTGGTGAGAATTCTCCATCACCCTGCCTTTCTCCAAGGGACTTTTCTTCAAGCACCCTTCCCAACTTCTTCCTCCTCCATGAAATAATGTTCCTCTCCTTTGTTTCTCGCACTTGCCTGTGTTGGGACCTTAGCTTGCTCAGCCCAGACTGCCATTCTCTGCTCTTCCCAATTAAACCCATGCTGCTGGTCAAATAACTGGCAGATTGAGTTTAAGGCCAATTGAACTAATAAATTCAAGAACTTGCAAGGAACAAAATCAATATGCACAAATTAGTGGCACTCCTAGGTGCTCCGAAGGAACCATCAGAAAGAGACTGCGGAGAACGATCTCATTTACACCTGCATCCAAGACAGCAAGATACCTGGGAGGCCCCTGAACCAAGAAGGTGACAGACCTGTCCTCTGACAGCCCTGCAACAATGACGACAGACAGGGAGGGGTACACACAGAGATGGGGAGGCACTGTGCTCAGGGAAGAACCCACACTGGGAAAATACCTACTCTCCCCAAAACCGTCTACAGAGTCCTCACTCTGGCTCCCGAATTTCCGGACTCGGTGCAAGCCTGGAGTGGGTGTGGACACGGGAAGGACCCCGCAGGGCTGAGGTGGGGAGAGCACAAGCACCGAAGCAGGGGGACGCTCCCTGACTGCAGACCATCTGAGGAGCCCAAGGAACCTAATCCGCGAGCACACAAACACCGATGAGGACCTAGGAGCACCCGAGCCCAGAAAGGGGGGACCCCACAGCCCCGCGCACAGCACAGCAGGAGGCCACGTCTCCTCACACAAAACGACGGAAGCCCCAGTGTCTACACAGGGCGCCCTTCCTCTGTGGGGTCCTGAGACCACGAACCCCTTGACAGTGCACTCAGGCGGCTTCTCCTCAGCTCCTCCAGCATCTGGTCCTTAGGAGGTTGGACTGCTGCCAGTGTGGGCGCATCCTCCACAACGGGTCCGGTCAGTGTGGATGCAGAGCCACACCCTCCTCAGCTTGTCCTGTCAGGGTGGGAGGCGCCCCACATTCTCCAGAAGTCTCCACAGTGGGTCCTGAAGAGGCGGGGCTCTGGTCCCAGCTGTGGCTGTGCAGCCTTGGCTCAGGGCGGAGCTGGGGTCTGGCGCCCTCTGCAGGCGGTGCAAGGCAGTGCAGGACTGTGGGAGCTCACCCTTCAGTGGAAGGTCCTGCTCCCTCCTGGGGTCCAGCTGATGCCATTTCATTCCGGAAATTCAAGCTGCATGGAGCCCAATACCCCCCAACTTCCCCCCAAATAGCTAAGGAACAATGAATTGGAAACAATGTGGAATTACAACAGTCCTTGACCCAAACAGTGTCACTGAACATGGCCCTGATGCAGACCCACACTCTGACCTCAACTTGGTCTCAAGCCTGGACCCTACCCTAATCCAAGACCCTAACCCTAGCCCCCAACCCAAACAATGTTCACAAGAATCAAAAGGTAGAAACTGCAAATATCCATCAATGGCAAGTGCATAAGCAAAGTGTGGTGAAGCATTTGAATTTGGGTACAGGTTCAGGTTTTAGTCAGAGTTCTAGATCAGGCTTTGGGTTTAGTGTTAGGGTGAGGGTTTAGAGTGAAGGACAAGGGAACAGAGTTATAGTTTAGGGCTTTAAGTTTATGATTTAGGCTTTAAGACTCAGGGCTTATGGGATAAAGTTCAAGGTCAAATTTGGGGTTTGACTTCATGCTGAGATTTGGGTTCAGGTTTCATGACTTGGAGGTCTGGTTTAGGGTTTGGGTTCGTGGTTCAGGGCTTGGATCCAGGGCTCAGGTACAGGCTTTGGGTTCCATTCCAGGTTTGGGATTCAGGGTTCTAGTTTGGGCTTTAAGGTCAGCTTAGGTTTCAGCGTTGGTAGGGTTTAAGGTTAGGTTTAGGGATGACACATTTTCTTCAGTTGTCATCATGGACAAAATAATTCTATCTGAAGTTTCTAAGTCAGAAATGTATTTCATCTGGGGGCGCCTGGGTGGCTCCGTGTGTTAAGCCTCTGCCTTGGGCTCAGGTCATGATCTCAGGGTCCTGGGATCGAGCCCTTCATCAGGCTCTCTGCTTGACGGGGAGCCTGCTTCCCCATCTTTCTCTCTGCCTGCCTCTCTGCCTACTTGTGATCTCTGTCTGTCAAATAAATAGAATTAGTAAAAGCTATTATATGATCTTTTACAAACCATTTCCTATCTTTGCATTCTCATGTGCCAAGAGAGACAGGGGTTATTTAAAACCCTGAAGAGAAAGCTCTCTCTTTTAAATTGCCTGTAACCTTCGTGTAATAGATTTATGATTGATAATAGATTTAGTTAAAATATAACTATTTAAAATATTTACTCTCAGTAAACGATTTCAACCTATGCTCATTTAAGTAACTTGGTGCATAATCCCTTTTCTATTAAACCATAGTGCAAGGACCAATGCCGCGTTTCTGAGAGAACCCCAAGCTATTTTTCTAGAATGGCTGTATGCTATATATGGCGTCCTGTTTTCACTCCCTTTGTGGAGCACCTACCCTGGAGGTCATGTAATAACCAATGACCAAAAAAACAAACAAGAAACCCAAACATCCAGGTCGAAGTGCCATCCCTGCCTGGAGTGGAGGAGACTGCTCAGACAGATCCCAGGAGGGCATCTCAGCCCAGGCCTGTGCTGGGGAAGCTGGTTCCTGGCTTTGGGCGCAATCTGGAAGCCAGCAAACTGACCCAAGAGTGCAGCTGGCGTTTAGGACTGATGATCTTTTCGCAGCCAGGCTGCGCGTGGACACCCGCTCAGGGAGCCAGGCTAGGAGGCTGCCCAGGGCAGGCGCTGGCAATGCAGCAGCATGCCAGGGCTTAGCCCCGCACCCCAGCATGGGCTCCGGCCTCAGAAGTGAGGGGGCGGGGCCAGCGCAGAGAAGGGTCTTTGCTAATTTCCAAAGCTGGAAGTGAGCTCTCAGAGGACTCAGGAGGGAGGGGGGCGGGGGCGGCCGGGAGAGGGGCTTTGCTAATTGCCCAGGCGGGAAGGAGGGGCGCGCAGCGCCAGGGTGCTGTGCTGCAGCCCATTTGGGACTGCAGGACCCACCATACTCGCTGCCCCTGCACTCCCATGCTCCAGCCTAGCCCCTGAGGCCGCGGTGTCCTGTTCCCGTTCCCGCCGCCTGCTGCCCCTCCCCGCCCCATGGCTTCTCTGGAGGACCCTCTGCTCACAGGTAAAGTGACACCACGACACGCCCTCACCTGAAGCAGAAAACGCAGTCCAGGAGCTGGGCGCAGCCTCCCGCCAACCCCAGGGCACCAGGACCACCCCAGACGCTGCGCCACACCCTGTCCGCAGGGGGTCAGGCCGGGACAGCGCCACAGGAGGTACCTCCCCCCCTGCCAGCGGGCAGGCTAGCCCCCATAGTTCTGCACCCCCACGCGCTTTTCAGAGCCTCCTGCCATTCCCAGGGCACCCAGAACCCAGAGAGTGAGGCCTTGGGTGTTCTCTAGTGACAGATTCAAGGCAATTTTTCGACTTTGGGACTCAGAGTTAACATAGTTTTCATTTGTGATTATTATTTTTGTGTGGGGGCCGTCGCTTTTCTTTTGACCTAGGCTTGTTTTCACTCCCGGTTCTGAAGAAGCCCCTAAATCCTAACCCTTTGAGGACTCCGAAAGCTCTCAGAGCAGCAGTGCTGGGGGACAGTGTGGACACATGGTTTGGTTTCTCCTCTGGCCTGCTTCTGTGGCAGCCCCGCTCTGTCCTCCTCAGACTTCAGAGCAATATCTGAACAAGTGGAGAAGCAACCAGGGGGTCAGGAAGGTGGCCACCGAAGAGTGACTTCTCTGGAGGGTGGCTGAGCTAGCAAGTGAGCATGTTAGTCCAGCTCTGCCTGCATTCAGTATGGAGCTGAACAGGGGCCAGGGAAGGGGAGGAGGAGCAGAGAGCAGGGACAAAGGGACCAAAGAGGAGATTCAGATGAAGGGAAGTAATGGGGAGGAAAGAGAAGAAACTCTAGAAGACAGGTATGTAGAAAGGAAAAGGGATGAAGTGGGCATTGGGAAAGGGCACCACCAGGGAAGGAGAGAGGGGAAGAAAAGAGGGAGGAAAGAGGAAAGGGGAAAGGGAGAAGGGAGGAGTCAGCATGCCAGGGCTCCCCCTGCATCTGAAGAAGAGGTGGATGGTCCAGCTTGTCAAACAGGGTGCTCACTCTTTGGCCCCAGTTTCTGCTCCCAGTGCTACTGGGCTTTGCAAGGAAGGCAGGCTGTCCCTTGGGACCTACTGGAGCCCACTGGAGCCCACAGGAGGGTGGGAGAGGTAAGATGCCACCAGGTCCTGTCCTGAGCTGCTCCCAGCCACCAGCCTCACCACATGGTGCAAGAGGGACCCCAGAACAAAGGACGGACACAGGCCAGCATGTCTGCTGGTGGCCCTGGGCACTTAGCTCATCGCAGTGAACCACACGGCCTCCTCAACCCACGCTTTCAAAGCCTCCTTCTTCGCTTCTGGCTTTCATGTCTGTAGGAACATGAGCCAGATCTAACTCATCTCCGACAGACAATTCTGACTCACCCCATGTCAGATTTTTATGAGTGGCTGTGATAGAGTAAGATAGCAATGCTCCAACAAACGGACTGTTTCCTCCCACTTGACCTCAACAGTCTTATACATTTTCTGAGCGAAAACATCTTGTCTCCTTCCATTAAGCTCATAACGTGGTCTAATAGTATACATGCGCCTTCCTTAGATGCGAAGCGATACAGAGGTCCTTTTTTTTTTTTAATTTTACAAGGTAAAGTCAGTGAACATATCCAACTTGACGAATACGTCTCTAAAATGTCAATCCAGGCAAAGCTTTTTCTGCCTACAGTTTCGAGCCTACGTGGTGACATTTTTAAAATGCTTTCAGTCCCTCAGTGAGGCTCTTAGAAGCTAGCCAGGGCTTACTACGTGCCAGGCACTGTGTCAGGTGTTGGAGCTAAAGGGAAGGAGAGCTTGGAGGCTGGCTGGGGAGGGACATCCATGACACAAGCACAGCTAGAAACGGAGGCCAATGCTAGAAAAGAGAGAGCAGGCTGCATGGAGAGTGTGTACCATGGGGCTTGTGAGCTCACGAATAAGTGGGAGTAACTGGAGTGGGTCGATGGGGGAGAGAAGAGGGTCTTTCCATCAATGGGAATCACCTGTGCTTGGAGGCAGGTGCCATGAGAGGTCTCCACAGGAAGAAGGAGGCAGTGTGGTTGAAGGGCAGAGAGATGGGGCAGAACAGGCATCAGTCAGTTGGAGGGGTATGAATAGACTGATGGGAGGATTATGGGTGCCTTTGGAGGACTGAGAATTTGTTAGAAGATCAGTGCAGATTTCTATGGAGACAAATGCCAGGAACTGATAGGTCTTTGAAAGGTCACTCTGGCTGCCTTTTGGCAAAGGGGTTGGTAAAAGGCACTTGCAGGTGTGAACACACCAGGTGGGAGGTGAGTGCAGGAAATCGGGTGAGGGAGCATGGGAACTTGGTCCCGGGGTATATAAGGGAGAATAGCCTTTAAGGAGTTCCACAAATTGGCACCAGCTGTGGCTTCATTACAGAGCTGGAAGGGGGAGGTGGGTGTGTCCTGGAGGTTACAGAAATTACATGAGAAAGGGAAGTCTTTTTAGATCTCTTTTTCAACTAGAGGAACTCTCACCTTATTGATAGAATTCCAGAGTGGGAACCAATGATATGAGGACATCTTTGAAATGTCTGAATATGTTCTTCGACATCTTTGCAAGTGACGAGGAGACCTTGACCTTAGGAGGCCTTGGCCCTCTTTGTAGCCAGAAAGATTTCACCTACAGATTTGGGTTCTCCCTTTTAAAGTCAAGGAGTCAGTCCTTCCAAAGGACACCTCCTATCATTTTACCCTCTCATCATACCTCACGTGCTGGCATCTCCAAGACCCTCTGTTCCAGGTTGAGAGTATCCACTTTGGCCGGGCTGGTCTTGCAAAGAACACCACAACAGGAAATCTAGAGCCTATAGTGCTATTAATAACATCATCTAAGACTGTGTTTGCTACCCTCTTGGCCTCTTCCCACCATGACTCACTGAAGCTTTTTACACATTGTATCCATTATGCTATAGTTCCCAAAGCTCATCTTCTCTAGTGCCATTAGTTTTTAGGGGACCAGGCAAACCTTAAACTTGTCCCCCTTAATTGGATCCCTGTGCCCCCACAATCTCTTTGAATGCCTTTCACCATGATTCTTGAATGAGATCTGAGACCACTGCTGGTACCTAACACTTCTTGGCACCTTGTCTGCTAGGTTCTTGGAAGAGGAGGTGGCTATGGAGGTGAGTGGGGATGGGAGTGGGAGGATTTCTCCCTTCACTTCCCTTTTTGTGTTTTCAAATAATGGGTTTTGAGGGGGAGGGAAAGGTTAACCAGACCATTTATTTTCCATCTCCCATCGATAAAATGTCACACAGGAGAGAGGTGGCAGAAACGCACTTTCAGGTTAATTTTTTTACAAGGAAGATTGACTTATGAACCTACTTTGTTATTCCCTTTCATTCAATTTCCCTGTACCTCCTTTTCTATGAAGCGTAACGGTAACCCATTATTATTTTTATTGTTGGCACGTGCTTTGTGAACCATAAAGTGTACACTATAAATGGGAGCGCTTTTCTTTTTTTTTTTTTTTTGTAGTTTACGAAAAACTAATATTTTTTAAATTAATTTTTTATTTATTTTCAGCATAACAGTATTCATTCTTTTTGCACCACACCCAGTGCTCCATGCAAGCAGTGCCCTCTATGATACCCAACACCTGGTACCCCAACCTCCAAATCCCCCGCCCCTTCAAAACCCTCAGATTGTTTTTCAGAGTCCATAGTCTCTCATGATTCAGCTCCCCTTCCAATTTCCCCCACCTCCCTTCTCGTCTCTAACTCCCCATGTCCATGAAAAACTAATTTAAAAACATTCATCCACCAGAGTACCCAAAGGGCTCCCATATAAACTATCTGTCGTTACATTATGTCCCGATGTGGAGCTCGATCCCAGGATCCTGAGATCATGACCTGAACTGAAGGCAGAGGCTTTAACACACTGAGCCACCAGCCCCAATGTATTCTCTTCAGTACCAGAATTTGTAACCAATTGACAGATGAAAAAGGAGGCAGTCAAGTGAAAATCAATAGGTCTTAGACCTGCAAGAAATTTGAATTAGATGAATTCAGCTACTCAGGCACTGTTTCACATTTTCAGATCTCTGCAGAAAAGGAGTTAACCTTTTTACAACATGTAAAAGAGAAGACTATAACACATACTATGTGTAAGCATGTAAATATCAAAAAATATCCCATTAGTTGCTAAGACACACAGGGCCTATATTTTCTCTCAAATTCATGAATATGTAGGAGCAATAAGTGAGAAGTGAATGTATACTTTTCACTTCGAAGTCTTTTAGAAATCTAAAATATGACTTTCTATGGTTTGTGTCTCCATATTCCTTTATTGCCAGTTTGAACAAATCCACATGCTTTGATTCAAAGGTAATAAATTCCTCTTATTTGGAAACATGATGTTTATTTTTATTCTCTCACCCTTAGCAGGTGGTTTCATTTTAGCACACTTCAGAGTTATAATTTCATGCTTATTAAAAACATTTATTATGATCTACATAGATGAATGAAACTTTTATTTTATTAAATTATTTGACAAAAAATCTGTTATTTTTAAAAATGTATTTCCTTTAGGGTTATTTTAGAGCGTTCAGAGAGGATCTAGGAGTGTGGTATTATGTAGTTTTTAAGTAGGTATGAAATGGTTATTTATAGGATTGTTTCTTTAAGGCTTATGTATATTGTCCATTATATGCTATAAAATATTTTGAAAATAAATTTAAGGTATGTTTTACATAGTTTATTTTTTGGAAATAAATATTGAAATGACTTGTGAAATTCAGTATATTCTCAACATTAATTTATTTTGAAATTTACCAGTTGTCTACTGAACTATTATATGGCAGATATTACTTCAGACTACACTGGTAAATGAAATACTTGGCTTTGTAGAACTTTTATTTTAATGGGTGAGACAATTCAAAGCTATAAACCTTAATAAAAATTGCATAGTGCATTCAAAAAGGATGAGTACAATGGGGAAAAAGAAAAACTCGATCAGGGTGAGAAAAATCAAGGTTGCTAGGCAGGGGATGGGGAGTTAAAATTTTTAATAGGAAGATCAGGGTAGTTACAATGAAGCTGACAATTGAACAAAGGTATGGAAAGGTGATGAATTTGCGCAGAACTATCAGCAATAAGGTCACTCCAGACAAAGGAATTGGCTATCTTGAAGGCCATAAGGTTGGATCATGCCTGGCATATCTGAGGAATAGCAAGGAGGCCACTGTGAGTGACTGAAGAGTAGCAGGGAAAGAGGTCACAGAGGTTAAATGAGTGGCTAGATCATGTAAAAGCTTCGAAGTCATTGTAAAACTCTGGCTTTTATATTTGGAAACTTACTGTGTGATAGAATTTCTGCTAATAACTGAGAGTTCAATTGTCCATAAACTTTCAAGGATTCTTATTCTAGTAAGACAGAATAAAGAGAAAGAGTTCATATTTTCACATGGTGTAACAAATGCTCGGAGATACAAGTGTAGGAAGCTATGGGAGCACAGAAGAAGGCACTAAAATCACAAAATGATGTTGTATATAGCTGCAAGAAGCCACCTGTCCCATTTCATCTTACTATATAAGTTGTGTAGGTAATTTATAAAATCCCTGCTGCATAACAAATCTAATTTTTGTTGGAATGGGTAGTAATGTTTCTTCTTATTTCGAAATAAGAGTTGGTCTATGAGTGCCTCTGCAACTGTATTTTTCCTAAGTGGCTTCATGGTCTTGAACTGAGAAAGCTCAGAGCATTAAACATCAAAGTAATATATTTTGACATAATTAGACATCAAGGAAATGCAATTAAAATGACACTGAGATATCACTACACACTTACCAGAATGGCTAAAATAAAATATAATGCCAAGCCCAAAAGAAAATATATACCATTTGATGATACACAATGGCAAGTTGTACCATAACTTAACCATCTCAGACTAGTGTAGTGTTAAATTTGTTTTTCTAAGCCATGTTTTGGGTCACTTACCACTTTTCAAGGATATAAAGTGCTATCATTTTACTTAAAACTGTGAAATTTGGTCAGATTTAAATTTCAATTTATGTTAAAACATTCTGTAAACTGTGTTAGACTTTGACATTTGTTCCCTCAGTTCAGTGAATAACACTATATCATATTCTGAAAAATACGCTAATTTTTATTTTGAAAAATATCCCTTTTCCCTCTATGAATTGGGCCATGGAGAAGGTGACACCGACTCGCTTCGCAAACTGCCTTGGTGAGAGACCCAGGCAGCTCCAGAGGTTTGGGACGGCCTGGGGTCCTCTTGGCCCACCCATGACTACTCCAGTCAAGTGTAGTGATCAGGCCTGGGTTGATGAGGAGTGGTTGCTATGACCTCAAAGCTTTGTGACATCACAGATGCTGGCTTCACTGAAGCAGCTGTCCCTCTCCCATAACCTTGGTGTCCTATGGCTTTAAGTAGGAAGCTCCGGGAAGGACAGAACAAGAGCCCTCTGAACCTGATCAAGAACTCAGGATGTC